>NC_064630.1:61087500-61720000 GCF_023864275.1 Schistocerca cancellata
GCAGGAAGGAATTTGTTCTTCAAAACATTTTCGTAGGATGCAGCTGTTACCGTAGTGCCCTTTGGAACGCAATGGGTAAGGATTACGCCCTCGCTGTCCCAGAACATGGACACCACCAGTTTTTCAGCACTGGCGGTTACCCGAAATTTTTTTGGTGGCGGTGAATCTGTGTGCTTCCATTGAGCTGACTGGCGCTTTGTTTCTGGATTGAAAAATGGCATCCACGTCTCATCCATTGTCACAACCGACGAAAAGAAAGTCCCATTCGTGCTGTCGTTGCACGTCAACATTGCTTGGCAACATGCCACACGGGCAGCCGTGTAGTCGTCTGTCAGCATTCGTGGCACCCACCTGGATGACACTTTTCGCATTTTCAGGTCGTCATGCAGGATTGTGTGCACAGAACCCACAGAAATGCCAACTCTGGAGGCGATCTGTTCAACAGTCATTCGGCGATCCCCCAAAACAATTCTCTCCACTTTCTCGATCATGTCGTCAGACCGGCTTGTGCGAGCCCGATGTTGTTTCGGTTTGTTGTCACACGATGTTCTGCCTTCATTAAACTGTCACACCCACGAACGCACTTTCGACACATCCATAACTCCATCACCACATGTCTCCTTCAACTGTCGATGAATTTCGATTGGTTTCACACCACGCAAATTCAGAAAACGAATGACTGCACGCTGTTCAAGTAATGAAAACGTCGCCATTTTAAGTATTTAAAACAGTTCTCATTCTCGCCGCTGGCGGTAAAATTCCATCTACCGTACGGTGCTGCCATCTCTGGGACGTATTGACAATGAACGCGGCCTCATTTTAAAACAATGCGCATGTTTCTATCTCTTTCCAGTCCGGAGAAAAAAAATCGGAGGCCTTAGAACTTTTATGCGCCTCGTACAGTAAGTAACTAGATTCGCGGGAAAGCGCAGCCGCTAAGGATCAACCGCCTCGGCGAACAACGTTGCCGTAACAAATGTTGCCATCTACTGTTCTGTCTTGTAAAAGCGGACAGAGCGCCACAGAGCTGCAAATCACCCACCACTTGATTGCTGGAGAACAGTGACTGCTCAATAGCCATGTCATCGAAAAGTTGCCACAGAAGCGGACACCGTGCGCGTATAGTGACGCTCCAATACCAGATACGAAGCTGTATTCGGTATCGATAAGAATACCTAAAATTGTATCGACACCTCGATAATATCAGAATAAAAGTATCGACGCCGATAGAATCGCAAGGTATTGTTTCCTTATGTATTTTAAAGTTTTTCTTGAACACAAAAAGTCTTATTTAGCATACCAGTTACACTGTTGAAATTACGCTACGTTCTTATGAACCAACTTGAGTTTACAAACAAATAAAAACGTATGTACTGCGACCGCAAACAAAATATAGGCCTTGACTTAAATTTTATTCTTCCAATATGTGCCATTATTACAGAGTATCTTTACAGTCTTTGTGACAAAGTAATTCGTTTGCAGTAAGTTCCTTAAAGACAAAAGCAGCTGTAAAATAAGGCAAATTATGTGGCATCGTGTACTGACGATCAGGGTCCGTCGAGCATCGCGGAGGGTGGATGCAAAAAATCGCGTGAAACTTATGGAAAGAATCACTCGTGGGTTCCAAAGTGTTGATGGTCGAGCAGTTCCTCATAAGCCACATAGTCGACGGTAAGCGACGCCTAAGTGGTGTAAGATGTAACGCCACTGGATATTGGACGACTGGAGACAATTGATTCGGTTAATCACGCTCTACGCTCATTCATTTCCGTGTCCGGTCAGCATTTCCAGTAGGTAGCAGCTCCGATGGCCTTGTTGGTTCCCTCGATCAGGTCCTGTGTTGTGCAGGGTTGTTCAAGTTGAGGACATATTAGCAGGTGGGCCGGGTCTTGTGTTGTTCCGCACTCGCAGAATGTATCTCCATCAGCTGGAAGAATGCCCCATTTTCGCATGTTGGTCTTGCATAGAGGAACGCCCACCCTAAGACGATTGAGCGATCTCCAAATAGTGTAGGGCAAGACGTTTCCTGGAGGTAGCTCTTCCTTTACAGGGATATCAGGTGGTAGCTTGCTCTTCCACCTGGTGATGCGGTTAGACACTGGCGTTCCCTCTAGTGGTTGAGTCCTGGCGATGAAGCTCTTTCTCGACTTCAGTCGACGGACTACAGCCTAATGATCATGCAGTGGATGTCGGTGATCATAAGTTTGCTCAGCCCTCTCTACATCAGCAGCAACAGTCCTTCTAATAGTGGGGGGAGCTATTCCAACAATCGGGTAGATTTTATCGACTGGAGTTGGCTTCGTACATCCCGACAAGATTCGGACGGTCTCATTGATTGCAATATCAACCTGTTTGGTGTGAGTGGATGAACTCCACAGAGGTGAAGCATATTCTGCAGCGGACACACACAAAGCAAGAGCTGAAACTCTTAGGACGGGAAAACTTGGTCCCAAGGCGGTGGATGTGAGCTCCCTCAAGATGATGTTCCGTGAACTAACTTTCAGACTGGTGTTATGCCAATGTTTCTTGAAGGTCAAAGTTCGGTCAAGGGTAATACCCAGATATACTGGTGTTGATCGATGCTCCAGTCGATTGTCCTTGCCATGTAATGTCCAGTTCCCGCCGAGCTTCTCTATTCTTCAAGTGAAATGCGCACACCTGAGTCTTGTTGCGATTTGGCTTTAGATTATTGGCTTTGTAGTAGGCGCCAAGCGTATCTAGCGCAGAAGTCGACTTTTCCTCTACACTGTGGCACAATGGAAAGGTTTGGGTTTAGCCAACGCATGGAGATCATTAACCAGCTACCACATGTAGGCCATCAGGGAAGTACGCTGAAGGTAGTGTTGCGATATGGGGGCGATCCCTTTACTGCGCTTAAAAAAACGCTACATGCGGAAGGATGTAAACACAGTTTGCAGGATTGTGTACTGCGTACAGTAAAGAAACAATTCGGGGACGATGATTGTATAAGCCTGGCAGTGCACTGTGTCATAAAACAGGATCAGTGCGACAATGGTTTATGGGCAACAACATTCCTGAAATGGACTTACCTGTCCAGAGTCCAGATCTGAACCTAATGGATTATCTTTGGGATGAGAGAATGTCGACTTAGCTCCAGGCCCCTGCGTCCAAGATCGGTACCTTATCTGGTTTCTGCTCTTAAGGAAGAAAGGTTTGCTATTCCTCCACAGACATTTAGACAGCTCATCGAATATATCGCTAGCAGTGTTACAGCCGTCATACAGGCGAAGGTTGGACACACCATGTAGAAGTCCACTAATAGGTGTCCGGATACTTTTGATCAGATAGTGTATCTTCCATAACATCTTCTCTCTCTCTCTCTCTCTCTCTCTCTCTCTCTCTCTCTCTCTCTCTCTCTCTGTACGACATACCGTCATTTTGCGCTGGCGTTACTGCAAAAGATATCAGGAAAATATAATCTTTTAGCTTCAGCTGCAGCTAAATAAGACCCATAGTCTCGTCATGTCACCAGGGAGCGAAGACCAAATGATCCGAATAGCTTTCCACGACATCAGGTGTCCGTGAGACTCCCCAGGTCACCTGATCACTATTCCAGTGAGCAACTCTACTCCCCAACGCTTTTGGTGTCTTATTAAGAGTCCATACCACGGCACATCATCGTGCCGAAAGAACTGTTCAAATGTGTGTGAATTTCTAAGGGACCAAACTGTTTAGGTCACTGGACCCTAGACTTACACACTACTTAAACTAACTTATGTTTATAACAACACACATTCCCGTGTCCGAGGGAGGACTCGAACCTCCGGCGGGAGGGGCCACGCAGTCCGTGACAGGACGCCTCGAACCGCGCGGCCACTCTGCGCGGCGCGCCGAAAGAGTTCCACGTTACAGAGTTAGTGTCGACTTCAGTTACTTGGAAATCAGTTTCTTGACACAATGATATTTCTTGCACACATTTCATTTGGAAATTACTATCTCACTAAACGGCGCCGGGAAACCGGTGCCTCACTTTAAGCAGACTGCTTGTCGACTGTAAGATTTAAAGGCTGGGGCACCCCATATAACTCTGGCACAGAACGAGTTTGCGTTCCTGCATTAATTTTCGCAACGCGTGGTCAGCGCAGATTAGAGCGCAGATTAGCATTTCAACAGGCTGCCTGTGGGGAGCGAATTAGTTGCGGAAGCTTGCTGGAGTTTCACACTCACACACACTCGAGCGTGCGTACTAGCAGGGGAGGGAGAAAGCGGGAAAGGTAAAAGAAAGAGGGACGGATTGCACGGTCCCTCCCGCCAGAGGTTCCAGTCCTCCATCGTACAAAGCGTTATCTTTTTTCCTCGTGTTCCTATTTACAGCAAGCTCATTTGGTTATAACTGGTTAATCATTTTCACAAAACCATAATTTCCCTTTTTTTAATCCGTCGGTAATTCCCTCGTCTTGAAGAAACCAATTCTGCTTCCTCATTCAAATGTAATTCCTCCACATGTGTATGACGCAGTGGCCATCTGTGAGTTGCTGATACTCATCACAGGCACATAGACGAGAAAGTTGTGCTTACAGCACATGAAGTGCAATCCGCGCAAGTGACGCCAATTACAAAGGCTTACGCTGGACTGTTAGCCACATGATTAAATATAAAATTTTATTGTGTCAATTATAGGTGCTTACACCGCGACTGTACCTGAAAAGAAGCTTTGGGTTAAGGGAACCATCTTCAGTCAATATGTAATTCTATATACAGCGTGTAACGAGTATAAGTGCAGATATTTTTACGTGTGGTACCTTAATACGTACACAGATCAGTGTGTTGGTTGTTTTTCGACCTGATGTTTTCTGCACGTTCGAACTGCAACACTAAGTGGAGTAAGCCTCTCAGTATAGACTGTTTTGCGTCCACATTTCAAGATCCGACCTGTGCCCAAGGGACGATAAGCAATAGTGTCTTGCTCTTGCCACATGTACTTGGTAGTACTAACCAACTTAAAAACATAAGACTAGTAATGGCTATGATTATCAGTCTGCAAATAACGTCAATACTTAATTAATGTTGTTCAGTATATTGTAATCAGTCACCAGTAGAAATATCTTCACTTATACACATTACACGCCCTATACGCGATCTTCAGTGGGTCCAAGGAATTTTTGTGTTGCTTACGGTCGCTTTTTCACTTCTCGCAAGGTTTTTTTTTTGTCAAAAGTGTCAAATTGCACCGTCATTCGGAATCCAGTTTAAACTATAGACATATTAGTGGTTAGGTTAGATGGCTTTAAGGTCGGAGGATAAAGCACTGTTGTGCAAACCTTAATTCGGTTTGGTAACAGCTTTAGTATTCAATGCTGGAGTATGATCGCAAGGAAAGTGTGCCTAGAGCTTTTCTTAATACATTCATTGTTATTGTACAACACCCATGTTGGCTGCAGACAAGTGGCATATGAATCATCTGTAATTGAGTGTTAGTGCCTGAAAGGGAGTCATGTAATTTACGAGTTGAAAATGGCTACAGAAAGATTACTTATCAAATTCTCGAAAGTAAAGCTGTTCTCTACTCGAGGACGAGTTCGAACGGCATACAACTTTACTAGGCATGATCCTGTTGGAGGTGTTATACACGTTTACCTTCCTACGACATTTGAATTGACGTACCTAATCAGTTATAGAGGACTGTAGAGTTTAACGTGGACTCTGCACCACGGTACAATTTGGCGTTATTCACACTGACAAACCATTGCCAGAGATGAACTAAGCAGTTAGCGACAGAAAAAAATCCTAGCGATCGAACCCACACCTTTGGATTTCTAGCACTCCAAACCACTGAGCCACACATTCAGAGACGTATCACATAACAAATTAAAATACTAACTGTAGGCGAATGTCTAACCTCCAATCTTGTTTTCAATACTAGAGTCGTACGGTCAGATGTCTTGGGATAAGTCGCTGAGACTCTCAGTCGTGACACTTCAACATTTAACAATTACATAATGGGCCCAGCGAAATAATATGTACTAAAGAAATTTCAGAATACGCTAACGTGGCCGCAACACGAAGCATTCGATCAGAACATAGCAATGACTCCGGCATAGTTGCGTCGAAAGTAAACCTCATGAACAAGTATTACCAATCATGAAGAGAGAGAGAGCACTAATGTAGCAGCTGATTTGCCACTTCTCTTCATGGCTCGGGACAGCAACGTTTCAAATTAATATTAGAGTTTAATGCCGCACCTATATCGACGTAATCAGACATGGAACGTAATTTGAATTGGTTAAGGGTATATATAGTAGGATGTTGGACATACCTTTTCTGTTGATCGAATTTCACAGTATGAATCTAAGTAATTTAGAGAAACCACTAAAAATCTGTGTCAGGAGGATCAACTGAACACTCAGACCTACCAAAAATTCCTTTGTTTGCATAGATATATCTGCCGAAGTAGAGTTCCTGGTCTAAAGATAAGACGAGGTTTTTTATGTCAACAATGACAAGGCGGAACTGCAAACATGGGGTAGTGAAACCTCTTCGCTTCTGCCATATTTCATATCTTTCGGGAATCACGTTTCACCCTCCTAAGCAATTTGACTATTTTTTGGGTGGATAGAGGTTCGTGAATGAAGCAGTTATCGTAAACATGTATGTAGATCTAGCTTACAAACTTCGATACATCATATTCATAGTATTCTTGAAGCTGGACGTTGGTATTACGTGTCACAAGAAAATTTTGGTAAGCTAAATCAATATCGATATAATTTTTCTACGTAGCCCCACCGTTGAGTTGTAAACCGATGATCAAACGTTGCGGTTACTACTGCAGGGAATGCACTACTAAAGCATTCATCACCCCGTAGGCAGTACGGGATGAAGTCGCGGTACGAAATTAAATTTACGTGTCACCGGTTGGAAGGACTGGCAAATGTCATATATATATATGTGTGAGAGTGTAAATTGCGAACGTATTCCAAAGCTGAAGTACGAGGGATAGTACAATTCGTTTGGGCAAAACGCCTACACTGCTCACAGATCCACCGTGAAATCCTGGAAATACATGGACCAAGTGCAGTATCGCGTTCACCGGTAGTGAAGTGGTGGCAACGATTTGGCCAAGGCAGCGCACAGACGGGGTTGATTCTGATCGGGAAGTCCAGATCTTGCATCATTCTATTTCCAACTTTTCGGCAAGCTTAAAGAACATCTGGTAGTGAGGGGCGCAAGAGATTTTCCAATTATGAGGAAATTCACAAAGCGGTTCTTTAATTGTTCCGTGAACAAGCAGCGGGTTTCTATTGTCGAGGTACTGAAGGATTGGCAGAGCAGTCCGACTTTTATATACGGAGACTTGGTGACCACGTTGAAAAATAGTGTCATGTATCTCAGACATTTTGAAGTGTAGTGCTGCATTCAGTAAAAGTTACATGGCCTGCAATAATAATGTGTATTTGAACTACTCTCGTATACAGTGTAATTTTTTTCCACCATGTAGGCTACAAACTCTAGGGACTGATCGATGAGGTGATATGAAACAAAAAAGGTCTAATGAATTTGTGTCCGGAAATGCATGGCATCCATGCTAGGGACCATTTCTTCAATCATACATTGTTAAAGATACTGCAGCCACGAACCTACTACGTTGTCGTAGCAGGCGGCGAGGTGATACTCCCATGTGGCGCGCCCCAGGTGGCGGATGGGGGGCGGGGGAGGGGGGGGTGTCCTTACCAGCCTTGACCATATTTCATTTGTCACTTTTCCAGATCACATCTGAAATAGTAAATCCTGACCACAGAACACTGATCATTGATCAGACAATCAACCCAACCGTCTTCGATACACAGCATCGTGGGTCCATGAAAAGACACCACTCGGATACGGTGGGGTGTCACTTAGAAGATTGTGGTGAGTCGGAGCCCCTGGCAGCCCAACAGACAAAAGGCAGACAGACTTAAATTCAGCAAACCCGGAAAGTTCTCTTTCTTTGCAACATTAAATATAAATTCAATAATGAAAACTGGTTAACTGAAACACTTAACAGACGTAGTCAACACAAAATTCTAGCAACAGCCCTTCAGGAACTTTGAAACGTAGATCAGGACCCATTTGAATCTGGGGGATACCGTCTCTACAAAGGACCTCCGGGAAAAAGTGTGATAAAAAGCGTCCCGCAATTTGGAATGGGATTTCTGGTTCATAATAGTATATTAGTTTCAGTGGAGGACTTCTCCCCAACCTTAACAATCAAAGTACAGAACAAAATATATACACTGATTAATGTCCATGCCCCACAAATGGCAAAAACATGAAACATAAGGAAGGAACGGAAATATTTTGGGAAGAACTGGACGAACTGATATCAAACATCCCTGACACCCATGTTAAAATTTTGCTTGGAGATTTCAATGGAAAATTGGGAAAGAAAGAAAATATCGCACTGTTGTTGATAAATGGCCAGCTCATAAACTGAGAAACAAGAATGGTCAAAGACTATTTGAACTTTGCATTGATCACGGACGTAATCTCGAAACTACTAGATTTAAGAGCAGACCGCACAAGTTAATGACCAGGAAATGCCCTAAAGTTAAAATGTGCGAGTGTCAAATAGACCAGTCGCAATGGATAGAAAATACCACAAGGAAATCTATATCGGCAAAGTCCTTCGTGGGGTGGACATAAATTCAGATCATCACATTTCAAAGATAAAAATTAAGTTAACCCCAAGAAAGAAAAACAAAACCATCAAAATCCACTATGAGGTGAAAATATGACCCCATCTATTTAATAAATAATGTGTTGTATTCAGAGAGATCCAAAACACTTCCAAGCGACGAACTGGGAACGGTTATTGATAAACTCAAAAACATGGTCGAAGAGATTGCCCCTGTCAGAAGAAGAAAGAAACTTGCCTGGTGGAATGAAGAATGTGATAAAGCAATACAGCAAAGGTACAAAGCATGGCTGAATGACCAGCAAAAGAAAACTGAAATCTCGAGAAGAGCTAATTATTGCCAGAAGACAAACGGCTAAGGAAATCAGAAGAATCAAAAGAGACCGTCAAAAAGAAACACTAAACTTCATACAGGAATCATTCAAACAACATAAAACAAGGGATTGTTATAGGACATTCAGAAAATATCAGTCAAAGTATACCCCACTCACACTCATGATGAAAAATAAAAATGGGAAACTAGCACACAATAATCAAGACAATGCCAACATTCTAGCTGATCACTTCAAAGAATTACGAAATGCCGAGGAACCAAAAGAATACCTAGATTTCGAACCACATCCAGAAAACAAAACACATGCGGAGAAGATTACAGCACCAGATCTCAGTGAAGTGATCGAAGCAACCAGGTGGTTCAAGAACTTCAAAGCAGCACAGGAGAATCAACTGGTCGCTGAGCTGTGGAAGGACGCAAATAAACAAACACTTCTGAACCTCCATAAGCACATGGTAAACATCTTAAAAAATGCCAGAAGAGTGGAATACAGTTATAATTCACCCAATACACAAAAAGGGTGATAGATCGGATCCAAACAACTATCGGGGTATTTCGCTGCTTGATGTCACATAGAAAATCTTGTTTACAAGAATACAGGAACAACTCGACCAAGAACTTGGAGAATATCAAGGAGGATTTCGTCCTGGAAGAAGCTGTCCAGATCAAATTATCAGCCTTAAGTGGATCAAGAAACAGCAAAGAATCAGAAATAAGAAGTTGGTCACCACTTTCGCTAACTTCAAGAAAGCCCATGACAGTATCCATCTGAGTCATTACTTACAATTCTCGCGGAATTTGGATTGCACCTGAAACTCGTTGATCTCATTGGATTCACGCTTAAGAATACTAAATCAAAAGTTAAATTTAGAGGGGAACTATCTGAATCATTTGAAATGCGGACGGGACTTCGACGGGGGCGGACTCTCACCACTACTATTTAACTGCGCACTGGAGGAAGTCATGCGAGAGTGGAATAAGAAATGCCAACCAAACATCAATATCGGCAAAAATATCAAACTCAATTGCCTGGCCTTAGCTGATGATCTAGCGCTCTTCGCATTTAGCGTGAAAGAGGCTAAACACCAAGTTGAAGAACTCGAAAAAATAGCAAAAGTCGGACTACGGGTCTCGGTTGAAAAGACAGAAATGATGATGCCATCCTTCAAGGTTGAAACACTAGCCATTACACTGAATGATAACAAACAAAATTGTAAATAAATTCAAGTATCTTGGTGAGCTTATAAGTTGGAATTCAAACAAGAAAATGTCAGTAGAAAGTAGAACAACTAAACTGAAACAAGCGCAACGCGTCACCTGGCTAACATAAAAGAAGAAATGTCTCTTGATAAAAACTCAGACACTACCACTCTGCTATTAAACCTGAAGCAACCTGTGCTAGTGAAACAATGTTCAAGATGAACACCAAATCAACCACAGACAGACTACAAGAGGCAGACAGAAAAATCCTTAGAACAATTATAAACAAATGAAGATGATGATGATGATGATGATGATGAGGGTTGTATGGGCGCACGACGGCAAGGTCTTCAGTGCCCGCTCAGTAACAGATTGAGACGGGTGTCAAGAAAAGACTCAGAACAGTAAGATAAAACAGAACGTAAAACACAGGTAACAAGCTTGGAAAAATATATGCCTATCCACACCGAAGCATGGGACGAAGCATGCCGCCAGCAGTGAAACATGGACAACACAGGAAAAAATACCAAGTATAGGGACAGTGGCGACTATTACCCATGTCCGCCGCTCGTGGTCTCGCGGTAGCGTTCTCGCTTCCCGAGCACGGGGTCCCGGGTTCGATTCCCGGCGGGGTCAGGGATTTTCACCTGCCTCGAGATGACTGGGTGTTTGTGTTGTCCTCATCATTTCATCATCATCCAGGAAAGTGGCGAAATTGGACTGAGCAAAGATTGGTAATTGTACGGGCGCTGATAACCACGCAGTTGAGCGCCCCACAAACCAAACATCATCATCACGACTATTACCCAACGAAGTTGTATACCAAGAAACTGAGTCAATAATTGACACAATGCGGAAAAGGAGGTTTTTTTTTCTGCCAGATTTCCAGACTACCAGAAACCAGGCTACTGAAACAACTGTTCACCTACTTTGGAAAAAGTAACTGGTTCAAAGAAGTTCAAGATGATTTAGACGAGTTAGGCTGGACAATGCAACAAATTGAAGACAGAGAAGAAGATCCTGAACCACAGTTATACGAGATTTAAACTAAAGACATTTACACACAAAAAACACACCATAACTGATGATGAAAGGGCAGCCACGTCGGAAAGGATGAAGTTTTGGGAGCAGAAGAGGAAAGCTAAATCTACAATATGGGCGAAAAATATGAAAATAAATAAATAAAGAGACTGCGAGTAATACGCGCTTCACCATGCAGCCACAGTTACAGTATGTGTTGAAAATGTTTTTCATGGGCCTCAAAGCATGCGTGTATGCGCCGTAGCATGTTCTGTCTCACACGTTCCATATCGGCCAGGCTGCATCCGAATAGTGTCAAAGGCAGCGTGAATACGCTGCTCCAGAGTCTCCACATCTGGAACGGGCTCTGCGTACACGATACTTTTGAATATACAAGGGCAGTTCAATAAGTAATGCAACACATTTTTTTTCTCGGCCAATTTTGGTTGAAAAAACCGGAAATTTCTTGTGGAATATTTTCAAACATTCCCGCTTCGTCTCGTATAGTTTCATTGACTTCCGACAGGTGGCAGCGCTGTACGGAGCTGTTAAAATGGCGTCTGTAACGGATGTGCGTTGAAAACAACGGGTAGTGATCGAGTTTCTTTTGGCGGAAAACTAGGGCATCTCAGATATTCATAGGCGCTTGCAGAATGTGTACGGTGATCTGGCAGTGGACAAAAGCACGGTGAGTCGTTGGGCAAACCGTGTGTCATCATCGCCACAAGGTCAAGCAAGACTGACTGATCACCCGCGTGCGGGCCGGCCGTGCACAGCTGTGACTCCTGCAATGGCGGAGCGTGCGAACACACTCGTTCGAGATGATCGACGGATCACCATCAAACAACTCAGTGCTCAACTTGACATCTCTGTTGGTAGTGCTGTCACAATTGTTCACCAGTTGGGAAATTCAAGGGTTCGTTCCCGCTGGGTCCCTCGTTGTCTAACCGAACACCATAAAGAGCAAAGGAGAACCATCTGTGCGGAATTGCTTGCTCGTCATGTGGCTGAGGGTGACAATTTCTTGTCAAAGATTGTTACAGGCGATGAAACATGGGTTCATCACTTCGAACCTGAAACAAAACGGCAATCAATGGAGTGGCGCCACACCCACTCCCCTACCAATGAAAAAGTTTAAAGCCATACCCTCAGCCGGTAAAGTCATGGTTACAGTCTTCTGGGACGCTGAAGGGGTTATTCTGTTCGATGTCCTTCCCCATGGTCAAACGATCAACTCTGAAGTGTATTGTGCTACTCTTCAGAAATTGAAGAAACGACTTCAGCGTGTTCGTAGGCACAAAAATCTGAACGAACTTCTCCTTCTTCATGACAACGCAAGACTTCACACAAGTCTTCGCACCCGAGAGGAGCTCACAAAACTTCAGTGGACTGTTCTTCCTCATGCACCCTACAGCCCCGATCTCGCACCGTCGGATTTCCATATGTTTGGCCCAATGAAGGACGCAATCCGTGGGAGGCACTACGCGGATGATGATGAAGTTATTGATGCAGTATGACGTTGGCTCTGACATCGACCAGTGGAATGGTACCGTGCAGGCATACAGGCCCTCATTTCAAGGTGGCGTAAGGCCGTAGCATTGAATGGAGATTACGTTGAAAAATAGTGTTGTGTAGCTAAAAGATTGGGGAATAACCTGGTGTATTTCAATGCTGAATAAAACAACCCCTGTTTCAGAAAAAAAATGTGTTGCATTACTTATTGAACTGCCCTCGTAAATATGATGGATGACACAAATTCCGGAATCGTGGTTGCCTGGTGAAGAAAACAATGACAAAACTGCTCCCGATGTGGAAAGTAAGCCCTGCACACGCTGTAAGTGATAAGGGTCGTAACAATTGTCATGGAGAATGTTCCACACGGTCGTCTAGCTTAACCTGTATTGACGGACCATCTGCCTCGCACTGTCACGGCGCTCGCCTTCCACAGTGTTAAATCACGTTTTTCCCCAAGTCTGGTTTCCGAACATTTCGGATACGTCCATCATGATTTCCTGCTTCCTGAAATGAACCTGTCTCAGACAAACTGCGAAACACTGTTGCAAACACTGAATGCTGCAGTTGTTGTCGGCGGGGATAAACCTTGCTGTTCGTCGCCGGTAGCCATTTGCCTTTCCGTAAAAAAAGCACCATGTCGGCAAGCTCTCGATTCGAATACGGAACCTTTGTGTACAACGCTGTATCACGTCCATTACAAGGTGAGTCAGCAAGAGAAGTGAACTGAACACAACATTACCATTCACTATGGGAGGAGAGGGCGCTAGGGCGTGACGTATGAGGAACAGTACTACCCTCTAGGAGGAAACCAAGCATACTGCAACTGTAGCTACATGGTACACCGCGTATTAGACCGCAGTCTCTGTGACAATGTATGATTTAAAATACGGTTTCTAGAATGGAAATCATACATTTCCGGGTATAAGTTCATTAGACCTTTTTTGTTCCGTATCTTCTCGTCGACCAATCTCTGCATGCACGATGCCATTACAAACGGATCACAAGCTCGAATCGGGGAGGAAAACGGTTGAACGCAAACCCTGTGTTACTACTCAGGCATCTCGCTTGGTCCGACTCTTTACCCACGTACTGAGGTATGGATTCCCAACCTTATCGCAGGTTGGTGATTTTCAGATGTGCCATACGGACACAGAGATGAATGTCACGTTAATGTAAAAAAAAATACCAACTAGAACAAAAGAGATCGAACGCCGAAGCCTTTGCAGTTTCAGTATGAAATTTATCCGTTATGCCAGTGTCTTAAAATGGAGTTGCAGAAAGCAGCTAGAAGCAAATAATTGATTAATCAGAAAAACATGATAAGAGACTGAATATATCATAGCGTAGGAACGTTTCTTTAGGCAAAGCAGTCGTGAACATATTTCAGTTTCACGGCATGCCGTATTGCTGCATATAAACAGTAGATTTCTCCCGAAATAATAAGAACAAAACAAAATAACGAGCAAAAATAGAAAGAAAAAACAATGTTGCAGATGTGTAAATATGTAGTTATTACGCCTACTGATTACACAGATATTTTATCAAAACATTTTTATGGGCTCTAGCCTTAGAGTAGCATTTTTTGTCATTTTCTAATGTTTGAAGATAGTTGTTTTTTATTGTAACAGGTCTTGATAAGATACAGCGTTAACAGTACCTGTCTTCCATGATTACTTGTGCAATACTAGCCGATTTGATTGGTATTTTGATTTTTTTTTAGTTTTTCAAGTATTATATCTATGTATTTACCGTATTTACACTCGATCCACATTTTTCAGACCCTTATTCTCTGTATGATGTGAACTACCTCTCAAAATAATCTGACATTCGGAAATCGCAAACTATATTCATTTGCCCTTCCAGGTGCCTCGTTTACACCACCCATACAGGGTGGTCGGAAATTCCCGTTACAGACTTATAGGACTTGTAAAGGGGAGTGAGTACATCGTATTTTAAATAGGAGCCCATGTCCGGAAACGTCGTCCAACGAGACTACAGAGCGCCAAAAGGTATAGGCGCGGGCGTCTGTAAATGTGCGTATACACGGGGTGATTCCGTGATGATGTTACAGACTTTTTAGGATGATGGAGAACGATAAATGTATTAATTTGAAGCAAGGATCCCTGTACCGGAAACCAACGTGTCGAAAGTTATAAACAAAAACCGTTCTGATACCTCTGACTGTTGAATACATGTACTAGTTCTTGTGTTGCGAAGAGTGTAGGTTTGGTAACCTTCAGTGGTGGTAGTGTGGACAAAAACGAGAAAAAATGTCCAATAAACGTGGGCTCTAAATTGCACCACTGAGGAGCTATGGCCATTCGTTCATCTTCGCTAATGTGAGCTAGTGTTTATAGCTGTTAAGGTACGCACATTAGAGCCAACGTTTACTGGACATTTTTTCTCGTTTTTGTCCACACTACCACCACTGAAAGTTACCAACCCTACACTCTTCGCAACACAAGAACCGGTACATGTATTAAACTGCCGGCCGCGGTAGCCGAGCGGTTCTAGGCGCTCAGTCCGGAACCGCGCGACTGCTACGGTCGCAGGTTCGAATCCTGCCTCGGGCATGGATGTGTGTGATGTCCTTAGGTTGGTTAGGTTTAAGTAGTTCTAAGTTCTAGGGGACTGATGACCACAGCAGTTGAGTCCCATAGTGCTCAGAGCCATTTTTTTTTTTTTTGTATTAAACTGTCTGAGGTTCAAAAATGGTTCAAATGGCTCTGAGCACTATGGGATTTAACATCTGAGGTCATCAGTCCCCTAGAACTTAGAACTACTTAAACCTAATTAACCTAAGGATATCACACACATCCATGCCCGAGGCAGGATTCGAACCTGCGACCGTAGCAGTCGCGCGGTTCCGGACTGAGCGCCTAGAACCGCTAGACCACCGCGGCCGGCAAACTGTCTGATGTATCAGAACGGTTTTCGTTTATAACTTTCGACTCGTTCGTTTCAAGGACAGGGATCCTTACTTCAAATTAATACATTTATCGTTCTCCATCATCCCAGAAAGTCTGTAACATCATCACGGAATCACCCTGTGTATACGCACATTTACAGACGCCCGCGCCTATAACTTTGAATCTCTGTAGTCTCGTTGGATGACGTTTCCGGACGTGGGTTCCTATTCAAAATACGATGTACTCACTCCCCTCTACAAGTCCTAGAAGTCTGTAACAGGAATTTGCGACCACCCTGTATACATGTTAAAGACTTCCGATAACAACAAGCGTCACTTAGAAACTGACCTGTGTACTCGACTGATCTGTAAGTGCCGCCAATTCAGAGGAATGCCTTTTATCTTTTACGTACTTCAGCAATAGGTATAATTTCGTTCTTTAAATGCTAGTCTTTTCCAGAAAAATGAACAGCTTATTCATAGCTACTGAGTCATAATTGTAAAAAAACGTATGTCAAATATTGTTCTTAAGCCCTGCTGGTTGGCCAGTATTGTCCAAAATTATTTCGTTTGTGTTAACGGGCCTCGGAATATTGAAGTGCGCAATACTTTCGGTCTCCTCAGTTAAGGATTACATAACTATACAGTTAGCTGCAAAACGTTCTATGTAGCCCTCAGGTTCATCATCTGAGATGCGTTTCACCTACTCCATTTGCAACCAATACGGCTTAAGATATTGTATTTTGTTGTAGCGTACTACCTAGTTATCCATGAATCAAAGATTAATTCTTTAAGTTTTCTTAATGGTCTTACAAATAAACGCGAAAATTATTCACAATGAGCTCACTAGACGAACTACTGAAATTAAACTACTTTTCAAAAGTAGTGTATTCTGTATTTCTCACAGCAGAACATATTTTTCCATTCCGTTGAATGAAATTCATATGCTGTTCCTGCAGCTTTCAGTGTTCTCCACGGGGGACAATTTCTTAAGAAATTTATTACTGAGTCTCAAAATACCCCTATTTACTTCGTCAAACAAATGTTCCTCTTTGCTGTTGCACCCAAATCGCCAGAGAAACATATTCAGAATCTACAATTACCGAATACTGCATACCCGTATTGTCTTTCTACCCGGGAAGTTCCTAATTAAAATGGATTTCAGACTCCTAATTACCTCCGCTTATTAAACGTCAGATTCCCATATATAAGAATCAAAGACTACTTAGTTTAGCCTGATCGACTACATTCTCACTCACATAATTATACCACAACCAGAGAGTTATAATCTTTTTAAGGAAGAAGGTATGTGTATAATGCATACTTCCACGGATCTTGATACCCATGTATGACCTTAAACACGTAGGTACTAATTAACTGATCCAAACAGTTATGTGTACAACATCTAGGGATGATTCATATTAATTTAAGCACGTTTAAAATAAGATTCCTATTTCCGACGTTTCACCCATACACGTATAAAACTATTGACATGTACGACTGTACATTCTGCTAGACTCTTCGTTTTAGATAAATGATGTGTTACCTGATCCCGATGTGGCCCAAGTGATTTAGTTTTCGCAAAGTACAAAGACAAGCCGATAACGTAGTGCAAACCAGTTACAGGATGCTAGTGAACTGCATTTGCCGGAGATTCGTTGCATGGCAACGATACGTATTTATCATTATCTGTGGAAAGCCGTTGCAGGAACAAAAGAGTTCCGCATGTGTTTATCAACAATGTACAGCCGGCTTTTAAGTACACCGTAGTGTTCTTGCAAGCTTCATATATTTTTAAAATAGTAGGGCCAGTTATACCTGACTTGCATGCTCGACAAAGACATCTCAACCAACAGTCTGTAAAAATGGACTCTGGACGCTTAACCAATGTGCTTTTGAGGTAAGATTATAATTTATAATACACATTTTTGTTAAGTATTTTCGTCTAATGTGAAGATGAACTGTCCTCTTTAACGTGTAAACAATTTTCTTTCTTGTAACTTGTAGTTCGTCAGTAGCTCAATAGAAATTACATTTTCAATCACTAAATAACTGACATCGAAACATTCTAATTAAGAATGAAGTCACTTTACGTAGTGTCAAATTACAACAGTTTTCGTTTTCTGTTGTAAACAGCTTTAAATGCTATGTATTTAAACGGTTCTCAGTTCTGCTTCAGGCTATTGTAAATTCCGAATCAGAAGTTGTTAAAATATTATAAGAGGAACACGTGCAGTTCATCATCGCATTGACTGATTAATATGCCTGCAGTATTCATAACAAATGTTTTACCGAAGAGAGGAGGCCGCCAACGCTTCGCCGTGAGTCACCGTTGATGTAGTTGGCAAAGCCACCTGCAGATGGCAGGCTGTACAACGGCCAGGTTGTGGCGCCACGCGTGGCTACTTTGAGAACTAGCTGTGGTTGTTCTACTTTGCGTAGGTTAACCGGTATGTGATTTTATGTTAGCGTTTACTGGCGATCGTTTATCAATTTTACACGACGAAAGAGTGGGCGAATACGCTTTAGAAGCAAATGAAGTCTTCCTGTTTCATTCATGTGACATAAATGAGTAATTTTTGTCTATAAATAAAATATAATGATAGCATCTTTCCGCTAAGCAATATCTTGCTGGCTTATTTTCTTTTTCATCTATTTCGTACATGGAGATTGTTTACTATTGTATGCAGACCTGTCAATCTTGCTTGCCAAATTACTACGCTCTTTCTGTACTGCGTGTGATAGAATAGTATTAAGACATACTTTGCGAATTGCTTACGACTTGTCAAACAAAAAAGTGCTATTGAATTCCGCTAGTAAGTGCCGACACGTTTTTGCGCTCAGGGAAACGGCGGTTGGCCGCGCGGGGAAGTTTCAGCGGTTAGCAGCACTGCGGCGGGCGTCACGGCAGCCGGCAAGGCAACGATCCGCAGTCTGCGAGCGCTTCGCCTGCATGCTGGTTAGTTGGTTGAACACTGTTGCCAAGTACGTGATGAGTGCTGCGTCGCAGAAGCCACGCGTCATATTCGTGCTGGGCAGTCCGGGCTCAGGAAAAGGCACGCAGTGCAAGAATATCGTGAGCGAGTTCGGATATGTTCACCTGTCAGCTGGAGACCTGCTGCGAGCGGAGCGTACGAAACCGGGTTCGCAGTACGGAGAACTTATAGAGACACACATTCGCAATGGTACTATCGTACCCGTTGCGATCACATGTAAACTGCTGGAGAATGCGATGGTGGAATCGAGCTCCAACAAGTTCTTAATCGATGGTTTCCCACGTAATCAAGAGAACCTAGATGGGTGGACGGCGAACATGGCGGATCGCGTTCAGCTGCTTGGAGTGCTGTTCCTAGATTGTCCACAGGAAGTCAGTACGCAGAGATGCCTGGCGCGTGGAATGGGGCGGTCCGACGACAACGAGGAATCTCTAAGGAAGAGGTTTGTCACGTACATGAATGATACGCTGCCCGTAGTTAAACATTACGAGCAGCAAAACCTCGTGCATCGCGTAGACTCTGTCAAACCGGCGGAGCAGGTGTTTGAGGACGTGAAGAAAGTGATTTTAGAACTAGAGGCAAAGGCATAATTAGCAGTATTGGTATCTCGTGTGCCACAAGTTTTATATTTCAACATTACATATTGATACTAAGACGGCAGTATTCTTAAATTTATGTGATCCTGCAAGCACCAACAGCATGTCCCAGGTGAATTTTAATTGGCAAATGCCACAAAGATATTTGTTAATGTACACAAGGCATTTATATTTGTTTCGTGTTTGTCCATTTTACATTCTTACTTAAAGTTCATTAAAAATGAATAATTATTTAACTATATAGATAGGATTCACAGATGGTATGTATAATGTTTTAGTTGTTTGGGCATGGGCTAAAGGGATTAAATTTATTCATTTTCTATTCGCCATACATGCTGCATTCGCATTTGCGTATGGCGGTCAGATGTAATTAGCTTGAAGGCTCATGTCAGAGTAGAAACAGGTACGAAATCAGTAGACAGAGAGTTTTGGAAAAATATAATTTGCGCAGTATGTTGTCTGAATGTTCTTTGTGTTGTGTGTATCAATATATTATTTAACAAGTGTCACTGCTTGAGGAACATCCCTAAGTGTATGACATTTTTGTGATCTAAATAGTTTATTTATTTCGTTCAAATTCCCAAGTGGAAATATTTCATAATGTATAAAAATGATTGTTGGAATGTAGCATATGAGGTATATTAAAGAGTTAATAAATGTTATCAAGCATCAGACACCATTTATTTTTAACAGCCCTGCAGCAGATTCCATTGTTTTCTTCTTGAGTAGCAGGAACAAAAATAAAATTTTCTAGCTGTGTGTGTTGCTTTATACAAAATGTTCTCAGGATGGTATGTAGAAAAGAAAATATACTTGATCAGATTTTGTGTAGGTTCCAAGTAGAGTAACACAGTTAAAATTGCAGATACTATTTAGTTTCAATGTTGTCTTCAATACTTTTGCATTAAATAAGGTTCAGTAGGTAACAGAAATTAAGGTACAAATGTGCATGTGACTATCTTCATAAACTTATGAAAATAATGAAACCTGTCAGAAGGTTACTCCTTTTGCAACATTTACCATATTACAGTATATGCTTAGTTTGAACCATTACAGTTGCTGATTCTCAACATACTAGGTTTAGGAAGTAACTGTGTGGAGAGTATTGGTTGAACAAATACCTCTATACAGATTTCTAAATATCCTTACAACAGGTATCTCATAGTTTACACTTCATTTACTGTGTGAAGGGTATTGGTCTTTTGTTAAGGGCTATTAATGTCATTACATTAATAAACTTGTTTTTAATGCAGTATAATGTATTGTCAAATCAAAATGTGCAAAGCATGCAACATTTGTAGTAACAAGGTGTTTTACTAAGCTGTGAAAAATATTGGAGGTACAGATCATTTTGTCACATAGTTCCTGTGTTATGAGGTGGTGCCAGAACATTTCTGTTGATGGTATTGACAGAAATGCTTCTGCTTTGCATTAATGTAAATTCTTTGCTTATCTTTCAAGCTACTGAGTGCTTCATCTGCAAATTTATGTTCCCCTTCACATACATTTAGGCTAAAGTCAAAGCCCAATAATGTTAAGACACTACAGCTGTCTTCAAAAATGAATATTCATGTACAGAAGATTCATAATAGGAATGCTGTATAGTGTAGATAGTAAGAAAGAGGAAAAATATATTTTCTTCAGTTGCACACACAGGAAAGACAAATCGTAGGTGTATTTGCTCACCTCTATCTCCTGTATTAAGGAATACATACAGATTTAGCATTCCTTTTTTTCTCCCCTCTCATTTCTTACTGAAAATCTTTATATATCAAATTTTCTGAGTCATCCTATATTGTTTCCCTGCTTTTTTTCACATAATCTACTGCAAGCACTAGTAGTTCTGCACTAGCAACATGTTCTTTGTTGCAAAGTGTTTGCTGAGTCTATGCTGATTTCTAGGAAAGCCACAAATCTCTGAAAGTTTATGTAGTAATGACACATAGTATGGGAAATTATACTTGCCTTGGGTAAATTTGAGGAACTTGTCTCCACTGGGTACTTGATTCATTCATAGGCCTAAAAGCTGGATTGACATTTGTGAACCACAAACATATATCTTTATAACAGGAACAGGAAGACTTGGAATATTGATTTGTGTGTGTGTGTGTGTGTGTGTGTGTGTGTGTGTGTGTGTGTGTGTGTGTTTTTTCAGATAAATGAGGATAATGGCAGAGCATTTATTACTCTTGCTGCAGCAATTATAATTATTTACATATGTGTTGGAAAACAGGAGGGAAACCAATCTCACCATTCAAAATCAGTTGCAGATGTGGATATACTGCCATGAGATGTGCACAGGCATTCTAAATTTCAAAATGAAGCTTGCTCCCCATTACAAAATAATGAACATACATCATATTTACAAAACTTGACAAACTACATAAGTTTAAAATTATAAACACATGAAGACAAACAAATGATGGTAAGTGTTTTAAAAATGACCTACATGTAAGTTCCTGAAACCATTAGTGCAGTAACTTTTTTTTTTTGCATTTTCTCTTCTAACGTTACAGCTGATGGCAATGAAAACATTGTTAGTCTGTTCCACACTTTTTTTTGCAATAACAGAACAATTGATTTTTCATTACTACGAGTTGCTGTTCATTGACAGGCTGAAAAAGTTGATAGGCTGTACGTGCGCCCCCCCCTCCCCCCCCCCTCTCTCTCTCTCTCTCTCTCTCTCTCTCTCTCTCTCTCTCTCTCTCTCTCTTTCTCTCTCTACCCTTACCCCTTTAGAAAGAAAAACCGTGCAGAATGAACTCTGTGCAGCATTGCCAAACAATTGATGTATCAATGTAGTGTCAGTTTGATAAAAGCCAGAACATGACTTCGACACCATTTATGTGTTTACCATATTGCTCCAGGATATTTACTATGTGCATATATATCGAAGTAGCTATGACCTTGTTCTTAGAGCTATATACTTTGTAATGGCAGTCTAAACCCCTTATAATACTAGTTTCATTGATTTAACGCAGTTTTTCGCAAAAACAACTAGATAATTATTAAATACATATTCTTAACGAAACAGGGAGATGCTGTCTCCTTCACTCGAGGAGAAAATATCGCTGATGCCGGAAAACATTTGCGTTGCCTCCGCGTTTGTGAATGGATAAATGTCGTAATACTTGTCTTGGCACTTGAATTTAGAAAACGACATAGCTGCTTTTGCGATAAATTCACTGTAACTTTTACAGAATTCTGTGAATGCTGCTTCAAAAATTTATATTGTTTCATTAAAAAAATCATTTGTTCCATTACATCGGAAGATAGTTTCAAGTAGTGACAATCGGTGTAATTACTTGCCATTTGCCCGCATCTCGTGGTCGTGCGGTAGCGTTCTCGCTTCCCACGCCCGGGTTCCCGGGTTCGATTCCCGGCGGGGTCAGGAATTTTCTCTGCCTCGTGATGGCTGGGTGTTGTGTGCTGTCCTTAGGTTAGTTAGGTTTAAGTTGTTCTAAGTTCTAGGGGACTTATGACCACAGCAGTTGAGTCCCATAGTGCTCAGAGCCATTTGAACCAACTTGCCATTTGACGTACTATAATTTACTGCGAATGTCATTTGTAAGCCTATAGTCGTTAACGAAATATTCAGGGTGGTCAAGATACTTTTTTTACTCCGAATCAGTGATGTTCGGGGGGGAGGGGGGTGTCTTAAGACCTAACACGCCTTTTATTGCGTGTACTGTTCTCCATGTAGAACTGTAGTATGCTGAGGGGAACTCTCGTAAGTAGCGTGATGTTGAAGGAAGTAATTTATTTTTTATTGGAACTACAAAATTCTTGATACCTGTGGCGTTGATACTTTCCTTAAGTGCCGTAGAATTGTACTGAAATTGAAAGGCAAGGCTGCCGGAATGAGCTATTGCCATGTAAACACCTCGGAAGTGGGGCTGTTGTGCCAGGCCCCGTCGTATGCAACAAGAAGATAAAACATATTGCCTCTTGGCCCCATCTTGTACGACATCGATGCAAGATAAGCTACGGTTTTAGTAAAGGGGTCTATATGCTAAAGGCTAGTGTATCAGAAGGCTTTTAAGAATGTTTCAGATATGTGCATGTACTCAGGTTTAAGCGAACAGCGTTTGTGAAGACACACATACGATAAAACGAATGGAGGACAGCAGGGTTTGCCGGAGTTCTGCTGACACCGCCTTTGCCAGGCAGTTTGGGCACCAATTCCTCGGAACATCTTTCCTGGACTAGGTTGTGTCCGCTAATTTCCACTTTCAAGCAGTCGTATCTGCATTTATTTTTTTTATTTATTTTTTTTTTTTGCAGCATCGCCAGGGGCCTCCACAGGTCAAATATTTATTAACAATAGTAAGTCAGTGTAACATATTGAAGCCGCCACCACACAATCAATAGTTAGTCAGTATTTTTATTTGGGACCGCGATTTGAAACAGCCAAGATGTCGAAGAACATTTTATCGGTTTTTAGCTATTTTATGAACAAAAGAAAGAATGGAGACATGAATGGTTAAAAAATACTCCATGTTGATTTGCTCACTGATGTCCCATGATGTCTTGCAGCTTATGAAAATTTGATTATTAGTGATATCACGGAACCGAACAAATAAAGGATGGTAATCTGGAAGGAAATTGCAATTGCAATTGGAATTTAAAAAAAGATTAGGAGTAAATGGAATTTATGCAGATATTAAGGTTATTTGAGTGATCCTAAGCGTTGTACTATCAGCAAAGACGAGCAGTGCAGTCAAGATACCCGCAAAAGCAGTGAAATATGTCGGCAGTAATGTTTTTTAGGTAAGTAAAGAATGCGAAGAAATATTTTATGTTTGTTGATCATCATTTCATGTGCCATGAAGATCAATACTACTGTAGAGTAATATGCTAACACGAACAGGGAGAAAAGTCTTAAATATACGGAGATTAAGGTTTAGATCAACACTGAACTATGTATTGCTACAGCTGAATCTCCAGATTCCTTAATCATTTGTCATAATTTCGTGAGGGTGCCGTGTTTTTTAAGACTACCAGTTACTATGTCAATAAGATGTACTGTTCGAAGTGGTAGTTTTACGGCCGCTACAGTGTGGAACACTCCTGAAATTTAATTCTACAAGCGAAAACTTGTGTTTCAATATTTAAAATGAAAACAATGTCACAGATAATCAGTTATTATCCACATTCCGAAGTACTGAATGTAATTATTGCATAGACTTGCAGTAGCTAAGATATTCGTATCAAAAGCGCTATTCAAAAAATCTAGATCTGAAGAAGTAGGAGTCATTCCAGGTAACTGTCGTTCTCGAAAGTGCGAGATGATAGCGACAGGGAACCCTTCCCCCTGGGACCCGGTAAATCCTTCCGCCGGTCTCTTTGTCCGCACATCTCCGGACATAGATACGACATATCAGACATACGGGTTGGCGTTTTTATTTTTTCAAGATACGTAAGAGATTTAATATTCTTTGATCTTGCCGCGTGGCCTCAGGCGCCTTGCCACGCTTCACGCGGCTTCCCCCGTCGGAGGTTGGAGTCCTCCCTAGGGCATGGGTGTGTGTGTTGTACTTAGCGTAAGTTAAAGTTAGATTAAGTAGTGTGTAAGCCTAGGGACCGATGAACTCAGCAGTTTGGTTGCATAGAAACTTAGCACAAACCAACTCTTTCCTCTTGGCTTGTAGTAAATACAGGGCCGTTTCTACCATCATGCAAGACTAGGAGGCCGCATATGGTCGCAAATTTAAAGGGGTCGGGAAAAATTTCAAATCAAACAGCGAAAAAGTTTAGGAAACGAGAAAAAATGAAAAGGAGTACAAATTAAAATAACGAATTGTTTTCAAGAGCCGGCCAGAGTGGCCGAGCGGTTCTATGCGCTACAGTCTGGAACCGCTACGGTCACAGGTTCGAATCCTGCTTCGGGCATGGATGTGTGTGATGTCCTTAGGTTAGTTAGGTTTAATTAGTTCTAAGTTCTAGGGGACTGATGACCTCAGCAGTTGAGTCCCATATTGCTCAGAGCCATTTTGTTTTCAAAAGCATACGGAACAGTTAATTAATAAGTACTTACTTTGACGAAACTGAAAACAGTGCCCCTGCCTACCTCAAAACTAAAGCAGCCGCTACTGAGTACGAAACAAAACAACCATTCTTGCAATTAAATAACTGACGCCCAACTTGGTTGCACTGGTATATTCAATTGAGTTTTAGTTGAAAATGTTAAAGTACATTTTCCTATTTCAATTATGTTGGGAAATGTCAGAAATTGAGGACATTTGTTATCCTCAGTCAGTTTTAAAGGAAATGAGGACAAAGCGTGAAACTGTCCCCGGAAAATGAGGACTTCTGGTCACCTTAATTTGATGATTAAAAATACAATAGGAGATTCGCATTTTTGTGCCATTGGTGGTCGTGGAGAGGGCGGGATACCATGGAGTCCAATGTTAGTAAACATTTTACAACTCTAGCCTATAGCAGCAGAACACTTAGAAATGGCCCTGAAGTCCAAGCATATAAATCTACAAGCATTAACCCGCATATTTCATTAATTACATTATTACGTGTTTGCCAAAAAGTATTTTAGGCTTAGTGATATAAAAGCATGGAAGAAGTACTAAGTCTACTGCGCTTTCTTGAGTAAATACAGTCTTAATATCAAAACAAACAAACAGCGTCCGATCAGGCCTTGAAGGCCCAACGATACCGACCGGCCGCCGTGTCATCCTCAGCCCATAGGCGTCACCGTATGCAGCAGGTACGGAGACGCATGTGGTCGGCAAACCGCTCTCCCGGCCGTTGTCAGTTTCCGTTACCTGTGCCGCTACTTCTTAATCAAGTAGTTTCTCAACTCGTCTCACAAGGGATCAGTGCACCCAACCTGACAACAGCACTCGGGAGACCCGGACAGAGATCTATGTAAGTGGTGGTCAAGCCCGACTCCGCATAACTGCGGTGATCTGACGGGAAGCCGTTGGGAGTCCTAAGAGCAACTACGGCGTATTCATTTTGACATGTCCGTTAAAATTTTACAACCTAAATTTTACAATGAGCTTCTTATTGCGCAATTCAATTTTTTTTTCTGTGCTCTTTAGATGGATGCTCTGTTTTGAGCTGAATAAATGGGTTCAAAAAAATGGTTCAAATGGCTCTGAGCACTATGGGACTTAACATCTTAGGTCATCAGTCCCCTAGAACTTACAAGGGAACCTCCCCATCGCACCCCCCTCACATTTAGTTATAAGATGGCACAGTGGATAGGCCTTGAAAAACTGAACACAGATCAATCGAGAAAACAGGAAGAAGTTGTGTGGAACTATGAAAAAATAAACAAAATATACAAACTGAATAGCCCATGCTCAAGATAGGCAACATCAAGGAATGTGTGAACTCAGGAGCGCCGTGGTCCCGTGGGTAGCGTGAGCAGCTGCGGAGCGGAAGGTCCTGGGTTCAAGTCTTCCCTCGAGTGAAAATTTTACTTTCTTTATTTTCGCAAAGTTATGATCTGTCCGTTCGTTTATTGACGTCTCTGTTCACTGTAATAAGTTTAGTGTTTGTGTTTTGCGACCGCACCGCAGTACTGTGCGATTAGTAGACGAAAGGACGTGCCTCTCCAATGGGAACCGAAAACATTTGATCGCAAGGTCATAGGTCAACCGATTCCTCCACAGGAAAACACGTCTGATATATTCTATACGACACTGGCGACCGCATGTGCGTCACATGACAGGAATATGTTGTCGACCCACCTAACTTGTACACTTTGCGAATGGGTAAAAAGGTTCTTCTACCTTGCCCGATTTAGGTTTTCTTGTGGATGTGATAGTCACTCCCAAAAAAGTGATGAAAACATAAGAGTTTGTCATGTAAACCGGAAATAAAAAATTAAAATTCTCACTCGAAGGAAGGCTTGAACCAAGGACCTCTCGCTCCGCAGCTGCTCACGCAAACCATGGGACCACGGCGCTCATCTGTCCAGATTTGCCTTGATATTGCCTATCTTGCGCATGGACTACTCAGTTTGTATGTTTTGCTTATTTTTTCATAGTTCCACACAACTTCTTCCTGTTTTCTCGATTGATCTGTGTTCAGTTTTTCAAGGCCTATCCACTGTGCCAAATTATAACTAAATCTGAGGGGGGTGCGATGGGGAGGTCCCCTTGTTAGAACTACTTAAACCTAACCAACCTAAAGACATCACACACATTCCATGCCCGAGGAAGGATTCGAACCTGCGACCGGAGCGGTCGCGCGGTTCCAGACTGAAGCGCCTATAACCTGAGCTGAACACATCAAACATAATTCTTTTCATTGTCTAAATCCCCGCTGGAATGTTGTTGGTTGGAAATTTTTATAGCATGAGAGTGACTAGTTTTCAGTTATAAGTTGCATAAATATTTCATGACCCTTTCACACGAACACCTTTTTTGGCAAAACGCTGTGAACAATATTTACTGGCAAATGTCCAATAACAGTTACACTGCGTACAACAAGAAAATACCGACTCCAGCTGCCTTGCTCTTTTATTTGGTCACATTTTTCAAGTATTTCTGCGCAACTTTTCAACGCAGCTAACAAGCGTTGAAACGCTAGAATACTTTCCTGAAGAGCATTCGAGTAGTGTCAGAGAAGTAAATATTTCCAAATAAAAAGCACACCTGTTTCAATACAACGGTTAAGAGGATTAATCATGCAGTAAAATTATGTGGCCCTGTACGTACTGTCATTTCCCGAAAACCTATGTCTCTAACTTTTTCACAGAATGGAACGTGGTGTTGTATCTTACGTGGCCCGCCCGTTGTATAAAAGAATTGATTGTGCAAATTTCATCAAACTTTTTTTTGGGTTCCGTGTGTCAGTCTGTAAAAACGGACCCTTATAGGCACGTTTAGTTGTCTGTCTGTCGGTCCGTCCGACTTAAGAACACTTTCTTCTCAAGAACGGGTAAACGTATGACGTTCAGATTTGTCATATTATGGTCTACGGCCCCTTGACGGCGTGAAAATTGTAAGTTTGTAAGTCAATACTATCCGAAGATGCACCATTTATGTCACGTAGATTGATCTCGAAAATTCACTCATAGACACCCGTTGACCTAGCATCAAGAAATTTGGCAAGAAGCAAAGTTTCACTGTGCAAGTACAGTACAAAAATGTGAATACTGTTAAACTGTGGTTATATCACATACAAAATACGATGAATTGCCAAGGAAACTGATACAGGCATGCATATTCAAAAACACTGATATGTAAACAGGCAGAATACGGCGCTGAAGTGGGCAACGCCTATATAAGACAAAGTGTCTGCCGCAGTTGTTACAACGGTTACTGCTGCTGCAATGGGAGATTATGAACATTTAAGTAAGTCTGAACGTGGTGTTACAGTCGGCGCACGAGCGATGGGACATTGCATCTCCGAGGTAGAGAGGAAGTGGGCATTTTCCCGTACGACCATTTCATGAGTGTAACGTGAATATCAGTAATCCGGTAAAACGTCAAATCGCCGACGTCGCTGCTGCCGGAAAAAGATCCTGCAAGAACGGGACTAACGATGACTGAAGAGGACCGTTCAACAGAAGTGCAACCCTTCCGCAGATTGTTACAGATTTTATTGCTGGGCCGTCAACAAATGTCAGCGTGAGAACCATTCAACGAAACATCATCGATATGGGCTTTCGGAGACGAAGGCCCACTCATGTATCCTTCATGACTGCACGACACAATGCTTTATGTCTCGCCTAGGCCCGTCAACACCGACATTGGACTGTTGATGACTAGAAACATGTTGGCTGATCGGTCGAGTCTCGTTACAAATTGTATCAAGCGGATGGACGTGTACGGGTATGGAGACAACCTCGCGAATCCATGGACTCTGCATAGTCAGCAAGGGATTCTTCAAGCTGGTGGAGGTTCTGTAAACCCTTACGTCCAGAATTGCTGTAGAGTGGCTCCAGGAAAACTCTTCCGAGTTTAAACACTTCCGCTGAACACCACTCTCCCCAGACATGAACATTTTTGAGCATATCTGGGATGCCTTGCATCGAGCTATTTAGAAGAGATCTCCACTCCCTCGTTCTCTTACGGATGTATGGACAGCCCTGCAGCACTATTTCAGACATTAGTTGAGTCTATGCCACGTCGTGTTGCGGCACTTCTGCCTGCTCGCGGAGGCCATTCACAAATTTTTAGGCAGGTGTACCAGTGTTTTTGGCTCTTTAGGGTATCTTTTGCCATTTGAACATACATTGCATTCATCATCCGTCAAAAGCATAATGGACGAACATTACTGAAAGCAAACATAAAATGCAAGTTGTAATCATGTTTTAGTAAGTAAATAATACATTTTATTAAATCTTCTGTCTCTACTTACATAAACTGTAGGACCCTGTTCGTTTCTTTTTGTATGTCCTGGCTGGTGTGAGGAACTATAGTAGAGATTTTGATTCGTTCTTGGAATTCCCGGGACCAGTATCGTGCGAGTATCGATATCGATAACAGGCAAATATCGTTGATTAGTTTACTCATACTGAGAATGAAGGGGCCGTCTGTATGTACATCCTTAGTAGAAGAAAAACTTCTTACAAGGGAACCTCCCCATCGCACCCCCCTCAGATTTAGTTATAAGTTGGCACACTGGATAGGCCTTGAAAAACTGGATCCAGATCAATCGAGAAAACAGGAAGAAGCTGTGTGGAACTATGAAAAAATAAGCAAAATATACAAACTGAGTAGTCAATGGGCAACATAGGCAACATCAAGGAGAATCTGAGCTCAAGAGCGCCGTGGTCCCGTGGTCAGCGTGAGCGGCTGCGGAACGAGAAGTCCTTGGTTGAAGTCGTCCATCGACTGAAAAGTTTAATTTTTTTATTTTCAGACAATTATTATCTGCCCGTCCGTCCGTCCGTCCGATGCAAGGTAACTGCGCCGTAGTATGGGGACGCCACACCTAAACAAACATCGAAACACACGACGTCAGTCGACTACAGCGCACGGAAGAGAGAGTATTCCTGCTAACGAGGCTCCCTGGCTGGCAGTTGACTGTTCACTACTTTGGACGAGAGTGCATTAAATACGTGAGATGTATTCCGTGGGCAATATGAATCCAGCAAATATAGCTCGGGCCTTCAATAACAATCGCACGGTTTTGCGGTGCGATCGCAAAACACAGGCGCTAAACTTATTACAGTGAACAGAGACGTCAGTGAACGAACGGACAGATCATAACTTTGCGAAAATAAAGAAAGTAAAATTTTCACTCGAGGGAAGACTTGAACCAAGGACCTCTAGTTTCACAGCGGGTCCCGCTGACCACGGGACCACGGCGCTATTCAGCTGACAGACTCCTTGACTCCTTGATGTTGCCTATCTTGCACATGGACTACTAAGTTTGTATATTTTGCTTACTTTTTTCATAGTTCCACACAACTTCTTCTTGTATTCTCGATTGATCTGTGTTCAGTTTTTCAAGGCCTATCCACTGTGCCAACTTATAACTAAATCTGAGGGGGGTGCGATGGGGAGGTTACCTTGTTAGCCAAGATCGCAATGAAACCCTGTATTGTGTATACCGGTCTCGCTAAAACTATGTTACCAGCATAACCTGTACGAAGGGAATCCTCAGTGCACGAGTCCTACTAGCATTTGGTAACTTTTTTAGTTTTTATTGCAGGAATTTATTGAAATGGTGGAACGGGACTCTGAATTTATAATCTTGTTTCAAAGACTGATTAACATTTAATCTCTGACCGAGGTGCCGGATACTTGTTGAAGAGTGCGAATCCTTTGTATGCAGTGATGTGAACAGACTGTGGGAAGCTCATTGACTTGTGTGGCGTGTGGTAACTGTTAGTAGGCAGCGTCCAGTGTTTGGCTGTTTTAATTGCGCGGGCGGCACTTAGCGCCGTATGGAGGAGCATGTTAATGTGGGCCGGTGTCAGGTAGGTGGGCCCGCGCAGCGCGGTCACGCCCTTCGTACGCGGGCCACAACACACAGCGATCTCCCTCCTCCTCCCCTCCCACCTTCCTATATCACGCCATGTACGTGAAGAATGTCGGCTGGGTATTTTCGTTTAAGGTTTCAGTGGTCTGTGCTGTTGAAGAAAGTGCAGAGACAGTTTGGTAATATCGGTTTAAAGTAAACGAGACACTAGTTTTTGGGGAGGTTTTTTTTTTCACACTCTAGAACTCTCTGTCTCTCTCTCTCTGCTTCGGAGTGCCGCTTCATACCGGCACATAAACGAAATGTAACAACGATTTTGAACTGTTCCTATCATTATTGCCGTAGCTGCTCATCAGTATACATGAAGAGGTGTCGCTGTGGAACAAGAAGTGATAGATTTTCTGCAGATTTTTTAATTCGTGTCAGAAGTTTCAGAGTAAGAACATAAATGAAGAATAAAGGAAAGATATGACAATAAATTTTTCTACAGTAAAAGCACATATGCTGTAACTTATACAGGGGGCTCTAAAATGCATACCTTAAGAGCTATGGACAATTGTTCACCTTCGATACTCTGAAACATATCTATTCTATTGAACGAGTGCGCCGGCCCGGTTCCGAGAGTTCCGGAACTTGTACAGAAAATTGGAATAGAGATCGACATAAACATCATTTCCGCCCTTTTTATTGCTCATGAAAACCACAGATTGCGAGACCGTCATTGGTGGTGCTCCAGACTGCTGTACACACCGGTACCTCTAATACCCAGTAGCACATACTCCTGCATTGAAGCATGCCTGTATTCGTCGTGGCATACTATCCACAAGTTCATCAAGGTACTGTTGGTCCAGATTGTCTCACTCCTCAATGGCGATTCGGGGCGTAGATCCCTCAGAGTGGTTGGGGGGCCAAGTCGTCCGTAAACAACCCTTTTCAATCTATACCAGCCAGGTTCGATATGGTTCACGCCTGGAGAACATGCTGGCCGCTCTAGTCGAACGATGCCGTTATCCTGAAGGAAGTCATTCTCAAGATTTGCACGACGGGGGCGCGAATTGTCGTCCATGAAGACGAATGCCTCGCCAATATGTTGCCGATATGGTTGCACTATCGGTCGGAGGATGGCATTCACATATCGTACAGGCGTTACGGCGCCTTCTATGACCACCAGCGGCGTACGTCGGCTCCACATAATACAGCAGGGAACCTCCATCTTGCTCCACTCGCTGGACAGTGTGTCTCAGGCGTTCACCTGACCGGGTTGCCTCCAAACACGTCTCCGACGATTGTCTGGTTGAAGACATATGCGACACTCATCGGTGAAGAGGACGTGATGACAGTCCTGAGCGGTCCATTCGGCATGCTGTTGGGCGCATCTGTATCGCGCTGCATGGTGTCGTGGTTGCAAGGATGGACCTCGCCATGGACGTCTGGAGTGAAGTTGAACATCATTCTGGCTAATGCGCACAGTTTTAGTCGTAACACGACGTCCTGTGGCTGCACGAAAAGCATTATTCATCATGGTGGCGTTGCTGTCAGGGTTCCTCTAAACCATAATCCATAGGTAGCTGTCATCCACTGTAGCAGTAGCCCTTGGACGGTCTAAGTGAGGCATCTCATCGACAGTTCCTGTCTCTCTGTATCTCCTCCAAGTCCGAACAACATCGCTTTTGTTCACTCCGAGACGCCTGGACACTTCCCTTGTTGAGAGCCCTTCCCGGCACAAAGTAACAATGCGGAAGTGATGGAACGCGGTATTGACCGTCTGGGCATGGTTGAACTACAGACAACACGAGCCATGTACTTCCTTCCTGGTGGAATAACTGGAATTTATTGGCTGTCGGACACCCTCCGTCTAATAGGTGCTGCTCATGCGTGGTTGTTTACAACTTTGGGCGTGTTTAGTGACATCTCTGTCAAAGGGACAGTGTCTGTGATAAAATATCCACAGTCAACGTCTATCTTCATGAGTTCTGGGAACTGAGGTGATGCAAAACTTTTTTTGATGTGTGTATTTAACACTTTTCTTTTAACACCCTGTATATTACAAAACAATGTGTACACTGTATGGTGAAAAGTATCCTGAAACCTCTTGACGGATGTTAATGTGCGATATGTCCACCCTTCGCCTTTATGACGGCTTTAACTCTGCTGGAGACTCTTTCAATGAGGTGTCTGAATGTCTCGGGAGAAATGGCGGCTCATACTTCCTCAAGAGACGATGTTTGACCCTAGAGTCTGGAGCTAACTCCGAAGGTGTTCGATTGCCTTCAGGTTAGGACTCTGGTCAGACCAGTCTATTTCCAGAATGTCACTCTCTCCATACCGTCGCCACACTGATCCTGCTTTATGTTAGGGTGCGCTGTCATGCTTATACGAACAGTCATCGTCTCCAACTGTTCTTCTACTCTCCGCTGTAAAATGTGTTCACATCCTTCCGCGTTTAGCGATTTCTTAGGTGCAGTAAGGAGACTGCTCCCCAACTACGAGAAACACCCTCATACCGTAACACCACCTCATCCACACTGCGCTAGTGAGTACGGCAGGCAGGTAACTTTCTCCATAAATCCGCCAAACCCAAATCCTTCCATCGCACTACCACAGGGTATAGCGTGATTCATTATCCCAAATCACTAGTTTCCAGTCATTCACTGTCCAGTGGCGTCGCCCTTTACTTCACCTCGAGCGTCACATAGCATCGAATTCCGAAATGTGTGGTTGATGAGGAACCGCTCGATCATTGTATCCCGTTCTTTTTAACTCCGTACGCACATTCATTGTGATAGCTATAATGCTGATAGCACTTTCGAACTCACGAGTGGGTTCCTTCCGCTGACGTCATACGATTTTTTACGACCACCCTCTGCAGTGCTTGATGGCCCCTGCCTCTGAGTACTGAAGGTCTGCGTTTGTTCCTGGTCTAGCGAAGAATCCCACTTTCATTTGGATAGGTTCATTAATAAACAAAAATTGCTCATTTGGGGACCTAGAATCCGCACTTCGCGATAGAGAACTCTCTTCACCGTCAGTGGGTGACTGAATGATGTACAATGCCCAGTCACGGGATAATCGGTGCGATATTCTTTGATGACACGATGACTACCGCATGCTATGTGATGAATGTTTTCGAAGATAATTTCATCCCCATTATCCAAAGTGACTCCGATTTCGATAAGATGTGGTTCATGCAAGACGGGGCACGACCCCATCGAAGCAGGACGGTGGTTGATGTGCTAGAGGAGCAATTTGAGGACCGCATTCCGGATCTGGAGTACCCAGAGGCCACTGGAATGGTCGTCGATTGGCCGCCATATTCTCCGGATCTGAACACATGCAATTCCTTTTTGTGGGGCTATACAGCAATAACCTCAAAACCATTGCTGAGCTGAAAACTTCCATGCAGGAAGTCATCTACAGCGTCGATGTTCCGACACTTCACCGGTTCATGTAGAATTTCGCTATTCGTCTGCGCCACATCGTCGCCAATGGTGGCAGGCAAATTGGAATATCTGTAGCGGCATTTACATGATGAATAAAGTGTGTGCACGTCGTAGTTTGTAAACAATTTCTTTTTTTTCATGTAGTTCAATAATTGTCACCCAGCAGGAATGGTCAATATTCAGGAACGGTCATTCGGAGCAAATAACTCTGGTACATACGTCCTCTAAAATGCATACCTTAAGAGCTATGAACAATTGTTCACCTTAGATATTGTGAAATAAATCTCTTTCACCGCAAGCTCTTCGCTTTCTGTATTTCGAGACGTGGTGGTATGGACCAAAACAAGAAAAAAAGTCCAGTCCACGTGGGCTCCAGTGTGCATAACTGAAGAGCTACGACCACTTTTTCTTCCTTTCTACTGATCAAGTGAACATAGCTCTTAACTTACGCACTTTAGAGCCCACGTTTATTGGTTGCTTCGAATGAGCCTTCCTGTCATACCCCTAAATACTGTCCATTTCTCCTGGAATAACCTGTAAATTAATAATAATAGCCGTAATGAATGTATGTAATTTAAGAAATATCAGTATTGTTAACACTGTGTTAAAAAAATTCCTCATTATGTTCCTGTCGAATGTGAGAGTAATAACATCTGACAGAAATGTATGACAGCAGTACGGCATCAAATGAAATAGTGGCAATAAGCTAGAAATGGACAGGGATGAGTAGTTTTGACAGTGTAACAGAGATACTGGTTCATGGTTCAACAGGAGGTAAACAGTTGGGTTGTGCCGCGAGGAGAAACTATGCCGATAACACCTCACGATTTTATCGTAAACTCCTCTGCAGGCCATAGGGAAGTTTGTTCCATACGAGTATGGTCGGAATGGAGAAAGATTTAGTGTTATGCATAGGCACTGGCACAATGTTAATCTGGTATCGCAGCCATGGAATGATAATAGCAATCTGATAAGTGATGATGATGATGATGATTGGTTTGTGGGGAGCTCAACCGCGAGGTCATCAGCGCCCGTGCATTTTATACCTTGATGCAAGGGCAGAAGCACAAGTTGATAGAGATCTGCCCTGTGTTTTAGCTAATGATGAGACGAGTGTGTCTAGGGTTTTAAAGTTTTGTGATGTGTTTGGACTCTGGCCTAAACTTTAAATTGGAGGTTTTAGTGTATTGCAAAGTGGCTGGCTCCTCCCTTTTTTCTTTGCGGTCAGCGAGCCACTTCCATCTGCTATATTGTTTTAGCTCCCTCTACAACTTTCTTCTTGTGTTGTCCATGTTTTACTGCTGACGGCATGCTTCGTCCCACGTTTCGGTGTGGGTAGGCACATATTTTCCCAACCTTGTTACCTGTGTTTTAAGTTCTGTTTTATCTTACTGTTCTGAGTCTTTTCTTGACACCCGTCTCATTCTGTTACTGAGCGGGCGCTGAAGATCTTGCCGGCGTGCGCCCATACTACCCTCTCCATCACCATCATCATCGTACAAAGTCCCAACTTTTACAGAGTCCAATTTTTACGCAGTCCGATCTAGCCACTGTCACGAATGATGATGATGATGATGATGAAATGATGAGGACAACACAAACATCCAGTCCCCGGGCAGAGAAAATCCCCAACCCGGCCGGGTTGATAAGTGAGTATAGCTACTTATGATCGATGAAGAAAACATAGCATGTGAAAGACGCCGTGTAACAGCACAGAAAGGGCTGGTATGTTCTAACAACCTTCATGGCTAGTACGAGTCGCCTGGAGTTTGCACTATTTGTGCGAACTACGTCGCAGTAATAAATACACTCCTGGAAATTGAAATAAGAACACCGTGAATTCATTGTCCCAGGAAGGGGAAACTTTATTGACACATTCCTGGGGTCAGATACATCACATGATCACACTGACAGAACCACAGGCACATAGACACAGGCAACAGAGCATGCACAATGTCGGCACTAGTACAGTGTATATCCACCTTTCGCAGCAATGCACGCTGCTATTCTCCCATGGAGACGATCGTAGAGATGCTGGATGTAGTCCTGTGGAACGGCTCGCCATGCCATTTCCACCTGGCGCCTCAGTTGGACCAGCGTTCGTGCTGGACGTGCAGACCGCGTAAGACGACGCTTCATCCAGTCCCAAACATGCTCAATGGGGGACAGATCCGGAGATCTTGCTGGCCAGGGTATTTGACTTACACCTTCTAGAGCACGTTGGGTGGCACGGGATACATGCGGACGTGCATTGTCCTGTTGGAACAGCAAGTTCCCTTGCCGGTCTAGGAATGGTAGAACGATGGGTTCGATGACGGTTTGTATGTACCGTGCACTATTCAGTGTCCCCTCGACGATCACCAGTGGTGTACGGCCAGTGTAGGAGATCGCTCCCCACACTATGATGCCGGGTGTTGGCCCTGTGTGCCTCGGTCGTATGCAGTCCTGATTGTGGCGCTCACCTGCACGGCGCCAAACACGCATACGACCATCATTGGCACCAAGGCAGAAGCGACTCTCATCGCTGAAGACGACACGTCTCCATTCGTCCCTCCATTCACGCCTGTCGCGACACCACTGGAGGCGGGCTGCACGATGTTAGGGCGTGAGCGGAAGACGGCCTAACGGTGTGCGGGACCGTAGCCCAGCTTCATGGAGACAGTTGCGAATGGTCCTCGCCGATACCCCAGGAGCAACAGTGTCCCTAATTTGCTGGGAAGTGGCGGTGCGGTCCCCTACGGCACTGCGTAGGATCCTACGGTCTTGGCGTGCATCCGTGCGTCGCTGCGGTCCGGTCCCAGGTCGACGGGCACGTGCACCTTCCGCCGACCACTGGCGACAACATCGATGTACTGTGGAGACCTCACGCCCCACGTGTTGAGCAATTCGGCGGTACGTCCACCCGGCCTCCCGCATGCCCACTATACGCCCTCGCTCAAAGTCCGTCAACTGCACATACAGTTCACGTCCACGTTGTCGCGGCATGCTACCAGTGTTAAAGACTGCGATGGAGCTCCGTATGCCACGGCAAACTGGCTGACACTGACGGCGGCGGTGCACAAATGCTGCGCAGCTAGCGCCATTCGACGGCCAAGACCGCGGTTCCTGGTGTGTCCGCTGTGCCGTGCGTGTGATCATTGCTTGTACAGCCCTCTCGCAGTGTCCGGAGCAAGTATGGTGGGTCTGACACACCGGTGTCAATGTGTTCTTTTTTCCATTTCCGGGAGTGTACTTGGCAGGACGACAGACTGGACTAATTTTTGTTTTATTTGAGGTGCAAAACACACAGTTGGATCGTCCGGAATGTGGACACGACGTGAAACCAACAGAAAGCGTTGGCGGCGCACGAGGATCATTCCCAAGAATCGGCCACGCCTTAGCGCTCGGGACTGCGTGCACAGAGCTTTGGCACGCCGTGTCCTTGTGGCTTGTGCCCCCTGAGAGGGAAGTAGCGACCCCTGTCAAGCCCCAGACGTCGTTCCGCAGTGCAGCGTGAGTGGCAACGCCCTGCGCGTTTCACCATCCACCTCTGCTCCCACTCCAGAGCACGCCTGCCGGCCGAACACGAGTGAGAAACCTCGTGCGTCATGCAGAGTTCACACATTAGGTTACCCAAGTGCCGGGCACAGCAGCGCTGTGGGAAGTACTGTTTCCTAGTGGATGATGCAAACAGGGCGCCATCATGCCTTGTTAGGCTCGTACCTAGTGTCTGTAAAGATTCACTGTGCTCATAAGGTCGTTCTCTAGTAATGATGACGCTGCAGCTTTCTAAACACAGGTCGTACAATAGGATTGGCTGCATAATTCCAAAACTACAGGTCGACTGAGGTGCTTCAGAAATACTGGCCCTCTTCACATGAGATCTACAGCATGTTTCCAAAAGATACATGTCATTTAACTAGACTACACCTTTTAACGAACCAAGGTGGAAACTGGGACTAAATTTTTGGTTTAGCATTGGACTATAAAGTTTTATATTTGCAAAAGAATTATCTAATTTTAAACTGTCCATTTGACCACCTGTCAAAAGCCTGAATAACCATCTTTCGCATAGTGGACAGCATACTAATTCCCATCATGCCTCGTCAACTGTGCAAACCATGACGCAAGTCATGACGATTTTATTTCATATAGTTCAATAATTGTCACTCTGTATTGCTATTATCATTATGTAGTATGCATATTTTAATGTTAATTCACGAAAGATGTCTGATTAGATGTAAGAAAGGTCATGAAGGACTTAATCTTGCATAAATGCCTGAATAAAGTAAACATAAGAGCCTGTGACGGTAGGAAAGTGTTTCCTGCGGTATCATAACATGAACGGCAATTGACAGTAGCAAAACAAAAACAGAAATTAAACTTTCTGGAAGATTAAAACTGTGTGCCGGACCGAGACTCGAACTCGGGAGCTTTACCTTTCGCGGACAAGTGCTCAAGCATGTGAGCTACCCGAGCACGACTCACAGTTCGTCCTCAAAGCCTCAATTCCGCCAGTACCTCGTCTCCTACCTTCCAAACTTCACAGAAGCTGTCCTGCAACTGCGCCCGGGTTCCCGGGTTCGATTCCCGGCGGGGTCAGGGATTTTCTCTGCCTCGTGATGACTGGGTGTTGTGTGCTGTCCTTAGGTTTAAGTAGTTCTAGGGGAGTGATGACCATAGATGTTAAGTCCCATAGTGCTCAGACCATTTTTTTCTCCTGCAAAACTTGCAGAACTAGTACTCCTGGAAGGAAGGATATTGCGGAGACATGGCTTTGCCACGTTCCAGGAGGGCTGATTATGACCTACCACAACACCCATCACTGTTTGTGAAAAGCAGCGTCATGAACAAAACATCTAAAGGACATGGAAATTATAAGGCCTAAAGAAGATGAGACTTGTCAGTAACTGGGATTACAAACTACGTCGCTGTATATTATCCCTAGATTACTAAACCCTCACAAAATTTTCCGATTGCAGTAGGGTATAAAACAGGACATAATTAAAACAACGTATCTTTTAACGACGCCCAAGCACACGCAACACACAGTGTTGTTGCACATTTCAATGTTTTGAGTTAAATGTTGGAAGAATGTGTGGACTGTGAATTCGGAAACTGACGGCACAACATTGCTGCAGAAGCATTGTGCTTGCTTTTGATACGCAGAACTGAGGCGTTTTGCGCCTCACATTTATTACATTTCCCAATTATTTTGCGAAGGTCTAGTAGCGAACATTGGCTTCTGCTTCGTCACTAGCTAACGATATTGTAAATGTTGGACTTCTAATTTATTTTATTTGGCTCGTTCCACATCCCTGAATGTGGTATCCCTGTGATATATGAGGAATACGGCGATCGAGTTAATTTATTAATGTATCAGCTGATGAAACAGTTGTGAGTGTAAACTAGACATAAAAATATTTCTTTATACAGTACAGCCGGTCGGATACACTGTTCGATATCTTGAGTCATTTATGAAATACCAAGAGAGTAATCCACATTTATAAGGAGATCCTATCCTATAAAGTAGCGTTAAACACCAGCAGTTAACATTGTCAGTTGTTGTTGTTGTTGTATTATACCTTACTTATTGTAACGCAGATCTGATTTGTACTACAGTTTTTGTTTCTACAGGAAACCAACGGGGGCTGTATTTACTTTTATAATTAATTTTGCAATTGGATGTAAATTTGTTAAATTTTACGCCCGTTTTTTGCCTGTTATTTAGAACTATAACGGTAGTTTGCTTTAGACATTATTGTTTATGGAAATTTAGATACGTTATCCGTGATCTAAACGTCCGTCTTCTAGAATAAAAAATTCCGAGTAATTTAGCTGTAGAGACATGTGAAGCAGAAAGTGACACTGAATATGCTTCTTTGAATATTCTCCATTAGGCAGGTACATCAGAAACTTCAACTGCTTTGGCCAGGACCTGACAATGCAGGTCATCGTGAAGTTGATGACTACACTGAAGGTGAGCTTGCTATGATAAACTCACCAATAAGATGGTTTTACATCGTCCAGATTAGCAGCTGTTCATGACTTCTCTGAAGAGGTCGTGCTAAAGGTTGACGTAAGCTGTGAATCTCCCGTGGTAGTGTTTGTGAGTTCGTTTCCACATATATGATTGGAGGTTGATTTCCACAGATATGATTGGAGGTCGGTAACTGTATGTCCCAGTCGTTCCAGAGTGAAACCATCCTCGTAAAATAATCGGTTGTCTACTTATGTTCTTGGGACTCAAAGGGTTAAAAGGAAAGAAAAGGGTGGGTTGGTTTAATACTAAGAAAATAAATTACAAATCAAATAACTTTTAGGCCCCATTACAAGCAGGCTAATACGTCGAGGTAACCAGTTAATTGAACTTAAACTCCGCGCGACCAGGTCATGAAGGCCCAACGGCACCGACCAGCAGCCGTGTCGTCCTCAGACCACAGGCGTCGAAGATGCGGGGATATGGAGGCTCATGTGGTCAGCAAACCGCTGTCCCGGCCGTACGTCACTTTACGAGACCGGAGTCGCCTCTTCTCACAAGGGAACCTCCCCATCGCACCCCCCCTCAGATTTAGTTATAAGTTGGCCCAGGGATAGGCCTTGAAAAACTGAACACAGATCAATCGAGAAAACAGGAAGAAGTTGTGTGGAACCATGAAAAAAATAAGCAAAATATACAAACTGAGTAGTCCATGTGCAAGATATGCAACATCAAGGACAGTGTAAGCTTACGAGCGCCGTGGTCCCGTGGTTAGCGTGAGCAGCTGCGGAACGAGAGGCTCTGAGCACTATGGGACTCAACTGCTGTGGTCATAAGTCCCCTAGAACTTAGAACTACTTAAACCTAACTAACCTAAGGACAGCACACAACACCCAGCCATCACGAGGCAGAGAAAATCCCTGACCCCGCCGGGAATCGAACCCGGGCGCGGGAAGCGAGAACGCTACCGCACGACCACGAGATGCGGGCCGGAACGAGAGGTCCTTGGTTCAAGCCTTCTCTCGAGTGAAAAGTTTAATTTTTTTTATTTTCAGACAATTATCAAAGTTCAGGCACTCACACATAATCAACTTCGCTCTCCAAAATTCCAGGACATGTTCAAATTTGCTTGGACATATGCAGGATTTGACGGTCTACACACGGAAACATTTGATAACGTAAAAAACGTGTTTTGACAGAGCACAGAGAAAACTGTGCGACTGAGAAACTGTTGCATTTATTTGTTGCAGTTTATGTAACAAACTCTTATGTTTTCATCACTTTTTGGGAGTGTTTATCACATCCACAAGAAAACCTAAATCGGGCAAGGTAGAAGAATCTTTTTACCCATTCGCCAAGTGTGTAAGTTAGGTGGATCGATAACATATTCCTGTCATGTGACGCACCAGTGTCGTATAGAATATATCAGACGTGTTTTCCTGTGGAGGAATCGGTTGACCTATGACCTTGCGATCAAATGTTTTCGGTTCCTATTGGAGAGGCACGTCCTTTCGTCTACTAATCGCACGGTTTTGCGGTGCGGTCGCAAAACACAGACAGTAAACTTATTACAGTGAACAGTGACGTCAGTGAATGAACGGACAGATCGTAATTTTGCGAAAATCAAGAAAGTACAATTTTCACTCGAGGGAAGACTCGAACCAAGGACCTCTCGCTCCGCAGCTGCTCACTCTAACCACGAGACCACGGCGCCCCTCAGTTCACACTACCCTAGATGTTGCCTATGTTGCTCATGGACTACTCAGTTTGTATATTTTGCTTATTTTTTCATAGTTCCCCACAACTTCTTCCTGTTTTCACGATTGATCTGTGTTCAGTTTTTGAAGCCTATCCACTGTGTCAATTTATAACTAAATCTGAGGGGGGTGCGATGGGGAGGTTCCCTTGTCAGTCAGCTAGCTCCTCAGCTTGCCTCACAAGAGCTGAGTGCATCCCGCTTGCCAACAGCGCTCGGCAGACCGGACAGTCACCCATCCCAGTGCTAGCCCGGCCCGACAGCGCTTAAGTTCGGTGACCTGACCGCAACCGGTGTTACCACTGCGGCAAGGCCGTTGGCAACCCGGTAACTGCGCAGGCTGCACAGTGTGCTCGTACCTGCGCTCCAATTGTCGGAACTGAATGAGACACTTAACCACGTTAATCAACCTGTTCAGTTGACGAGCTACTGTGTAACATATTCAGGTGCTTGCAGACTACATAAAAGGCCTACGACTCATTTGACAGACAAACACTATTCCAGATACTTTATAAATCAGGGATAGATGGAAACACCAGAAGACTTGTTGAACAAACGCTCACAGATACATCAAGTATTAAGTTTCAAGGTGAAATTTCTGAACCATTCAGAATCAAAACAGGAGTTCGACAAGGAGATGGACTGTCCCCAATTCTCTTTAACTTGGTTTTAGATAAAATAGTAAAAACATGGGAAAGCACATTAAAAAACAGAGGCACAAATGGTATAAGCATGGGCCAAGGAAAGAACAAATTTGAAGTGAAATGTTTAAGCCTTTGCGGATGGCGTGGCATTGATAACTGAAAACCGAACAGACGCAACAGTAATGCTTGATCTGTTACACAAGATTGCTGAAAAGACAGGGCTAAAACTATCATATGAAAAAACCGAGTGTATAGAACACAAACATAATACAGGGAAGTTTATGGAAACAAAGTATGGAAAAATTAAGAGAGTTGATAGATTCAAATACCTGGGGGAGTGGATCCAAGCCAATGGACTGGATAACACAACAAATAAAGAAAGAATGAAAAAGTTAGAATTTGCATATAAATTAACACAAAACTACTACAATAAGAAATCAACATCCATACAAGCGAAGATTAGACATTATAATTCAGTTATTAGGACACAAGCAACGTATGGATCAGGGTGCCTAATATTGAATAAGAAAGGCTAATTAAGAGAACTAGAAAAAAGAGAGAGAAAAATACTAAGAAAAATTCCAGGTCCTGAGAAAAACAAGGAAAATAGGTGGATTAAAAGGAGATATGAAGACTTACACAAAAATACAGAAAAGATCACAGATTCAATGAGGAAGAGACAGCTAAAATTTTCTGGACATTTAAAAAGAATGGAAGAAACACGGATTACAAAGAAATTTTTTAATTATGTTAGTAAGCTGAAGGAAAACAGTAGGTTGGATAGAAGCAGTAAAAAAAGACGCCAACAAAATAGGTGTTACAGAAGAAATAATATGTGAAAGGAATCACTTCAGGCTACTGATAGAAAACGCAAACTATGAAGAAGACGACCCAAGAGAGTGTCTACAGATCAGCAGAGACGAGCAGTTGGCGAGAAAATGAAGTAGCGGGAAGAACGGAAGAAAAAGAAACACCGTAAGTCTTAAACTGTATGTAGTCCATAGCTGACCAAATTCATAAATAAATAAAAAAGGTTTTTTATTAATAATTTAGATTCATAGTAGTTAAACAGTCTACTTTTCCTTTCTTTTTAAGTAAGTCATCTGTGGAAACATGTAACAAAAGTATTTGCTTGATGTCACTGAAAAATACAATAAAATATTTTTGTAAAATAACGGTCTTTGTGTGTCCCTTGGACAGTTTTCCTGGTCTGTCTGTCTGTCTGTCTAAAATGAGATTATCCCCCTCTCGTAGGTCATATCTAGGGTATGCTCTCGTTTCTTAAATTGAGAACCACAATGTGCGCAAATGCAGCAGGTAAAAGAAGAAGAGGAATACAGCTAGTAGTTTATGGCGGGTCAGGGTCCATCGAACATAGGCCGGAGTGAGGTGGAGCGTACACCATTAAGTAGTGGTTTTGACTTTGTACGTATGTACTGTTTGTGTTTTCCATATCTTTTTCGTTTATAAATGTATAGCCATGGTGTTCTTTTAATCATTGACAAAGGTCTTCTTAGGCACTTGTGGGTTTTATTGTTGTTCTGAAGAAGGTGTAGTTATCTAGGCCGAAACCTGGGTAACATTTAACACTAGGTGCTTTTTTCGCAATCGAGGCGGGTTTTTAGTTTTTTAATATATTAACCAACGATTGCTGACGCGCTGCTATGTTGAAGGTTCTTGAATACAGCTAGGGTCAATTTCCTACATTTCCGATTGTGAGTCTGGGTGTCAGTTTCTGCAGAGCGGCGCGGAGGAAAGTGGCGGAGCGCTATTTTCGCTTTCGCCACGGGCGGCCGAGCAGCGGGTGGCCTCGGACGGGCACGGGCTGGCCGTGGGCAGCGCGGGGCAGGGCAGAGCAGAGCAGAGGTCCTGCCTGCTCTGCCGGCTGAGTCACGGCCGCGCCTCGCCAGCGGCGCACTCGCCGGGCTTCGCCGCTCGCTAACTGGATTCCGGAACTCGTCCTCTCCTCGCGGCTCTCGTACAAGTTTCGTACTCTGGAAACAGTACGTCACTGAACAAAGTGTTAGTCACTCCGCGAAAGAGCACACTGGCACCTGGCTATTATATGGCTCCCCACTGGTGACGTAAGTCACGGTAGTAAAAGCAGTGTGTGCAGAGTCCGCGCGGAATACCGTGGCTGGTAGATGCGCAGTCGGCAGGGCACGCGCGGGGAGAGCGGTAGTGGTGGGGGTTACGGGCAGGCGCTGTAGGGGAAATACCGAGCGCAGGAGGGGAAGTGACGTTCTGAGCTGAAGCCTACACACACACATATATATATTCTTTTTTCTAGATATTAAGTGGAGCCTCTCCATGACCATTCTTGCATGGTGACAATTCAAAAAGATTTACTGTCACCTCTGCTATGGTTAGTATCTATAAGGAATTCTGCTGAAAATGCAAAAAAAGCGGCGCTTTATTTTCGCCTGTTTTTTTTTAACCATTTGTAACTTTGAGAGAAGTGACATTATTGGCAAATTTTCAGTAATACCTACATTTATCTTGTTGTCATGTTAAAATTTGCTTGTTTTTCCAAAACTGTGCAGCTGGTCACGGTGGAGGTTCGAGTCCTCCCTTGGGCATGGGTGGGTATGTTTGTCCTTAGGATAATTTAGGTTAAGTAGTGTGTAAGCTTAGGGACTGATGACCTTAGCAGTTAAGTTCCATAAGATTTCACACACATTTGCACAATTTTTTCCAAAACACAGCAGAGTTTACACAGTCTCACCTCACTAACATGTTATGCAGGCACAACTAAGAGGCAGTTCTGAAATGGCGGTTTATTGTGTTTGTTAAGTGGGGAACTGAGAAAAATAAGGTCACTAGCTTATCAAAAAACACATCTACATCTACATGACTACTCTGCAATTCACATTTAAGTGCTTGGCAGAGGGTTCATCGAACCACAATCATACTATGTCTCTACCATTCCACTCCCAAACAGCGCGCGGGAAAAACGAACACCTAAACCTTTCTGTTCGAGCTCTGATTTCTCTTATTTTATTTTGATGATCATTCCTACCTATGTAGGTTGGGCTCAACAAAATATTTTCGCATTCGGAAGAGAAAGTTGGTGACTGAAATTTCGTAAATAGATCTCGCCGTGACGAAAAACGTCTTTGCTTTAATGACTTCCATTCCAACTCATGTATCATATCTGCCACACTCTCTCCCCTATTACGTGATAATACAAATCGAGCTGCCCTTTTCTGCACCCTTTCGATGTCCTCCGTCAATCCCACCTGGTAAGGATCCCACACCACACAGCAGTATTCTAACAGAGTCGGTACTAAAATAATCGTGCAATATCTTCTCTTATGTTGTTCCAAAAATGCATAGTATTTTTCGTTTCACCAGCCATCAAAGTATATGATCGGTCATATCAGCTTTTCTCGCCAGGGACATTTCACCTACTCAGTGGATGGCTCAAGATGCTCCATAGAAAATTTGAAAAAATGTCAACCATATTGTAGGTGGCGAACAATGGCGTGGTGCTGCTGATTAAGGTAACACCAGAAATCAAGGACGTGTTTGGCGTCGTCTCAGTAGAGATATTTCACGGCCTCGCCATGGATCCAGAAGACTGCATTCGTCCTAGCCCTGTGGTAGAACGTTTCATCTGGTAGAAGAATCATGTGTGCGCCGATAGTGAGTAGCGTTGTACGTAGAATGTGCGTTAAAATCTGCCACGCAAGGTACCAAACCTGCCCCGCGTCTCCACAGCTGAGACGGTGTTCGTCGGTGTCTATCTCGTGGCATGTCGGGCAAGAGGGTGAATCCGCCAGGCGGATCTTATAAGGGCGTTTGTGTGTGACATACTTCCTGCTGACAGCCAGTACAATGCGGCCTCTGCATCAGAGTCAAGCGCATTGTTCTCCACATGTATGTACATTTGGATTCGATCACGTTAGGCCAGCGGTACCGCTGTGGTTCACTGCAGAGTCTTTATGCAGTCGGCCATTTGACTGCAGACGTGTGTCATTAAATGTACTAAATTCCAACCAGTCACAACAGTTACATTCACAGTAGAAGTATAACTTTCGCTCATTCTGCTTAACTTCGACCAACACGTCTTGCTTCTGGCACCGACCTACTGCCGGCCGAAGTGGCCGTGCGGTTAACGGCGCTGCAGTCTGGAACCGCAAGACCGCTACGGTCGCAGGTTCGAATCCTGCCTCGGGCATGGATGTTTGTGATGTCCTTAGGTTAGTTAGGTTTAACTAGTTCTAAGTTCTAGGGGACTAATGACCTCAGCAGTTGAGTCCCATAGTGCTCAGAGCCATTTGAACCATTTGAACCGACCTACTAACATGCACACTTGTTACGCACTGGAAACAATGCCGGTGCGACTCCACGATGCTCCCACCAACAAAACGCGTGTAGCATACCGAAGGTTTCGGAGTGTCCGCTAGCCCATGCTAAACAAAGCGTACGAGTGTAGCAGACACAGTACTATTGCAGTGTCTTCAGTGCCCATAAGAAATCGAGTCACAACAAAGCAACAGCGATTCGTAGGGCATTCGGCTAGGTGTACAGTGACGAGCCAAAACAGTATGACCACTGGTCACCGCAAGATTGTAAGCTGCCTGGTGGCGCTGAGGACACGAGACACGGTAAGAGAAGTATATGGGCGCAGCAGAGACGAACGGGAAATCATTCTAACGACGATAAAATGGGGCAAATGAGGAAATCCGCCGACTTGAGAGACTTTTGACAAAAGCAAGCTTGTTTTGGCCCAGTGTCTGGGAGCGAGCGTCTCGGAAACGGCGAAGCTGGTCGGCTGCTCGCGTGCTACTGTCGTGGGCTCCTGTGGAAAGTGGCTGAAGAGTGCTGAAACCACAAGTAGGCGACAAGTGGAAGTTGGACGTCCACACCTCATCACAATACATAGGAATCAGAGGCTTGACCACCCTCTACAGCAGGACAGGCGGCGTTCTGCGGCAGATCTGGCGACAGAGTACAGAGCTGGTGCAGGCACACATGTTTTGGAGCTCAGCGTTCAGTGCACAGTGTTGGAAACGGTGTTCCGTATCAGAGGACCCCCTACGTGTTCCCATACTGACCCAACAACATAGACAGTTATGGTTACAGTGGGCACGCGATCACTGGGATCAGGCCGCGGGTCAATGGAATAGTGTCATCTGGTCGGATGGACCCCTCTTATTTTTAAAACAGGTCGATGGTCGTGTCCAGATACGCAGTAATCCAGGAGGACGGCCGGAGTGGCCGAGCGGTTCTAGGCACTACAGCCTGGAACCGTGCGACCGCTACGGTCGCAAGTTCGAATCCTGCCTCAGGCATGGATGTGTGTGATGTCCTTAGGTTAGTTAGGTTTAAGTAGTTCTAAGTTCTAGGGAACTGATGACCACAGCAGTTTAGTCCCATAGTGCTCAAAGCCATTTGAACCATTGTTGAAAGAACTGGGTGAGCATCGCTTTTCCAGCAGATGGCTGGCTCTCGAACTTCTTGGGACAAGGGGACGATTGACACTACTTCATCGTGGACGCTTTCTACTCCGCTTCCAAATGGTGGCATTAGCTTTCGTCGTCTGCAACACTGAGATCAAAGAATGTGTTGCGTTCAACATTGAAACCCATCAGAAGCTTCAGGCAAACAGCCATCTGGTTTGCTACTTATTCCGAGTTAAATTCCAGATGATCTCCACTTGTCGCAGACCTTACGTAAGTCTAACTCCTTCCGTATAATGTACGAGGGCTTTTCGGAAAGTAAGGAACGATAGGTCGCGTGCCGGCCGGTGTGGCCGTGCGGTTCTGGGCGCTACAGTCTGGAACCGGGCGACCGCTAAGGTCGCAGGTTCGAATCCTGCCTCGGGCATGGATGTGTGTGATGTCCTTAGGTTAGTTAGGTTTTAGTAGTTCTAAGTTCTAGGGGACTGATGACCACAGCAGTTAAGTCCCATAGTGCTCAGAGCCATTTGAACCAATGCAGGAGGACTGCTCGAAACACGCATCGCGCGGCGGACGCACGCCAGTGGGGGCAGTATTATGCTGTGTAGAACATTCACCTGGGCTTCTATGGGACCTGAGGTAGTGATCGAAGGCACCATGACAGCTGTGGGCTACGTGAACATTATTAGGGACCACCTGTAACCCGTTGTGCTTGATGTCTTCCCCAGCAGCGGTGGCGTCTTCCAGCAAGATAACTGTCCGTGTCACAAGGCCACAATCACGTTGCAATCGTGTGAGAAGCACGATGGTGAACTCACGTTGATGTGTTAGCCGTCACATTCGGCTTATCTGAATCCGATGAAACACAACTGGGACACAAACCAGCTGCCGGTAAATTGCGGGAAGTATCTGACTTGCGCTTAGGCATCTGGTGCCACAAACCTCGGGAAGCCTATCAAGTGCTGCTTAATCCAATGCACGCACAATCACTGCTGAATTGCGTTCCAGAGGAGGACGAACAGGCTTTTAAGTTGGTGGCCATAATGTTTTGACTCATCAGTGTGTACTTCAAATGACAAATATTAATTGATGAAGATGTCTTAGCCATAAATCATGTCTCTGATAGGCTTTTTCCGTGATGGCGTCGATACTTCAATATAAAAATCTTAGATAAAAGTCTGTTTGCAAACGCTTTCGAATTCTTTCTATGCTCTAATTATAATCAACATTTCAGACGATCAAACTAAATGAGGCGGAAACACGACGAGACACTCGTTTTCGTATTGTGTTCTATACCGGCTTTAACTGCCGGCAGTTCTAAAAGCATATGCGTATTTCGCTTTACAAGTGTAGCTTTATGCATGACAGTTCCAGAAATATATAGTATGATAACACTTGCTTTGTTTCGTATTTAAAGTCTATGAAAAAGTTTGCGTAACGTGAATGTTACCTGTACTTCAAATGTTGCACCATGTGGACGATAAGGCGCCGTATTCATCCTTAGAAGGATGCAGTGCCTTGCAACACACACAGTGCCGATTACCATAGTCATGGTTATACTGTGTATTGAATCTGACACACAGATTAGTGGCAGTTCCAAAGGCTTATCCTTTAAAGGGCGGCGAACAGCTGTTTGTTCCTTCTTAGTCAAACCTGACGTTGTGTTCCGTCACTAATGACTTAGCCGTCGATGGGACATTAAACCGTAACGTACCCTCTTCCATTTCCTTTCACGAGCCGCTTAGTGATTCGTTTTGAAGAGGCCATGAGCTCGTCACTTAGTGATCTTAAAGCAGAATACTCTCACCAGATGTAAACTAATGTCTGCTGATTTTGCATGCTGAATGCAGGTAAAGTTGCCGAGCCTCTTATGGCGACGGAATACTAGGCGTCACAGGGCGACGAGAACAACAGGACACACGCGAGAATAATTATTTCACGCAGAGAGAATGTTGTGGAACCGCACGGCACAGGCCTGTTTCGTGTTACATGCAAACGCACTCCCTCGTCTTCTCGGCGGGTAACACAGCCTGGTACAAATAGCTCGCTAGAACACGGTAAAACCGTCAAGGTTAGGAGTCCTTCTACTGCAGGTTATATGCCGCCTTCTTACTCTGAACTAGTTCACCCAGAAAGCTGAGCAAAGGGGAAATTACAGTGTAACGAACGAGGCATTCGTCAATTATTATTTTATACTTTCCATATGGTCAAGTAATGGGTTCAAAATCCGTTAGGTTCTTTTTAAATGGGTGTTGTGTGATGTCCTTAGGTTAGTTAGGTTTAAGTAGTTCTAAGTTCTAGGGGACTGATGACCTCAGCTGTTAAGTCCCATAGTGCTCAGAGCCATTTTTTTCTTTTTAAAATGGTCCAAACACTGCTGAGGAATTCTTTTTCTCATTTACCTTTATCTAGCGTTCAACAAATGCTGTTAACGCAAATGTCTTTCATAATTAATTTGTCATGTAAAATGTACCGCGTTCTTTCTTCTGGTCCCCTATGGCGCCAGCAGTTCCCACATACTGCCAATCGCCCATGGTCCAGTACTCTGCAGTATCACAGTGTTTTCATCTGCGGTCTTAGTTTTGGATATCCTCCCCGCGGGTCATCGTCCAGAAAAGTTCTGCCGAATTTGTGTACTCAGCCACTCGTGCGGACTACATTTGTGCTATCACCAACTTCGAATGAATAATCGATGACGATAAACCTTTCAAACTCAAGAATTTTATGGCCACACAAACTTCTAGGTACTCAGTTCCAGCAAAACAAACATAACACGAGTGGTTCTAGGCGCTTCAGTCTAGAACCGCGCGACCGCTACGGTCGCAGGTTGGAATCCTGCCTCGGGCATGGATGTGTGTGATGTCCTTAGGTTAGTTAGGTTTAAGTAGTTCTAAGTTCTAGGGGACTGATGACGTCAGAAGTTAAGTCCCATAGTGCTCAGAGCCATTTGAACCATTTTGAGGCACAATACGACTTCTTTAACATAAACTTAACTATACAGCAGACCAAGTGTACATTTGACTCACTGCACTACAGTTGTATTAACGCCGTCTATGTGCTGGGCTGAGAAATTATAACTGTCATGGAGGAAAACAAGTTTGTTTCAGACATTCGGCACGGATACAGGAAAAGCTACTCATGTGGAACAGAGCTCGCTTTATACACGCACCGTGGTATCTTCACAAACACTAAACGCAGGTTAACAGATCGATTTCGTCTACCTGGACTTCCGAAAGACGATCAACACTGAACCAATCGTCAACCACGAAACGGAGGTACGATCGTACGCATTGTTTTCGAAGATATGTCATTAGCTCGAGGAATGTTTGACTATAGAAGCAGAAGAAATACTTGACAAACAACTAGGAGACTATCAAGCTGGATTTAGGAAGGGAAGCTCATGTGCAGAACAAATATTAAACTTAAAGAACATAATAGAAATGAGAAAAATCAGGAACTCAAAATATGTAATTACTTTTGTGTATTTTAAAAAAGCCTTTGATTCAATTGAAAGAAATAAACTGCTTGATATCTTAAAAGAATTGGGACTCGATACTAAAACAACTGAAATAATTAAAGCAAGTTTGACGAATACAAAACCGAAAGTAAAATTTAAGGGAGAGCTCTCAAAATCGTTTGAAATAGTCAGGTGTCCGATAGGGAGATGGTTTGTACCTTTGCTTTTCAGTTGTGAGTTAGAGAAGGTAGTTCGAGAATGGAGGAAGGCCATCAATACTAAAGGGATTCAACTAGGAAGAAATCCAAACAAGATCACAGTCGACTGTTTAGCTATCGCAGATGACATGGCATTGATTACAGATTCGCTAGATAATGCCCAAGAATAAATAAGAGAACTGCAAAAACATGCAGCCAAAATAGGACTACAAATATCCTTTCGAAAAACAAAGATCATGACAAACATCTGTGATGCTCCTCAAAATATTGCGGTTGACAACAATACAATACACAAAACAGATTCCTATAAATACCTAGGAGAGAGGATTACATACAATGCAAAAGAAAAGACAGCTATAGAAAATGGAAAGAGTGTTTCATATGACCAAAAAGTCTATAACAAAAAATCCCTGTCCTGGAACACGAAATTAAGACACTACTAAACAGTGGCCAGACCTGAAGCTCTGTATGCGGCAAAAACGAACTAACAAGAAATGGAGATCTTGAGAGACTAGAGAAGGTCGAAAGAAGAATTTTAAGGAAGATACTAGGAGCTAAAAGAAACGATAACGCTGAATACAGGTTAAGACCAAACAGAGAGCTATACTTGAAAACTGAAAAACTAACGGATGTAATGAGGAAGAGAAGACTACAGTCTTTTGGACATTTATTCAGAATGGATAACAACAGACTAACCAAGTGGATATTCACATTACTCAATAGCTACAAATCCAAGTCTGCATGGTTCATAGACACTGAAAAGGATATGGAAAACGCTGGATTTGCAATAGACACAATAGAAAACAGAACACATTTCAGAAAGGAAGTATTTCAGGAGGGAAAGAAAACAACTAGACGAAAGTGGTCTTAAGAAGAAAGAGAACAACACTCTAAAAGGATGAAGAAAATTTGGAAACTAAGGAAATCTAATACAATGAGGAGTAGCCAAAGTTGATTCATCGTACTCTCCAAATGGGTTATTCGAAAGAAGAAGAAGAACGCAGTACGTTACCACGGAAACGAAAGTAACATCTTGTATGCACAAAGGAAGCGTAGTTGGATCTCTAACGTTCTCAGTGTGGATAAATGATTTATCAGATACAATCAGCCCACCAGAGCATTGTTCGCTGATAGTGGTGTTCTATACTGGAAGAATCAGTATTGGGTGATCGTATGAAACTGCTGAAAGACATCAAATTTTCACTTGATTTAATGTATGGCAGCTCTCTTTAATTGTGGACGGGATAGGCGGGAGTGCCGGCCGCGGTGGCCGAGCGGTTCTAGGCGCTTCAGTCTGGAACCGCGCTGCTGCTACGGTCGCAGGTTCGAATCCCGCCTCGGGCATGGATGTTATGTGATGACCTTAGGTTAGTTAGGTTTAAGTAGTTTTAAGTCTAGGTGACTGATGACCTAAGATGTTAAGTCCCATAGTGCTTAGAGCCATTAGGCGGGGGTAAAGGTGAGCACTTAACATTTTTTTGTTGGTCCCTTTTTGTTTTATGATTACATGACAATTAAATTTGTCCACAATACACCTAGTACCATACTTCACACGATACCGTAAGTTCAAGATTGCATGCGTGACGTATTAAAGTTGCATTTAACAAAAAACCGCAGTAGCACTGTTCTGTTACCGAGACTCGGGCAATTACACTGCTGAAAGATATCTCCGTCGGGGAAGACATCAAACTTGAAGGGACACATGTGGTTCGTAGCTGTCAGCGTGTCTTCGATTTCTACCACAGGTCCTTTGCAAGCGCAAGAGAATGTCTCCCATCTATCTCGCAAGGGATCGTGTGGATAAGAGATTACGGCATATAGAGAGGCATATAGCGGTACCTCCATATTTACATACATACATACTCCGAAAGCTGCCGTTTGGTGCATTGCACAGGGTGCCTTGTACCATCCACACTCATTTCCTTTCATTTTCCACTCGCAAATAGAGGGGGGAAAAACAAGTGTCTATATGCCCGGGTACGATCCCTAATTTCTCTTATCTTGTCTTGTCTTTACCAAAAATGAGTAATGTATTTTCCTATTAACTGTTCTGAGTTACTTCCATTGTGTGTGTGCTGCAGTAGAACCCACGCACCCGTCCTAGTACGACACTTTTATTAGTCTTTTTCAGCGGCAGCTTTTGCAGCGGCAGCGAGATTTTCATCAAACAGGACAACTGCAGTCCATTATAGGAAAGAAGAAAAAAAAATGGACAACAGTGGTACGATACGCCTTCCTCCTTGGACTGTATAGTGAGTACATGTATGTAGATGTAGCTCTTGCCCCCGTAACGTCGCGACTTCCAATTACACTGTGGCTGTTTATTTCAGCTTAACCGTTACTGCAACATATTTGCGGTGTGCTCAGACGTTATGGAGCGGGTCCACGCCGCCCCAATGTGTCCTTGACAAAAGGGCGTCTGTGTGGGAGGGGCTCGGGACGGTGACTTCCGGCTGTCACACACGTGTGCAACACTCCCCCTCCTCTTGTCTTTCTGACACGCGGTAAACAGCCGGCAGCTTCCAGATGGCTGCCGTCTCCCTCCCCCAGTACCGTGGGACACTCGGGGACATTACTCCAAAAGCACTCTCACAAGAGGTACCAAGTGATCCACCTGCGATTCATTTTATCTCACCACATAGTTATTACAATGTATCGTTTGATTTTTTTCAATTCTACTTTAATGTGGTGTTAGATAAATGAACAGCGGCACAAGAAGACTTCTTATTTAGGATCTGCTCTGCAGCGACTTTCGTGGAGCGATAGTTCGCGAGACGCGTGGTACAGCCAGCTGCGGTTCGAATCCTCGCGCCGGATTAACTACCGTCAGTCTTGGAACAGTAGCCGATCTGGTAGTGGTCTGGGTGTGATTCTTTTAAAATCCACGGCACCTAGTTTTATCTTTTATTGATATGGTGTGCTATGACACGTGATTAATATTTGATCTTGTACGCCGTGATAAGGGTGTATGCCGAAATTGGTAGTTATAATAAAAGACAGTGAAACAGTAGTCAATTGCCATAAGAAATATTAGATACGATTCTATAACTGATTACAAAAATTTGGCGTTGACTCCCCATTTCTGTCTTACATCGCTGATACACTGACAGTTAAAATACGGAAACACATCGTACAGTCGATGAAAGATTAACGGGCGGACTGTGTAATTCCCGAGATTAAGTGAAATCTGATCGCACAATGTAAGCTTTAGCAGCCGTGGTTTACATCGTCGGTAATTTTCGTTATGCGGCGATTAGGATGGGCTCTGATAAATATTTTTGCACGCACCGTTTCGTCCCCTGAAGCTAGGAACATCCCATACAATAAACCCTGTTTTGTGTGAATATGAAATGCGTCACTAATGCAAAGCGTTTTTGCAGAGAGGCTGATATATACCGTTGTTAATCCCCTCTATAAGAAAGCATAATTACCGCCGATATGTTGCGCTATTCACCACATTTTCTAAAATATTTCAGAAGGTGATGTTTTCTAGAGTAATATCATGTTCAAGCAACAATAAGATCCTCTGTAAATCAGTTTGGATGCCAGAAGAGTTGCTGCACGGAGAACGTGATTTTCAGTATACGTCCGCTCACTAAGTTTTACGTGCAGTATATACCGAAACAGCGTAGGTTGGTATTTCTGTGACCTATCCAAGGCATTTGACTGTGCGAATCACACTATTCTTCTTGTTAAAATGATGTTTTACCGAACTGATGGCATAGCCAACCAATGGATAATGTCGTATCTAAACAAAAGAATGCAGAAAGATGTACTTAGTAACCCAACAATGTAATCAGGGGAGGCTCTTCTGAGTGAGGAGGATTCACGTATGGAGTTCCCCATGGCTCCGTCATTGTTCCTCGTACACGTAAACGATCTCTCGTCTAATATACAACAAACTGGATTAGTTCTTTTTTTGCGGATGATAGTAATATTGCATCAATCCAGGCGTACATACAGCAATGTTCTTAAAAGTGTCAGTGAGTGGTTTTCGACCAATGGTCTCCTCTCAGTTTTGAAACGACACAACACATTCAGTTCTGCTCATCTACAGGTACTACACCAATAACAAGTGTACACTGGTTGAGGAAGTAATAAATAGAGTGGAAACTTCAGTTTGTTAGGTATTCATATTGATGAGAATTTAAACTGGAAAAAGCACAGTTTGGAACTCCTAAAACTCATCAGTTCAGCCACATTTGCCCTTATCATTTCAGGTCTTATGGAGAGACAAATCACTACGTTGACATTTCTGCACATTTTCATTCAATAACGTCAAATGGATTAATAACACATATTTACAAAAGGAAGCCTTCAAAAAGGTCTGTGAGAATAATATGCGGCGCTCACCCAAGGAGTTAGCCATTTTGACATCTGCTTCGCAGTATACATATTCCCTCATGAAATTCGTTGTAAATGATTCACTGCAGTTTAAAAGTAACAACGTTCTAGATACCTACAATGCCAGAAGACAAAAAGATGTGCATGACTCCAAATTAAGGTTGTCTATAGCACAAAAAGGGGTGCACAATGCTGCAACTAAAAATTTGAATCACTTCGGCAGTGATATAAAGTGTCTGACAGACAGGAGAGTAAAATTTGAAAACAAACTGAAGTTACTCGTTCACAACTCCTTGTGTTCCGTAGAAGAATTTCTATTATTGTAATGAACAAAAGGTGGTGGTTAGGAATTACTAATTCACATCCTTGCACTTAAATAATAAATAAATAAATAAATCATTATGAAAGTTCAGCGGATATTAACAAATTAATTTCTGACGCGAATACAAAGTGACACGTTGTACATCATCAAGTTTTATCGCTCAAATCCTTGGAGCATGAGAGTAACTAACCTGATACCAGTCCGGAGACTGGTGTAACGCAGTATCTAGCGATAGGGAAATGAACTTTGCGTCCAGTACTGGACAGCTGACAACAGTACTACCAAGGCATGAATTGTTCCATTATGTTGATCACAGACATGCCAGAAACAGGAAGCCGCAGTGACAGTCGATGACGTCATATCAAGGTTTCTGCGCTGTCAGCGACGCGTCGCTGTCGGGTTCAACCAGCGAAGATAAGCTTGTTCGACTGCCTGCCCTTCAAGTTCGGTTATCTCTTCCGTTACATGAGTGACTGGCGGGGTAGTTTAAATTAAGCTAATACAAAAGCGATGAGTGTTCAAGAGAGAGACAAGATTGCCTGTCTCAACACGCAGTAAGATATGTTGCAGAAGGCCCAGCTTAATGCTCCAGTAGCGGCAATTACGGTCTGATCGAAGTCGCAGTTTCTGCTGTTCCGACTAACGTGCGACAGATTATCAGCATTCAACTAATGCTGTTCTCTTCATGCTGTCTGCCAGGCTAGTGATTCTGCGAAAATGTCCCGTTTGCTTCTCGCAATGCAGTGGAAAAAAAGGGGGCGAAAGTAAGCAAAGCTCCACGGCCTGACCCAGATGGGACAATCGGAGCCGACTGGCCGCCATGTCGTCCTCTGCCAGTCGCGTCATTCGGATGCGGCTTGGAGGGACAATGAGTAAGCGCACGCTCCTCCGGCCGTTGTCGGCTTTCGTGACCTTGGGGCCGCTGTTTCACACTCGTACCGTTCTTCAGTTGGCTCACGAGGCTTAGTGAAACTGCCTCCAGTCCTCAAACTAAGCAAAAATCTCTGGCAGTAACATGAATCGAAATCGGGTCATGGCTGCTGAAGGATACAAACTGACTTGAGAAAATTTCTAACGACAATATGGAACTGTGAGCCAGTCTTGGTGCAAAACCCTTTTGTCGTTTATTTACAGAGTGCGTTCTATAAGCAATACGACGGTACACCACCGCGTGTTGTAACCGGCTGGGCTAAGTGGAGGGCGGTGTTAGCTTCAAAACGCTCTTTGTCTCATTCGGCTGCGAGCTGCGTGTCAGGTGGTGCGTTTCCGTCAACACTTTTTTTTAGTTTATGCAACACGGCACAATGGATCATTCTGTAGAACAACGTTACGCTATCAAATTTTGCGCTAAACTTTGGAAGTTCGCCACCGAAACGTTTCCATTACTTCAGCATGCCTTTGGGACTGATTGCTTGTCGAAATCACAAGTTTTCCGATGTCACAAGTCGTTCACGGAGGGCCTAGAGGAGATCACCGACGAACCTCGCAGTGGACGGCCATCAACCGCACGAGTCGACGAAAATGTGACGCGTGTGCGCGATTCTTTGAACTCTGACGGATGTCTGAGCCTTCAATTGATAGCACAAACTCTAAACGTGTCAAAAATAACTGTTTTCCGCATTGTGACCGAAGATTTGAACATGAGAAAGGTGTATGCCAAACTCGTCCCAAAAGTGTTGACCGACGAACACAAACACATGCAAGTGCTTCGGTGCCGAGAAATGTTGGAAATGTGTGAAAATGATCCTCATTTTTTAAACTCAGTTATCACTGGTGATGAGTCGTGGATTTTTGAGTACGACCCTGAGACAAAAAGGCAGAGTTCAGAGTGGCACACCCCATCGTCGCCCCGTCCCAAGTCCATGAGCAAGTCCAGGATCAAAACCATGCTCTTGTCTTCTTTGACGTCAGAGGCAGTGTCCACCCGAATTCGTACCTACCGGGACTACAGTGAACTCAGCTTCCTACTTGGAAGTGCTCAAAACACTGAAAAGGAGGCTCTCGCGCTGCCGAAGCGACATCAAGGACACGTGGAAAGTTCACCACGACAACGCGCCGAGTAAGAGCGCCTTCATTGTCAACGACTTTCTGGGCAGAACCAAGACCCCCATTGGTTCCCCAGCCTTCCTACAGTCCTGACGTGGCTCCCACTGACTTTTTTTGTTTCCTCGGTCGAAAGGAGTCATGAAAGGAAAACATTGCGGCACGATTGAAAGCATCCAGGCGCATGTTACGTCAGCTCTAAAGGACATTTCGGAAAAGGCATTCCAGGATGCCTTCCAGGCATGGAAACACCGCCTCCAGAAGTGTACTGACGCAAGAGGGAGTTATTTCGAAAATTTTTGATTATTTGTACGAATATATTCAGTAAATGATTTTTTATAAATTTTCTCGCATTAATTATGGAACGCACCTTGTATTTATCCCAATCTAGATTCATCCACAAATATCGTCTTCATCAGTGGGTTTCTTGATTCTAAAATTTACAGATACAGTATACTCAAAAAACATTGTAAAATATTATTACATGTATACTGTTTGGTTGCAAATATTGTTTTCAGCGAATAATTTCATAATACTTCATTTATTAGACGTCACAACACGGTTTTACGATTGTTGCCGCTGTTTTCGGCATATTTTCTGCGTTTCTTTTTTTTTCTCGGCATACATCATGTCATCTGCAAATGTGTAAGTGACTGTTAGTAAAATAATACAAAAACGTAAACTTATGTATGTTAGCGTTATACAACTGGGATCGCGGTAGCGTTGTAGGTACAGTTTTGGAGTGTACTTAGTTGTTAGGTAGTTAGTCATGTGCTCACTTTTGTCGGGTGGCGTGCAGCTACTTTTAGACATAGAAAAACATAACTTTCGCACCTTGGTCGTAATCCAAAACATTACGCCATCTTGCTGCTCGCATGTGTCGCATACTGCGAGTAGGTTATAAAAATTGTAGCGGGAGTTCTGAGGACTTGTATTCCTTATTTATGTTTCTGTGTGTGATTGGCCGGCCAGTGTGGCCGAGCGGTTCTAGGCGCTTCAGTCTGGAACCGCGCGACCGCTACGGTCGCAGGTTGGAATCCTGCCTCGGGCATGGATGTGTGTGATGTTAGGTTTAAGTAGTTCTAAGTTCTAGGGAACTGATGACCTCAGAAGTTAAGTCCCATATTGCTCAGAGCCATTTGAACCATTTTTTTTGCTCAGAGTCATTTGAACCATTTTTTGGTGTGTGGTTGATGAGACATGCTTAGCTGAAATTGAATTATATTCTCTTAACTGTTAATTTGGCAACGGCCTTGCCGCAGTGGATACACCGGTTTCCGTGAGATCACCGAAGTTAAGCGCTGTCGGGCGTGGTCGGCACTTGGATGGGTGACCATCCAGGCCGCCATGCGCTGTTACCATTTTTCGGGGTGCACTCAGCCTCGTGATGCCAATTGAGGAGCTACTCGACCGAATAGAAGCGGCTTCGGTCAAGAATACCATCATAACGACCGGGAAAGCGGTTTGCTGACCCCACGCCCCTCCTACCCGCATGCTCGACTGAGGGTGACACGGCGGTCGGACGGTCCCGGTAGGCCACTCGTGGCTGTTAATTTACATCTGGTGAAACTGAAGCAAATCACGAAAAAGCAGAGAGAGACAAAAATAACAATAAGAGACGAAGTGCATTTTACTTGTAGCTGCCATACTGTCAGGAAACGAAGTGGCCGTTACGTCCTCAGTTCCCCACGGCCTGGAGCGACGGCAGGCGTGTTGGGCGGATGAGTTCACACCCAGGCGCCTCTGCTATTGATCGACGCCGCTGGGAAGGACACACCGGGTCGACCTGTCAAGCATGACTGGACACAGGAACGCCGTCTCTATTGCTCGAATCGCCCCTGCACACCGTGCTTCAAATTCCTTTCCCTTTTTTATCACATCACGCAGCGGAAGACTTCGGCTTGCTTCAGAATCGGTTGTATTATGACTCCGTGTAAACGCTGATTGAGTTAAGAAGCGTAGTGAGCAAGCTGCACGTGAGCCATTGTATACCGGATATTCCCGTATAATGATACCAGCTTTCAGGGGTGATGGGAAGGGCAAATGTATCAGTTTGACAAAAGCTACGAGGCTAAACGCATTGTTGAATAATTCTCGCAATAAAATATGAGAACCTACAATCGATGTTTGTGGAGGTGCAATAAACCGGGTTATTATGAACGTAGTAGCCGACATTATCGAGTAGGGAAAGCCGACCATCCAGTAGGCGCATATAATGAGGCGCCAAATTAGGAAATTCCACTGATGCGTTGCAGATGGCTTGACGAGTACGCTGATCTGGTCAGACATTAGTCTGTGCCTACTAGATGAATCGCACAGTGAAGCAGAAATATTCCAAGAAATTTTGTGTACTTTCACATTGCTCAGTTTTTACCACGGAAGCGATCGTGATTCGAGTGCCTCTCAAATTTGGTCGAAATTCTGGGCTCCAGACTCAAAAAGCGTTTTGTATTCTATTGGAAAATCGAAACGGGACAGCAAAAGGAACATCTAAATACTGCACACTAAAGGAGAATCATTATAAAGTAAATGAAGATGTGTAACAATCTCTTTTCTGTGGGCCCCAGCTCGTATAGGGTTGGTTTACAATGACAAGGTGGGGTAGTTGGTGAAGGAGGCCCGTGTTTCTGGCTCTGCATGGACGTTAGTCGACCATCCTCCCGTTTAAAGTTAAGGATGCGGAAACTGGCAGAGCAAGAGTGGGCAGCGGACTGGCGCCTTTCAGTCTGCTACGAGGGTCATTACTACACTGCAATCCAATTAGAAGCCCCCTCTGGTTTTAAAAATTGCAGTTTCTTCGAAGCACAACGAAACCGCTTTTTGCTAAACATTTTGAAATTGAAGGTGCCCCTTGCAGCAACTACTACTGTTTTGTTGTGACATGAAGAACCTCAAATATGCAAATCCTTTTTTGATTTCATGCGAGGTAGTACCGTGTGTATATGAAATTTATTGTTTTATCTTCTTTCACATTCACAGGTTAATCGCTGCGTGTATGCTCCTATACCTCTTTTGACTCCTTTTTCTTATATCTTACTATCTGAAGAAGAGCAATTTCGCTTTGTCTTTATTTTCATTTCTTTCTTGAGAACATTCCAGATCGCTCAAGAATATCATAAAAATGAACATTCAAAAAAATCGTAAAGATGTTCATATTTCACGCCCAAAAATACTCTGAAGTACCCTTAAATCCACTTAAGTATTCAGAAATGTACTTGCACCTTCTGTCATTTTCACTTTTCCTTGATCTGCCCTAATCGATTTTCAAAAGTATACTTGACACATGCGTCGCGCTATAACCTGCATATAGCTTTATGAGGTCGATTGTACCGCTACCATAACCAGATAGTGGAACGTCCTCTAACATTTTTGAAAAATACTCCAACATTCTGGAAAATTCTAAAATTCAATGGAAAATTCTAGAATATTATGGAAAATTCTAGCACGTTCTCGAATCTGCTGGAAGACTGTATAACATTCTTGAACATTCTGAAATAGTCTGCCACGTTCTACAACATACTGGAACATTATGTCTGGGACATTCTGGCCGGTGTCAGCCATTTTGGCACTCCATTCTCATATACTTCACTGACACACCATAATTAGTCCATCGGTGCGATGCCTCTTTTGACACCTATGTCTTCGAACTCAATCCCAGCAGTCCCTAAGCGGAACATTCTTAAGCGTTGGAGATGGGGCTACCATATCACATAAACATCATGGAGAGCTGCAGGGATGGATTTCAGAGCTATAGCAGCATGTACGGACAAGCCACGCTTAGCTTTATTTCATATATACAGGGTGAGTCACCTAACATTACCGCTGGATATATTTCGTAAACCACATCAAATACTGACGAAAAGATTCCACAGACCGAACGTGAGGAGAGGGGCTAGTGTAATTGGTTAATACAAACCATAAAAAAGTGCACGGAAGTATGTTTTTTAATACAAACCTACGTTTTTTTAAATGGAACCCCGTTAGTTTTGTTAGCACATCTGAACATATAAACAAATACGTAATCAGTGCCGTTTGTTGCATTGTAAAATGTTAATTACATCCGGAGATATTGTAACCTAAAGTTGGCGCTTGAGTACCACACCTCCGCTGTTCGATCGTGTGTATCGGAGAGCTCCGTGAGGTACACGTACACACGTGGTTTCCGTTTTCAATTACAGAGTGGAATAGAGTGTGTCCCGACATGTCAGGCCAATAGACGTTCAATGTGGTGGCCATCATTTGCTGCACACAATTGCAATCTCTGGCGTAATGAATGTCGTACACGCCGCAGTACATCTGGTGTAATGTCGCCGCAGGCTGCCACAATACGTTGTTTCATATCCTCCGGGGTCGTAGGCGCATCACGGTACACATACTCCTTTAACGTACCCCACAGAAAGAAGTCCAGAGGTGTAAGATCAGGAGAACGGGCTGGCCAATTTATGCGTCCTCCACGTCCTATGAAACGCCCGTCGAACATCCTGTCAAGGGTCAGCCTAGTGTTAATTGCGGAATGTGCAGATGCACCATCATGCTGATACCACATACGTCGGCGCGTTTCCAGTGGGACATTTTCGAGCAACGTTGGCAGATCATTCTGTAGAAACGCGATGTATGTTGCAGCTGTTTGGGCCCCTGCAAAGAAGTGTTTGTTACAACACGCAACTGAACGTCGAAGGTTTCAAGCTCATCTTTAGGTTACAATATCTCCGGATGTAATTAACATTTTACAATGCAACAAACGGCACTGATTACGTATTTGTTTATATGTTCAGATGTGCTAACAAAACTAACGTGGTTCCATTTCAAAAAACGTAGGTTTGTGTTAAAAAACATACTTCCGTGCGTTTTTGTACGGTTTGTATTAAACAATTACACTAGCCCCTCTCCTCACGTTCGGCCTGTGGAATCGGTTCGTCAGTATTTGATGTGGTTTACGAAATATATCCAGCGGTAACGTTAGCTGACTCACGCTGTATATGTTGATTTTTGTCAATAGTTGGTATCGGGTCAGAATTATTTAGCTATAACTATTGTCTCTGTGTGGATAATGTAAAATCATCTTAAATAGTTGTTCAAACTCTTTATGTTGTGATTTCCCTGTATATATATGCTTATAATCGAACCAAGTAGTTGGCAGTATCGTTCATTAAACGGTAGCCAACTACAAGAATGAAAAGATTTACGTATAGTCGATCAGCCCTTACGAAAAGGCGTTCTTTATGGATATGAGATTAGCAGGCCTGGTTTTCGGGTATGGAAACTATATGATAGCCGATAGGGGTTATAGTCCACGTAGGAGACATCACGCGGACATACTAAAATGTTCTGACGGGAAAAGACCAAGTATTACTGCAGTACAGGGTCAAGAAGGAAGGAAAGGGGGGGGGGGAAGAAAAGAAAAAGCAAATCGCTATATGCGACTGTCTGAGAACCCCCGACGTCGTGCTTAATTGGAATAGTTGCATCGATAAAAGTCGAATGACGCCGACCAGTACTGATCCTTTTGTGATCGCTGCGAACGTTAAGCAGCAGACAACCCTGCGTTGAGTGCATGTACATCTGTGAATGCAGAAACGACATGCCGAGTTAACTATCAGTGATAGCGTATGTAAAATTGAGTTACAAATAATATTATTCATTAGCACGTTAAACACTTAATTACCTGCCAGTTGTTAGCAGTACAAAAGCTTTCAAAACTGCTCAATTTCGATTTATAATGAGGTGACAAAAGTCATGAGATAGCTCCTAATATCGTGTCGGACCTCAAATCAACGCTGCATCACAGACAGGAGCGCCTGTGATGGTGTACTCAACGACGAACCTGGGTGCACGAATGGCAAAACATCATTTTTTCGGATGAATCCAGGTTCTGTTTACAGCATCATGATGGTCGCGTCCGTGTTTGGCGACATCGTGGTGAACGCACATTGGAAGCGTGTATTCGTCATCAACATACTGGCGTATCACCCAGCGTGATGGTATTGGGTGCCATTGGTTACACGTCTCGGTCAGCTCTTGTTCGCAGTGACGGCACTTTGAACAGTGGACGTTACATTTCAGATGTGTTTCAACCCGTGGCTCTACCCTTCATTGATCCCTGCGAAACCCTACATTTCAGCAGGATAATGCGCGACCACATGTTGCAGGTCCTGTACGGGCCTTTCTGGATACAGAAAATGTTCGACTGCTGCCCTGGCCAGCACATTCTCCAGATCTCTCACCAACTGAAAACGTCTGGTCAATGGTGGCCGAGCAGCTGGCTCGTCACAATACGTCAGTCACTACTCTTGATGAACTGTGGTATCGTGTAGAAGCTGCATGGGCAGTTGTACCTGTTCACGTTATCCAAGCTCTGTCTGACTTAATGCCCAGGCGTATCAAGGCCGTTATTACGGACAGAGGTGGTTGTTCTGGGTACTGATTTTTCAGGATGTATTCACCCAAATTGCGTCAAAATGTAATCACATGTCAGTTCTAGTATAATATATTTGTACAATGAATACCCGTTTATCATCTGCATTTTTTCTTGGTGTAGCAATTCTAATGGCCAGTAGTGTATTTATCAGTTACTGTCCACATAGCTTCTCTAGGTGGGAGGGGGAGGAGGGGGAAGGCTGCAGGAAGTCGTTTGCGCCCTCTGTGCGTGAATAGTGTAAACTTTTCTGTGGTTATCGTGTTTTAACTGTCATGTTTTCTGAGACGAAGATTGGGGATCAGGCTGGCGTTTGCCTAAATTGGCGTAGGAAACCACCTAATACCCTCAGTCATGCTGCCGGGCGTACCATTAATCCAGCAAGCGGATTTAATCCACATCTGACGCTTGTCTCTGCATCTTAAGCCAACCCGCCGTCCGCTGAATTATAAGAATGGGCCAGATGTGGAAGGCAATTTCTGGCAGCAGGTGGCAACCCTGCGTACGAATCGCCTGCGTAAACGATCTCTCAACGGTGCCAAGAAGAGCAAAATAGATTTCGCTGAAGTATACATGTCATGTACCTCCTAGTGGTACTAGCGACAAAAAGGAGGTTAACTCGGATGGAATAGTTAGATTTCATTGTTACTGGCACCACTTCTGTAGACAGGAACAAGTTCGAATGTATAGAAACTTTGACGACAAAAGTGTTTCGGTTGGGTAGTGTTCTGCGTTATAGGTGAATCAGGCCTGATGTGGTGGAACACCAGGAGAGATTCAGAAACTTATGTAGATACGCTTGATTTCTTGAGTTAATTCGGCTGATTAAGAAATTTGACGACAACTTAATTTAACATCATAATGGCGCCATTGACGTGACCATTAAGTCGCAGGACTGGTTTCTACAAAATGAAATCCAACTCCTGAGATGAGATGTTCTAATAGAGAACTTCTGATAGCCCTTGGAGGGAGTGTGTGCTGCAGTGGACGCCAATGTGGAATTGTGACAGAGTTGTGATTCTGTATCAGTACACTGCAATTTCAACGGACGACGTGAACAACCAGAAGCAATCGAAACCGAAGACAATTTTTGAACTGAGCAAGCACACTAGTGGTTCCGTTAAGTACTAGAGATACAGTGTCAAGTATTTGCTCTCCATTTTTCGCACACTCTGAAAAGTAAAATATTGCTTTCATACCAGTTTCAACCCTCGAAAAGAGGATTTTGACGCAAATGCAATATACAGGCCAGAAAACGTGTTGTTGGTAGCGAGACCAGAGTGTCTTTAAACAAGTCTCCTCCATTGTATTCTGTCATGGACATACTGCTTAACTCATCAGACCAGCAATGAAGTTTCAGTTTAACACGGATCTTACACTATGGTGCATACTAAACTCTGTCAGAGGAGTAAAGCGACCAAAGTGCGAGAAAGACGCCATTCAAAATCGTCGGGCCAACCACGAATTCACTCGCAGAGCTTCAAATTACTGATGTAACACTGCAGCTACTAGCAGTCAAACAACGCATTTTTGCCTTTGTTTTTCAGTATGGTTCGTGATATATTGATCTTTGTAACAGGTTTTTTAGTAAAAATCCTCTAAAATGTAATTGTTGTACAGTAGTTTCCAGCCTACAAGACCATTGCAGACTACAGAATGAAAAATGTCGAGATATGCCTTACAATGTCTACCTTCCACTACTCCATAAAGAATGTGCTAATCCATTTACATTTCCGATGGAGCGCAGGAGCCAGAACTAAGTGGATGACATTACGCAGAGAAAACAAGGCTCTGCCGCTACGAAGCAGGTGGACTCGCGTCATCGACAATAGTTTAAACATACTCGTCCAAGTCATCATCACTGATATTGCTTCGTACATAACATGTTAGAAACGTTTATATAGTTCTTGCTTCATTGTCAACAGCTCTGGGATGGAAAACAGCAGGTTACTGTATGAATTTAGGTAGATATGGTAACGATTTCCAAAGCTTACATATTCAAAACATATCTTCCGTTATTTATATGCAAGTTACTGATACACAGCTAATCCTCGTTATTACCATTCAGTGAACGAGATTTTTATGTCGGAACTGTAACTCCCCCTCCCTCTCAAGTTGGCTGTTAAGAGTAGAGTTGTATAGTTCTGGTCTGAACTATGATACGTGTTGTGGCGTAGCAAGACAGCCACGCCACTCGGAAGTAGCCGAAAGGCACGCGATAAGCTCACGCAGATGGGCGTGAGGTCTGAAACAGGATACGTAATGAATGCTATAAAGAAAAGTACGTAGCTCCTTAAATACTTAACTTTAATCCATCATTTGTATACAGCATTCTTGATGATACAAGTGAGACTCTCTCTAGATATGGTTAATGGCGCCTTGCTAGGTCGTAGCCATGGACTTAGCTGAAGGCTATTCTAACTATCTCTCGGCAAATGAGAGAAAGGCTTCGTCAGTGTAGTCGCTAGCAAAGTCGTCGTACAACTGGGGCGAGTCCTAGTACGTCTCTCTAGACCTGTCGTGTGGTGGCGCTCGGTCTGCAATTACTGACAGTGGCGACACGTGGGTCCGACATGTACTAATGAACCGCGGCCGATTTAAAGCTACCACCTAGCAAGTGTGGTGTCTGGCGGTGACACCACAATACGCTTCCTGAGTTATGAAGGAAAAGTGCTTCTTATTAAGAAGAGTTTATGTTGTATGTATGCCGTACTTCTGTAGAATCACGGAGTGCTTGATATATGTTGATATCACTGATGTGCGTATCTACTGAACCCACACTGGAAACAACCATTGCATCACGTTGTCCTTGTCAGATAAGCACAACATGACTAAACCTCCTTTGCAGCCTGAGTCTGCAAGTTCTGTATCAGTAAGCGATTACGCCGTTTCCTTAAATCATGTGTTACGTATCCAAGGAATAACTTCATCTCTAATTTCGTTCCATCTGTTATATACATAGATTTACAAAACCCTTCCAGTGTCGTAAGATTACACTGCGCATCTTGTCTCAAAACCTCTTTATTCTCTTGTATCTTACTTCTTGTCAAATGTCAGTAAGAGTAGAGTATCTAACACGAAAAAATATCGCCAATATCGAATATATTTTTTCATTCGAATTTTTAGGACGTTGCTCACTGGCTGACATTTTAGAAGAAATATAAATAGGACGTGACAAATATCCAAAACTGTAATGCAGTATTTAATAGTCGTCTATGGATTTATTTGGTGGCATCCTTCATCTCTCTCTCTCTCTTTTCGACGTATGTGTTATACAGACAGTAATCGGTTAGCTGTTTTACATATTCTAATCTTGGTATTTTCCGCTCACAGTTCACCACAGTATTCCTCATTTTAGTGCTCAGTAACTATTTCTAGATGTCGTACCAGATGTCCTATAGGCTTGACCCTCTTCCACACTTTTTGTCCCTCGCCTATTGTTTCTTTACTATCATCTAACTACATACTTATTTCGTATGCTTAACTTTCAACTTCCTTTCCTAGCAACACATTTAAATTAGTTCCAATATCTTCCTTTTTCTGTTTTATTTCTGTTCTTCCGTTTACGGTTTCAAAATTTCTACCAGAAGTCCGTAAGAATATTAGATACTGGAACAGATCCTTTGTTGAAGACAACTTCCTTCAGATGTGCCAGTCTGCTTTCGATGTCCTCCTTGCTTTCACGCTGTGTTGTCTTCATGACAGCAGAATTCTTTCGCTGATGACATAGTTGAATCCACAGTTTATATATTTAGCAAGCCTCTGTTGGCCTTTCCGATACATTTTTATCCCATTCGTCTTTGTTCACGCCAGCATTTCTATGGTGTTACGGAGTACGTTTCTGCCACATAACCGTACTTTCTATTTAGTCTATTATTAAATCCCCACTTTACTTCTTGATGTCATAGAAGCCTTAAATGCTGTAGAGGCTTAACAGTGTTTACATTGACTAAAGGCCACGCTCAATACTCTGTGAAGGATTTGCAATCTCTTGTTTTCTTTATAGCTGGTTGCAATACAGAAATATTAAAAATATTAAAAAAAATATTTTCTTTTTATATTTAATGCATTATTTCGTGGCCATTTACTTCTGATTAATTATTAGGAATATTTTTATAATTTTTTCAATAGCCTACAAGTATCTCACTTCATAATGAACAACGGTACGAGGTGACATGTGAAAGCAATGCAGTTAGACTATTCCTTTACATTCACTTTGAAGATCCCATGCAGTGTTTTACTTAGAGAATAAACAGTATTTAAGTCGCTGATTGCTGATCTATAACAATTTTTGTCCCTTTGCCTTGATCGAAAATTAGGGTGAGTACAGAGTTTCAGCGATAACTGGAAGGCAATCTGAGACAACTTTCCAATAATTATTTTTTTTTTCGTTGTAGTCCTTGCAAGGGAATGACAATGAGTGTGAAATATAAGGAGATATATGCCCAGCTGTCAGTATCGGGCAATGTACCAAGAATATTTTGGCATCAGATGTTGTCTCTCAGTTTTGTTGCAGATTGACCGTTACCTTGAGAAACTATTTTTAAATTTGGAACGCTACCTTCATTGTGACAATCTGGTTTACTGTCCCTAAGTGTAAAGTTCTTGGCAAAAGGTGGCAGAGAATCTCTTAACTCATTGTGACTACTGGTTACTGAGTGGAAATTGGTGGATAATGACCTCCTCTGTGTAGAAGCCTTCCTTGAAGAACGCATTAGAATTAAGTTCTGTAGAACAGACAATGTTACGCAGCTGTCCCGTGTGTTAAAATGCATGAGCTTCTGTGGTACTATCAACAAAAAATAATACAATAGGTATCTATTGGATTCTGAAGTCCTACACGAAATTATTTTTAACACGCAGAGATTTTTATTGCTTCTTTTTTACTCCGTATTTCAAGTGTTCGCTGTAATTAGAGAAATATTTAGATAATACAGAAATCTGCGTTGTTTAGTGCGGTATTCATGTGGAACCAATAACTAAATACAGTAAAATCAATTTTAGAATTATATGAATGCAGCAGTTATTCCATCTTGTTTTACAAGGTCAGGTTTTTTATGCGAAAGCCAGAATTATATTACTAGACTTAAATATTTCTTAAAACGGTTGGTGATTTGTTAAAGTTTCGCATGTTTCACCCATATTTTCCACCCACATTGACCAACAACAAATTTATTTCAGACGTATGGACTTCAGTGGCGCATGTATTGCGGGATCCTTTTGTTTCTTAGATCGAATATCTTCTTCGGGTTTTATAGTGTAACATTTTTCAAATTTTCCTTTATTTTAAGTGAAACATGCAGTTTCACGTATATTTCGATAATGACTGCACTTTACAACTAACATGATCAGGTTATTCACCCTGCGGTTACAGCTCACTTTTATGTTCGGGTTTGCTTTCAGATAAATACCCTTTGAAAAGGATTCTGACTTGAACAAACACAGCTTTCGTCGTTTTTCAGCCAAAAATGTTCCACCGAAGTTTAAACATCATCAATGAGTTCCCTTTACTTTTTAAGTCGATTAACGGATGCAATGTTGGACCGTGTGTATTGTCATGCAATTTTCTTCTTGTTATTGTGCATAAAAATAAAGGATACCAAATAATTGGGGTTGGTTAGCTTGTCTTAGGAGAAGAGACAAAACAGCGAGGTCATCGGTCTCATCGGATTAGGGAAGGACGGGGAAGGAAGTCGGCCGTGCCCTTTCAAAGGAACCATGTCAGCATTTGCCCGGAGCGATTTAGGGAAATTACGGAAACCTAAATCGGGATGGCCGGACGCGAGATTGAACCGTCGTCCTTTCGAATGCGAGTCCAGTGTGCTAACCACTGCGCCACCTCGCTCGGTGATACCAAATATTGATGGTGATACTTCACTAAAATTTATATGAGTGAAAAATGAAGAAAATTGTACATCCTCAATGCAGAATTCTTTCCAAAAGAGCTTTACCACCATTTTGATATATGTATGAGCATTTCCTACATCCAGCTGTAGTTGTTTGTGTCTTTATGCCAAATATCACACATAGCATTTTTTGAAAACTCATAAGGAATACGAACTAAGGGCTAACTAATTCAGTGTCTAAGGGTCACTGCTGACAGCGGAAAAGTTGTACGGCTCTGTCAATCAATGCCAAGCCGAATGAGTACTTGCTTGAAGGCCAGAGGTGAACCAAACTGTCATTGATTTCCTCGATTTGTGAAGCTCTCTCTCTCTTGAATAAATTATCCAATTTTTCCGAAACTTTAATCATTTGTTAGAGGGAGATGAAGAGACAAATACACTCAGCAGGTTCAGAAGTGTGTGGGTTTCAGTAGTTACCCGGAGATGAAGAGACTTGAGCAGGGTAGCGTAGCATGGAGAGCTGCATCAAAGCAGTCTCTGGACTGAAGACCACAACACAACAATAATCATTTGTTTTTCTGCACATGTACATCAGATCTACCGATTTCCGTCCTATTCGGATAATTCCTTCGTGCTGCGCCGCTTTTTTGTGTTACAGTGTATAACATAAAATTTTACTCAATAGAAATTGGTTTTGACCTGACATAACACTTTCAACCAGTCCATAAAATTGTATGAAATATCTGTCCCTTTCCATATCTATCCTTTTAGTTGCATTTACTTCATTAGATTTCTCCGTGTGTTTCAAAAATTATTCCCTACTTACTAACATGTATCGGAAATCAAAACCGGTGACTTATAGGTTTTGTGGACGATAGTTTCCATGAAGCAATTGGGCAAAGCCTGATATGAGAGCACTGTTCAGACATTGTTTTTCCGAACAACCTTTTGAAACAACTGATCTACTGGGTGTTCCGGAATGAATATCGGGGTTTTAAGGCAGTAGTATTTATTCCATTCAACTTCGAATTATAAGTAATACATCAAATGAGCAGTTTTGTTAGCAAACCTGTGCGCACGCACTATTTCCTGCGTGTTCCGTTAGAAAGCGCTAGTAGCAAAGATGGCGACAGCAAAGATGGCGACTAGTGGACAAAAACCTTTTTGTTTTTACAGTTTGCAAATACTGAATCTGTTGTAATAGTGCAACGTGGGTTCCGTATTAGGTTCCACTATAATCCTGCAAGTGATGATAACATCCATGGATGTTTTCATTAAGTTTGAACGCACTGCCTGTCTTTGCATGGGGAATAGTACGAGACGAACAAGAGTGACTGAAGAAGATGTTAGTTAATTACTTATTCCGTACTTCATTTGAACGATTCTTTTATTGCAATGACGTGGAACGAGTCAGTTTATATGATATGTATATATGATAAGTATTAACATTAAAGAACACATCTTTTTTTGTTGAAACAGTGAGAGAATCTTTCACCCTAGGCTCCAAGAAATGAGTTCGGAAGGCTAGTCGTGAATTAGCAGTTCCAGTGACGTATGTGTGGAGATTTTTAAGGAGACGCTTACGAATAGGTCCTTATTCTTTGCAGTTGCTACAAGCTCTAAAGCCTGGAGACTAGCCGGCCGGGGTGGCCGAGCGGTTCTAGGCTCTACAGTCTGGAGCCGCGCGACCGCTACGGTCGCAGTTTCGAATCCTGCCTCGGGCATGCATGTGTGTGATGTCCTTAGGTTAGTTAGGTTTAAGTAGTTCTAAGTTCTAGGGGACTGATGACCTCAGATGTCAAGTCCCATAGTGCTCAGAGCCATTTGAACCTGGAGACTACTTTTCGCGTGCTAACTTTGGAAAAGAAATGTTGCTGCATGACGATGAAGATTTTCTGGTCGTATCGTGTTCAGTGAGGAATCGACGTTTCATCTTGTTGGAAATGTGAAAACACGTAATGTGTGCGGAGGGTTAGCAAATCCCCACGAAATAGTACAGTGCCAACGAGACTGCCCTAAACTGAATGTTCTTTGTGCAACATCCCGGCAGAAAGTTTATCCGCGTTTCTTTATCGGTGAAGCAGCTGTAATTGATGTTTCTTATCTTGATGGGCAAGAATTATGGCTCTTTCCTCAACTGGAAGAAGCTGAACCACAGAACTTTATTTGGCAGCAAGATGGTGCACCGCATCGCTGGCATAACTCAGTACGCGATTGGTTAAAATACATTTTACACGACCGCTGGATTGGCCGCAAGGGGCCGGATGGCGTAGCTTGAGCCCCCACGTTCACCCGATCTGACGCCATGTGATTTTTATGTTTGGGGGGGGGGGGGGGGGTTCATAAAGGACCGTGTGTATGTGTGTGGTGTGCTACCAGCTAATCTACGCGACTCATGAAACTGGACTGAAGTAGTAGTTGCAAATATTACTCCTGACACACTGAGCAAGGCATGAGAGGAACTCGCCTATTGACTCGATGTGTGTCGTGTGACGAATGGTGCTCACACTAATCACTACTAAGAGAAACTGTTTATTTCCTTCTTTGAATTGATGTATTATTTGTAATTGTGGGTAAAATGCAATAAGTGCGCCGGCTGCGGTGGTCTCGCGGTTCTAGGCGCGCAGTCCGGAACCGCGCGACTGCTACGGTCGCAGGTTCGAATCCTGCCTCGGGCATGGATGTGTGTGATGTCCTTAGGTTAGTTAGGTTTAAGTAGTTCTAAGTTCTAGGGGACTGATGACCACAGCTGTTAAGTCCCATAGTGCTCAGAGCCATTTGAACCATTTTGCAATAAGTGCTACAAGCCTAACCACGATATATAGCTTGGAATGCCCGATATTTCAGTCGAAGTACGAAGTGAAAATACCTCCATTCTGGTAAGTAGTTCTACTTAAAAGACAGTGTTTAATTATAATTAACTTGTTAAAATAGATAAACAGACAGCGATAACTCTCTTAATACTTGGCCTAGGTAAAGTTCTGTTTGATTTTTATTTTTTTGCAGTTTTCTGACGATTTTTGGTTTTCTATGTTTTTACTCCTTCCTCTCACCCCCTTTAGAATTGGTGCAATCCGTATATTACAAACAGTATTTGCATGCGAACAGGACGGACAATTTGTGAAGGCCGCAGAATGTCATGAAGTTTCACAGAATTATCCACATAATTGGCCATCTGCGTAGCTTAAAATTCATGAAACTTAATTTGATTCTTAAGACATGTCATAATTCTGTGGTTTAGGACATGTTTAACGCCATGGCAATGACGTCGCAAGCTATCAGAATAATTGAAACATCCGCAGCTGAAACTGGGCAGTTGTGTGAGTAGTTTGGGAGAATGTTGAGTTAGGTGGACCAGTGATTCTGATTTTTCGATTTTATTAAATAATTTGTTGGCGACACTGACTGACCCAGGTGCACAGTGTTTTTCTACGGAACAATAATAAGCAAACATTACTCGAAGTTGATTTTTTGTGTGTTTATAAAGCCAAGATCACCTCAGTGATAAAACAGATCCGTGAACTTGCAACCCCAACTAACGACCACAAGATGAATACATCCACAGCAGTTGTGTCTTTGAGAATCTGCTGATGGACGCTCGTTTTTGTAAACTAAAAAATCATCATCATTAGTAGATCTCAGTGCTATAAACGAGGTCTCTGGCGTGGTTTGGGCAGTGGACGCGCGGTGTGGTGTAACATCTGCCAGCGATCTGCTCGCGTGTGAACGGCGCTGGAAGCGTACGGCGGACAGAATAGGCCAGGCCTCGTGAGGGTACGCTAACTGCTGTTGCATCAGCGCTGTGACGCACGTAATCGCGTGTTTCCCGACGAGCACTAGAAATGACGAAGGTTTACCTTGGTTTAACTACGTGTACCTAAGCAGGGACTGTTGAAACGCAGCTTTCTGTATAAGAGAGTACCTAGGACAAGACCGATAGCGCGTACACGTCCCCTGCGCCGGCAACGTCTGTTATCAAAGCGAGAATTATGTGGCTAATATGACGATGATGCCAAAATGGTGTGCGTTTACGTCAAAACTTTTACGCTGTAATATATACAAAAAGAAGCTCAATCCCAAGCATCTGTGGAGCTATTGGCATTTAAATTCACACCTCACACTTGTGCCAAACATAAGTATCCTCACCTCTTCACAAATTACGGCTCAATTTCAATGCGTTTGACGTGATACGGAAATTTGTAATACCTCCCAAATATTAAAAGCAACAGTACGCAAAAGTGTGCGTAATTTTTCTGTATGGTTAGTTCCCGCAAGATTCTTTGCGACTTACATGTTTAAAAACTATGCATTCTTAATGGAATAATATACGTTTGTACCCATACGTGAACTTTTGCCGAAACAACCAAGGAAATGTGCTAAACGTGAGGTCGATGTCTGTCCGCAGTGAACACATTCAGGCCAGTTGTCCGATGTTTACTTGACGATTGAGAAAAAATCACGATGTGCCGAGTGCTTGTATTTTACAGTTAGCACATTATCCATATTATCCAAACATTCGGAGAAGCGAAAATTTACCACATTTTAGTTTCACACACTGAACTTATTGCCCGTCGATCGCAGCTTACAATGACTAACATTTCTTATGAATGTAGAAACATCTCTTACGTTTTACACGAAACTCCAATAAACTGGTCTCTCTCTCTCTCTCTCTCAAATTCAGACGATGCAGCAATAAGTATCAGATAAACGAGAGACTAATTTCAAATTTAATTTTCGTAGCCATGGCTACGAGACTAGTTTATCCAACAGTGCACTTCGTAGCAACTCATTGAATGCTATACTGAAAAATTATTGACACATTTCAACGACTCCGTTAACCACTGTGTTAGAACTCGAACACTCTCCTACACGTTCCGTTTTCAACGGGCTTCCATAGGAAATGTAATACTGAAGTGATATACAAAAGAATTTTCGTGTAAGCTCAGAGGTTATCTTGCGGCGTTTCCTTATATGCTACACACGTCAAAAAAAGTTTTGCATCACCTCGGTTCCGAGAGTTCCCGAACTTGTACAGAAAATTGGAATATAGGTCAACATAAACATCATTTCCGCCCCGTTTTATTGCTCATGGTTCAAGTCACTGTTGGTGCAGATTGTCCTAATCCTCAACGGAGATTCGACGTAGATCCTTCAGAATGGTTGGCGAGTCACCTCGTCCATAAGCAGCCCTTTTCAATCTATCCCAGGCAGGTTCGATAGGGTTCATGTCTGGAGGACATTCTGTCCACCCTGGTACAGCGTTGTCCTTATCCTAAAGGAAGTCTTTCACAAGATGTGCACGATGGGAGCGTGAATTTTCGTCCGTGGAGACGAATGCCTTGCCAATATGCTGCCGATATGGTTCCACTATCTGTCGGAGGATGGCATTCACGTATTGTACAGCCGTTACGGCGCCTTCTATGACCACCAGCGGCGTACGTCGGCCCCAAATAATGCCACCCCAAAACATCCGGGAACCTCAACCTCGCTGCACACGCTGGACAGTGTGTCTAAGGCGTTCAGCCGGATGGGGTTGCCTCCAAACACTTACTCTGACGATTGTCTGGCTGAAGGTATATGCGACACTCATCGGTGAAGACAACGTGATGACAGTCCTGAGCGGTTCATTCGGCATGCTTTTAGGCCCATCTACACCGCGCTGCAGGTTTCGGGTTGCAAAGATGGACCTCGCCATGGACGTCGGGAGTGAAGTTGCACATCATGCAACCTATTGCGCACAGTTTGAGTCGTAACACGAGGTCCTGTGGTGGCTGCACGAAAAGCATTATTCAACATGATGGCGTTGCTGTCAGGATTCCTCCGAGCCATAATCCGTAGGTAGCGGTCATCCACTGCAGTAGTAGTCCTTGGGCGGCCAGAGCGAGGCATGTTATCGACAGTTCCTGTCTCTCTGTATCTCCTCCATGTCCGAACAACATCGCTTTGCTTCACTCCGAGTCGCGTGGGCACTTCTCTTGTTGAGAGCCCTTCCTGGCACAAAATAACAGCGCTGACGCGATCGAACCGCGGTATTGCCCGTCTAGGCACGGTTGAACTACAGACAACATGATCCGTGTACCTCCTTCCTGGTGGATGACTGGAACTGATCGACTGTCGGACCCCCTCCGTCTAATAGGCGCTGCTCATACATGGTTGTTTACATCTTCGGGCGGGTTTAGTGAGATCAAATAAAATGATTCAAATGGTTCTGAGCACTATGCGACTTAACTTCTCAGGTCATCAGTCGCCTAGAACTTAAAACTAATTAAACCTAACTAACCTAAGGACATCACATACATCCATGCCCGAAGCAGGATTCGAACCTGCGACCGTAGCGGTCGCTCGGTTCCAGACTGTAGCGCCTAGAACCGCACGGCCACTCCGGCCGGCTTAGTGACATCTGTGAACAGTCAAAGAGACTGTGTCTATCTTCAGGAGCTCTGGGAACTGGAATGATGCAAAATTTTTTTTTTATGTGTGTACTATACAGCAGTTAATACCTACACTTTTGAACGTTTTGTTATACGTATCTGTAATAAACTACTCACATGTATGCACTATAGAAAGAAATCTTGTATTTCATGATTTTAATTTGTTTCTCAAGCTGCGTATCATCTTATTCGTCTACGTCTCAGAAGCTGTAATTATGAGCCACGTATTCACATTCAATAGCCCATTCACAATGTAAGTAGTTGGGGAGCTATAATTTCCAACAAAGATAAAGGTAATTTTCCAAAGAAAATACTCTACTCTCCTTTCCTATAAGCAAATTTCTTATAATTAGATATGAGGAGGAGCGATCTTTGTTTGCTTTCAAGAAACTTTTACTAGCCAAGATTGCATGCAGAACTATTTATTCCTGATGTGCGTTTGCAACAATTAAGACTGTCATTTTTATGATCATCAAAAAAATCTGGTTGTTATACGTTCTCTTCCATTAGTGTTTAGTATGTATCACACATTGATTTTATTTTTAACAAACCTGTATGGAATGTGCTACGTACTATCCACAATAATGTCAGCATGGTATATGCAACATAGTCATGATGCAGCAGGAGATATAACACAAAGATTTTTTTGAGGATCAGAAAGTGACAGCCTTAACTGTTGCAGGCGAACATCAGGAATAAATAATAGTGAATGCGATCTTGGCTATTAAAAATTCCTCCTTTCCAAGCATATATTTCGTTGCATGGAGTACGTACCATGATTCACCATATTTATTTGTACTTTGTGGTCGGATGATCTACTTGTTTTCACAGTTGTTAGTTAACCTAAGGGGGGGGGGGGGGCTACAGTCTGGAACCGCACGACCGCTACGGTCGCAGGTTCGAATCCTGCCTGAGGCATGGATGTGTGTGATGTCCTTAGGTTAGTTAGGTTTAAGTAATTCTAAGTTCTAGGGGACTGATGAGCTCAGAAGTTAAGTCCCATAGTGCTCAGAGCCATTTGAACCATTTTTTTAACCTAAGGGGGGGGGGGGGGGAATCAGATAGGTGGGGAAGTCCGTGCGGCGTCTGTCTGTGATCGTGTAAAATTTGTTCCGTAACTGTCTTGCGTATTGTATTTTCAGAGACCGGAATATTATTTGCCGAAACGAGAGTGGAAAACAGCCTAAAAACCACACTCAGACTGGGCGGTGTACCACTCCAGCGTGGATTCGATCACTGTCTCGCCAGCTAGAGCACTGCGCAATGGAAAAAAAAAACTGCACTGCTACTTTAAAACGTTGTGAATTAGCTTTCACTAATATTGTTCCACGGAAGCTGAGGAAATAATTTCAAAGATTCATCGAACAGTGTAAGATGGTAGCAGAACCAGCCTTATTATGAACAGATTACTCCAGAAGTACTGACGCCCTGTAAATTTAGATCAGTTTTGCAACAAGTTTCATTTGCTTATTATGAACAGACTACGTTATCTGACTTTAGCAACGTTTAGCAGCAGTTTATCACAGGTCGCTTGAGCAACGAATAGAATTGAAAAAAAAAGTCTTAGGACATTCCCCTTTTCAGCAAGCGTTTTCGAACCGATGCACATTGCTGTAGGCCTATATCGCTGACATGGATCTGTCGCACGTTTAGGTATTTTGCCCAGATTTCGTCTTAGTACGTTAGGACATGTATAAGTCCTGAAAGGTTCCGGAAAAGGCTACGGATTGTTATATACTCCTATATTTCTGAGTTTATGCTCCACTTGAAGGTAAGTTACAGTTAAACTGTTATAACAAGCTAAAGTCAGTATTTGACGTAAGCGTTAAAACTGCAGAAATAGAAATAAAAAAATAGTTGATAATTTCGCCCCCCCCCCCCCATAAAAATTCTCTCAAGTCCAATTAATTTAAATGTATTTCTCCTTTCTAATATTGCCAGGCAGTTTAACTACTATGAGTCACCTGGATATCCCGAATGAACAATTTAAGGTTTTTCAGCCTTCCAAAGATGTGTACCATATGAATTTGTATGTCTGTGTAGATAAACAGAGTGTTTCGTGGTAACAAACTAAGCATTTCATGCAACGAATCCGTTTCTCTCCCCTTTGCATTTTGCCAATCAAAAAGTAAAGTAATCTTCATAAACAGGAAACTAAAACCAGTGTTTAATTAACGGGACGGAAATAGTAACAGCACGGGAAACGAAATTACGATGATGATGATGATGATGTTTGGTTTGTGGGGCGCTCAACTGCGTGGTTAGCAGCGCCCGTACAATTATCCAATCTTTGCTCAGTCCAATTTCGCCACTTTCCTGGATGATGATGAAATGATGAGGACAACACAAACACCCAGTCATCTCGAGGCAGGTGAAAATCCCTGACCCCGCCGGGAATCGAACCCGGGACCCCGTGCTCGGGAAGCGAGAACGCTACCGCGAGACCACGAGCGGCGGACACGAAATTACGAACATCTCCAGATCTACTATAATGGTCGCTGCATCAACATAGGCCAGACGCTTAATCATAACGATTACACACTAGAAACTACAACGCACGACTGAAATACAGCCCAGTATCTGAATTAGTGCTCATACCATGGACTGCAGGCTGTTAATTTGACTGCTACATTACCTCACCTCAGAAAAAAAAGAATTCTTTGGTACATCCAAGCTGCACGACCTCCACACAGCAAACTCTCAGACACTGTCATACTGTGGACAGAGGTTGCACGTGTACAAGAAGGTAAACATTTGTTACCAACTGTGAAAACCGAAAATTCCTGCGGGGACGATACTGGAGCCGGTTACCATAAGGAATACGTTTCATGACCATTATCACCATTTTGGAGAACGATAATTCCTTCTGTGCGGGTCAACATTGGTTTCAGAAACAATGATCTTAATGAAATTCAGTTCGCTGCATTCGTTCATGCAGTAAACGAGGACGTCGGCGCCCAAGTTAATGTCTTACAGATATGCGATAAAGTTCTGCACTGTCGTCTGGCGAAAAACTACAGAATTGTGGGCCAGCTTCGTAGTTGAGTTATAGATATCCTAGCAGATAGGGGGTGAACTTGTCTTAAAGAGCAGGTATCGTTCAGATTTTCAAGCTGTAGAGAATCGACGCTTAGTGGGGGGCCTGTCCAGTTGACCTTCAACATGATAACGTATTGTCAACAAAGAAGCGAAAATGCCCATTATTGTTTAAGTAAGTGATTGACCGCCAGCATTTAAAATCGTAAAATAGCTTGGAGTCTTCATGTAGAGCGACCTAAAGTGGAAGAACGACTTAGAACTATGTAGGTGTAGGAAAACTAGGTGTCAACTGAAATTCGTAGGAGTAATCCTCAGGAAATCCGTTCCACCAAAGGAATCATTTATCCTCGTCAGTACTCCTAACGACATTTCAGAGCGAAAGACGCTATGGTATTTTCTTTTGTATCGTTATCTTTGTCGTAAATTACAGCTATGCTATACACTGTGAATTGGCTGTTGGATGCGAAAACATGGTTCGTAATTACGAGTTCTAAGAACTGGATAAGAAGGTAAAGTGACGCGGTGGGAAACACGTATTTCCACAATTCCTTACCTCGGAAGTAGCTCAAGGCGTGCGAAACACTCCATCCATCTGCATACACAGAAAACGAAGAAGGGCTCTCTGCAGACTTGGTGAAGTGCACGTACGAACCCCGGTAGGGATAGCGGGACTATAGTACTTGTAGCGAAAAGCGACAGAAGGAAACAAAACGTGCGTGATCTCTCAGTCTTCAGAAGGAAGAAAATTCACAGTGTGATCAATTAGTCGTGACTAATTACTGATGCCTTGTAGGTCGTCCTTTGGCCTTCTATACAGCATGACTGTGTTGTCATGAGACGTCGCGAATAATCTTGTTGTGTGTCAAGCCATGCTCCGTGCGATCTAATCTTCAAGGATCATATATATATTAGGATGCACCGTGGATGCTGTGCGCGTTTCTATGAAACCCGAGTGTCTAGTTTCACTCAACTCCGTTACCGACAGCTGTTACTCTTAGTTGGTGAAAGTCAGTTGCAACTTCTTCGAACCGCTGCCGCACAGTCTACGTACGATGACTAGGAACATTGTCATTTTGAAAGATGCCGTCACCATCTGATCTGCGAGAAAATTCAATTTCGACTGACGTCCATAGCACACAAGGAAACCGCTCCTGCTCTCATTTGCCTTCTTTCGTGGACTCCGTACAGTGCACACGATGTTACAGTTTACGTACGTGGTTGACTTGAAACACGCATATCGCACTTAACGGACTAGATAGGAAAACCAAGACTTCTATCGAACAGTACCTAAGTCGTTAGTAATTCAAAGTGGCATGCTCATTCGACCATGCAAGACGTTTCCACTGCGGAATACGTGTGAATCGTTGTTAATATAGACACTGTCTCGAAGCGTAATCCATTTGTGCGAATTTTTATCAGAGATACGCCTTGGATGTGTTGTGTTGAGGGTATATGCCCGACTGTTGGCGTGTACCATGCGGTATCGGGGCGCTGCCTCGAATGCCAGGTCGAACGCGATAGTGAGTTTGAGGCGGAGGGGGGGAGAGGGAGGCAGTCAGTAGCCATTAAAACGTTTGCTAGTATTAAGAAAGAGCTGGAGTCATGGGATCAGTTCCTTGTCCCGCCATCTACATTTAGATTTTTTGTTGTTTCCCTGAATAGTTACAGGTGGTGGGTGCCTCTGGAAGGGTCGGGTTACATTTTACGATTGATTAGTTTAAATTGGTGGTCAGTGCGTTGTTCTGGAAGAAAAAAGATTAAAATACGAATTGTTAAGAAATGCTGAGATTCACCAAAACGTTAGGGCACGTTCAATGTGAGTACTTTTTATGTTGGATTATAATTGAAAAATGTGCAACAGTCTGTAAACTGAATATTAAACACCTGAGAATTATGAAAACAATGCTGATGGAACGTGGCAGTGTGTATCGTTGCCGAATAGAGTGCCAATGCTTGATTAAAGAAATATATTTGCTGCAGTGTTGTGTTGAAGTAAACTATCACTTATTCGATAGTGTAGAATATATTACTATATTCCAGCATGTTCTAAAAGCGTTGTAATCCAGAATTACTAAAAATAAAGAGAAATCTCCTTTATTTCTCATAGGTACGCTGGCATTGCAATGAACAGCTCTTAAGCATATGCTTCCATCTGCTGGAAACAGGCAGAAACGAAAACACGTGATGCGCTGAGAGCGCGTGGTGTAAAGTATGTGTTAAATCAATCATAACGAGTTCGTTAAAGTTCAAAGCCGCACCCTCAGCCCTACAGAGTCCCAAAGTCGCCATGACTGACTTAGTCATGGCGACTGTCTTTGGGACTCTGTAGGGATTATTCTTTTTCATGTTCGCCCTCGTGCTGGAACTCTGAAGTGTATGGTGCCGCCCTCAATAAATTGAAGAATTCACTTAACCTGCTCGCAGCCACAAAAATGCGAACGAACTTCGTCAGAACGCAAGACCTCACACAATACTGTGCATACGAGAGCAGCCCACAACACCTCATAGGACTGTTCCTCATCCACCCTGCAGCCCGAATCTCTCACTTTCCGACGTCCTCTTGCTTGCCTCAATGAAGGATGTCCTCTCTAGGAAGCAGTACGTGGATGATGGGGAGGCTATTGATGCAGCAAGTCACTGGCTCCGACATCGACCAGTGGAGTGGTACCCTGCGGTCATACAGGCTGTCCCAGTGACGTGGCGCAAGGCCGTCGCATTGAACGGAGATTATGTTGAAAAACTGGCTTTTGTTGGCAAAACAGTGGGGAATAATATGGTATATTGGAATCGTGAATAAAGCCAACCTGGTGTCAGACAAAAAATTCGTTGCATTGCTTATTGAACGCCCCTAGTATAAACCTCAAGAGTTTTCGCAGATCATGCAGTTATGTGTAACGAAGTGCTATCTAACATGGTTCAGATGGCTCTAAGCACTATGGGACTTAACATCTGATGTCATTAGTCCCCGAAACTTAGAAGTACTTAAACCTAACTAACTTAAGGACATCACACACATCCATGCCCGAGGCAGGATTCGAACCTGCGACCGTAGCAGCAGAGCGGTTCCGGACTGAAGCCCGTAGAACCGCTCGGCCACAGTGGCCGGCACAGTGCTATCTAGAAAAAGCTACACAAGTATTCAGTCAGATCTTGATAAGATTTCAAAGTGGTGCAAGATTAGCTCCTTGCTTTAAATGTTCAGAAATGTAAAATTGGGCATTTTACAACGTGAAAAAAACGTAACAGTCCTACGACTGCAATGTCAGTGAATCACAGATTGAACCGGTCAACTCATATAAATACCTAGGTGTAATGATTTGTATGCATGTGAAATGGAACCATCACATGCTCTCAGGTCTAGGTAAACAGCTGCTACAGGGATTCGTATGTAGAATACCAGGGAAACGCAGTCGCTCAGGAAAGGAGATTGAATGCAAAACCCTCATGCGAAAAATGGCTCTAAGCACTATGGGACTTAACATCTGAGGTAATCAGTCCCTTAGACTTAGAACTATTTAAACCTAACTAACCTAAGGACATCACACACATTCATGCCCGAGGCAGGATTCGAACCTTCGACCGTAGCAGCACCGCGGTTCCGGACTGAAGCGCCTAGAACCGCTCGGCCACAGCGGCCGCCACACTCATGCGACCAAACCTGTAATACTGCTCATGTATGCGCGTTCTGTACCAAACAAGACTAACAGGGGTTATTTAACGGGTACAAAGAAGGACGGCAGGTTTGCTTAAATCGTGGGAGAATTTCACGAAGACGCTGAAAGAACTGACTGTCTTACTTAATAAACTTCTAGAACCAACTTTAAGTAGTGAATCTAGGAATTTACTATAACCCCTACGTATCGCTCATTTATGGACCGCGAAGACAAAATTGGACTAATTGCAGTACACGGAGTGGCGTTTATAGTAGCCATCATTTCCGCGCTCCGTACGTGAACGGAACGGGAAAAAGCCCTAAATTTGAACAATGCAAAGTACTCCCTTGCCATGCACGCCACGGTGGTTTGCAGAGCACGGATGTAGACGTAGAAGAAGCCAGCCATACGATTTAAGGAATACAACTCACTCCTCGATCCATCCATGTTTGTCCAGTTTTAAACTGACTTTACCGGGCTACTGCACGTAATACTCGGCACTAAACACTTTTTCGTAATGCAGGAACCGAGCTTTTACCCACCGCTGAAGCACTGAGTGCCACTGGCAGCTCAGTAAACTGTCATGTGCTTTCTCTTTAGGATGCGTGGAGTTCAAATGGTTCAAATGCCACTGAGCACTATGGGACTTAACATCTGAGGTCATCAGTCCCCTAAAACGTAGGACTACTTAAACCTAACTAACCTAAGGACATCACACACATCCATGCCCGAGGCAGGTTTCGAACCTGTGACCGTAGCGGTTGCGCGGTTCCAGACTGAAACGCCTAGAACCGCTTGGCCACCAAGGCCGGAGGACGCGTAAGGGAAAAGTAGTACAGCGTCCCGTCGACTATTAGGCGTTTAGAAAGGAAACACAAGCGTTGGGAAAAGTTGGAAATAAGCGGTCGTGTCCGTGTGAAAGGAAGCATTTCAAGCGTTTGGCGTAAGTGACTTAGGAGAACCACGGAAAACCTAATTCTGGATGGCTGGGCGGGTTATTTGAACAGCCGTCCTCCGAGTGTCGTAACACTCTGCCACTTTCCTCGGTCCGACACGTGTGGGAGTGAGCACCAGCGCTCTGCTCGTAGGAGAGGGGTTTATCGCACGACTTGTGGGCGAGCGACTGCTATCTGGTCGAAGATAAGGCCTCCCCCTGCCTCCTTTACGAGCGGCCGACCCGCTGCTAAACCAGGATAACCAGGTACAAGCCACCTGCAACGCACCACGTTGCCAGAACTACACGTCCTTGAGTTTCAAACCGTTCACCATGTTTTTCGGATATCTGTGATACGAAAACCATATCCAGGACTTGAGATTCGGATGGGGGGAGAATCATCTATATGTACATACTATGCTGTTCACACTTAATTGCTTGGCAGAGGGTTCATAGAACCACTTACAGGTTCTTTCTCTAAGGGTTCAGTCTCGAATAGCAGGTGGAAAAAAATGAGCATCAAAATCTTTCCGTGCGAGCTCCGAGTTCTCTTATTTTTTTAAGTTTTACAGAAGCACGAAGTGTAGCGCGAACTTAAATGCGAGGTGCCTGTAATACCTCCCACAACGATAATCTGTCTCGAATTCTGGCAGAAAATCCAAACAGATTCTGGTCGTATGTTAAGTACATCAGAGGAAAGACAATACCCTCAATGCGCCAAAACAATGATGATGTTACTAATGACACTGCGGTCTGGACTGTATACCAGTCAGGTTCCTTTCAGAGCATACTGATGCAATAGCTCCGTACTTACAAGGGAACCTCCCCATCGCACCCCCCTCAGATTTAGTTATAAGTTGGCACAGTGGATAGGCCTTGAAAAACTGAACACAGATCAATCGAGAAAACGGGAAGAAGTTGTGTGGAACTATGAAAAAAAAAAGCAAAATATAGAAACTGAGTAGTCCATGTGCAACATAAGCAATACAAGGATAGTGTTAGACCAGGAGTGCCGTGGTCACGTGGTTAGCGTGAACAGCTGCGGAAGAAGAGGTCCTTGGTTCAAGTCTTCCCTCGAGTAAAAATATTACTTTCTTTATTTTCGCAAAGGTATGATCTGTCCGTTCGTTCATTGACGTCTCTGTTCACTGTAATAAGTTTAGTGTCTGTGTTTTGCGACCGCACCGCAAAACCGTGCGATTAGTAGACGAAAGGACGTGCCTCTCCAATGGGAACCGAAAACATTTGATCGCAAGGTAATAGGTCAACCGATTCCTCCACAGGAAAACACGTCTGATATATTCTATACGACACTGGTGACGGCATGTGCGTCACATGACAGGAATATGTTGTCGACCCACCTAACTTGTACACTTGGCGAATGGGTAAAAAGATTCTTCTACCTTGCCCGATTTAGGTTTTCTTGTGGATGTGATAATCACTCCCAAAAAAGTGATGAAAACATAAGAATTTGTCACATCCGGGATATGAGAGAGATCGCCACGGATATGATTCACAAACTGGGGTGGTAATGATTAAAACAAAGGCGTTTTCCGTAGCGGCACGGTCTTCTCATGGAATTTCAATCACGAACTTTGTCCTCAAAGCGTGAAAATATTTTGCTGGCGTCCACCTGCATAGGGAGGAATAATCCTCATATTAAAATAAGAGAAATCAGAGTTCGCACAAAAAGACTTTACCCGCGCGCTGTTCAAGAGTGGAACGGTAAGGAAATAGCTTTAAGGTGGTTCGATGAACCTTCTGCCAGGCACTTAATTGCGGATTGCAGAGTAATCATGTAAATATAGATATATTTTACGATGATGCTGATTTCTCACTATATAAGTGGGAGTCAACAAAATATTTTCACATTTGGAAGAGAAAGCTAGTGATTGAAATTTTGTGAAAAAGTCTCGTTGCGACAAAAAGCGCCTTCGTTCTAATGGCTGCCACCTCAAATTGCATATCAGACCCTTGACGCTCTCACCCCAGTTTCTCGATAGTACAAAAAGCGAGCTGAGGGCGGACAAGTGTAGTGTAGACAGTCGCTTTAGAAACTTTGTTACAACTTCTAAGTGTTCTGGCAGTAAAACGAAGTCTTATGGTTGGCCTTTCCCACAACATGTTCTTTGTGATGGTTCCAATTTAAGCTGCTCGTAACTGTGAACCATAGGCATTAAACTGAATCAACAACCTTTAAATTTGTATTATTTATCGTGCAACCAGAATATAACAATTTTTTAATACTCAGGTAGAGTGCCTCAGACTTTTTTATTGTTTGGGGTCAATTGTCGCTTTTAAAACCAGCCAGGTCTCTTGTCTAAAACATTTGCAGTTGGTTTTGACTTCTGACAACTGCACCAGTTGGTAGACGACAGAATCATCCGCAATTTATTACGGCGTCAGACACGATCATATTGTTTGTACTTTCGACACTAGTTTGTAATTTGTCGAACTTCTTCTTATGCCTTTTAGTAGTTGTTTCTCTTATAGTGTCCGCAGATCTAAACATAAGATAATTTGTTTTATTTCACCTGTCTGTCTGTACCTATCTATGAATCAATGCACTTGCAGCAACTAGCGGGTAACAGAATCCGTACCTCGTCGTGTGTAATGCAGCCTTTTTCAGAGTTAAGCTGTTGTTGTTGTTGTTGTGGTCTTCAGTCCAGAGACTGGTTTGATGCAGCTCTCCATGCTACTCTATACTGTGCAAGCTTCTTCATCTCCCAGTACCTACTGCAACCTACATGCTTATGAATCTGCTTAGTGTATTCATCTCTTGATCTCCCTCTATGATTTTTACCCTCCACGTTGCCCTCCAATACCAAACTGGTGATTCCTTGATGCCTCAGAATATGTCCTACCAACCGATCCCTTCTTCTAGTCGAAGTGTGCCACAATTTCTCTTCTCCCTAATTCTATACAATACCTCCTCATTAGTTATGTGATCTACACATCTAATCTTCATCATTCTTCTATAGCACCACATTTGAAAGCTTCTGTTCTCTTCTTGTCCAAACTATTTATCGTCCACGTTTCACTTCCATACAAGGCCACACTCCATACAAATATTCGATGTTAACAAATTTCTCTTCTTCAGAAACGCTTTCCTTGCCATAGGCAGTCTGCATTTTATATCTTCTCTACTTCGACCATCATCAGTTATTTTGCTCCCCAAATAGCAAAACTCATTTACTACTTTAAGCGTCTCATTTCCTAATCTAATACTCTCAGCTTCACCCGATTTAATTCGACTACATTCCATTATCCTCGTTTTGCTTTTGTTGATGTTCATCTTATATCCTCCTTTCAAGACACTGTCCATTCCGTTCAGTTGCTCTTCCAGGTCCTTTGCTGTCTCTGACAGAATTACAATGTCATCGGAGAACCTCAAACTTTTAATTTCTTCTCCATGGATTTTAATTCCTACTCTGAATTTTTCTTTTGTTTCCTTTACTGCTTGCTCAATATACAGATTGAATAACATCGGGGATAGGCTACAACCATGTCTAACTCCCTGCCACCTTCAGAATTTGAAAGAGAATATTCCAGTCAACATTGTCAAAAGCTTTCTCTAAGTCTACAAATGCTAGAAACGTAGGTTTGCCTTTTCTTCATCTATTTTGTAAGATAAGTCGTAGTGTCAGTATTTCCTCACGTGTTCCAACATTTCTACGGAATCCAAACTGATCTTCCCCGAGGTCGGCTTCAACCAGTTTTTCCATTCGTCTGTAAAGAATTCGTGTTAGTATTTAGAGCTGTTGCTTAAAAAAAATGGCTCTGAGCACTATGGGACTTAACTTCTAAGGTCATCAGTCCCCCAGAACTTAGAACTACTTAAACCTAACTAACCTATGGACATCACACACATCCATGCCCGAGGCAGGATTCGAACCTGCGACCGTAGCGGCCGCGCGGTTTCAGACTGTAGCGCCTTTAACCGCTTGACCACCACGGCCGGCAGCTATTGCTTATTAAACTGATAGTTCGGTAATTTTCACATCTATCAACACTTGCTTTCTTTGGGAAGAGTTAAGCTACTTTTGCAAAATGGTGTTTCTGAAGAGGCACGTTACAGGAGGCATACACGTTACGGTAGCAACATATTCCGGCTCCAGTGATTCAGTACGTGTGACCCACAGTCAAACAGTGATACGAAATGGCTCTTGCTGTGTTATGGATTGGTATGAATGCTGCACCTGAAGCAAATAGTTGTGTGGCCCACCGCTAGGGCGCAGCACTGCTCGAGCCTCGCCAAGAACTGCGCCTGTAAGAAGCGTCATTTGCTTGCTGGTCGGTTCACCCTCTGAATGGGCTCTGCTCAGAGGCAGACCCTGCATACAGATGCGTGGGAGGGGGGGGGGGGGGGCAGCGACTGACGCCGTGCCTTTCAACCTCGGCAACAATGAAAAGCGTTCGAAAAACAAAGCACTATACGTCTATTCTTTCAATCAGTAGCATTTTAGAGTAAATATATTACATTTAGTACTACATCACTGTTGCGGTCGCAGATTTCCTGTTACTTCATTAAATGAATATGAAAAATTGTTCAAGATCTAGGATCACTTCCACATTCATTAACATAAACATCTGCGTTCCTAAGAGCACAGTAGGGCTTGTGGAGATGGGTACGTATCGTACCAGAATATTTATATATCTATTTGTTTAGTAATTTCTGCATTTATTTCACCTGCCAAGATAAGAGCCTGCAAGCCGTTTATTACATAAAACTAGACATCTTTAGCGAGTCAACGGTACAGTTGACGTAGTACGTGAGCAATACAAACATGTCAGATAACTACGAGCGTTGGAACTTAAATAGTGGCAACTATTTATTTACAACCGATACAAAAGGGCTACATATTTGAACCTGTTACTGTCCTAAACAGTCACCAGCGTTATGTAGAACCCGTTGCCAGCGATATGGAAGGCGTAGTATACCGTTAGCAGAGCCTGCTCTGTTGATGGTGCGTTTGGAGCGGTCTACTGCGTGTCGGATCTCTGGAACAGTTCTGAAGCGAATGCTACGGCAAGAAAAAAGGAATAAAAGTGAGATAGTGTTAATACTTTCATCCTTCTTTACCTCCTCTGCATTACTGCAGATGACGTGTCACTGAGCACATTTGTACTGTGCATGCAGTACACGAGAGGCGCCTAGTTGTTTCCACTGCCCTGTGTGGAATACATAAGTTCTTCTACACTTCACTAACCTGCTGTTTTCATGATGATGATGTCCCCAGCGCAGAAAACAGCACGCAGGTCGTGGATTATTTCTCTTGAAACTGAAATTAACTTCGCAAGGAACTGCTGCTAGGAATAAACTATAACCCATTTGGGATGCCACTCGCGTTTTTATTGATATAGACACGAGGAACTATTCTTGATCACAACGTATTGAACATATTATTCCATAGTCATTATATCTGGCTAAAATAATATGAAATACATCCTGCCACAGACAACATGTCTGTCTACTGGAGAGCCGGACTGCCCGAGACACTTCGCGCGCCAAGCTAGCAAGGCGTGACCCGAACGCCACCGAAGTGCATCGGCAGTAATATCTACAGTCTTTTGTTTTAGTAATACTTTGATTTTAATAATTTTGAAATGACTGATTGATAGCTGGCTCTTGAGAGATGTTTATTTAAAAAAATGAAGTAATTTGGATTAGAGGTTTAATTAATAATACACTCCTGGAAATTGAAATAAGAACACCGTGAATTCATTGTCCCAGGAAGGGGAAACTTTATTGACACATTCCTGGGGTCAGATACATCACATGATCACACTGACAGAACCACAGGCACATAGACACAGGCAACAGAGCATGCACAATGTCGGCACTAGTACAGTGTATATCCACCTTTCGCAGCAATGCAGGCTGCTATTCTCCCATGGAGACGATCGTAGAGATGCTGGATGTAGTCCTGTGGAACGGCTTGTCATGCCATTTCCACCTGGCGCCTCAGTTGGACCAGCGTTCGTGCTGGACGTGCAGACCGCGTGAGACGACGCTTCATCCAGTCCCAAACATGCTCAATGGGGGACAGATCCGGAGATCTTGCTGGCCAGGGTAGTTGACTTACACCTTCTAGAGCACGTTGGGTGGCACGGGATACATGCGGACGTGCATTGTCCTGTTGGAACAGCAAGTTCCCTTGCCGGTGTAGGAATGGTAGAACGATGTGTTCGATGACGGTTTGGATGTACCGTGCACTATTCAGTGTCCCCTCGACGATCACCAGTGGTGTACGGCCAGTGTAGGAGATCGCTCCCCACACCATGATGCCGGGTGTTGGCCCTGTGTGCCTCGGTCGTATGCAGTCCTGATTGTGGCGCTCACCTGCACGGCCCCAAACACGCATACGACCATCATTGGCACCAAGGCAGAAGCGACTCTCATCGCTGAAGACGACACGTCTCCATTCGTCCCTCCATTCACGCCTGTCGCGACACCACTGGAGGCGGGCTGCACGATGTTGGGGCGTGAGCGGAAGACGGCCTAACGGTGTGCGGGACCGTAGCCCAGCTTCATGGAGACGGTTGCGAATGGTCCTCGCCGATACCCCAGGAGCAACAGTGTCCCTAATTTGCTGGGAAGTGGCGGTGCGGTCCCCTACGGCACTGCGTAGGATCCTACGGTCTTGGCGTGCATCCGTGCGTCGCTGCGGTCCGGTCCCAGGTCGACGGACACGTGCACCTTCCGCCGACCACTGGCGACAACATCGATGTACTGTGGAGACCTCACGCCCCACGTGTTGAGCAATTCGGCGGTACGTCCACCCGGCCTCCCGCATGCCCACTATACGCCCTCGCTCAAAGTCCGTCAACTGCACATACGGTTCACGTCCACGCTGTCGCGGCATGCTACCAGTGTTAAAGACTGCGATGGAGCTCCGTATGCCACGGCAAACTGGCTGACACTGACGGCGGCGGTGCACAAATGCTGCGCAGCTAGCGCCATTCGACGGCCAACACCGCGGTTCCTGGTGTGTCCGCTGTGCCGTGCGTGTGATCATTGCTTGTACAGCCCTCTCGCAGTGTCCGGAGCAAGTATGGTGGGTCTGACACACCGGTTTCAATGTGTTCTTTTTTCCATTTCCAGGAGTGTAGCAACTAAAGTTTAACGTTTTGGCGCCCTACCGCCGAACACAGCAGCCAATCACAGAGCAGCAGCATCATGCAGGCGGTCTTTCGCACGGGAATGATACCGAATCTAACATCTGTCACCGGTACCTCATCCCACATTGCGTCATCTCTATGCTTCTTGCATCTCCATTGCTCTGGGAATAGCTTCCTGGAGCCTAATATGATGGCTGAATAAGCCAGAAATATTACAATGCCACGAAGTGGTTCCTTCGTCTTCGGAATCAAATCAAAGTCACAAGGACTTAAGTCCGGGAAGTATGGTGGATGGTACAGTACTTCCCATTCCCATCGACCGAACAGCTGCATGCGTCCGCGCATTGTCGTGCAAAATGATGGGTGGGTTGCGCAGAAAGTGTCGCCGCTTCTTTCGCAAAACTGGCCGCAGGTGTTGCTCCACAAACGAACAGTAATACTGTGCATTGACGGTCTGCCGTGGAGGAACGTAATGCGTTAGGATAACACCATCACAGTCGTACACGAGAATCACCATAACTTTAGACCGCTCCATTCGCACCATTAACAGAACAGGTCCATTCGCACCATTAACAGAACAGGCTCTGCTAACGGTATACTACGCCTTCCACATCGCTGGAAACGGTTTCTGCTCTACGCTGTGACTACTTTGAAGGACAGTAACAGGCGCAAACATGTAACTCTTTTGTATCGGTTGTGGATAAATAGTTGCCACTATTTAAGTTCCAGCCCATGTATAAAACATTTCTGGAAGCTTTTTCTACAGTTCAAAAGCATTGCATTCCTACTTTGCCCGCCTGTCTTCTCTCCACCATCCAGCTGCTGCTACGTTTCCGCTCATTGGGGAAACCCCTAAAGTTTTCGATCAGTGATCTTTACTTTGATCGTCTAGCGATGTCGCCTGATTCAATCCAATGTTCTTGGGGTCCTTCCCTAACTCTTTGGACCTATTATCAGAGATTTCAATTATGTTGCTTAGTAGATAATTAATTGCTTCGTTCGTCGGTTTGCATCCATTCTGAAATATCATTGTTATTAACAGTAAGCAGTTTCCTCATTATGTTCGTGTCGAATGTGGGTAGTTACATCAAACAGAAACGGAAACAGTACGGAAGGAACCAATGTGGAGAAGAAGTAGAGTAGTCAAAGAAAGAGCTAGAAATCATAGCTTAAGATTGACAGATGGGACAAAAGGAAGGAAATACAAATGGGAAGTAATGACGAAGGTACGGGTGGTTTACAGTCTGACAGAAACAATGGTTCTATGTTGGACAGAAGGAAAACAGCTGCATTATGACAAGAGAGTAGCAACGTCGATGATAACGGCTTTAAGCTCCACTTGAATCCAGAGTGGTTTTGCATAGGACACGGGTTACAGGCCGGCCGGAGTGGCCGTGCGTTTCTAGGCGCTACAGTCTGGAACCGGGCGACCGCTTCGGTCGCAGGTTCGAATCCTGCCTCGGGCATGGATGTATGTGATGTCCTTAGGTTAGTTAGGTTTAATTAGTTCTAAGTTCTAGGCGACTGATGACGTCAGATGTTAAGTCCCATAGTGCTTAGAGCCATTTTGAAGACGGGTTACAACATAACTTGTTCCATAGTTACATGGATGGAATGGAGGAGGAGAAGGAGGAAGATTTAGTGCTATGTAAAGGTACAGACGCGGGACGAATCCGATCTGCTATTGTTGGAGGATGTAATGATTCCTCAGCTTTTCCTGCAATCTAACCTCTCGAAACTTCAAAATGTTCAAATGTGTGTGAATTTCTAAGGGACCAAACTGCTGATGTCATCGGTCCATAGACTTACACACTACTTCAACTAACTTAAACTAGCCTATGCCAAGAACAATACACACACCCATGCCCGAGGGAGGACTCGAACCTCCGACTGGGGGGGGGGGGGGGGGAAGCCGCGCAGACAGTGATATGGCGCCTCTGACCGCGCGGCTCGAAACTGCAGTATTTAAGTTCTCCGTTATGCTTTCCGTCTTTTGTTTAGCGATTACCGTTTGTTTATCTTTTCTCTCTTGCATTTTAACAGAAGACGACCAATCATGCTGGAGAGCGGAAATGCGACTTTGCTTCTTGTAAAGTCATTTGTTGAGCAATTCTGTCGCTTTCACGTATTGACGTAATTATATTTGAAATGTATTTTAGCAGTACTGCACATCCTCATCACACCGACAACGTATCAATTTTCCTCGAAGGAGGTGAGAGTTGATATCCCTTTCGCATCGTCTTCCAATTCGAGCGCTGTGTAACGTGCACTGACTGCGCATCTACATACTACTGCTGTAATTTTGAGATCTGATGATGACTGCAAAGTAATAAAGTAGCATGAGGCCTAGACACTCTCTTTTATGACCTAATATTACTTTCGTGTGATCACTTCTTGTAATCGCTTAGGAAGAGCACAACGTCATATCTGCTGCATAAAATAGGCATTACAACACAACAAATTTAGCATTTATGGTACATTTTTGTATGAGTGAGTGAACCCTTATACTAACTTCAATATGTGAGGGCTACGTGAGACTTCCCACGCTGTCGAGCATTGGCTGGGCTTTACCATTATCGTTCTTCAATCTTTGGATGAGGTCTGAGTTTGCAGCTGTATCGTGCGGATAACTGCGGCGATTGCTTGTGCAGCGCTGTATTGCATTTGTCCTGGTTACGAATGGTTATGGAAATTAAAGAAAGAAAGATGATGAAACACGGTGTAGAAACATAGGCCTCTTCTCTTGGATAAAACAAGTGGCGAACACCAAACTCACTGTCCCAGGGTGGACCAACTGTCTTCATAACCTGGGACAGAATAGAAATAGAAGAAAGTGCGGGAAATCTCACTGGTCAATACTTCTCCGAAGCTGCTGTGGCATTTCAGTCACGAGTCGATATGGTACGTGCCTTGACATTTGCCGGTAAACAGTGGCTCAGGCAACGTCACATTTTTCAGATTTGTCTGTGTGGCGTTTTGAATACGTAACAGGTTCGCCTCCGTAGCGCAGCGGTAGCGTTACCGCCTACAACACAAGGGGGCCCGGGTTCGATTCTCGGTAGGGGACTGGGTGTCGTGTGTCTTTCATCATCATTGACACGCAAGTCTCCGAAGTGCTGTCTCCGAAGTGCTGTCAACAAAAAAGACTTGCAATACGGCGGCCGAACAGCGAAGGGGATATCCCGGCCAATAAATGCCATGCGATGATTTCATTTCATTTTTTCAATACATAACAGCAATCCAGCCCGCTTATCAACATAAAATAAGATGCGTAACATTTAAGAAGTTATGTTTATGACATTTTAACCGGTGTAATGACATACGTCGGCTTAAAATAAAACTACTTCCTATATTGTCTGAAATTGTTGGCAAGAAAATTTACTCTCCATGGCTCCACTTTTATAAATGGCTCTCCTACAACCTTAACAGTATAGCTATAACTGTCTCTCTTGCAAACTTAACAGTATAGTTACCGAGTTGTAATGTACTTGCCTGTGCTTATTTGCCCGTTTTTGGTCGACGTCGTTGTCATACAGTGCGGCAGTGCCATACGGTAGACAGTTATTCTGTAATAATGCACAACATCAAAATGAATTATCCCTCTGCAAGGCGGCGTGCGCGCTGTTTTGAAACCCTGTGGCAGATTAAAAATATTTGTGGTTGGTTGAGTCATTCACCATTATTAAAAATGTGTGCCAGACATAGATCCGAACCCAGAACCTTGCCTCCCGCGGGCAATGCTCTTCTCCACTGAGCTGTCGCGATAAAATTTCCTAATCGATTATCGTTTATTGATACAAAATCATTCGCGACGGCTAGCGACAGACTCCCGGCTAGCAGCAGAGTCTTTGGCAGTAACCTAAACTGATACGACATAAATTCTGGATTTTCATACGCGTAAGACATGTTTCTCGCAACAGCACGACATTGCTCTCTGCTTGCTGACTTCATACATGGCATACAATCCTTCTGAAATTACGTTTTAGGATTTGTGTAGGAAATCCGTATTTCGAACGTTGAAAGCAGTTAAATTCATCACCCAATATTTTAATACTGTGAATTGAGGATCTATAAAACGTCAGATCATCATAGGATAATAGGTTTCATATGGGACCTACTCATTTGGTTAATTCCAAAATTGTGTCATATGTTAACGAAAGCATTTACGTCGCAGTACTGTAATTCAATTAGACGACTGTTTTCAAAAGTAATGTGCTTTCTACTGATGCTGGAGAAGAAAAGGTGCCGTTTTACACATACAACTGTAATCAAAATGCGTCAGATGATTCAATATTAATAAAATATTAATCATAATGTGAATTCTTTATGCTTCCCACGCCCGGGTTGCCGGGTTCGATTCCCGGCGGGGTCAGGGATTTTCTCTGCCTCGTGATGACTGGGTGTTGTGTGATGTCCTTAGGTTAGTTAGGTTTAAGTAGTTCTAAGTTCTAGGGGACTGATGACCATAGCTGCTAAGTCCCATAGTGCTCAGAGCCATTTTTTTTAATTCTTCATGATTTCGGAAATATTGCAAACTCGCAAAATCTAAGACCAGCTTTGGAATCATAACAAAAATTCGCTTAAGATGAGACATTTTACGCGTCATTTCAAGTTTCGTAAACTTTACATTTATTTTGTAATCTTAACACGAGAGAATGGCTTGCGGAAGGAATAGTTGACTCAGATGTGGATGCTACCACATTTATTCACATTACTATCACTTTAATGTACAAAGGGAAAACTCTTTTGAGTTAAGAGTAATATAAATTAAATTAGTTCAAGCCGTCACGCAGCTTAATTCTATTGTGATGTACATATCTATACTCATTTTTGTCGCCGCACATCCCTTTTAGACTGATGGGGAGAAGCACGTCTATGTAGACATTGGTGAGAGGTGCCAGAAGGCAGCTCCGTGTGAGTTGATGTTGAGGTAGACCGGTGATACCGACAATACCTGTATTTTTAGCCGGCCGGTGTGGCCGAGCGGTTCTAGGCGCTTCAGTCTGGAACCGCGCGACATCTACTGTCGCAGGTTCGAATCCTGCCTCGGGCATGGATGTGTGTGATGTCCTTAGGTTGGTTAGGTTTAAGTAGTTCTAAGTTCTAGGGGACTGATGACCTCAGATGTTAAGTCCCATAGTGCTCAGAGCCATTTGAACCATTTTTCTGTATTTTTACGAATGCCTTCCTAAACTAGGTTGGCAACAGTGAAAAAAACATGACAGACAGTTGGCCGTCGTTATTGGAAACTCTCGTCGTGCTAAGTTCATAAACATGGTACTATGAGTACATAGTTGTGACTTATTACTATAGTGAACTTCAGGACCAAACTTCTAGAAAGGACTGCAACCAGTTAAATTCATCAAGTTATTGATGATGAAATCCAGAAATTAAATGTGTAGCGTCAGTTGATTGGGGTCTCGGTGTTTAATTATTTAGTGACCTCGAGTTTAGAAAACTCGACTTCTCCCGGGCAAGACCTGCGACTCGCCCTCTCAGCTTCGCTTCCTCCAGCATCTCTCTACGCGCCTGGATAGCGCAGTGGTTAGAGCACTGGCCCCGAAAGCAAGATACCGGGTTCGAGTCCCGGTTCGGAACACTGTTTTAATCTGCCACAAGATTCAATTTAACACGATGACCGTTTCGAACCCCAAGAACTCTTTATACTTATTCTCTCTCACCGGACGTATATGGGAGCAAGATCTCCCGTTTGTGTCGTTAAATAAAACTTCCTTATATGTGGACTTCGAAGAACAGCCGGTCTGAAGGATGGTTCAGTGACCGGAGGTAACGGTACCGTAATAGCATTTGCGCAGGTCGCCTTCGTATGCCATTAGCGAAAGAGAGCAGTCGACGTTCGGAGCAGTGACGCGATCCCAGGCCACGCTAATACCTGATTGTTATTCATGCCTCCGTGTGACCCGACCGGCGCACGGCGCAGGTCGCCGGCTCCCCTCTATTAGTTGTAATTACAGGGGGGGGGGGGGGGGGAAGGGGGGGGGGAGCGAGACCACACGCGGGCCACCTTATGGCGCTCTGTGCGGCCCGTCGTCACCCTGCCAGTGTTATGTGTGTGTGTGCGCGCGCGCCCGCTCTGGGCTTCAAACTTCAATCTGAGGCGTTTCTCAATCGTCTGAAATATTTTGAGTGCTTATTGGGATTGTTGTAAGAGAGTGAGACACTTTCCAGTAGCTTAGAGTGTTTTGTACGACTTCGTACACAATGAGAAGGAGAGGTGGGCTACGGAGTGGTGCGACAACTGTCGTCGTGCGCAAACTAGACAGGAGCGGAAATGGTTAGCAAAGAAGTTAACATAGTAAACAGAATATGTACTTGACTTGTATTTCTCCACGTGCAAATAATGCAGCAAGACTTAGTGTCCAGCTGTTGCAATGTCAACAAGATGAGGCTCGCTGTACTAACAAGGGGAGGCCGCCAATTGTGAAATTCAGATTCGATTCGTACTGCGCATAATAAAAGCTCATGGCCAGAGGTGTAATGCGGCAAAGCACCAAGATGCACTTCTCAGCCATTGTCGAGAAAATCGACAGTTCAAAGAAACCGTTGCGGTGAAATACTCTCTACGATTAAAAGTTTTCTGCAGCGTCGTGGCGCTCCGGTAAGCGCTCGGGTTCGTAATCCGAAGGTCGCCGGATCGAATCTCGCGCCATGCAACATTTTTTTATTATTAGTTTTTTGTGTGTGTATATATATATATATATATATATATATATTAATGAATTGCTTATGCATGTTGGTGAAGGCGGATCGCTCTGCAGTTGTACCGCTTCCATTTTTGCGTTTGTTTAACAGGGTGTACCAAAGCTCTCACGTCCGCACTGATTTTCGACGATGTTATAATTTGCGCTAGGAACCGCATCTACCTTCTTTCGAAGTTAGCAGGCAACTACGCTGTTATGCGGCGGCTCGTTTCGGCCCATTCAACATCTGTCCTTCAAGTGTAACGAGCGAGTAACGGAGTTTATATTTCATAGCTGCCACAGCAAATTTGTGTTCGTGCGGTTTCTATTCTAATTCGAACGTTTGACTTACGCTATACGTATTCGTTTCGGAATATCGTTTCTACGTCTTCCGTTAACTATACGTGGTTAACATTATGAAGACAATTAATAACATTTGTGAAATACAACTTTGTTTGCGGAAAACATAATGATGTTCGAAGTCGCCAGTTTTTCCACGACAAACGACTTTCAACAACTTATTATATGCATAATTGTTGCAACTGATTACCGGGAATTATATATATATATATATATATATATATATATATATATATATATATATATATATATATATGTGTGTGTGTGTGTGTGTGTGTGTGTGTGTGTGTGTACACACATTTGAATTACAAAAAACAAATACTAAAAAAAAAAAATTAAAAAATCTTGCATGGCGTGAGATTCGATCCGGCGACCTTCGGATTACGAACCCGAGCGCTTACCGCTGCGCCACGACGCTGTAGAAAATTATAAATTGTAGAGAGTATTTCACCGCAACGGTTTCTTTTAACTGTCGATTTTCTCGACAATGGCTGAGAAGTGCATCTTGGTGCTTTGCCACATTACAACTCTGGCCATGAGCTTTTATTATGCGCAGTACGAATCGAATCTGAATTTCACAATTGGCGCCCTCCCCTTGTCAGCACAAATGACGGCGTCGCAGTGATGAGGCCCGAAGTGGAAGTGGGTTGAGTGGCTGCCGCCGGCCGTCCTATATCGCTGTGGCAGAGGGCGCTAGTGGTTCGGAGGCACCAGAGAGCCTGTATTGGGTTCAAATGGCTCTGAGCACTATGGGACTCAACATCTTAGGTCATAAGTCCCCTAGAACTTAGAACTACTTAAACCTAACTAACCTAAGGACATCACACACACCCATGCCCGAGGCAGGATTCGAACCTGCGACCGTAGCAGCCTCGCGGTTCCGGACTGTAGCGCCAGAACCGCACGGCCACCGCGACCGGCCCTGTATTGGGAGAGAGTGGCCAACCGGACGATACGGCGGCCATTTTTCTGCCAAACTGCGGGCGGGACTTTTCAATGGCCAGCCGGCCGGGGTGGCAGAGCGGTTCTAGGCGCTACAGTCTGGAATCGCGTGACTGCTACGGTCGCAGGTTCGAATCCTGCCTCGGGCATGGATGTGTGTGCTGTCCTTAGGTTAGTTAGGTTTAAGTAGTTCTAAGTTCTAGGGGACTGATGACCTTAGAAGTTAAGTCCCATAGTGCTCAGAGCCATTTGAGCCATTTCAATGGCCAGTAGTGGAGTACACACTCACCGAATCAAAAGCACAAGACATTATGGCGAAATCATTCGTTAAATGCCTTTCTTTACAGCTATAATACACTCATAGTAGCCTACTACGTACAGCACAGAAAAATCTGATACAGTGTCTGTAAAAATTATTCGTTACTTGCATTTATCTCCTTTAAAGTTCGTTTACTAGACATATTGCAATGAAAGTAACGTAAATAAAAAAATATAGCGTATAGCATTTGTTTTGTATCGGAAGTGTATAACGCTAAAGATTCAACGTACCTGTATTACGTCAGATGAATGAAAGTCGTAAGCAGTTGTTTGCTTGTGACATGCAAAAAGTGTGAGACGTATTAGTACTTCTCGTCACGTCTTCAAACTTTTTGCATGTCACAAGTAGACAACTGCTTACGACTTTCTTTCATATGTATCTTTTGTAATCTTTTTCGTTTGTTATCTACGAGACGTATTCAGTATATAGTGAAAAACGAAAAAGATTACAAAAATACGGTAGTTTTCTTGTTATATTTGGTCGTTATTACAGTAGCCTACATTTAACATTAGCAGATTTTTGTAATCTTTTTCGTTTGTTGTAGAATGTAGAAAAATATAAGTTAATGCGGATCAGTAGGGAAAAAAGTCCTGTAACGTTCGAATGCAGCATTAGTGGACTACTGCTTGACACAGTCACATCCATTAAATATCCAGGTGTAACGTTGCAAGGCGATATGAAATGGAATGGCACGTCAGGATGGTAGTAGGGAAGGCGATTGCTCGACTTCGTTTTATTGGGAGAATTTTGGGAAAGTGTAGCTCATCCATTAAGGCGACGGATTACAGAACGCCAGTGCTACCCTTTCTTGAATACGGTTCGAATGTTTGGGATCCGCACCAGGGCTGATTAAAGGAAGACATCGAAGCAGTTCAGAGGCAATTTTCACCTCAAAGACTTCGAGCTAGTACGCAGTGCTGTCAGTCTTCGGAAAGACTGAAACGCGCACTTTAAACTTCTCTCCAGTGTTGTAGAAGATCGCTTCGGTGTACAGTTCACGATAACAAGTGTATTCCGCTGCGTAGAGGAGGTCGTCGCCGCAATTACTGCTTAACAGCCGTGAGATGGCCAACGTGGCTACTTTCTTACAGAGATCTTCCCATCCGCTGTCCTCGGTTGGCCGGGATCTAGAGTGTGTCGTATGAAGTGGGTGAAGGAAGCTAGGAGAAATCCTTCGGGAATGGGGCTAGAAAACGACTGGCTGTCGAAAGCGATGGAACGAGGAGTTGTATTTTCTTATCCTACTGTAGCGAGGTCATTCACATTCGTAATACGAAACAACAAGTTTAAGACGCTTCGTTAAAGGCCAACTAAAGAACTAGTGAAGTCAGAATTCTTCGGGGCCAGAAAACAGGTACAGCATCGTAAAATAAAATGTTCGTATTTCGTTATCGCTATAGTACGAACTATCGATATTGGCCATTAGCACCACAGTATTATCCGAGAACAGCTCTACAAACTTTCTGTGTTCTGTGGATGAACATTTGCGAATTTTATCCCATCTGTTGACCAAAGGTTACAACACAATATGACTTTGGTTTACTTCTATCAGATTTGTTGCTGCCAGACCCTGAGAACAACCATCTTCCAGGTAGCATTTGGTTGCTCTCTAGTTTGCGTGGCGGGTAGTGAACTAATTCTGAAGTGCTTTCTGCCCATTGAACTGTTCCGTTAATGGAATTGACACAAAATATTCGCGTGCAATATATTGTTGCCAATACCGAACTGAAGTTTGCAGGACGATCTGCAGCCACTTTTTCTCCCATTCCGTTGGAAGTCTTTCGATTTGACATCACGTCAGTCGCTTGTGTATTAGTTTCACTACGTGTCTGTATAAGAAGCCTCACAGATGATCTCGCGATGCTCATTGGGTCTGACGCCAAACATTGCCACCACAGAATAATCACAAAATAAATGAGACCGAAATCTTCATAAAGAGATCAGACCGAAACCTCTGCGTCAGTAGCCAATGACTTTAAGCACTAGATCAGTGAAACAATGTCCAGGAATCGTAGTACATTTCTCAAACCGAAGGATAATGTTACGTCTATCATGTAGATCATTTTGCAACCGAATCCTTATTTTGCTTTCAACCAGACATCTTATTCCCATTCGTATTAGGCATTATGCGTGATCTATAAAATAAAACATAACTGTTTAGCTATACGTATTTTGTTGTCAGGCGTATAGAGTATCCTGCTAGAATATTCGGGTTACCTTACTCTCTACAGTTATATGCATCACTTACTTTTATGTTTCGTAATATTTTTGCGTGCCCATTGGTTCTTGTTTAGACAAAAGTTAAATACAGTATAAGTGTTCAGTTGACACTGGATATAACCTTGTTTGCTGTACACGGCTGCAGAGTTGATTGAGCCATCATGGGGGCTGTAAAAGTGTCATCGTTGTTTTACGAAAATGGTAAAATCGGTATCGATCTGAAAAAAATGAAAAGTGTTCTTTATTCGCTTTGACAAAATAATTATCGATATTTATCTGAAACATATGTAAGAAATTTAAAATCTGTTTTGTAAACTGGACTGCATCAACTGTGTGTAATATGTTACATTTATGCTTCTCCTTCATCGCACACTATTAGACACCGCTTTCAGAATGCCGTGTGCACTTACGTTTATCGCATAGTTATAGCTATTGTTGTTGTTGTCTTCAGTCCGAAGACTGGTTTGCTGCAGGTCTTCGCGCTAGTCTACCATCTCGAAGCCTCTTCATCTCTGCATAATTACTTCAATGTACATTCACTGGAACCTGCTCACTGTATTCAAGCCTTGCTCTTCCTCTATAATTTTTACTCGCCCACACTTGCCTCCATTACCAACCTGACAACTGCTTCATCACTCAAGATGCATCCTATCAACCGATCTCTTCTTTTAATCAGGTTGTGCAATAGATTTATTTACTTCCCAAACAACAACGACCTGTGACGTTAGCAAGGTGGCCCTGAGCTGTAGGAACAAGCTAAAGGAGCCGCGTTACCAGGACTAGGCCGTCACCTGCGCACCTGCCACTTGCTCTTTAGCTCCCTACTGAATATTGATGAGAAGTTAAGTTTCGTAAGGACGAACTGTTCCTGGCACGCATTACTACTTCAGTTTTGATAAGTGGCCCAGTGTAGTTACAAAAATGAACTGTTGTATGATGTCCGAACCTCGAATGGAGCTTCCACGCTGTAAATTTTTGAGATACTTTAAAATTAAAATTACGTCAGTGGCAAACGCTTGTCGTTTGGTACAGAACCTAAGCTACTCTCCAGTTCATATCAAATTCAGTGGAACTTTCCACCATAATGCAGCCCCATTACTAGAAAAGCATGAAACATTATGCATTTCTTCTGGCATGAAACACTAAGATCTTGGAAAATATTTAAGAATATAATTACAGAATAGGTAGAGGTAAGTGTAACCTTTTCCTCACTATCTTCATTAGTTAGCCAGCATACCTATCTAATCTTCAGCATTCTTCTGTAGAACCACAGTTCAAAAGTTTGTATTCTCTACTTGTCTCTGCTGTTTATCGTCCATGTTTCACTCCCCTACAACGCTACGCAGCAGATGAAGAAGAATTGCTAATATTTTAATTTATACTGCAAGTCGAAATTGATTTTTTTTTCGATACACCTTTGTTGCTGTTGCCAGTATGCAATTTGTATTCTCTCTACTTCGAACATCGTCAGGATTCTCAAAAAGCCAGACTCATCTACAGGTTTTACTCATTTCCTAACCTAACTTCCTCAGAATTGCCTGATTTAATTCGACTACTTTCCATTATCCTTCTTCTACTTTCGTTAGTATTCATCTTGTAACCTCTAAAATGGTTCAAATGGCTCTGAGCACTATGGGACTTATCATCTATGGTCATCAGTCCCCTAGAACTTAGAACTACTTAAACCTAACTAACCTAAGGACAGCACAGAACACCCAGTCATCACGAGGCAGAGAAAATCCCTGATCCCGCCGGGAATCGAACCCGGGAACCCGGGCGTGGGAAGCGAGAACGCTACCGCACGATCACGAGCTGCGGACTTGTAACCTCTTTTTACGTCCATATCCACTCCGCTTAATTGATCTTTCAAGTCCTTTATCTCTGAGGGAATTACAGTGGCGTTGGCTAATCTTAAACCTTTTATTTCTTCTCCCTGAATTAGATCTCCCTTTCTTTGCTTGCTGAGTGTATGGACTGAACAACACGGGAGGCAGTCTACAACCCTGTCTCACTCCTGTCTGAACCACTGCGTGCGTTTCACATTGTTCAATTCTTACAACTTCAGCCTAGTTTCTGTACAAGTCGCTCACTGTATTTTATTCACGCTACCTACGATTTCGAACGAGTGTTTCAAAGTCGCAAACAACGGATATTAATTTCATAATTAGATTCTTCCGTGTGAAACGGATGCTCAACGCAGGGTCGCCACATTTCTAGAGCAGAGAACGTTAGGGTTTCTACACCCCATCCACATGTAGGTCGAAAGAGGCCTAGCAGCGGTTCCGTTGTGCTAGAGTAGTTAGCAGTCCGGCCGTGCATCTTGCGAAGGAATTATTCCGACATTTGTTTTAAATAAGGGAACGACGGAAACGTAAATCGGTAAGGCCAGACGGGTATTCGAACCCCAGTCTTTCCGAATACGAGGCTTCGAGCACTGCCCCTCCTCGCCGCCTCCCTTCCTTTCGACATCGTTGATCGCCCAGATGGTGTTTTTGAGTATGCGGCGCACAGGGAGGAATCAGGTTGCACAGGTTCTCAAAGTTACAGACTGCACAGTAACTCTATAGTTAACATTAAACAGATAAAAGATTATAGAGCAAACTGACTCGACCATATTCTACTCGATCTACATGTTCTGATGGCTAGCGGAACAGAGCAGTCTACCGAAGTAAGGGAAATTAATATTTAAGTCCCTTCTCTCGACGTAATCGTGAGAGATGCATAAAAGGCAAGGAGTGAAGAAAAAACGGATTATTTATAATGATAATTATGTGCTTAAAGAGAGTAAAACTTCTATGGCCATCGGTGTCTTATTCACCCCCCCCCCCCCCCCGACCTCCGCCACCGCAAAACGGAATCTGTGCACCCCATCTGTCTGCGTCTAGAACACATCTCATGCTCAAGTGCGAGAACGTTTTCTACATGTTTGCGTAGCGTATGTCTGAGAGGGGACTTGGGTACCAGTCCGGTATCTACTAGTTGGGTGTCTGGAACCAGCTGGAAACCACATCCAGTCAGGCCGGCTCACCAACCCTCGGTTTGCCTCTCCGTGTTCCGGAAGTGGCGCGTTAACGCGCTTGGCTGTCGGGACGAGTAAGTGGAACTTCTAACAATACCACCACTTGCAAATTAGGTTGGAAATCAGATTAATAAAGTCGCTCACGCAGCATATGTTCGCTTTATCGGGCAACAACAAAGTTATTGACTGTGGATGGTATCGTCAGAATGGAAATAATGAAGTCACTGTAAAAAAGTCATTAATTTTGGCACTTATCTTGAATGTATTCCTACGTAGATTTCGTCCAAGTTGTTATGGCTCATCTTGTTGATTCTAGGGTGATTCCACTTTGACTGCTAGAAGGTCCAGATCTGTATTTTAGCAATATTTGAAGACCTAACAAATGCGTTTTTCAGGAAATTCTTAATGATGAAACAATCCCATATCAGAACAATGGTATGGTAAAAATAATTTTTGACTTGGTGTTCACGATCCACATTTTTATTAAACTTCTTGTAAATTCACATATACTTCTTCTTAATTGTCACATCATCAAGGAAACAGTTTTGTATCAATCTTCATATATTTAATTTCCACTTTAACCAAACACAAGACTTGACTGTTCTTTTACAAAGCGAAATAACAACTTAACTTCTGCAAAGTGAAACAAAGACTGCTCTGTGCACATTCGCGCCAAAACGGTTACAAGTAAGTCAAAGATTATGACAGTCTCACAGAAATGAATACACACAAGAACCATATCACTGTAATATATCGATACATCGGAGTACCTACAGATTAATAAAACCAAATGTAAATATTGTCACAAAAATATGTCTGTTACTTCGCAGAAAAATAGTACGATATTACTGGTATCGAGAACTGGTGTTGGAGTGCCGTAATGGTCACGTAAATAAAGAACCATTACAAACTGAACCGACTATTCTGCCCTTCGCCTGAAATGATTTACGGGAAATGCGGAAAACTTGGATCAGGATTTGAACTTTGTTCCTTCTGAATGCCAGTCTTGCACTTTACCCGCTGTCTTGAACGAAAAGCAAAGACACGATTTCGAATCCTGGCGACGTCATATTTTTAATCTCTTAGGGTGTTCCATGTTTCTCTGTTGCGGAGTGGGAAACATCTTGAAATCTAAGATAACTGACGCAGTAAAATTATCGAAAGATTCGCCGCCGCCACCTCTGTTTCCTTGCGATTTCCATCTGTTTCTCGAAACAGCTAGTCGATATCAGCGGAAGAGAGGAATCGACGCTGCTTTCATCACGCCGTAAGGCCCGCCTTACTACTGTTATTAGCGCCGAAGCTCATTAGCGAGCAGAACGTTAATTGCGTGGGGGCCTAGATCCGAGGCGGTGATTGCAGGAACAACGGGACGTCGGCCGCGGGTTGCCGGAGCCGCCTTCAGCACAGCTTGGCGCGCGGCGTGCGCTACGCTACCACCCACCTACCCGCGGAATGCAGCCGCCCGTATCTGCATGCAGCGGCGGACGCGCGCCCGTCACGCCTCACGCATAGTCACGCGCGCCGGGGAACACGGCTCAGGGGTCGGCGGACCCATACAGACACACATTTTTGTATGCGGGGCTGATGCGAACTCCGCCGGCGATCTTTCAGACAGTGTTGGGAAGGGGAGGAAGGAAGACTATGGTTTAACATAGAGGACTGGGGACGGATGAGGAAGGGAATCGGGCGTGTCTTTTCAAAAGGAATCATCCTGGCATTCACCTGAAGTGATTTAGGGGAGCCATGGAAAAAACAAATCTGGATGGCTCGACGGGGATTTGAAACGCTACCTTCGCGAATACGTGCCTAAGGTCATCAGTCCCTAAGCTTACACACTACTTAACCTAAATTATCCTAAGGACAAACACAGACACCCATGCCCGACGGAGGACTCGAACCTCCGCCGGGACCAGCCGCACAGTCCAAGGCTGCAGCGCCTAAGACCGCTCGGTTAAACCCGCGCGGCCTACCCCTGTGAAACCACAGTATGTCGACAATAATTGCTGATTGGTTTAACGTAAGGAATCCGTTGTCCTCATTGCCTAATTGCGCAATAAATAGGCACTCGGGGACCTTAACAGATGGATTTGGAAAGGATAATGAGCTGCTACCAGGTGCGCCATTTTGTCATATGACGGTTTGTTTTGTCATATGACTGTTGGCAGCCGTGGTTTTTTCATGTTTGTTACTTGCGATCTTTCCCATCAGTAGCCTCATATGCATTTTCAAGTTCTCGCGGTGTAATGAATAGTCCATTAAATTTCGGGCATGCAGTCGCGCAAATAAAACTTCCTCCACTGATATTTCGGCCGCGTATCGTCCGGTCATCCTCAGAGAGAGTCATAAGACTGACAAGATGCCAACCGTGGCCCTATATGCTCCACCGCGGCGCGCGGCTCACAGATGCTGGTCGGCGGCACAGATATACGCTTAATAAATAGAGATAATGGTTTTAATTTGGGCAAAGCATGGAATCCGGCTCTTGGGGTAGTTAAACTGCAGAGAAGTCGTCTTGGTGTCACCGCCGCCGATCATACATCGATAAGCGAATCGAATGTCTGCACGCCTTCGCCACAGGCGGCGCATATGGAAAACTATTTCTCTGCCGCCGACCAGCATCTGTGACCCGCATGCGCAGTACCGCCGCGGTGGAGCATATAAGGACGCGCTTGGCATCTTGTCGTCAGTCTTGTGACTCACACTGCGGATGGCCGGACGATACGCGACCGAAATATCAGTCGAGGAAATTTTATTTGCGCGGCTGCATTCCCGAAATTTAATGGAGTAGCCTGATAGCTTTTGTGTGGTGAGCATTGTTCTTCGATGTTTATTTTCGTCACGGAGCAGATGACAACCGAGCAGCGTATCCAAGTGGTAAAATGTTATTACAAAAACAGTGGAAGTCCGACGGCAACCATTTCTGAATTGCGTGTGATAATTGGGCGTAATGCTGCTCGAACTGAATAATCAGTTCGGAAGTTGATACGGAAATTTGAAACCACGAATTCTGTTCAAATGGCTCTGAGCACTATGGGACTCAACTGCTGAGGTCATTAGTCCCCTAGAACTTAGAACTAGTTAAACCTAACTAACCTAAGGACATCACAAACATCCATGCCCGAGGCAGGATTCGAACCTGCGACCGTAGCGGTCTTGCGGTTCCAGACTGCAGCGCCTTTAACCGCACGGCCACTTCGGCCGGCCACGAATTCTGTTTCAAAAGTTAAGAAAACAGGACGACCGCGTACTGTTCGAACACAAGAAAACATTGCTTTCGTGCGTGACAATGTGACTTTATCTCCAGCAAATCGGTTCGTTTACGAGCTCAACAACTGAATTTATCACCAAGTTCACTGCGTGAAATCCTTTCAAAAGCTGCGACATCGTCGCGAAAAAACAGCGACCCGTATATGCAATAAGTTTCCTTTAATTTACGTCTATGGTCACAAACTTTTTGTTAACAGATTACCGGTTTCGGTCTTTAATGACCATCATCATGGCTGCAGTACATTAGGACTTTGTTTTGATGAAACAGATCTGATGATCTTCATTACAGACCGAAACCGGTAATCTGTTGACAAAAAGTTTGTGACCATAGTCGTAAATTAAAGGAAACTTATCCTTTCAAAAGAACTGAAACTGCATGCGGTCTGTACTTTTTTGAAAATGATGAGGGAGCTGCTGACACTGTGAACGGCGGCCGTTACCGAAACACGGTTTCTGATTGGTTTTTCCCTCTTATTGGTGAAAACTACGATCTTTGGTTTCTACAAGATGGTGCGCATGTCACACATCATGTGAAATAATAGTTTTGATAAATGAAAAGTTTCCTGAAAAAATTATCTCTTTGCGTGTCAACTAGGAATCACCTGTCGCCCGCCGCTGTGGCCGAGCGGTTCTAGGCACTTCAATGCGGAACCACGCGGCTGCTACGGTCGCAGGTTCGAATCCTGCCTCGGGCATGGATGTGTGTGATGTCCTTAGGTTAGTTAGGTTTAAGTAGTTCTAAGTTCAAGGGGACTGATGACCTCAGATGTTAAGTCCCGTAGTGCTCAGAGCCATTTGTCAGGTCACGCGATCTTACGCCTTGACCTTCTTTCTGTGGGGATTTGTGAAAACACCGAGCGGGGTGGCGCAGTGGTTAGACACTGGACTCGCATTCGGGAGGACGACGGTTCAATCCCGCGTCCGGCCATCCTGATTTAGGTTTTCCGTGGTTTCCCTAAATCACTCCAGGCACATGCCGGGATGGTTCCTCTGAAAGGGCACGGCCGGCTTCCTTCCCAATCCTTCCCTAATCCGATGAGACCGATGACCACGCTGTCTGGTCTCCTTCCCCAAACCAACCAACCAACCAATTTGTGAAATCAAAAGTGTACGTGAACAAACCACAAACAATACACCAATTGAAGGACGAAATTAAAAGGGTTATTAACGGCATCCCAGCAGACGTTTGTGAACCCGTCATCGAGAACTTCAGTGAATGCATTGCTCGTTGCCGCGCGGCTTTGGATGTTCATACGAAGGATATAATTTTTCATACATAAATGCGAGAAGTTAATTAATATGTTTGTAAACAAAAAATTAAATTTTCAGTCAATTTTGTATGTTCTGTGGCACTTTAATATCATCCCTTCTTCCCGGTCACCCTCTACTTACATCTGGGCAAATGTAATCCTAAAAAAACACAGAAAAAAATTTAGAAAAGAAACTACACTTATATCAATTAGTCTCGAGCTCCTCGAGACTTACTTAGAACACTGGATCACGGTGACACCAGGTGTGGTTTCACACGGTAGTCATCCAAATGGCTTCAGCCAGAAATATCTGCACCGGGCTGAAAGCCATAAATTAAACAAACAACGAGTGCGGTGTCCGGTCACCGGTACAAGACAGAAAGTCAGTAGGGGGTGCTATTCCCTCACATGGCTGTCACGACACAGAAAGGCGCGATGAGCATGCAACACGAGTACTAGAGTTCTTACAGGGTGGTTCAAAAATGACCGGTATATTTGAAACGGCAATAAAAACTAAACGAGCAGCGATAGAAATACACCGTTTGTTGCAATATGCTTGGGACAACAGTACATTTTCAGGCGGACAAACTTTCGAAATTACAGTAGTTACAATTTTCAACAACAGATGGCGCTGCGGTCTGGGAAACTCTATAGTACGATATTTTCCACATATACACCATGCGTAGCAATAATATGGCTTAGTCTCTGAATGAAATTACCCGAAACCTTTGACAACGTGTCTGGCGGAATGGCTTCACATGCAGATGAGATGTACTGCTTCAGCTGTTCAATTGTTTCTGGATTCTGGCGGTACACCTGGTCTTTCAAGTGTCCCCACAGAAAGAAGTCACAGGGGTTCATGTCTGGCGAATAGGGAGGCCAATCCACGCCGCCTCCTGTATGTTTCGGATAGCCCAAAGCAATCACACGATCATTGAAATATTCATTCAGGAAATTAAAGACGTCGGCCGTGCGATGTGGCCGGGCACCATCTTGCATAAACCACGAGGTGTTCGCAGTGTCGTCTAAGGCAGTTTGTACCGCCACAAATTCACGAAGAATGTCCAGATAGCGTGATGCAGTAATCGTTTCGGATCTGAAAAATGGGCCAATGATTCCTTTGGAAGAAATGGCGGCCCAGACCAGTACTTTTTGAGGATGCAGGGACGATGGGACTGCAACATGGGGCTTTTCGGTTCCCCATATGCGCCAGTTCTGTTTATTGACGAAGCCGTCCAGGTGAAAATAAGCTTCGTCAGTAAACCAAATGCTGCCCACATGCATATCGCCGTCATCAATCCTGTGCAGTATATCGTTAGCGAATGTCTCTCGTGCAGCAATGGTAGCGGCGCTGAGGGGTTGCCGCGTTTGAATTTTGTATGGATAGAGGTGTAAACTCTGGCGCATGAGACGATACGTGGACGTTGGCGTCATTTGGACCGCAGCTGCAACACGGCGAACGGAAACCCGAGGCCGCTGTCGGATCACCTGCTGCACTAGCTGCGCATTGCCCTCTGTGGTTGCCGTACGCGGTCGCCCTACCTTTCCAGCACGTTCATCCGTCACGTTCCCAGGCCGTTGAAATTTTTCAAACAGATCCTTTATTGTATCGCTTTTCGGTCCTTTGGTTACATTAAACCTCCGTTGAAAACTTCGTCTTGTTGCAACAACACTGTGTTCTAGGCGGTGTAATTCCAACACCAGAAAAATCCTCTGTTCTAAGGAATAAACCATGTTGTCTACAGCACACTTGCACGTTGTGAACAGCACACACTTACAGCAGAAAGACGACGTACAGAATGGCGCACCCACAGACTGCGTTGTCTTCTCTATCTTTCACATCACTTGCAGCGCCATCTGTTGTTGAAAATTGTAACTACTGTAATTTCGAAAGTTTGTCCGCCTGAAAATGTACTGTTGTCCCAAGCATATTGCAACAAACGGTGTATTTCTATCGCTGCTCGTTTAGTTTTTATTGCCGTTTCAAATATACCGGTCATTTTTGAAACACCCTGTATGTGCCTGCAACAAATCTAGGGATATGGGTTCCTCCTGATGAATGATAATCCTCGATGACACTGGCCTGTTAGAAGACTCCACAAAACATGAGTACGTCGTCCTTTTACAGGAACCATCTTGGTAGCCTGTTCATCATGCATTGGACGCAGCAGTTGCAAGTAGTACAGCTTCAACGCCGCCACTACGGGGCACTGCTGACCTCTGGCGGGCAAGTGTCCAGCAACGGGAGGCGTTACCGCAAGCTATGCTGACCTACACTAAAAGGATGCTTTCTGCATCCTTTATAGACGTGTAAAGTAGTAAAGGAGTTTTGCTATTTGGGGAGCAAAATAACTGATGATGGTCGAAGTAGAGAGGATATAAAATGTAGACTGGCAATGGCAAGGAAAGTGTTTCTGAAGAAGAGAAATTTGTTAACATCGAGTATAGATTTAAGTGTCAGGAAGTCATTTCTGAAAGTATTTGTATGGAGTGTAGCCATGTATGGAAGTGAAACATGGACGGTAAATAGTTTGGACAAGAAGAGAATAGAAGCTTTCGAAATGTGGCGCTACAGAAGAATGCTGAAGATTAGATGGGTAGACCACATAACTAATGAGGAAGTATTGAATAGGATTGGGGAGAAGAGAAATTTGTGGCACAACTTGACCAGAAGAAGGGATCGGTTGGTAGGACATGTTCTGAGGCATCAAGGGATCACCAATTTAGTATTGGAGAGCAGCGTGGAGGATAAAAATCGTAGGGGGAGACCAAGAGGTGAATACACTAAGCAGATTCAGAAGGATGTAGGTTGCAGTAGGTACTGGGAGATGAAGAAGCTTGCACAGGATAGAGTAGCATGGAGAGCTGCATCAAACCAGTCTCAGGACTGAAGACCACAACAACAACAAGAGCTTAGCAAAATGGTTCAAATGGCTCTGAGCACTATAGGGCTGAGGTCATTAGTCGCCTAGACTTAGAACTATTTAAACGTAACTAACCTAAGGACAACACACACATCCATGCCCGAGGCAGGATTCGTGAGTCGTAGCAGTAGCGCGGTTCCGGACTGAAGCGCCTAGAGCCGCTCGGCTACAGCGGCCGGCTAGAGCTTAGCATCCCATTTTGGTATACTGTTTGCATTTCCCCTGGCTGTCGGACACAATACGTGTTTTCTGCCTAATTTGTGGATTACAGTTTGGTACAAGTTCTCGTGGTTGACTGCACTTGGATGGGCTAGCTTGTCAAAGAAGTAGGGTCTCACTCGCGGCCAACATTTGGGTTTCTGGTATACACTACTGGCCATTAAAATTGCTACACCACGAAGATGACGTGCTACAGACGCGAAATTTAACCGTCAGGAACAAGATGCTGTGATATGCAAATGATTAGCTTTTCAGAGCATTCACACAAGGTTGGCGCCGGTGGCGACACCTACAAAGTGCTGACATGAGGAAAGTTTCCAACCGATTTCTCATACAGAAACAGCAGTTGACCGGCGTTGTCTGGTGAAAAGTTGTTGTGATGCCTCGTGTAAGGAGGAGAAATGCGTACCATCACGTTTCCGACTTTGATAAAGGTCGGATTGTAGCCTATCGCGATTGCCATTTATCGTATCGCGACACTGATGCTCGCGTTGGTTTAGATCCAATGACTGTTAGCAGAATATGGAATCGGTGGGTTCAGGAGGGTAATACGGAACGCCGTGCTGGATCCCAACGGCCTCGTATCACTAGCAGTCGAGATGACAGACATCTTATCTGCATGGCTGTAACGGATCGTGCAGCCATGTCTCGATCCCAGAGTGAACAGATGGGGACGTTAGCAAGACAACAACCCTCTGCCCGAACAGTTCGACGACGTTTGCAGCAGCATGGACTATCAGCTCGGAGACCGTGGCTGCGGTTACCCTTGTCGCTGCATCACAGACACGAGCGCCTGCGATGATGTACTCAACGAAGAACCTGGGTGCACGAATGTGAAAACGTCATTTTTTCGGATGAATCCATGTTTTGTTTGCAGCATCATAATGGTCGCACCCGTGTTTGGCGTCATCGCGGTGAACGCACATTGGCAGCGTGTATTCTTCATCGCCATACTGGCGTATCACCCGGCGAGATGGTATGAGGTGCCACTGGTTACACGTCTCGGTCACCTCTTGTTCGCATTGACGGCACTTTGAACAGTGGACGTTACATTTCAGATGTTTTACGACCCGTGGCTCTACCCTTCATTCAATCCTTGCGAAACCCTACATTTCAGCAGGATAATGCAGGACCGCATGTTGCAGGTCCTTTACAGGCCTTTCTGGATACAGAAAATGTTCGACTGCTGCCCTGGCCAGCACATTTTCCAGATGTCTCACCAATTGAAAACGTCTGGTCAATGGTGGCCAAGCAACTGGCTCGTCACAATACGCCAGTCACTACTCTTGATGAACTGTGGTATCGTGTTGAAGCTGCACGGGCAGCTGTACCTGTACACGCCATCCAAGCTCTTGTTTGACTCAATGCCCAGGCGTATCAAGGCCGTTATTACGGTCAGAGGTGGTTGTTCTGGGTACTGATTTCTCAGTATGTATGCACCCAAACTGTGTGAAAATGTAATCACATGTTAGTTCTAGTATAATATATTTGTCCAATGAATACCCGTTTATCATCTGCATTTCTTCTTGGTGTAGCAATTTTAATGGCCAGTAGTGTACTTTATGTCCATATCATTGTGTTACGTTGTGACCTTGGAAACCTTTGGAGGACACTTTATCGTTGTGATAATGATGTTTATTGGATCTCTAAGGTTGCTAACTTATGGACACGACAGTTTCTGAACAGTTCAACAGTCCTCTGGCAAAACACACACGCTTTCATTACAGTAATGTTGAATGTGTATTCTGTTACTGCATACGACAGCCCCTTTAAAGAAATAACAAAAAATGCGCTGATGAACCAGAACATTGTGACCATTGCCCACCGCGAAACTGAATGCCATCTGGTGGTGTTGCGCGAACGCGACGCAGTATGGAAAAATTATAAAAGGAGCAGAGGCGAAAGGTGAATCATTCCAGCGACGAGACTGGCCGCAACTGGGGGAAATCCACCGACATGAGAGATCTTGTCGAAGGGCTCACTGTTTTGGCCCGGAGCCTGCCAAAAGTTTCTCGGAAACGGCGAAGCGGGTCGGCTGTGTGGAGGACGGAGAATTAGCCGCTCTGTAAAGCAGGATATGCGGCAGTCTGTGGCAGGTCTGACGAGGGAGTGCAACGCCGGTGCAGGAAAAGTGCTTCGGAGCCCACCGCTCAGCGGACACTGCTGAACACGTGGCTCTGCAGCAGACGACCGCTACTTGTTTCCATGCTAATGCAGCGACATCGTCGGTTACGACTGCATTGAGCACTGGGCCTCATCGCCGGCCGGTGTGGCCAAGCGGTTAAAGGCGCTACAGTCTGGAACCGCGTGACCGCTACGGTCGCAGGTTCGAATCCTGCCTCTGGCATGGATGTGTGTGATGTCCTTAGGTTAGTTAGGTTTAAGTAGTCTAAGTTAAGTCCCATAGTGCTCAGAGCCATTTGAAACATTTTGGGCCTCATCGAGGTAGGACTGTTGGTCACTGGAAACGTGTTACCGCTCGGGTAAATCACGTTTCTTTTGACACTAGATCGATGGTCGTGTCTGGCTAAGCCGACATGCAAAAAAATGGTTCAAATGGCTCTGAGCACTATGGGACTTAACATCTATGGTCATCAGTCCCCTAGAACTTAGAACTACTTAAACCTAACTAACCTAAGGACAGCACACAACACCCAGCCATCACGAGGCAGAGAAAATCCTTGACCCCGCCGGGAATCGAACCCGGGAACCCGGGCGTGGGAAGCGAGAACGCTACCGCACGACCACGAGATGCGGGCAGCCGACATGCAAGTGAATGGATTCAAATGGTTCAAATGGCTCTGAGCACTATGGGACTCAACTGCTGAGGTCATTAGTCCCCTAGAACTTAGAACTAGTTAAACCTAACTAACCTAAGGACATCACAAACATCCATGCCCGAGGCAGGATTCGAACCTGCGACCGTAGCGGTCTTGCGGTTCCAGACTGCAGCGCCTTTAACCGCGCGGCCACTTCGGCCGGCCAAGTGAATGGATGCTCGAAATGCATCGCACCACGGACGCAGTCCCTGGGTAACGTTTACCTGCATTTTCGCGAGACCTGTGGCATTAGTCAAAGACACCATGGCATCTACGGACTACGTGAACGTTATAGCGCGTTACCTGCGAATTTTGATGGTTGATCTCTTACCCTACGGCGATGGCATCTTCCACTAGCGTAGTTGTCCGTGCCACAAGACCACAACAGTGCTACAGCGGTTGGAGGAGCTTGATAAGGAAGTCGCGTTCAAGTCTCGGGCGCCAGATATGAACCAGACGGAACACATCTGGGACGGTAATGGGGTGCCAGATCCGCTCCCACAAACCACCTTCTCGCAATTTATACGAATTGTGTAACCTGTGCGTACACATCTGAGGCCACATACCCCCAGAAACCTACCCAGGGGTTACTGAATCCATGCCAGGTAAAATTGCTGATGTATTGTGTTTCAGAGGTAGATCAACACGGGATTAAGCAGGTGGACACATATTCCGGCTCATCACTGTTTTATAACGCGTATCTCGACGTCGCCCCGTCATAGAAACATGTGGCAAGGGTATATTCAAGAGAGCCCCGGGGAAGATTTCTAGTTGGCGTGATGAATGGCAGCGAGCTCTAAATGTAGAAAAATGTTAGATAATGCCTTCGACCATAAATATAATAGACTGGCCCTGACGTCATTTTCGTGGCTCCAACATCTCAGGGCTAAAGTCACGTGAATTTTGGCGAAACATGGTTGTTTCGTGTTGCGCTTATGGCTGTACTCAGCGTTTTGTCGGGGGAAATGGCATTACATTTCACGTGTAAGTGTTCCTATGATGTTGCAGATGCGTTTATGGAAATCTGCTGAAGTGACGTTTATGTTTTTTACACTTGAAATAGAGTATCACGTAAATTAAAGTGTTGAAAGTGATACCTGTAAAGTCAGACTCATATTACATTTTGGAAAGTATCTGTGATAATTCGGTTACAGAAGTAAGTATAATCGTTTCTCGTTGCCACTCACAGGTTCCCTAAGGATAAAAACCGAAGGCAGCTTTGGATACAGGCCCTGAAACGGAAAAACTTTAAGCCGTTTGCACATACGCGCCTTTGCTCGAAGCACTTCGCGGAGAAGTGTTTTGATAGGTTACTTAGTATTTACAATGTATATCTATAATTTGTATTTACAGTGTCTGTCATTTTTAAACCTAGGCTCCAAAATTATTTTCTCAAACTGCAAAGTCTCACCTTTCATCTAAAATATCATATTTTTTAAACTGATAGTTTAAACTTCTGTAAAAATAGTGGGAACTGAACCTTTGAAGTGCACCTAAAATTGATACTGTAAAATGGACCTGCTCCTAAAGTAAACAATTTTGGCACCTATAGTTGACATAATTCCCATAGCCCATTTTCTTTTATAAGTGACTAAAGCTCGAAACGTGGCGAATACAATGTTTAAAGTTTTGACACGAGCCCACTCTTACTGTTTAAAAGAATTTTAACGACTTTTTACTATAATTGATAGTTTATAGTAATTTCGTCCCGCTGCCCACCAGAGTGGCGTTCGATGTATTTGTTAGATTTTATAAATGGTACTTTGAACAAATCCAGGTCAAATGTAGTCCTGGCATAATTTTTCACAAATAAAAAAGTAGTTTTTGTTTGAAGCGTTTGGCAGTCAATTGAGAAATGTGGGGAAAATCCGATACAAACATAGGATGGCAGACCGCTGATTTAAAATCCCGCCACGTTTTGCCAACAGTCACGTGGTTTATGTTGGAGCCACACTAGCCCCATAGCTTCTGCACAGCAAGGCCAGTCTACTAGTATCTATGGTCGAAGGATAATGCGTATCAGAAGGAAAAAAACCGTGATGTTCGGATACAGCATTAGTAGTGTTCTCCTTGACACAGTCACGTCGTTTAAATAACAGCAAAGCCAAATGAAATGGACCGAACACGTGAGGATTGCGGTAGGGAAGGTGAACGGCCGTCTTCGGTTTATTGGGAGAATTTTAGGGAAGTGCGGTTCATCTGCAAAGGAGACCCCATATAGGACACTCGTGCGACCTGTTCTTGAGCACTGCTCGTGTGTTTACGATCCGTAGCAGGTCGGGTTAAATGGCTCTAAGCCGGCCGGAGTGGCCGTGCGGTTCTAGGCGCTACAGTCTGGAACCGCGTGACCGCTACGGTCGCAGGTTCCAATCCTGCCTCGGGCATGGATGTGTGTGATGTCCTTAGGTTAGTTAGGTTTAAGTAGTTCTAAGTTCTAGGGGACTGATGACCACAGCAGTTAAGTCCCATAGTGCTCAGAACCATTTGAACCATTTTAGATGGCTCTAAGCACTATGGGACTTAACATCTGAGGTCATCAGCCCCTAGACGTAGAACTACTTAAACCTAACTAACCTAAGGACATCACACACATCCATGCCCGAGGCAGGATTCGAACCTGCGACCGTACCAGCAGAGCGGTTTCGGACTGAAGCGCCTAGAACCGCTCGGCCACTGCGCCCGAGATGTGGTCCCAAATGGTTCAAATGGCTCTGAGCACTATGCGACTTAACATCTGAGGTCATCAGTCCCCTAGAACTTAGAACTACTTAAACCTAACTAATCTTAGGACATCACACACATCCATGCCCCAGGCAGGATTCGAACCTGCGACCGTAGCCGTCGCGCTTTGCCGGACTGCAGCGCCTAGAACCTCTCGGCCACACCGGCCGGCCCCAGGTCGGGTTAAAGGGAGATACCGAAAAAAATTCAGACGTATACTGCTAGATTTATTACCGGTAGGTTCGAACGACAAGCAACTTTTACACAGATGCTTCGCGAACCCAAAACGAAATCCCTGGGGGTTCAAATGGCTCTGAGCACTATGGGACTTAACTTCTAAGGTCATCAGTCCCCTAGAACTTAGAACTACTTAAACCTAACTAACCTAAGGACATCACACACATCCATGCCCGAGGCAGGATTCGAACCTGCGACCGTAGCGGTCGTGCGGTTCCAGACTGTAGCGCCTTTAACCGCTTGGCCACACCGGCCGGCAAAATCCCTGGGGGAGAGACAACTTTCCTTAGTACGCGAAGGAACTTGCGTCCTTCTTGCAGCGGTGTATCGTAGGTCTCTAGAAGACTGTAGCGTTCCAAAGGATTGGAAAAGGGCACAGGTCACCCCGTTTTCAAGAAGGGACGTCGAACAGATGTGCAGAACTATAGACCAATATCTCTAACGTCGATCAGTTGTAGAATTTTTGAATACGTATTATGTTCGAGTATAATGACTTTTCTGGAGACTAGAAATCTACTCTGTAGGAATCAGCATGAGTTTCGAAAAAGACGATCGTGTGAAACCCAGCGCGCGCTATTCGTCCACGAGACTCAGAGGGCGATAGACACGGGTTCCCAGGTAGATGCCGTGTTTCTGGGGACTGAGAATCCGCATTTCGCGATCAAGAAGTCACTTCACCCTCAACGGGTGACTGAGTGGTGTGCAGTGTCCAGTCACGGAATAATCGGTGCGATATTCCTCGATGGCATGGTGACTACCGAACGGTACGTGAAGATTTTTGAAGATGGTTTCATCCCCATTCGACCCCGTCGGAGCAGAAGATTGTCTGACGTCCTGGAGGAGCGCTTTGGAGACCGCGATCTGGCTCTGGGGTACCCAGAGGCCGGTGGGATGGGCCTCGATTGGCCGCAATATTCTCCGGACCTGAACACATGCGACTCCTTTTCGTGGAGCTATGTTACAGACAAAGTGTACAGCAATAACCCCAAAACCAATGCTGATCAAGAAAAAGCGATTCAGGAGGTCATCGACAGCATCGATGTTCCGACAATTCAGCGGCTCACGCAGAATTTCGCTTTTCGTCTGCACCACAACATCGCCAATGATGGCAGGCTTATCGAGCATGTCATAGCCTAAATCCGAATATCTGTAGCGACGTTTACATGTTGAATAAATAGTGTGCACGCCCTAGTTTGTAACTACTTTAGGTTTTTTTCATATAGTTCAATAATTATCACCCTGTATGTAGATACAGACAAGTAAGTAGGCCTGCTGTCCAGAGAAGTGCCAAAATTGCCACAAGGTTTCATTTTACTATGTGATGATAACAACAAAGATGTGTGGGCAAAGAAGCGATTTTCTGTCTTTTCCCCACTTCAGATTCACTGCTGTGCTTGTCTCCCGTCAACCTTGATTAATACTCCAGAGGAACTGAATTATCGAGGCACAGTTCCGGAGAAGTTTCCATGGCCTCTTAAATGCCACCTTTTAATGTTATAGCTGTCTCACACATTTTGTACAACCCAGCCACTCGTATCTCACGAGCAGCGCCATAGCGGGAGTTGACGTCAGTCGGCTCCGTTTCGTCAGCACATGATCCCCGCGGCTTCCGTCTCCTGGAATTTTCCATCACAGCTTCTCAGGCTACCTCGACCGTGTCTGTGAAACGCCGCCTTTTAATTTTCCCACTCGTCGTCAGCTCGCCATTCAAGATATAGATAGCGCATATACACTCCTGGCAATGGAAAAAAGAACACATTGACACCGGTGTGTCAGACCCACCATACTTGCTCCGGACACTGCGAGAGGGCTGTACAAGCAATGATCACACGCACGGCACAGCGGACACACCAGGAACCGCGGTGTTGGCCGTCGAATGGCGCTAGCTGCGCAGCATTTGTGCACCGCCGCCGTTTGCCGTGGCATACGGAGCTCCATCACAGTCTTTAAACTGGTAGCATGCCGCGACAGCGTGGACGTGAACCGTATGTGCAGTTGACGGACTTTGAGCGAGGGCGTATAGTGGGCATGCGGGAGGCCGGGTGGACGTACCGCCGAATTGCTCAACACGTGGGGCGTGAGGTCTCCACAGTACATCGATGTTGTCGCCAGTGGTCGGCGGAAGGTGCACGTGCCCGTCGACCTGGGACCGGACCGCAGCGACGCACGGATGCACGCCAAGACCGTAGGATCCTACGCAGTGCCGTAGGGGACCGCACCGCCACTTCCCAGCAAATTAGGGACACTGTTGCTCCTGGGGTATCGGCGAGGACCATTCGCAACCGTCTCCATGAAGCTGGGCTACGGTCCCGCACACCGTTAGGCCGTCTTCCGCTCACGCCCCAACATCGTGCAACCCGCCTCCAGTGGTGTCGCGACAGGCGTGAATGGAGGGACGAATGGAGACGTGTCGTCTTCAGCGATGAGAGTCGCTTCTGCCTTGGTGCCAATGATGGTCGTATGCGTGTTTGGCGCCGTGCAGGTGAGCGCCACAATCAGGACTGCATACGACCGAGGCACACAGGGCCAACACCCGGCATCATGGTGTGGGGAGCGATCTCCTACACTGGCCGTACACCACTGGTGATCGTCGAGGGGACACTGAATAGTGCACGGTACATCCAAACCGTCATCGAACCCATCGTTCTACCATTCCTAGACCGGCAAGGGAACTTGCTGTTCCAACAGGACAATGCACGTCCGCATGTATCCCGTGCCACCCAACGTGCTCTAGAAGGTGTAAGTCAACTACCCTGGCCAGCAAGATCTCCGGATCTGTCCCCCATTGACCATGTTTGGGACTGGATGAAGCGTCGTCTCACGCGGTCTGCACGTCCAGCACGAACGCTGGTCCAACTGAGGCGCCAGGTGGAAATGGCATGGCAAGCCGTTCCACAGGACTACATCCAGCATCTCTACGATCGTCTCCATGGGAGAATAGCAGCCTGCATTGCTGCGAAAGGTGGATATACACTGTACTAGTGCCGACATTGTGCATGCTCTGTTGCCTGTGTCTATGTGCCTGTGGTTCTGTCAGTGCGATCTGACCCCAGGAATGTGTCAATAAAGTTTCCCCTTCCTGGGACAATGAATTCACGGTGTTCTTATTTCAATTTCCAGGAGTGTACTTTCGAAGCGAGAGCTCACGCTCTTATTCAAAATGATAAACACAGCGTTTCCCGACTAATGCAAAGCTCTCTGGTTTCCAGCCGAATGATATCGTCGAAATGGTGCGACATTTGATATCACCCTCCACAGCAGCGACTTTACCGCTGTTTAAAAGGAAATCTGAAGTACAGTGTGGCTTTCCATATTCTGCATTAACAAAAAAATTGTAGTGAGAGGTAGCATATTTACTTGCAGTAGTATTCTACAGCTATTTAACGGTAAACCCGTCAGCACACGGACCGTCCATTCGAACGGTGAGCGTGAAAAAAGCACGTGGAGTGTTTCCGAACGTGCAGAACATTATATAGCATGACAGGTATTCAGAACGTGCGTTTGAACGTTGACCAATGAGACGGAAGAACGCCACCTACGTCAGATGCACGCCATACGAGGCCCACGAGGAAGACAGGCTGTGGAGCGTACGCCACAGCACGTGACACTAGGTCTTACGGGTGCCAGCAGCCGTCTCTGGCGGGGAGCGAATAATAATTCAGGCGAATTTAGTAACACTTTAAGTGCTGGGAAGTTCTCGATAGCACACGGCAAAATTAACACCTTTACTGGGCACCTTTTCAGTTAAACATTGATTTCTAGTGGGCCCTACACGGAGCTGAGCGTTCAAGAAGTGTGGCGGACAAGCCTACTAGTGTGACGTCACAAGTTCGTTGCAGGGCCGTATATCTCGTTGGCCCCGACGCCATCTCTCTTCAGTACATATTCAGACGCCATATGGGCTTTCAGTTGAAGCCCATGTGTACATACACAATTCCTAAGGATCAGAAAATTGAGGATCTGCTTGAAAACCCGTCGTTAATTGTATGATTTGTTGTAATAAAATGAGGTGAAACGTCATATTGGTGATTAGAGAATTATTGTAACTTGGGTATTGCGAAAGCATGCCGTTTCAAGGCAGCGGGAGAATACATAAGAAATGAAACGTTCTTGATTCAATTTGTTATAATTAAAAGATTTCTATAGACGGTAAGATGCAAAATATGATCATTCAAGAGACAGCGTTGGTATAGTGTGATGAGTAGCGTTACAGAATGGTCTGGCAAGGGTTCATGAGCTACTGATTTGCGTTTCACTGTATCCACATATTTTTATTACTTTCATTCGTGTTTCCTAATGGGTTCAGATGGTTTCTTATCTGTTTAATAAAAATGTATTTGTAACATTTTATGTAAATATAAGTGCGGTCTTTCTGAGCAGTGAGTTTCTTCGATTGGCTTAATCTACAAAACAGCTTGCACTACTTGCTGTAAGATATTTTGCACTTCCCTGTTTCAATTTTCTTATTTCACATGTTGTAAAGATTTTGTTGCTGCACAGGAACAGTGATCAAGTGACAATTTGTGTCGCACTATTTGTAATTCGTACTTTCGTAAGCAGATGTCGATATTGACTGCATACGGTATTTTTCATTTTACCTTATAACATGTCCATGCATATTGAAGTTTTTATTTATGTCTGAGACAAACGGAAAGGATAAAAGAGGTTATACAGGAGACTAAGACACAAGTAAAATGACAAGGAGCTAAAAGAAAGGCACAGGAAAATGTCATTGGCTGACCACTTACGTAAAATATGGGCGAGCCAGTCACCCTGTGAACATATTAAAACCATCTCCCTAAAATCTTGGTAAAAATGTTGGACAGTTCAAAAAACTTTAAAACTCGAACCACATTCGTTTGATGAGTACCTAAAAAAGATAATAGATCAGTCGGCGAATCAGCTGCGGCCCGCTGTTCCGAAAATAAAACGCAGTCCAATAAAACGTGGCGCACAGTGGTGTGTACGCCACGCGCAATTCGCCACTTGTCCGCCATGCATACTGTTTGGGTTTCGAAAGGACACCTCTTAGACACTCTCCACTGCTTCAGTTGCAACACTGGTCGTCTGCAGATTTTCCCTTTACAGGGGCAAGCTGTGCCCTGGGGCTGCCAGTACCACCGTAGAATGCTTTGGTGGGCTATATGCTGTACTATCTTTGGAATGCACGGTCTACGGTAGTGAGGGATTCAGTCTTCTCATACTGCAACAGAAAAAATGCTTTGTGTTGATTAGTCGCTATTTTGCAAACTACATTCACCCTGCCACCTGGTTAATCACAAAGACACGTACAGTGGCATCAACGAAACTTTAAAATATGCCTTCTCATTGCTTATCAGCACAAACTGGTGGGCATTACATACTTGAAGCTACAAGGGGTCAAAACCCGATGAGCCATTTGAAATCACCCTGTATCTGCCGAAATACCAGCGAAAATGCGCCGCCTCGGGCGTGGATGTGTGTGATGTCCTTAGGTCAGTTAGGTTTAAGTAGTTCTAAGTTGTAGGAGACTGATGACCTCGGATGTTAAGTCCCATAGTGCTCAGAGCCATTTGAACCATTTGAAAATGCGCCTGACTACTCTTGGCGGCGACACAGTGTGTAAACTGGACATTGACTTCCTGCGCGTAACACGATCTGGATTGAGTTTCCCCAAAAGCAGTCGCAAGAGTGCGTAGACGATTCTTAAAGTCGACATGTGTGTATCCGCTGGATGCCTTGTTCCCCCAGACGGGGAGTTTAAATTAAGAGGAATTCCAAGAGCGGCGTGTTTTCGTCGGGCTCCCTGCGAGTCTGTCAGAGCGGCTCTCACAGGAAGAGGGGGATGTACAGGGGGCGGTGACGCCGCGGCTGCTCGGCTGCCGACAGCGACAAACAGTCTCACTCACCGCAGCCGGCGTCCGCCACCCCCCTGTGTACCGACCGGGTAGTCTGGGCTCAAGGCCGTCACACAAGTGAAGAGCAGACTCACCGCTGTCGCGCCAACACACTTGAACTATCAGAAGCTCCGTAGTACCAGCCTAGGCTCGGGCCCACAGCGGGAAATTCATCGAGGTGACAAACATTGGAACACTAACACGGAACTAGTCCAAAAAACCAACATAAAGATTTCATTTTAGCGACAATTAAGCATCGCACAGCTTGTTATAATATTTATGTTAAGCTTCGTATGAATCAATCAGATTTTTTAAACGCGGGCAAGTGTAAGTTTCAGAGATACCGATGATTGCTGTTCCCCAGTCTCTCGTTTCGTCACCTCCTTGCTCTTTGCCAAACTAGCCAACTCGGTCATTTAGACATTATACCCGCATCTGAGGAACGGTTGGGTAGGGAGTGGAGCAGGGCTTAAACTCCTGTCTCACCGTAGTATCTATGAACGTCGCAAACCTCATTTTCTTCCTTTCTCCCTACCAACTAACTGTAGGTCCGTTCTTTTAAATAATGATTCTATTCTTCTTTTAAAGAATAATGAAAACAAATAGACAATGTTTAACAATGAAATCCAATGATAGCTGTTGTTTTAATAAATGGGAATAATACCGAAACGAAAGAATACAAAGAATTTGTCTATGAAAGTAGACAACTGAAAAAGGAGATTATTTGGTTCAGTGTGCGAGGGAGAAATTACTTTTCTGTACACTTTTCAAACTATCCGAGATACTTAAGTTACACGTTATAGATACTGCATGTGTCTTTGCTGGATAATTTTAGCATACGCCCTGATTGTGTTGCGAAGTTCAAAAGAAATTACGTCAACAGTTCGTTACCCAGAAACGGTTCGTATTCCGACACTTATCAAGACTTTTTTTTTTAATGCAAACATTTTAGGTTAGGCTTTACCGTGACTGTTATTGACATTAAATGAAACAACAAGTTTACTGTTACCAGTCACCGTTTTATTTATCTCCACGACGCGTTTCAAATTTTTAAACCTCCATCATCAGGCGTATTTACATTAATTAGTATGACATTTGCGTGTGTGTTGTGTTATGATTTTTTGAGGAACTTGTGGCACTGTCTAGTGGAGAAACAAGACACTATTCCAGAACATGGTTTTGTGTTCCTTCTGACAAAAAATTAACTTACATCTAAAGGTGTGCGGTAGCGTTCTCGCTTCCCGCGCCCGTGTTCCCGGGTTCGATTCCCGGCGGCGTCAGGGATTTTCTCTGCCTCGTGATGACTGGGTGTTGTGTGATGTCCTTAGGTTAGTTAGGTTTAAGTAGTTCTAAGTTCTAGGGGACTGATGACCATAGATGTTAAGTCCCATAGTGCTCAGAGCCATTTGAATCTAAAGGTAAACATAAAATGAGTAAAATAGAGTACCTCCAGTGGTCACAGGTTCCTTTCGCTGTCATAACCAATGTATTACCCCATGCTTTAGGCAGCTAATATATGTAACAGATATAAACTTAAGACCTCTTGCCATGTAAAGTTTGCTCTCATACAATCACTCTTTCCAACCCCTGTCCCCCTTTTACTTTCTCTTCATCTTCCTCTCCTACCTCCAGCCTTTCATATCTATCTATTAATCCCAATCAAAATTGTTATTTATGCATAATTTTACCGCTGTAGCCAATTTGATTATTGTATTCGAAGTCTGTAACATTTCACCTGATTGTTATAAACCAGTATGAAGTTTATGCCATTTTAACATTTCACCTGATTGTATAAACGAGTATGAAGTTTAAGCTGTTTTAACGTGTCAAAATCGGATTTATATGCCACCTGAAGTATTTATTCCAACACATTTATTCGACACCTCAAAACAAACACCTCCAAATCATTTAAAGAAAATAATTCTGTAATAATGTTGTTACGATGTATATTCTGTGTACTTTGCGATAATGTCTTCTCTTATGCTATTCGAACCTTACACCCAGCAGTTTCCTGACGCCATAATTGTTTACAAATACGACTATACATGTGATGTATTATGAGAGCGGAAGGAACCTGTGACCACTGGAGGTGCTCTGTTTTAAGTATTTTATGTTTACCGTTAGATATAAGTTAATTTTTTTGTCAGAAGAAACCGAAAACCATGTTGTGAAATAGTGTCTTGTTTCTCCACTACCCAGTGCCACTCGTTCCTCCAAAAAATCATAACACAACACACACACACAAATGTCATACTAACTAATGTAAATCCACCCGATGCTGGCTATTTAAACCTTTGAAACGCGTCGTGGAGATAAATAAAACGGTGACTGGTAACAGTAAACGTGTTGTTTCATTTAAAGACATTTTGTCTTCTTTTTTTTTCTATTTGGTTCACTGTGTGTGCTAATTACACTCCTGGAAATTGAAATAAGAACACCGTGAATTCATTGTCCCAGGAAGGGGAAACTGTATTGACACATTCCTGGGGTCAGATACATCACATGATCACACTGACAGAACCACAGGCACATAGACACAGGCAACAGAGCATGCACAATGTCGGAACTAGTACAGTGTATATCCACCTTGCGCAGCAATGCAGGCTGCTATTCTCCCATGGAGACGATCGTAGAGATGCTGGATGTAATCCTGTGGAACGGCTTGCCATGCCATTTCCACCTGGCGCCTCAGTTGGACCAGCGTTCGTGCTGGACGTGCAGACCGCGTGAGACGACGCTTCATCCAGTCCCAAACATGGTCAATGGGGGACAGATCCGGAGATCTTGCTGGCCAGGGTAGTTGACTTACACCTTCTAGAGCACGTTGGGTGGCACGGGATACATGCGGACGTGCATTGTCCTGTTGGAACAGCAAGTTCCCTTGCCGGTCTAGGAATGGTAGAACGATGGGTTCGATGACGGTTTGGATGTACCGTGCACTATTCAGTGTCCCCTCGACGATCACCAGTGGTGTACGGCCAGTGTAGGAGATCGCTCCCCACACCATGATGCCGGGTGCTGGCCCTGTGTGCCTCGGTCGTATGCAGTCCTGATTGTGGCGCTCACCTGCACGGCGCCAAACACGCATACGACCATCATTGGCACCAAGGCAGAAGCGACTCTCATCGCTGAAGACGACACGTCTCCATTCGTCCCTCCATTCACGCCTGTCGCGACACCACTGGAGGCGGGCTGCACGATGTTGGGGCGTGAGCGGAAGACGGCCTAACGGTGTGCGGGACCGTAGCCCAGCTTCATGGAGACGGTTGCGAATGGTCCTCGCCGATACCCCAGCAGCAACAGTGTCCCTAATTTGCTGGGAAGTGGCGGTGCGGTCCCCTACGGCACTGCGTAGGATCCTACGGTCTTGGCGTGCATCCGTGCGTCGCTGCGGTCCGGTCCCAGGTCGACGGGCACGTGCACCTTTCGCCGACCACTGGCGACAACATCGATGTACTGTGGAGACCTCACGCCCCACGTGTTGAGCAATTCGGCGGTACGTCCACCCGGCCTCCCGCATGCCCACTATACGCCCTCGCTCAAAGTCCGTCAACTGCACATAGGTTCACGTCCACGCTGTCGCGGCATGCTACCAGTGTTAAAGACTGCGATGGAGCTCCGTATGCCACGGCAAACTGGCTGACACTGACGGCGGCGGTGCACAAATGCTGCGCAGCTAGCGCCATTCGACGGCCAACACCGCGGTTCCTGGTGTGTCCGCTGTGCCGTGCGTGTGATCATTGCTTGTACAGCCCTCTCGCAGTGTCCGGAGCAAGTATGGTGGGTCTGACACACCGGTGTCAATGTGCTCTTTTTTCCATTTCCAGGAGTGTAGTATAAATAACTGAATGAAATATATTTTTAGTAAAGAGCTTATCGATGATTTAGGTTGGGAAGGAGAGGAAAGTGTGAAATTGTGCAAAGGGAATAGGTGGCCCCTACTGCCGAGCATAGATGTGTGTGATGTCCTTAGGTTAGTTAGGTTTAAGTAGTTCTAAGCTCTAGGGGACTGATGACCTCAGTAGTTGAGTCCCATAGCGCTCAGAGCCATTTGAACCAACCCTACTGCCGATCCTCGTTGAACGTTTCCGACGCTGCAACTTTGGATGAAAATAGAAAAACATTAGGTGGTTCTCAAGAAGGGAAAAAATAATGTTAGCTGAATACGATACAGTACTTATCCACCTTCCCTTATTTCACAAAGTGCGTGAACTAAAAAATGTTTAGTGTATGCATGCTGGTGGATGTATGTTTCCCATATATCAGGTAACTTCGTACCACATATATATGTCGGCTACGGCAGAAAAACAACTAACTCTCCAAGTAGTGTTTTACGTAATCGGAGACTCACTGCCCTATCTTCTCTGAAAACAAAGCAGATGATCGCAGCAAACACGTCTGATTTTTCCCCTACTTATGTTACTTTCTCGAACAGAGATCTATACAATCCACACTTTGTTTTAAAAAATGGTTCAAATGGCTCTGAGCACTATGCGACTTAACTGCTGAGGTCATCAGTCGCCTAGAACTTAGAACCAATTAAACCTAACTAACCTAAGGATATCACACACATCCAAGACCGAGGCAGGATTCGAACCTGCGACCGGAGCGGTCACGCGGTTCCAAACTGACGCGCTTAGAACCGCACGGCCACCCCGGCCGGCACACTTTGTTTTAACTAGCGGCTTTCAGTAATGCAAATCATTCATCGAAAGCACATTATGTTGCATGCTTAGATACGTCTAAAAGTGCGCCATATATGTTGTGTCTTGTAGATGCAGCTTCCCAGTTCATTTCGTCTCCGAACTATATCCTCGTCCTCATTTTAGTGGGCTATAATTTTGATACGTATCTGGTTTCATACTTTCATGTTTATCTCAGATTTTCTTGTTATTACTGCATTGTCTGTAACGGAATGATGTAAGGTGCTACACACGAATTTGGTTTACTGCGTCCCGGGCACAATGGAAATATGAGTTACAACCAGTTATTAAAAATTAAGTGGTTATTTTTCAGTCGAGCATAAAAGGTATTTAATCAGAAAAACAAAGGATGATTCTTCCGAAAGCAGGCATATGTTTAAAGCTTTGTGTGCTGCTCAATGACAACGGAGGAGACAGTGAATAGGAAGCATACTGGAAAGCAAGAAAGCACAGTTTGTGTAGATAATCGAGTACGAGGAATGTGGTATTGCGTTACTTCGCTCGCTGGCCTGTGGGAGATGTGTGTTTTCCTCGACTCTCCATCCTCATTCAGCTGTTTATTCCTTTTTTTTAAATCACCGCTGCTGAATCCTAAATTGTATCAACAAAGTCATTTGTTCATATCTCACTCTTTTTCTCTCTTCAACGTTCAAAATGGTTCAAATGGTTCTGAGCACTATGGTCATCAGTCCCCTAGAACTTAGAACTACTTAAACCTAACTAACCTAAGGACAGCACACAACACCCAGCCATCACGAGGCAGAGAAAATCCCTGACCTCGCCGGGAATCGAACTCGGGAACCCGGGCGTGGGAAGCGAGAACGCTACCGCACGACCACGACATGCGGGCTCTCTTCAATGTTTGTCTAAGAAGGTGATCACACGGCAATCGGATATATGGTACGTGAAGTTCGCAACTCACATATCATACATCAAAAGCAGTTCGATGCAACTCTAAAAAAAATCTGTAAAATCGATTTTGAAGTTTCCGACCGTTTTTAATATGCTAAAGCAAGGTCAGTTTTGGCTGTGTGGCACAGGTACGAGTACCAGTCCTGCAACAATTTTAAGCATAGGTTCCGTGAACACTACGATGAAGTGTAAAATACACAAGGATGAAAAAGAACGTAACTTGTAATGGTTTTTTAATTTAAACAATTTTTTCGTAAAAGGTCAGTAATTAAAAAGTATATATCCAACGGAAATATGTGTGCGATATGTAATTATAAATATGAAGAGGTTCATTTTTCATAAAAATAGCAATTATATTTCTGGCAGGTTATTATATTTTATATTTGTTTTACATTTTTATACTTCATTTTCAAATTTAATATGTGTTTCAATGACGTAGGTATTCGGAAAAAAAACGAAAAAAATAATGACCGAAACGAGACTCGAAACAGTGATTACTAGCCTCAAGCATTGAAGTCGCAAATGGCGGTGGTGTGGTGTCAGTGGAATCCAAGCTGTAGGGCGCCTGACTCGATGTGCTTGAAGTAACCTATAAGAGCTCGTTGTTTCACTGTCGTGCGAACTGCTGCTCAAATTGCTGCTGCAGATGCAGTGGACGCAGAGCCATACGCCCAACACGATGGGCTCCCCCCCCCCCCCCCCCCCTCGGTTGTGCCACGTGGCTGTCCGGAGCCCGGTCTTCTTGCGCCCGTACATTCTCGTGACCACCGCTGCCAGCAAAAAAAAAGGTTCAGATGGTTCTGAGCACTGTGAGACTTAACATCTGTGGTCATCAGTCCCCTAGAACTTAGAACTACTTAAACCTAACTAACCTAAGGACATCACACACATCCATGCCCGAGGCAGGATTCGAACCTGCGACCGTAGCCCTGCCAGCAATCGTATACAGTAGCCACATTCCTGCCAAGACTTTCCGCAGTGTGGAAGAAGGATCATTCACCTTCTTGTAGTCCTATTACATGACGTCGTCCAAATCAGTGAGGTGTTGATAATGGCGTCTCTGTCGGCTTAAAGGTATTCTTTACTAACATCACCTACAATCTCAAAGGTAATTAACATTCACGACCTTTACAGCGTGTATTTAAAGCAAACCTGATTTGCGTTCTCGTAGTGGCGCTCCTAGCGCCACTATTATGCAAAGCGCGAAATTTGAATAGACATCATCTTCCAGATGTAGAAACACACCTATCAACTTTCGTTTATATCACACAATTCCTTCTTGGGTTGCGTTTTTTTTTTCGTCATTGTATGTTGAAGTATGGATTAAGGGAAAAGAGAAAACTTGAAACTTCCTGGCACATTAAAACTATGTGCCGGAGCGAGACTCGAACTCAGGACCTTTGCCTTCCGCGGGCAAGTGCTCTACCAGTTCGCAGGGGAGCTTCTGTAAAGTTTGGAAGGTAGGAGACGAGGTACTGGCAGAAGTAAAGTTGTGAGGAGGGGGCGTGAGTCGTGCTTGGGTAGCTCAGTTGGTAGAGCACTTGCCCGTGAAAGGTAAAGGTCCCGAGTTCGAGTCTCGGTTCAAAATGGTTCAAATGGCTCTGAGCACTATGGGACTTAACAACATCTGTGGTCATCAGTCCTCTAGAACTTAGAACTACTTAAACCTAACTAACCTAAGGACATCACGCAAATCCATGCCCGAGGCAGGATGCGAACCTGCGACCGTAGCAGTCGCGCGGTTCCGGACTGAGCGCCTAGAACCGCTCGATCACCGCGGCCGGCTCGAGTCTCGGTCCGGCACACAGTTTTAATGTGCCAGGAGGTTTCATATCAGCGCACACTCCACTGCAAAGTGAAAATCTCATTCAAGGGAAAACTTGTATCAAAATATGATGAATGAACCTACAGGATTTCCACGTCGCGAATTGAGGTGCTGGAAACTACAGCTAGCGGATATTGTGAATGAGACTGAGATTTTGAAGGACTGAGTAGGGAGAGGGGCGCGGTATTGAAAAGAATAGGTGAAAGAAAGTAGAGGTGAGGTAGCTGAACGGGTAGAGGTGAGGTAGTTGAACGGCTGGGAAAGTAGAGACGAAGAATGTAAAGCAAGATGTGGCTCTAGTGTGATTATTGCTGCTACACACGCCTGAAGAAAAAGAGTAACCTAAACAGGCAATGCAGAAGTGGTTATGAGAAGCGCTTATGTAGCAGGTATAAAGCCAAGTTCAGTAAGGGTTCGGTATACTAGAACATCTGGGTGCCATTGCGGTCAGCCACAGCACACGTTAAGGCCGCGCCCGCCCGACGCGCAGCAACGGATCGGAACGAAACTGGGAGAGCGCGCGGCGGCGCTGGCGCTGTGCCCCGGCGTCTGGCGTGCGGTCGTGAACAGCCGCCGGCGGCCGGCCGCCGCGCCGCGACGCGCTCCGCCGACGCTGAAATGGAGTGAGTGGTCATTGGCCGCGCTGTGGCAGTGGCCGGCTAGCGCGGCCGGCCTTAACAAGCGCGCCCTTATAGAGCAGAGCAGAGGTGCCGCTAGGATTTATGGCGGCTCTAGGCGGAGCGCCCCGGCGGCGGTCGAGACGCTGCACAGGCCGGGACCACCCGCGAGCCCCCCCCCCCCCCCCCCCAGGATGCTGACGCCCAAGCCCCAGGCGTCGGAGCTGTGGCGCCCACCTTCCCGTCCGCTGCCGCTCAGAACGACAACTGACTGGAGTCGTGTAAGGTGGGGAGTGCCACACGGTTCTGTTCTGGGTCCGATGCTGTTCCTGATACATACAAACTGTTATTGCGGTCTTTAGTCCGAAGAGTGACTTCACGCAGCTCTCCGTCCGACCTATAAACAGCACTCAACTCAGAACCGAACACCAGCCACAACCGGACCATTAGAGATGGGCAAAACTGTTATTTTCAGAGATTGGATCATAACTGTTCACTCCCTGAAATGAACTAGCTCCTTTTCATGATTCACCACTCATTCACAACAGGCAATAAATGGAAGGCACATTGCCCTTTAAACTTGGTTTATTCCAGTACTATACCTGTATTTTGATCTTATTTGATCCTATTTTGAAGTAACACAGATAATGAGTAAGAATTTTGTATTGTTTATTGAAATTTCCACGATATGACAAAGTTTTTGATTATTGATTTATTTTGCACTATCGTGGTTTTTTGGGTGATCGGAAAATGTTGTAACTTGAGATTAACATTAACAATGTATTTGGCTATAATGTATTAAAATTTCATTAACCTCATACAAATACATCACAAGCCATATATTTTTAAACTGAACGTTTCCTTCCGAAGACGCCTAAAATCGCAAAATCTGTACTGCAATAAGAAAGAAATATATAAATTTGACTGTAAGACCAAACTGCTGCATATAGCCTTACGCAGAATAAAACAAGGAAAATATTGGTGTACCACATTTTGCGATACGTTTATCGGTTCGCTCGTAATTAAAGCGTAAATTCGAGTGTCCATAATAAAAAATCCTATCGTAAGAGGAGTCGTCAGGAACCTCATCTGATTAGTTTAAACAAATAAAAATAAAATAAAAACAAATGATGTATACATAACATAATTATGTAATATACATACCGATATTACTACGAAGAACAATATCCAGTAGAGACGAACTCCGATGCAGAGGCGCTGAGTCAAGCAGGTCGAGCCGCAAGCTGTATTACTGCGTGAGCTAAGACCGCAGAGACCAGAGTGACACCTGAGTTGCTTTGCTCAACGCTCTGGCTAGAGTCGAGAACGTTGGGGTGAGCGTTGAGCGAGCGAGTTCCGAGGGTGGGGAGAGCGGTGAACAGCCACCAGTTATCCGCTCCAAGACAAATCGTCCGTTCTCTTGCGAGCAGGTTGTTGCGAGTAGTTCTTATGTTCTCCGCTAGGTGGCTCTCTGTCCTGTTGCTCGCATCAACTGCCCAGAGGGCAGGACGTGCGACTGAAACGATCGCCGACGGAGTGCGATGCTAAGTTAAGGTGTGCCAGACACTGCACGTGGCAGAGGAAGCACAGAGACGGCACGGCATATGTGAAACACAAAAACCAATGGGGCACTGCATAATGCAGGCAGCCAAGGCAGAAGCAGGGCAGAGGCCGGCGCTGGCTGTGTTGTGTGGTGTGCACTGTGCTCTGACCAGCGGAGGCCCCACTGATCTGCTCCGACTCTCTCTCTCTGCTGTGGAAAACGTTTGGAGCTGCCGTTCTTTTTTTTCTGAATGACTGATTGTTCACTCCTTTGAAAGATTCAACTCTATGAATCAGTTCAGGAGTGGATCCCCCATCTCTACGGACCATGGTATGGTTCCATTCAAAAGTTATCACGACACGAGACGTTTATCACGCTGGGCGACGAGAACGTGGTCGGCTGCTGACTAATCCAGCCTCTACGAACTGTGTTGCAGTGTTTCCCAACCGTGTAGCTGAAGTGTAGCCTTCGTCCGATTGGCGGTGTGGACGGCGGGCATTACAATACAAAGGGATCATTCTGTCCGACAGTATTGTGTTCAAATGTGTGTGAACTCTGATGGGACTTAACTGCTAAGGTCATCAGTCCCTAAGCTTACACACTACTTAAGCTAAATTATCCTAAGGACAAACACACACCCATGCCCGAGGGAGGACTCGAACCTCCGCTGGGACCATCCGACAGTATTCCTGGGCGTTTTGACTTTACGGCATGTCGCAGTTTCTGCAAAGTGTCTTCGTAGTACTGCGCATTGATTGTAGTTCCACGCTCGAGGAACTCGGCGACTAGAGAGTCCCTGCTGTCCAAGAAGAAGGTAATCATGACTTTACCAGACCCTGTGTGAACATCATGCTGGCATAAACCGTCGCCAGCACACCAGTCGCCAAAGATTTAGCACGAAGATCGATAGTAGGCGCTGGATCAAGTGCGCCTATCACGACACAGGCCAAAGACACACCGACAAGCAACAGCCGCCATCACCCTCTCGACAGCAAGTACACACATCAAAGAAAGTTTTGTATCACATCGGTTCCGAGAGTACAGAAAATTGGAATAGAAATCAAAATAAACATCATTTCCGCCCATTTAACTGCTCGTGAAAACCAAACATTGCATGTTGTACCACCATTCAGCGAGGCCTCCAGAGATGGTGGTCCAATTGCCATACACACCGGTACCTGTAATACTTAATAGCACGTCCTCTTGCATTCACGCGTGCCTGTATTCGTCGTGGCATACTACCCACAAGTTCATCAAGGCACTATTGGTCCAGATTGTCCCACTCGTCAACGGCGATTCGACGTAGATCCCTAAGAGTAGTTGATGGGTCACGTCGTCCATAAACAACCGTTTTCCATCTATCCCAGGCATGTTCGATAGGGCTCATGTCTGGAGAACATGCTGGCCACTCTAGTCGAGCAATGTCGTTATCCTGAAGGAAGTCACTCACAAGATGTGCACGATGGAGGCCCGAATTGTCGTCCATGAAGACGAGTGCCTCGCCAATTGCAGCCCATATGGTTGCACTATCGGTCGGATGATGGCATTCACGTATCGCACAGCCGTTGCGGCACCTTCCATGACCACCAGCGGCGTACGACGGCCCCACATAATACCACCCCAAAACAGCAGGGAACTTCCACCTTGCTGCACTCGCTGGAGTGTGTGTCTTAGACGTTTAGTCTGACCGGATTGCCTTCAAACACGTCTCAGACGATTGTCTGATTGAAGGCATATGCGACACTCATCGGTGATGCCAATCCTGAGCGGTCCATTAGGCATAATGCTGAGCCCCTCTGTACCGCGCTGCATGTTGTCGTGGTTTCAAATATGGACCGGGCCATGGACGTCGGGAATGAAGTTGCGCATCATTCAGACTATTGCGCACAGTTTGAGTCGTAACACGACGTCATGTGGCTGCACGAAAAGCATTATTCAACATGGTGGCGTTGCTGTCAGGGTTCCTCCGGGTCATAATCCGTAGGTAGCGGTCATCCACTGCAGTAGTAGCTCTTGGGCGGCCTGAGTGAAGCATGTCATCGACAGTTTCTTTCTCTATCTTCTCCGTGTCCGAACTACTCCGAGATGCCAGGACACTTCCCTTGTTGAGAGCCCTTCCTGGCAAAAAGTAACAATGCGGACGCGATCGAACCGCGGTATTGACCGTCTAGGCATGGTTGAACTACAGACAACACGAGCCGTGTACCTCCTTCCTGGTGGAATGACTGGAACTGATCGGCTGTCGGACCCCCTCCGTCTAATAGGCGCTGCTCATGCGTGGTTGTTTACATCTTTGGGCAGGGTTTAGTGACATCTCTGAGCAGTCAAAGGGACTGTGTCTGTGATACAATGTCCATAGTCAACGTCTACCTTTAGGAGTTCTGGGAACCGGGATGATACTGAACATTTTTTGATGTTTGTATTTAGGACGTCGCAGCTGACTGGAGGGCCTCACTAACTCACTGACTATTCCATTTCGCGTGTGTCAATTCACATCGCAGGGTGCGACAGTACATAGCGACCAGATTAGTGTAATAGCAAGATAACCGATTTCGTGTATTCAAGTTAAGGTGCAGGTTCTTGTAAATAAAGAACCGTGTTAATCCACGTGTGCATTTGTGTTTTAGAAAGAGGATACCGGTCACCCATAACAACATCCCAACAGTGGCGACGAGGATTCTACAAACAACTTTTGATTTCTTTGCCGGGAGAGGTGCGGAATGTTCCTGCTGTTGATTTTTCCATCCGCATTCGACCACAAAATGGTGACACCACGTAAGGTGATGACGACCTTCTTCTTAGACTGCCGGGGCGCTGCATTCGTCGAGTTCCACAATCAACGCGCAGCGCTATGAAGGCACGTTGTGGAAACTGTGAGGCGCCATAAAGTGAAAACGCCCAGGAATTGTCAGACGGAATCATCCTGTTCCAGCATAACGCCCGCCCCCACACTGCCAATCGGACAAAAGCTACGTTTCAGTAATTGGTTTGGGAAACACTGCAACATCCTCCGTACAGCCAAGATCGCTCACCGTGTGATTTTCACACCATTGGCGACCTAAGCGTAAACATCGGTTTCAGTCGGACGAGGAGGTGTAAAAGTGGGTGCGGTTGTGTATCCATCAGTGGCCGACTGTTTAGTATAAAGCATCCTCTCATCTCGCAGTGCGATAAATGTCTTTACACGCGTCGTGATCACTTTCGAATGGAACGATTCCATATTCCCGTGCTGACGGGTGTTCGACTTTCATTTGATTGCCGCTCATACATATACATTTCTTAGAACCTCCTTACTCGTCCTGTACATCCCCCCTCCCCCGACACACACTTCTTTCCTTACCAAACTGACAATTCCTTGATGCGTCAGGACGTCTCCTGTTAATCGATCCCTTCTTTTAGTCAAGTTAAGTCATAAATTTGTTCCCCCAATTCGATTCAGTACCTCCTCACCCGTTATTATTCTGTAGCAGCACGTTTTAATAGCTTCTGTTCTACTTGCGTTTGACTGTCCACGTTTCTCTTCCATAAAAGGCTACACTACAGACAATTACACTCAGAAAAGACTTCCTAACACTGAAGTGTATATCAGATGCTGACAAATTCCTCTTTTTCAAAATTCTTTTTCTTGCTATTGCAAGTCTGCATTTTATACCTTCCCCATTTCGGCCATCAACAGTTATTCTGCTGCCGAAATAAGAAAAATCATCATCTACTTTTAGCGTCTTAATTCTTAATCTAAATCCCTCACCATTGCTTGATTTACTTCAACTATATTACATTACCCTTGTTTTGCTTTTTTCATGTTCATCTTATAATATATTTTCATGGCATTATTCATCCCATTCAAGTGCTCCTTTAACACCTTAGCCTTTCTACCAAAACTGTTGTGTCACCGGCATACTTCAAAGTTTTAATTTCTGCTCCTGACCTTTAATTCCCTTTCCGAATTCCGAATTACTGTTTGGCCAGCGTAACCCTTTGAACAACATTACGTATAGGCTACACCCGTATCTCACTATTTTCTGAACTATGACTTCCCTTTCATGTCCTTCCATTCTTATAATCCCGTTACGGTTCCGGTGCAAGTTATACGTAATCTTTCGCTCCCTGTATGTTATCCCTGTTGTTTTCAATATTTATAAGAGTGTACCTCAGTCATCATTAAATAAACAAGAAACAGGAATATAGAAAAATTTATATTTTTGCAAATAACAAGCTGTAGAATGTATTGTAGATATGAAGGCACCAACTTGCATAACTGGTAGTGTCAAGTGAGCTAATTGAACAACTATTTAATTGTAGACTTATATCGAAATTTGGTGTCCTAGACCCAAATCTATAAGCATAGCGTAAGTGAACAACATTAACGCTTCAATTGAGGGACATATGTCTTAACTGTACAACACATGTAATCTAATGTAAAATATTTCACACCTAATGGTCGCTCCTTTGTAGAATTTATATCTTTGAGCTAATAATTCACATAACTTGCACAGGAAGTTTACATATAACAATAATTTTTGAGGTAGACGATAAACAAAAAAAACAAAAAAAAATCACCGAAGACAGCACATGAAGTGCTGAAGCATGTCTGAGTAATAAAAACACTGTAAAATGATGTCCAAAATCCTAACATGAATTCTTTACGGACGAATGGAAAATCTGGTAGAAACCAACTTCGGGGAAGATCAGTTTGGATTCCGTAGAAATGTTGGAACACGTGGGGCAATACTGATCCTACGACTTATATTAGAAGATAGATTAAGGAAAGGCAAACCTATCATTTGTAGACTTGGATAAAGCTTTTGACAAAGTTGATTGGAATACTCTGTTCCAAATTCTGAAGATGGCAGGGGTCAAATATACGGAGCGAAGGGCTATTTACAATCTGTACAGAAACCAGATGGCAGTTACAAGAGTCGAGGGGAACGAAAGCGAAGCAGTGGTTGTGAAGGGAGTGAGACAGGGTTTTAGCCTATCCCCGATGTTTTTCAATCTGTATATTGAGCTAGCAGTAAAGGATACAAAAGAAAAATTTGGAGTAGGAATTAAAATCCATGGATAAGAAATAAAATTTTTGAGGTTTGCCGACGACATTGTGTCAGAAACAGGAAAGGACTTTGAAGAGCAGTTGAATGGAATGGACAGTGTATTGAAATGAGGATATAAGATGAACATAAACAAAAGCAAAATGAGGATAATGGAATGTAGTCGAATTAAATCAGGAGAGGCTTAGGGAATTAGATTAGAAAATGGGGCACTTAAAGTAGTAGATGAGTTTTGTTATTTGGGGAGCAAAATAACTGATAATGGTCGAAGTAGAGAGGATATAAAATGTAGATTGGCAGTGGTAAGGAAAGCGTTTCTGAAGAAAAGAAATTTGTTAACAGCTAGTATACACTGAAGTGTCAGGAAGTCTTTTCTGAAAGTATTTGTATGGAGTGTAGCTATGTATGGAAGTGGAACATGGAAGATAAATAGTTTAGACAAGAAGAGAATAGGAGCTTTCGAAATGTGGTGCTACAGAAGAATGCTGAAGATTAGATGGGTAGATCACGTAACTAATGATGAGGTAGTGAATAGAATTGGAGAGAAGAGGAATTTGTGGCACAACTTGACTAGAAGGAGGGATCGTTTCGTAGGAATCGTTCTGAGCTATCAAGAGATCACCAGTTTAGTTCAAATGGCTCTAAGCACTATGGAACTTAACATCTGAGGTCATCAGTTCCCTAGACTTAGAACTACTTAAACTTAACTAACCTAAGGACATCACACACGTCTATGCCTGAGGCAAGATTCGAACCTGCGACCGCAGCAGCAGCGCGGTTCCGACCAATTTAGTATTGGAGGGAAGCGCGGAGGGTAAAAATAGTATAGGGAGACCAAGAGATGAATACACTGAACAGGTTCAGTAGGATGTAGCTTGCAGTAGTTAGTCGGAAATGAGTAAGCTTGCACAGGGTAGAGTAGCACGGAGAGCTGCATCAAACCAGTCTCTGGACTGAAGACCACCACAACAACAACAACAAAATGATGTCTGGATAAGGCGGAACTCCTCTCCATTTCTTACTAGTTAGCGACGGTGGAGCGTTGGCCTGCTGAAGGATCACGTTGGGTGGTTGTATGAAGCATCGTATCTTTCTTACGGTCTGAGAATTACCGTTAACTCCCAGAGGTGCAGAAATGAGGAGATTCTAAAGCGGTAAATTTTTTCCACGATAACAGTACAGAGGTATGGGTGGTCCTAGAAACTGGTGGCTGTTTTTTATTCCATACGTTAAATTTATCGTTTTTTAATGTATATACAGGGTGTTTCAAAAATGACCGGTATATTTGAAACGGTAATAAAAACTAAACGAGCAGCGATAGAAATACACCGTTTGTTGCAATATGCTTGGGACAACAGTACATTTTCAGGCAGACAAACTTTCGAAATTACAGTAGTTACAATTTTCAACAACAGATGGCGCTGTGGTCTGGGAAACTCTATAGTACGATATTTTCCACATATCCACCATGCGTAGCAATAATATGGTGTAGTCTCTGAATGAAATTACCCGAAACCTTTGACAACGTGTCTGGCGGAATGGCTTCACATGCAGATGAGATGTACTGCTTCAGCTGTTCAATTGTTTCTGGATTCTGGCGGTACACCTGGTCTTTCAAGTGTCCCCACAGAAAGAAGTCACAGGGGTTCATGTCTGGCGAATAGGGAGGCCAATCCACGCCGCCTCGTGTCTGTTTCGGATAGCCCAAAGCAATCACACGATCATCGAAATATTCATTTAGGAAATTAAAGACGTCGGCCGTGCGATGTGGCCGGGCACCATCTTGCATAAACCACGAGGTGTTCGCAGTGTCGTCTAAGGCAGTTTGTACCGCCACAAATTCACGAAGAATGTCCAGATAGCGTGATGCAGTAATCGTTTCGGATCTGAAAAATGGGCCAATGATTCCTTTGGAAGAAATGGCGGCCCAGACCAGTACTTTTTGAGGATGCAGGGACGATGGGACTGCAACATGGGGCTTTTCGGTTCCCCATATGCGCCAGTTCTGTTTATTGACGAAGCCGTCCAGGTAAAAATAGGCTTCGTCAGTAAACCAAATGCTGCCCACATGCATATCGCCGTCATCAATCCTGTGCACTATATCGTTAGCGAATGTCTCTCGTGCAGCAATGGTAGCGGCGCTGAGGGGTTGTCGCATTTGAATTTTGTATGGATAGTGGTGTAAACTCTGGCACATGAGACGATACGTGGACGTTGGCGTCATTTGGACCGCAGCTGCAACACGGCGAACGGAAACCCGAGGCCGGTGTCAGATCACCTGCTGCACTAGCTGCGCGTTGCCCTCTGTGGTTGCCGTACGCGGTCGCCCTACCTTTCCAGCACGTTCATCCGTCACGTTCCCAGTCCGTTGAAATTTTTCAAACAGATCCTTTATTGTATCGCTTTTCGGTCCTTTGGTTACATTAAACCTCCGTTGAAAACTTCGTCTTGTTGCAACAACACTGTGTTCTAGGCGGTGGATGGATGGATGGATGGATATGGTGTTATGGGCGCTCAACAGTGTAGTCTTTAGCGCCCGCTAGGCGGTGGAATTCCAACACCAGAAAAATCCTCTGTTCTAAGGAATAAACCATGTTGTCCACAGCACACTTGCACGTTGTGAACAGCACATGCTTACAGCAGAAAGACGACGTACAGAATGGCGCACCCACAGACTGCGTTGTCTTCTATATCTTTCACATCACTTGCAAGCGCCATCTGTTGTTGAAAATTGTAACTACTGTAATTTCGAAAGTTTGTCCGCCTGAAAATGTACTGTTGTCCCAAGCATATTGCAACAAACGGTGTATTTCTATCTCTGCTCGTTTAGTTTTTATTGCCGTTTCAAATATACCGGTCATTTTTGAAACACCCTGTATCTTTGTTTGCAGAGCTTTGCTAATTACATGCAATGGTAAGTGTTGTACCATAAACCTTTAGCGAATTACTTTCCTTGTTCTTTAACCTCTCAAACATCTTATCTGCGAAATGTACTCTCACCTCTTGATTCAAACTTTTGAACACCAGCGTCTTTTTCCGGGAAAGTTCAGTCACGATCTTCTGTCACTTGTGTAAAAATGCTCGGTAACTTTTAGCTGGTCGTCGAGCGAGCCCTATGGAGGAGTTCCCGCCAGGTTCCCAGCATCTGCGCGGATGCAGTCGTGATGCATGAGGCGCGCCCCTGCCATTCACGACGCAAAGCCTCTCTCTCTCTCTCTCTCTCTCTCTCAGCGTGATTTCCGTTCTCCGGCCGACCGTCACGGACGTCCAGCTGTCTTACTGCGCACTCTGACGTTACCGCTTTACTTCTGCTACCGCTACTATCGTGAGCCGGCCGTTTGCATGCGAAAAACCAGTTCTCGCGATTGCAGACAAAGAAAGCCCTCCGTCGTCACTGTCGGTGTGTGTAAAGAAACCTTGACGGCATTCTAGAAAGCAACTGTGTCTTCAAAATACGTACACCTGCGAATTCAGAATACTGTTCCAATATCATAGTATGAAAGCTTTCACGACCGGATCACATATCTTCTGGTAAACCTTCCGGGATGTAAGGTCGTGGTCCATGAAACTCTTCAGCTCCTAACGTTTCGTCCAGAGCTGCGCTGGACATCTTCAGAGGGGTGTTTCTCCTCCGGTGAGTCTTGCCGACTGACGGGTCGGACGTCTGAGAGCGACTTATGTATCGTAGAAAGTGGGCGTGACCAGAGTTACACGTGATATGCAGAGATAATCTTTGTCAGAGATAAAACTATCGATCGTAATCTCGTCACGGATAAAACTGTCTAGCAATTCTGTAGTGCTACTGTCCAAATATCACTAAGTTTCATGGTCTCTTCTTTCCGATTAAAATTATCCCTAAAGAAGAGACCATGAAACTTAGTGATATTTGGACAGTAGCACTACAGAATTGCTAGACAGTTTTATCCGTGACAAGATTACGATCGATAGTTAAGTTTTATCTCTGACAAAGATTATCTCTGCATATCACGTGTAACTCTGGTCACGCCCACTTTCTACGATATATAAGTCGCTCTCAGACGTCCGACCCGTCAGTCGGCAAGACTCACCGGAGGAGAAATACCCCTCTGAAGATGTCCAGCGCCGCTCTGGAAGAAACGTTAGGAGCTGAAGAGTTTCATGGACCGCGACCTTACATCCCAGAAGGTTTACCAGAAGATACTGTTCCAATAGTTGATTTTTTAAAAAAAATTGTGATGGTGCTGTTGAGCAAAATCAAAACAAAACAAAATATAAGTATTTATGGAGTAATACAAGGTTCAGCTGAAAAGTTAGGTGAATGGTCTCAGAAAATAAAATAAACAGGAGTTACGAACAAAACACCTTTACTGGCCTTCAAAGTGATCGCCATTAGTACCAACACAGTTATGGCATCAGTTGTAATGCTGGTGGAAACTATCAGCAAACGCGTCTTATGGAATCGCTCGAAGCATCCTGGTTACGCGTTGTTGGATATCCGCACCATTAAAGGGTCTGTACAAAGGGAAACAACTTGAAGAAATGGAAGAGGATGTAGATGATGAGATGAGGGATATAGTAATGCGAGAAGAATCTAACAGAGCACTGAAAGACCTAGGTTGAAACGAGGCCCCAGGAGTAGACATTCCGTCAGGACTGCTGATAGCCGTGGGAGAGGCAGCCATCGCAGAACTCTTTCATCTGGTGTGCAAGATGTATGAGACACGCGAAATACCTTCACACTTCAGGAACAATATAGTAATTCCAGTTCCAAAGAAAGAAGCTGCAGCTGTGGAAACTACGGAGCTATCAGTTTAATAAGTCATGGTGGCATAATACTAAGACGAATTCTTTACAAAAGAATGAAAAATCTGGTAGAAGCTGAGCCCAGGAAAAATTAGTTTAGAGTCCGGAGAAATATAGAAACACGCGAGGTAATACAGAGCCTCTGACTTATCTCAGAACATAGGTTAAGGAAAGGCAAACCTATGTTTATAGGATTTGTAGACTTAGAGAAGGCTTTTGACAATATTGAGTGGAATACTCTTTGAAATTCTGAGGGTAGCAGGGGTACCATAAAGGGAGCGAAAGGCTGTTGCAACCAGTACCGATACCAGACGGCTGTTATAAGAGACGGGGGCCATGAAAGGGAAACAGTCGTTAAGAAGGGAGTGAGAAAGAGTTGTAGTCCATCCCTGAAATTATTGAGCAACAAAAGGAAGCAACTAAAAGTTTGGAGTAGGAATTAAGGTTCAGATTTGTCGACGACATTATAATTCTGTCAGAGACAGCAAAGGACCTGAAAAAGCAGGTGAAAGAAATGGTCACTGTCTTGAGAAAGGAGGATGTAACACATCAACAAAAGCAAAACAAGAATAATGGAATTTAGTCGAATTAAATGAGGTGATGCTGAAGGAATTAGAGTAGGAAACGAGACACTTAAAGTAGTAGATGAGTTTTGCTATTTGGGCAATAAAACAACTGATGATGGCTGAAGTAGAGAGGATATAAAACAGATTGATAATGGCGAGAAAACATTTCTGAATAAGAGAAATTTGTTAACATAGAATATAGATTTAAGTATCATCAAGTCTTTTCTGAAAGTATTTGTCTGGAGTGTAATCATGTATGGAAGTGAAACAAAGATGATTAACAGTTTAGATAGGAAGAGAATACAAGCTTTTGAAATGTGGTGCTACAGAAGAATTCTGAAGATTAAATGGGTAGAAAATATAATTCGGTTGGTGGGACACATTCTGAGACATCAAAGGATCACCAATTTACTTCTTGAGGGAAGTGTGGGGGTAAAAGACGTAGAGGAAGACCAAGAGATTAATACAGTAAGCAGATCCAAAGGATATAGGTTGCAGTAATTACTCAGAGATGTAGAGGCTTGCACTGGATAGAATAGCATTGAGAGCTGCATCAAATCCGGAGATCAAGCGACTGTGGTATGGTGTTCATCGTCATCCCCACTACCCTAGCTGTTGAAGAAGGCGACCAGCATCGTCTCAGTCTTACTCCCGAGGACTGGGTGTTTGTGTTGTCCTCATCATTTCATCATCATCATCATTCTGACATTGGGTTGATTGGAGTGTGAAGAAAATGGGGCTGCGTAAAAATTGGGACTTTGTACGGGCGCTGATGACCACGCAGTTGAGCGCCTCACAAACCAAACATCATCACATCATCATCATCGTCTCAGTCTTGAATTCTGTCAGCCGACTTTTTTTGGGAAGCAGGGATGATGATGAACACCACGCCATTTACTGTCGCTTGGTCTCTGGATCGTACTGGTAACTCCAGTTCTCATCTCCTGTAATTATGGGGACACCCAACAACACGTGACCACGGAGCTTCGAGCGATTCTACAAGACGCGTTCGCTGACAGTTTCCAACAGCTTTACGACCGATGTCAGAAATGTGTTGTATCTAATCCTGATTACTTTGAAGGCCTCTAAAGGTGTTTTGTTTGTAGCTCCTACTCCTTCACTTTCTGAGACCATTCACCAAAAATTTTCAGACGCACATTATAGTTTGTGATATACTGGGTAGCGCTTACAGTTCGCCAATTTCTATTTTTTCTACCATTTCTCAAATAATTACAGAATTGAAAGAGCGGAAAAACTGTACACAATATTTTTACATCTTTTCTTCGAAAAGTTGATACATAATGCAGTGTTCAATCTTATGTAAACCACTAGAAGTTATCAACGATGCAGAACCTAAATTGGCCTCAACACTGCCCCAATGATAAGCAGGAAATTTTACTCCGCTTTTTCTGGTTCTCCACCTGCTACCACTCATCTGGTCAAAGCAAACAAACATCGGCATGTACTTGGACTGTCAACAGGATCTGTCCTGAAAGTGAACCACAACAACGAAATATCTTCCGATAATTATCTGGAGCCAGTCTGGAGAACTAACGTTGGACCTGTGTTACGAAGAACGGAGGTTCCAGTTTACGTAAGCCTATTCTCATTTACGCTTCCTTTATGAACTTCAAGCCAATGCCCGACGGCTCTCACTACAGGATCACTGATGAATCCTTCCCCCTCTTTCTGGAGTCAGATACTACGCCATTACTAAAAAATTGTACGAGGGCAATCCCAAAAGTAAGGTGTCCTATTTTTTATAACTACATAGACCTGTTATTTCTACAATGGTTTAAATCAGTTTACAGCTTGAACATTTAGCTATTTTTCTACATAATCACCGTTTCTGTCGATGCTTTTTTGTAGACGCTGTGGCAGTTTTTGTATGCCCATGTCATACCATACTGTTCAGTAAGTTATGAACCTCTTCCTTCACGCCGTCGTCGGAGCTGAATCGCTGGGACCACAATTAACGCTGACAGGTACTGTGAGACTCTAAAAAAACTCAAACGGCCAATTCAGAACCGGAGAAGAGGAATGTTGAGCAAGGGCGTACACATTCTCCATGACAACTCTCGCCCACACATCGCTCGGCAAACAGTTGCTCTCCTGCAACAGTTTCAGTGGAACATAATCAACCACCCACCCTATAGTCTTGACTTGGCATCCAGTGACTATCACCTGTTCCCTAGGTTAAAAGAACATTTGGCCGAAAGCGATTCAACTGCGACGACGTGGTGAAAGAAGAGGTTCATAACTTTCTGAACAGCATGACGGCGAGGTGGTATGACATGGGCATACAAAACTGCCACAGCGTCTACAAAAATTCATCGACAGAAATGGTGGTTATGTCAAAAAACAGCTAAATGTTCAAGCTGTAAACTGATGTAAACCTTTGTAGAAATAAACAGGTCTATGTAGTTATAAAAAAAATAGGAGACCTTACTTTTGGGATTACCCTCGTATATGACGACTCAGTGTTCAACTAGAACAAACCAGCAACCCGTTCAGACGCTCAAGGATCAGCCATTTTAGTATATAGATTCATTTCATTTTGATTTCGAGTGTAAAGTATTTATGGTCACTTGTGCTTTTGTTTACATGCATTTTTATTTGTTCAGCGATGTTATGGTTAATGAATCCACTACGGCTACAGTGATTTTTACATACTGTGCAATCAAAGATACAACCTGCTTTATTCTCATAAAATAAAGATGCCGTAAGTTTTCAGTACCTCAGTCGATCACAACATAGCTCAGCGCCTTGGTATGTTATCAGTGGGATCATAAACAGAAACACGCAGGTCGTTATTTGCATCATATAACAGCTGCACCTGATGAAACAGTGCAAATACTTGTGTACTTTTTAGCGTACTAATAGATAATCACTGCTATTTGATTCGGAACGCCTTGACAGTTTCCAAAATGGGTGTAATCTCCTTTCTGTATGAGTAAAGAATAGCTCTCATGACGGAGAATACTGGTAGGAAATTATTTTGAGCAGTCTACGAGTATCTGCGACTGTTGATTCTTCCGTTCATTCAAATGGTTCAAATGGCTCTGAGCACTATGGGACTTAACATCTATGGTCATCAGTCTCCTAGAACTTAGAACTACTTAAACCTAACTAACCTAAGGACATCACACAACACCCAGTCATCACGACCCCGCCGGGATTCCGTTCATTCGACATCTCTGTTGCGCACAGATAATGTGGTTTGCAGGTCATTTCCAAACAGTCTGCTAAGATGCGTAACGTAATTTGTATGAGTACGCTATTTGCACCGTCTGTGTTCTTCAGAATCAAGATTCAATGGTCCTTCTGATATGGATGCAGGCACTGCGGCGACTACAGTCATTAGGAAATACGTTACGTATGCGCAGTTGCGAATATATTTCATGATTCGTATTAAACGCCCTGCGCAGCAGAACTTACTACTCGATCGTCGTTATAAAATGAACAAACGAGATAAATATGCATCTCCTTGCAAGATCCTTTGCAATATAAATTGCATGCCGAACCCGTACTTGAACCTGGCACCTCGCCTTTCTTACCGACTCTGAGGTAGTCAGGCATAATCCGCGAATTGAACGTGCAAGGGCTTGTTTGAAGACTGAAAAGTTGAAGAGGGGTGCTGGCAGAATTGAAGCTGTGCAAGAATTCCGTTTCTTAACTAGTTTCACGCATACTTCAGCGGTGCAAGTTGTATTTCGCCAAACTTACTACAGGAATACTTGCCCACATTCACTGTAAATGCTATTGCACTGTGCTTGTCGTTCCGTACTTGACATTTACCCACTATGCTTACTAAACTGCAGTTCGTCCACCGTGTCTTGAAATGCGTTTTGTGTTGCACCTGATAAATTTGGTTTCTCATTTCATAATACGAATATCTTGATGCGCTAATTTAATAGTGCCCTACATATTCGTTTTTATTACTTTCTGTGCAGCTTTTCACAGCACTTTTTCCCCGCTGAAATTAAAAACATACAGCACGATTCAACGTTACTATGGTCATTACACCTTCTAGGTAACGCACCATCAATTTTTGAGATGTGGTCAGTTTCTTTGCTTCTGCGACGTCATTCGGGTTGCCGCATTGCTCCGCGTCGCTCGGAGTTCTTCTGCCTAGTGCATGTTTTCCCGACGTCGACTGCACGAACTCTGCGATCCTTTTTCGCCCTGACTCTGCCGATTCATACTGCAGCCATTCAATAGGTTTTCGTTGCAAGAAGTGCTAACTTCTTCAGACAGAGCTTGCAAGTGTGGAAGGGGAAATTCCTGCCACAGGATTTCAACGCGGTTAAAAACAAACACAGAGAGAAGAAATCAGGCTGTTGACTGACGCATTGTTTTGGGGAAGAGGCGAGAGCGCTACGAACGCCGTTGAATACACTCTAGGTTGTAGTGGCGGGGGACAGCAGCCGTGGCAGGATGTGTCTGCTCCACTGGCGGTGAATGGAGCTGTCACGCGAACGGCCAACGTCAGGGGGAGCACAGAATTTCTCCCTAGTTCTCTCGCAAACTGTCGATGTTCTTAGAGAATTCCATTATAAAAAGAGTACAGTGATACCCCGACGTCGCTACACCGTTTTACGTAAACCCGGAGTTAGGCGATTTGTCTGTTGAGCGCCGCGCACAGCTATTCCTCTCTCCCGCCCCCCCCCCCCCCGCCACCCTCCACTGCCCCCCCCCCCTCCGCCACGCCCCCCTCCCCCTCTGCAGAGACAGTGTTCGGCTCACGACAGGTTCGGGCGAGTTTCGTGCGGAATCAGAACTTATTCATTTCCACCAAAGAGGAAAAGATAGCCATTAACTTTGTAATGTAGACTGAATATTATCAAAGACTTCGAAGTAAAAATTAGAATTTGTGAACTGCCAAAAAGGTTAGATCTACCAGAATCAGCAATGAAAGATGTTCACTGTTTGAATTCAATAATCGTTCGTAAACGTCATGCTATTATCGCTCAGAATGCTAACAATGTAAAAATTGTGATGTGATAATGAAGCAAAGCTGAAAAACTGTCTTGTTGATCCGAACACTGTGTGCTCTCAAACTAAGCTGATTTTTGAGAGATTAAAACAGAAGTTCTCAGAACATTGTTCCAGGAAAACAGATCTATTAATATTGGTGCTTGTTTACTAAAGACAGTTGTGGTCGCATTTAAGTTGATAATTTTTATTTTTTAAATAGAAAAAAAAATAATTACCAAGTTGAATACCATGACGACCGTCTTTACTAAACAAATTAAAAGAATAAGCTGGACAGGCGGACAAAGATGAAATATTTAAAGCTAGTAACGATTGGTTTAGTCGACTCAAAAGTCGTTATTAACTGGCATAGCATCGTAGAAAGTGGAGAGGCGGAAAGCTCTGATATAGGGAGAGTATCGCTCAATCGGATAAACTGGATGCAATGACAGAAGTAGGTGGTTATACCAGCCACACCGTATGCAACGTAGATGAAACTGGTCTGTTCTGGAAGAAGATGCATAAAAGAACTTCTATAGCGCATCAATAGAGAACTTTTCCTCAGTTTAAAACCGCAAGTGATCGATTATTAGGGATGGTTGGCGAGAATACAGATGGTGTTTGCAAATTAAAACTTCTTGTAGTTTATCACGCAGAAAAGCCAAGGGTTTTAAACGCGCTTGCGACATCATGAAATACAATGGATTTACTGATAAAAGATATAAGCATTTTAAATCTTAATAAAAGTACTCCAGGAGGAACCAGGGGATTTGCCATAGCAACACCTGCCACAAGAACATGCAAGACATAATAGATCGGAGCAGCACGAGCAACTTGCGAAGGCAGTTATGCAACAATCACATTTTTTTTGTGTTAACATCATTAGGGAAGGCAACATCGTTTGCTGTCCGCGGAGAAAAGGGCACTTCTGTTATCAGCGGATATAAATCTTCAGCCTTCGGTAAAAGTGTACGTCGCAGGGCAGACAGAACGGCGTACACTATGGCGGGATTATTTTTAATGAAAACTTCGTCAACAAACAACCCGTCGTACAAGGAAACTAAAATACTAGAATTTATATGTTTTTGATTTCAAATTGCTGTTGGTACTTTTTATGAAAACGAAGTCTTTCGCGACGGCACTTTTGTATAAAATATTCTCGGACTTTTTGTCGCGTCAATTCGGATTAAAACCTCTATGTTTTGACGATTACCTCCATCGTCTTCGTCTTGCTCCTGACGAAGACGATGGAGGTAATCGTCGAAAGCTCAATGTTTCATCCTGAATTGATGCGACAAGAAGTGCGAGACTGTTTTATACGACAACCGATTTTTAAAATATTTGAAACGCATATTTATTTTGCCAATAACTCAGTTGTATTTCAGGATGTCACAAAAGATTATTGATGTCACATACTTCTACGCCAACGAAAGATAAACGTACGGTTGGAATTTAAGTGGGGCCAAAGAGCCGGCCGCGGTGGCCGAGCGGTTCTAGGCGCTTCAGTCCGGAACCGCGCGACTGCTACGGTCGCAGGTTCGCATCCTGCCTCTGGCATGGATGTGTGTGATGTCCTTAGGTCAGTTAGGTTTAATTATTTCTAAGTTCTAAGGGACTGATGACCTCAGAAGTCAAGTCCCATAGTGCTCAGAGCCATTTGAACCATTTGGGGCCAAAGAATTCGAAACTGTGCTTTTAACCTGTACGCTATTGAATCACTTGATTTTACACTGCGCGAGCAGACTGGTGAAATGGTGTCGAAACTTTAACTGTCATTTTCTCGGAAACTATTGAGCATCGGCAGCTGAGCCAAAAGAGGTGTCCCTTTATTTTCACCTTTGTTTCACTCTGAAAAGTTTCGACTGTGTCAGAAAGCGACCTATGGTGGGTTCCCCTTTCATCCTACCTTGCAACCTCCTCGAATACAGCGGACGGGGATTCGATGATAAGCTGTACGCTACCCCAGTCTTTTTGAAATAGCGTCGGCGATATTATCCGGATTGGCTCGTGTTTTCTCGTACCGCAGTATCTGCCTGATATCAACTTGCATGCCGACTCGGCGAGCATCAGTCATCTCGGCATACTGCCGTCATTCTCAGATAGAGCATTCTGGCGTACGTTCTTCACCGTAGGTACATTTAGAGGCGTTCTCGCAATTCGAAGTGACCATGTGGCATTAGAACCATGATTCGTCAAAAGAGTGCCGTTGTACGTGGGGGATGCAAATGCCTCATTCACAGCGAAGAAAATGTTAGTAGCACAAGGAGATTCCTGGCCGACACACCATAATGTAGCTTCTCGAGAATATATGTATACGTTCGCTAATGACTAGTAGTTGTTGTGATATTCAGTTCCAAGACTGGTTTGATGGAGCTCTGAAGTCTATCCTGTACAAGTCTTACCATCTCCGAATAACTACTTAGACCTATAGCCCTTTGAACATGTCTACTGTCTTAATTTATTCAGCCCTTGGTTTCCCTCTACAATTTTTAGCTCCGCTTTCCTATCCACACACATAAGCGCGCGCGCGCATACACACACAAACACACACACACACACACACACACACACACACACACACACACAAATTTGCCTTCATTACCATATTGACTATTCCTTGATACCTCGGTATCAGTCCTACCAACCGATGCCTTATTTTAATCAAGTTGTGTAGGTTTTCGATCTACCCATCTTTCAGCTTTCTTCTGGAGAACCACTTCCGTAAGACTTATATTCTCTTGCAGTCTGAACTGCTTACCGTCCAGGTTCTACTTCCGTACTAGGCTAGACCTCTGTAGATTCTGTAGCACTTGGATTTATATTAAATGTTAACAAATTCCTCTTTTTCAGAAATTCCTTCTTTGACGTAGCCAGTCTGTGTTCATACCATCAAAATGGTTCAAATGGCTCTAAGCACTATGGGACTTAACATGAGGTCACCAGCCCCCTAGACGTAGAGCTACTCAAACCTAACCAACCTAAGGACATCACACACATCCGTGCCCGACGCAGGATTCGAACCTGCGACCGTAACAGCAGCGCGGTTCCGGACTGAAGCGCCTACAACCACTCGGCCACAGCGGCCCGCTCATACCATCACTGCTTCTCTCATAATCAGTTATTTTTATAACCAAATAACAAAACTTATCTACTGATTTGTCTCATTTCCCAATCTAATTCCCTCAGCATCGTCTGATTCAATTCGATGTCACTCCATTACTGCTGTTTTACTTTTGTTGATGTTCATCTTACGATCTCTTTTCAAGACATTATCCATTACATCCAATAGCTCTTTCAATTCTCTTGCTGACAGAATTAGAATGACATCGACCGACCTCGGCATTCACTAAAATGTGCGACAACACTCTTGGATGCCTGGCCGCGGCGGCAGTGTTCTGAAGCTCCATTGCTGCATATACTGTCGCGGCTCTACACGCTCCTGCCGTGTGGCGGCGGAAGCAGTAGCACGTACAGGCCGCCCTCGGAATTTCTACTCGTCCCAGACAAGCTGGTTTCCGCCTCATGCTAAAGACACGTATTATGGTAATGCACATCGTCAGGTGTCATGTGTTATGGAAGAGCCGTCATTTTGAGGAATAAACATGAAGCGTAGCGAGGCGGGGTTTACAAATTCCGTATGCGAGCCGGTATTGTCCCGCGCTCCTTAGCATGTACTCTTCACTGTGGGCGCCCGTGTCCCATTCTGGGACGAGTCCAGAATTTTCTTCCCGTCCTGTGCGTGTACACTTTAAAGTAACTAGGAAATTATCACGAGTTTAAAATGGCTTAATGTTAGCAACGAAGAATGTATCAAATACTGATTGAAAATCACTTCTATTATAAATTACCCTGTTAACAGTCCACTAAGTTAATAGAGGCCTGCGTCACTAGTGTTTACCACAAATCTAATTAAATTTGCATTTTACGAATGGTTTCCAACTGAAATACTTGGACATCTTTCTTATTGTTGTAAAAATCCACTTCCGCTGATTTCTCCGTGTCCTAATAAATATAACCTATAACATCCGAAATCTAACTCTTTGCCTCCTTTAGTAGAAGCTGGAGTGGCTTTTCCGCGGCATAAGGTGCAAAGACGCAACTGTGTACTTGGGGGACAGTGGAGTTGAAAAGCCTTACCCGGTCATCCTGGTTTAAACGGCCTTGCCGCAGTAGTAACATCGGTTCCCGTCAGGTCACTGTGCTGGCATTTGGATGGGTGACCATCCGGTCTGCCGAGCTCTTTTGGCAAGCGGGGTGCACTCAGTCCTTGTGAGGCAACCTGAGGAGCTACTTGATTGAGAAGTATCAGCTCCTGTCTCGTAAACTGCCATACGGCCAGGAGAGCGGTGTGCTGACCACATGCCCCTCCGTATCCGCATCCAGTGACGCCTATGATCTGAGGATGACACGGCGACCGGTCGGTGTCGTTGGGCCTTCACGACCTGTTCGGGAGCAGTTAGTTAAATCATCCTGATTTAGGTACTTCGCGGTTTCCGTAAATCATTTAATGTATACGTTCAGATGCCTCCTTGAGCAAAACCGCGGCCAATTTCCTCTACCATTCTTGACTCACCTTGTTGTTGTTGTTGTTGTGGTCTTCAGTCCGAAGATTGGTTTGATACAGCTCTCCGTGATACCCTATCCTGTGCGAGCCTCCTCATCTCTGAGTAACTACTACAACCTACATCCTTCTGAATCTGCTAACTGTATTCATCTCTTGGTCTCCTTCTACAACCTTTGCCCCACACGCTTCCTTCCGATTCTATATTTCTGGTCCCTAGGTGTCTCAAAAGTGCCATATCAACCGATTCCTTCTTTTGGTCTTCACCCGTACCAGAACTAAATAATACTCCCTCTCCTTCAGACTGGAACCGCGCGACCGCTACGGTTTCAGGTTCGAATCGTGCCCCGGGCGTGGATGTGTTGATGTCCTTAGGCTAGTTAGGTTTAAGTAGTATTCAGTTCTAGGGGACTGATGACCTCCGATGTTTAGTCCCATAGTGCTCAGAGCCATTTGAACCGTTTGAACTCCCTCTCTACTGACATCGCTATTTTTCCCACTGCACAGGCAGACAAGGCGGGAGTTCTTGATTCTTTTCATCTGATTCTAACGGGGCAAAGCGACTTTCCAGGTGACAATATTTGTGTGGGAATTACCAGTTACAGCATTTGCCTGATAGCGAAGAGTAACCTCCCGGATAGTTTGATCGCAACCGAGGGATTTGGCGTTTGCAGACAAGTCACGTGCTACATTTAGCTAGACTTTAAACAATCGTATCTCGACAACGGGTAAAAATTAGTGGATAAAAAATTTCGTTTTGACTTTATGCATTTATACACCAGAATGAAAACCGTTCCTATCGTAGCACAAAAAGGAGAATCTGTCTTGGGCAGAGTTAAGGATGTACAACAAGGGAACTAGCTTATCGACTTGCCTCGCGGCTTCAAAGATATTTAAATCAAAACATCTTGGCATGAGCTCAGTGTGCTCTCTTAGCTGCAAGGTGTTGGCGCACACTTTGCCAAACTGCAGGACATGACTCATGTCATGTTGGGCGGCGTGATTTCACGTGTAAAGTTACACGAAATGGCATCATGTATCATGTTGCTTTACTTGACACGATGCATTATATTACACGAGTACCAATACTGACAAGTAAAGAAGCGCGATAATGTCAAGATATTTTGATTTACATGTCTTCGAAGATTGCGGATAAGTTGGAAAGCTAGTTCCCATCTTTTACATCCCTAACTCTGCCCAGGGCCTATTCGCCTTTTTTTTGTTCTATGACAGGAGCATTTTTCATTCTGGTTCCCAAATTTTACTCTACAGACATTCTCACATTTTACCGCCGCCATTGCTTTGAAAGCGATGTAGTTTTTTGTTGAACCGAGCGACGACTAATCCGGTACAGGTGTTAACTATTGTCCCCTGAACCATATACGAGGTGCATTCAAGTTCTAAGGCCTCCAATTTTTTTCTAATTAACTACTCACCCGATATCGATGAAACTGGCGTTACTTCTCGACGTAATCGCCCTGCAGACGTACACATTTTTTACAACGCTGACGCCATGATTCCATGGCAGCGGCGAAGGCTTCTTTACGAGTCTGTTTTGACCACTGGAAAATCGCTGAGGCAATAGCAGCACGGCTGGTGAATGTGCGGCCACGGAGAGTGTCTTTCATTGTTGGAAAAAGCCAAAAGTCACTAGGAGCCAGGTCAGGTGAGTAGGGAGCATGAGGAATCACTTCAAAGTTGTTATCACGAAGAAACTGTTGCGTAACGTTAGCTCGATGTGCGGCTGCGTTGTCTCGGTGAAACAGCACACGCGCAGCCCTTCCCGGACGTTTTTGTTGCAGTGCAGGAAGGAATTTGTTCTTCAAAACATTTTCGTAGGATGCACCTGTTACCGTAGTGCCCTTTGGAACGCAATGGGTAAGGATTACGCCCTCGCTGTCCCAGAACATGGACACCATCATTCTTTCAGCACTGGTGGTTACCCGAAATTTTTTTGGTGGCGGTGAATCTGTGTGCTTCCATTGAGCTGACTGGCGCTTTGTTTCTGGATTGGAAATGGCATCCACGTCTCAACCATTGTCACAACCGACGAAAAGAAAGTCCCATTCGTGCTGTCGTTGCGCCTCAACATTGCTCGGCAACATGCCACACGGGCAGCCGTGTGGTCGTCCGTCAGCATTCGTGGCACCCACCTGGATGACACTTTTCGCGTTTTCAGGTCGTCATGCAGGATTGTGAGCACAGAACCCACAGAAATGCCAACTCTGGAGGTGATCTGTTCAACAGTCATTCGGCGATCCCCCAAAACAATTCTCTCCACTTTCTCAATCTTGTCGTCAGACCGGCTTGTGCGAGACCGAGGTTGTTCCGGTTTGTGGTCACACGATGATCTGCCTTCATTAAACTGTCGCACCCACGAACGCACTTCCGACCCATCCATAACTCCATCACCACATGTCTCCTTCAACTGTCGATGAATTTCAGTTGGTTTCACACCACCAAATTCAGAAAACGAATGATTGCACGCTGTTCAAGTAAGGAAAACGTCGCCATTTTAAGTATTTAAAACATTTCTGATTCTCGCCGCTGGCGGTAAAATTCCATCTACAGAACGGTGCTGCCATCTCTGGGACGTATTGACAATGAACGCGGCCTCATTTTAAAACAATGCGCATGTTTCTATCTCTTTCCAGTCCAGAGAAAAAAAATCGGAGGCCTTAGAACTTGAATGCACCTCGTAGATAGAAGTATAGAAGCAGCGTGTTTCAAAACCCTCCAAGAAAAAAGAAAAAAGTTTTCTTTGCACGTAAAATCCAAATGAAGCTGCCGCGCGTTTTAGGAAATCTTATCACGGCTCGCGAGGCCTCCCCCTTCGGAGGTTCGAGTCCTCCCTCGGACACGGGTGGGTGTGTTGTCCGTAGGGTAAGTTAGTTTAAGTTCGACTAAGTAGCGAGTAAGCCTAGAGACCAGTGACCTCAGCAGTTTGGTCCCATAAAACCTTACCACAAATTTCCAAAATTTTCCAAATAAAGATAGATTTATTTAAACGGTTAAAACTTGTCTTTGACCAAGATCCGATACACCGGTGGAGCAAATTTGAATCATCAATTTCGCCCCAGTCCAGAGTTATTTAATGGTGACTGTTTTTGCACATATAATCCGAACATTGCACATACAAGTGGTGGCATTAGCTGAATATTTATTTCAGCCCGTGCTAAACAAAAATGTTTTTGCCTCGTGTTCCTAGCTGAAATAGGAACCAAGCACCAATACCCTCAAAACCGCAATTCTACTCGCGTTTTTGTTACAGCGCTTGTGTGTTTGTGTTCAATTGTTTACTGTATTAAATTGTTACATTCCTTTGTTACTTCGCAACACGAGGCAGCTTGTGACAAAAGAAGTTCGTGCTGAGACAACCCATTGTGCAGTTTGGATCGAAATCCAGTTACCTAGTATCACTTGTTTTGTCACTGTGTGATGACACCACCTTTTGTATCTATTTAAATGTCGAGATAAAAGATGGAGGTGAGAGAAACTAAGTATCATTAAATACAGATAGGGAGCCGGCCGGTGTGGCCGTGCGGTTAAAGGCGCTTCAGTCTGGAACCGCGTGACCGCTACGGTCGCAGGTTCGAATCCTGCCTCGGGCATGGATGTGTGTGATGTCCTTAGGTTAGTTAGGTTTAATTAGTTCTAAGTTCTAGGCGATTGATGACCTCAGAAGTTGAGTCGCATAGTGCTCAGACCCATTTGAACAGATAGGGAACTTCATCTCCTTTCCTGATAGTCATCCGGTAGATTGAAATACATGTATTTTTAACGCGTTACCGGATTTGAAACGTTCACCTATGGTTGGTTGGTTGATTGGGGGAAGGGAACCCATCAACGAGGTCATCGGTCCTATCGGAATAGGAAAGGATGGAGAAGGAACTATCCCGGCATTTGGCTGAAGCGATTAAGATTTGGTTATTTATATTTCAGTATCGTGTAATTGGTCCGCCCCTCGCGGTCTCGCTTCCCGAGCACGGGGTCCCGGGTTCGATTCCCGGCGGGGTCAGGGATTTTTCCTGCCTCGAGATGATTGGGTGTTGTTGTGTCGTCTTCATCATCATCATTCATCCCCATTACGGTCGGAGGAAGGCAACGGCAAACCACCTCCATTAGGACCTTGCCTAGTAAGGCGGTGCGGGTCTGCCGCATCGTCCCCCTACGCTCTGTAAAGAAGCATGGGACTTCATTTCACATTTCATCGTGTAATTATGATGTTAAGTTGAAACCTGTCCAAACCTGCAACGAGGCAACACGTTTATCGATTGTCAGTCCTTCCTTAACTGTTGTCAGCTGGAACCGAGAAATGTCGCGGGAGATGAAAGTGAAGTGGCGAATGCTTCTGGAATACGACTAGTGTCGACGGTTGGTCTTTGCAGGATCTCCTTCACATTCGGAAAGACGTTGTGAACCATTCGCACACGGAAGGGAATTTTGACAGCAATCGCGCGTAGGCCGTAATATGGCCACAGATAAGGAAAGAGAGAAACCTGGAGGTAGCCTTACGCGATTATTCACAGAAATTCGCTTAGACGGGTACAACCGCAAGGAAACATGCCGCTCAGTGTTGAAAAAGTAGAGCCGTGAGTTAAATGAATCGTAGACGACTAAACGGTGATTTGTTTTTGAGAACAGGTGAGAATTAAATTTGTGTAAAGCGTTTACAAGAAGGAAGACGTCATAGTCGAGCTGGACGAGTAATTTTGGAAGATGATCTCGGTCTTGTGCTTTAGATACAGGAATTACCTTACGTCCTCCACCTACTGGGTTAGGGTGTGCGTGGGTAAGGAAGCCTAGACGATCCAAAGACACTTTAAGGGGATACGGAATCACCTATCCCCGCAATGTTAATATATGCCTACTATAGGGAACATTTTCTCACAAACTACTGGAGACAGAGAGGTAAAAATTTTACTGTATGTGCATTCATATGTTACAACAATACTGAAACAACAGTTTATTGTCAAAGTATTTTCTTACAGAGATATTGTACATTTATTTTTAAGTAAATTTTTTCCATCGCTTTTTACTAGACTATCACCCCTAAGTCTTTTGTAAATCAAGTAATTAAAAAATCGTTGTTTCAGTATGTAATAGGGACCTATGTCACTACGTCATAAAAATTTCAGACTTCTAGGTTGACCAGTACCTGAGATAATGTTCCTAGATGAAGTAAAAAGTAAACTTACGGGAAACGGAGAAAGAAGATTAAAACATTCCTGATCCGTAGCTAATACCCCCTTCACAGTCTTCATAATCATCTTCAAGTCTTCTTTTGGCACCCCTCTGCACCTGTCTTGCTTTTTTCACTAATGTCTTGATTATATTATCAGCATGCATTAGTATGTGCTGATCTAAAAAGAACATAGCACGTACCGTACGGGAACCAACACACATACCCAACTTTTGAAGGACCTGGCATTTAGTTATATTTCCAAGATTGAAGGTTGCCACAGCATCATACACACCAAAATGTAGTGTATTAATTCCGACAAACACTGTTTTTGGGAGACGATGCCATATCACACTATTCAAGCACTCGTTGGGGTTCTGCGTTTTTCCGTGAAGACATTTCATCAGAAGACTTCTGTCAGCCAGATCTCTGAAAATGGGCTTTATTTCTGCCATGATGGCTGATGGTAGACTGTGGTGGTGAATGTATTTCTCTCCTGTTGTTAGTCCCCTATTGTATTTACACCAGCTGTTTTCACCTTTGGGGCACAAACCATGTTGTGGATGCTCATCCGTGGATGCGGTGTGGAAATATAATGCCCATATAGATCTCCTCATTTCTTCAAGATTGCCTGTATTTTGCCTGATTGCAAGGCCATAGCAGTTCTGAATGTGGTCTATTATGGAATCAGTCAATCTTCCTCTGCCATCCAAGGTTTTCCCATCATCTAGTTTTTTCCCTTTCATAACTGATTTTAACCTTCTCAGCCTGGCACCCATTCTCTTCTGCACATGTCCTATACATTCAAGTTTGCTTATATTTACACTGTTCCCATATGGTTTGCTTTCCAAAACTTCTTTGAATGCTTTAGAGTCACCATCTCCCAGATATTTGACATAGCGAACATTATACCACTGTGAAGAGCGATGAAAAATTTTCTTCACCCCAGCAACCTCCATGCCACCACTACTACCATAATAATTAGCAATACAGTCATCACTGTGTTCATTTTTCAGCCTGCCTGTGCACCTACAGTATTTAGACATTATTGCAACATCAATAACCTTGCCAGTATCAACACTAGTTGCTGTTACAACACCATTGTTGGAGGTGTGGCCCCTTTTCTGCCACGTGCCATCAAACGCCACTGTGAGGTCACGACTGCCGTCATTTTCTTCCACTGCTTCTTCCACAGCAACCTGCATTGACTTCTGTGCTACATCTTCAACTGCAGATCCTAGTACATAATTGTAAGCTTCAAACTTTGAAGGTGCACTTGGAAGATTTAGAACACCACATAGCATATCACCAGCTGCTTTGCCCTTACCAATTGCTCGCAATCCATAAACTAACCTAATATTTACACTATAAAGTTCAGTTTTCTTGTATCCATTATTTACAGTTACTGAAACCGAACTTGGAAACTTACAGCTGTATTTACAAACACTGCATATTAAATTAAACTGGGCAGCCAGGCCAACATGGGATTCTACTTTCAGAGAAACGTTTCCATGACATTTTTTGCAGCACAAACTGTTTTCAAGAGCTTCACACAATATATTCGTATCAATGAGTTCAAAAACTTCATTCCCTCTATCAAGTAAATTATATTTCTCTTCCAAATCTCTTAGTCTTTTATGAGAAGCACTGTTCTCATTTGGTGTAAGTTCGTTCGGCAAATCAGTAATAAGTGGATTCACATTTTCCAACAGTGATGATGATGAACTGCTTTGCTTTGCTAATGAATCATTATTTCTTTTCTTTTGCCAGTTCACACGCTTTTTAAATACTTTTGCTTTAGCTCTAGGCATTTTCACTGCGAAAAATGAAGCACTAAATACGAAATAACTCAACAACAACTACTTTCTTATATCACACTGTTTACAAAACAGTCCCGCCACAAAGTCAAAGAGTAACTTGAGGAAACCAGAGAGAAACATTTTCGGGCAACTAGTGTATAAATAGTCGCTGGAAACCGGGATATTTGAATTCATGTCACTTTAAAGGTACTGCCAAAAAGTTCATGGTCAGCCACGAGAGACGTGTATAACTAAAGCGCAATACCCGATCTCACAAATATATAAAAATAAAATAGTTATAATTGTAGTAGAGCTATGTATGATACGTCATTTTAAAGAGGAAACATGGCAGAATATAATACGCCAATAAAAAAAATTCGATTTTTTAACCCAAAATCCGATTCCGTATCCCCTTAACTGAAAACTGTGGAATTTATGAGAGGAAACGTGAGGGAAATGGGTAAGAGCTAAGAAAGACAGAGCAGACAAGTGGCGTTGCGTGACTTCGATTAGCACGACGCCTTACGACAAAGGCCCCCTGGGAGCCGTCGAGTCCCAGAACAATCGCTGTTGCCCAACGAACGAATCTGCGCCATCGTATTGCAAGTGTATTTACGACCGGGGCATGACGCGCTGGAACTCTCCTCTTACAGAAAGAAGTGCAATTAGCGGTGGACCGGTGGAGTGCCGCTAGCGACTCGTGTGAAACGGGTCGTAGAGGGGGAGGCGGCGGCGGCGGGCGCAAAGCCACGCGCCGCCGGCAACGGCAACGGCTGCGGCGTTTCGCCACGGCCGGCGGTCCGCGCCGTCAGTCATCCACTGGAGGAGCGCATCGCGCAGTCCAAGAGTCTGGCCGCGGTCGGCAGTTAACCGGATTTAGGAGCGACCTGTGGCCCATAGTCTCGCGGCTATGAGAAGTACTACTGCTTGCGCCACCGGAGTGCTCACTTTCGCGTAACTGCTGCAGGTTGTAGTGTACGCAGAAAACACAGGCTGACGAATTTTTTTTAATTTTTTATTCTTTGATTGCTGATCTTTACAGATTTTTATGAGCTGCATCCAAATCTAGCCTTAGGTTTTTTTTGTATCACCCATAGTTTTCGAGCATAATGCTTTTTATTATATAGTATAAAAATCCTTAAAGCAGGGGGTCATGATGGTCTGACAATTACCATACCGAAGCTTACAGGGGAGGAAACAGAAAAACATCTGGGTAAAGTCTTTACTTCGTGTATACAGAATGGCAGCATCCCAACCTGCTGGAAAAAAAAGCACACATAATCTTACTACATAAGAAGGTGAGGCGTAGCGCCGTATAACGATCCTGCCTTGGAGGCGGTTAAGTGGGAGATGTGTTTCAGAGATGGACGCGCACTTAGTTTATGGATCAGCCGATAGAGGACAATATGGATAGGAGAACTGTGATTTTAGTTTCGATTGTGTTCATAAACTGTTCTAGTATTTTCATAAAGTCTTATTATGTCTTTTTGTGTATGTAAAATGTTATAAATGTGTTTTAGCAGTATGAATGATACGTGAGTGTGGATTAATGTTAATATGAAGATAATTGTTTAACGAGTTATGTAGTAGGATTTAGTGTGGGAGCATTTCGAAGAAGTATGGTTATGAACAAAGGGGATTTTTGTAGAATAGATTTGTAAAGTATGTTTATGGTAAAGGGAAAGTTAATTAAGGTATAAATAACAATAGTAAATAACTTTATGCATAAGCAAAACTTTAGCATATTAGATAATTACGTCGGTAAAAACTGCAGTCACGAGGTTTACTATTTTGCCATTGGTTATTGATGAAAAGCGCGGACTGACGCGGGAGAATGTTGTTTTGCTATTGGCTGTTGAGTAAACTGACCAATGGTCAAGCAATATTCTTCGCGCGCCTTTCTCTGCTGGTAGAGAAGACTTAGAGTGTTCTAAAGAGGAGTCGAAGCCTAGCCATGAAAGAGATCGGACGTGTGCAGCAGTAGTTCCGATGGAAATGATAAGTTGCCGGATGTAGCAGTGCTTCGTACATCAAAAATGTTGGAAAGTGACGGCATAATTATTCCGATGTGTGTGTAGAAATTTCGGAATTTTTAAGTGAATTTTGTGACGAGAAAAGTCATATATTCCACGTGGCGTATTGAGCAGGTCGGTGGCTAAAAACTGTGACTGCATTTGGTACCGACAGACTTAATATTTGGCAAGCGTTCTCAAGCAAAAACAATTAGTATTTTTGTAGCTATTACGTTTTCGGGAAATGCAACACGATAAACTTGCTAACGTGAGTGAAAGGGATTGTGAGTGACTGTGTTAAGACTAGCACAGGCTTGGCAGTGATACTTGTTCACCTAAGTTTCGGAATATATTAATTGAGGACAAAACTTCCAAACTTTCATTTGTATGAAAACTTTCTCCCGAAACGTAGATTAGTGACTTAAATTGCAGCCTGGTTCACGTCGAAGTACAGTAGGTTTCACTCGGCTTTCCTACTGGTGAGATCTGCTGAGACAATGTTCACAGGTAGGTTCAGGTCCGTCGTAAAAGGAGGGAAAGAACCGCGCCGCCTCAAAGCGAAGTATTCACGGTCTGAAGAACTACCGCACCATTAGCTTACTTTTGGTTGTATATAAAGTGTTCACTAAAGTCCTGATAAGTCTCATTAAAATGGTAGTGGCGACTGCACAGCCCATAGAAAAAAAATGGTTCAAATGGCTCTGAGCACTATGGGACTTAACATCTGTGGTCATCAGTCCCCTAGAACTTAGAACTACTTAAACCTAACTAACCTAAGGACATCACACACATCCATGCCCGAGGTAGGATTCGAACCTGCGACCGTAGCAGTCCCGCGGTTTCGGACTGAGCGCCTAGACAGCCCATAGAACAAGCTGGATTCCGCAGTGGTTTCAATACAATTGACCATATAAACACACTGCGTGTGGTAATTAGTCGAGCCAATGAGTATGAAATGCCACTATGCATAGCCTTCATTGACTTCGAAAAAGCCTTTGATTCTGTCACCCACACTGCAGTCATACAAGCACTGGCTGAGCAAGGAGTCGAAACAAAATATATAAACATATTGTGCAACATCTATGGCACGTCTGTAGCATCTATCAACATAGGAAAAAACAAGTGCGAATTTACGATTGGAAAAGGAGTAAAGCAGGGCGATCCTATATCGCCAAAGTTATTAACAGCAGTTCTTGAGATGGCTATGTCCAAAATTGTTTGTAACAACAGAGGAATAAGGATAAATTGTAAAAGGCTCACCAACCTGAGATTTGCTGACGATATAGTGGTCCTAGCTAACAGTAAGATGGAAATGCAGACCTCTATCAAAGACTTAACAGATCATTGTCAGAAAGTTGGACTTAAAATAAATCACTCTAAAACTAAGGTTCTGCATAATAAGTGGGTAGCTGCAGGACAAGTAACACTGAACGGCAACGTCCTAAATAATGTTACAGAATATGTTTATCTGGGGCAATTAATTGACACAAAAGGGGATTTGAAGCCTGAAATTTTTCGTCGAATTAAACTGGTCTGCAGGGCTTACGGAAGGAATGCAACAGTTTTCAAATGTAACAGTCTACTTAAAGAAGACAGTTTTTGATCAGTGTGTAGTACCGGTTTTAACGTATGGGTTTGAAACTTGGACTTTAAATAAATTTTTCAAAAGGAAACTTAGAACTGCTCAGAGAGCTATGGAAAGGTCAATGTTAGGTCTCACTAAGAAAGATCGACAGAAAAGTGAAGACATTCGAGCAATAACACGACTAAAAGATATTATAGAACGGGTTAAGACTCTGAAATGGCAATGGGCAGGAGGTATTGCACTAACGAAGGATGGAAGATGGACAAAATCAGTTTTAGAGTGGAGTCCCAGAGGAAAACGAAGACCACCAGGGAGACCACCTGATCGCTGGGATAAGGAACTCAGGAAAGTTGCGGGCTTCAATTGGCAGAAGACAGCAGCGGACAGAGATGCATGGAAAGACCTCTTAAAAATATATTTAATAACTTAAAGAGGCTACATCTTGTATAGATTGAATTAGCTGAACAATAAATAAATAAATAAATAAATAAATAAATAAAGTATTAAAATCCTACGCTTTGTTACAACATAAGCATTGTTTCTATTTACAGTAAGCTACTTAAAACAATGATATGTGTTAAAAGAGGTTTCATTTGTCAGCTGGAATTGGTTTGTATTTTCTTTTTCTTTTTTCTTTGAAGCTTCTTGTGAAGCTATTTCTACGATGAGTCGCTAACTGAACTTCTCGGTGAAGTGACCAACAGTAGTCCCTCATCATGTTGGTGTTCCAGCGGCCTTGGTAGCGTTTTCCCATCACTTTAATGTCCTGGTGAAAACGCTTTCCTTGCTCCTCACTAACATCTCCTATATTCGCTGGGAAGTAATCAAGGTGACTGTTCAAAAAGTGAACATTCAGGCTCATTAAACATCCTAAAGGTTTAAACTTCTTTAACATTGTAGCTATAATCAAATGACGGACTAGCATACATTTTCAGTATCATTTTAATCGTTTGCTCCTTTACTAGTAGATAGTTATCAATATTATATTACTTATGATAATAAAAATTTGTAGACTGCCAAATACACTCCTGGAAATTGAAATAAGAACACCGTGAATTCATTGTCCCAGGAAGGGGAAACTTTATTGACACATTCCTGGGGTCAGATACATCACACGATCACACTGACAGAACCACAGGCACATAGACACAGGCAACAGAGCATGCACAATGTCGGCACTAGTACAGTGTATATCCACCTTTCGCAGCAATGCAGGCTGCTATTCTCCCATGGAGACGATCGTAGAGATGCTGGATGTAGTCCTGTGGAACGGCTTGCCATGCCATTTCCACCTGGCGCCTCAGTTGGACCAGCGTTCGTGCTGGACGTGCAGACCGCGTGAGACGACGCTTCATCCAGTCCCAAACATGCTCAATGGGGGACAGATCTGGAAATCTTGCTGGCCAGGGTAGTTGACTTACACCTTCTAGAGCACGTTGGGTGGCACGGGATACATGCGGACGTGCATTGTCCTGTTGGAACAGCAAGTTCCCTTGCCGGTCTAGGAATGGTAGAACGATGGGTTCGATGACGGTTTGGATGTACCGTGCACTATTCAGTGTCCCCTCGACGATCACCAGTGGTGTACGGCCAGTGTAGGAGATCGCTCCCCACACCATGATGCCGGGTGTTGGCCCTGTGTGCCTCGGTCGTATGCAGTCCTGATTGTGGCGCTCACCTGCACGGCGCCAAACACGCATACGACCATCATTGGCACCAAGGCAGAAGCGACTCTCATCGCTGAAGACGACACGTCTCCATTCGTCCCTCCATTCACGCCTGTCGCGACACCACTGGAGGCGGGCTGCACGATGTTGGGGCGTGAGCGGAAGACGGCCTAACGGTGTGCGGGACCGTAGCCCAGCTTCATGAAGACGGTTGCGAATGGTCCTCGCCGATACCCCAGGAGCAACAGTGTCCCTAATTTGCTGGGAAGTGGCGGTGCGGTCCCCTACGGCACTGCGTAGGATCCTACGGTCTTGGCGTGCATCCGTGCGTCGCTGCGGTCCGGTCCCAGGTCGACGGGCACGTGCACCTTCCGCCGACCACTGGCGACAACATCGATGTACTGTGGAGACCTCACGCCCCACGTGTTGAGCAATTCGGCGGTACGTCCACCCGGCCTCCCGCATGCCCACTATACGCCCTCGCTCAAAGTCCGTCAACTGCACATACGGTTCACGTCCACGCTGTCGCGGCATGCTACCAGTGTTAAAGACTGCGATGGTGCTCCGTATGCCATGGCAAACTGGCTGACACTGACGGCGGCGGTGCACAAATGCTGCGCAGCTAGCGCCATTCGACGGCGAACACCGCGGTTCCTGGTGTGTCCGCTGTGCCGTGCGTGTGATCATTGCTTGTACAGCCCTCTCGCAGTGTCCGGAGCAAGTATGGTGGGTCTGACACACCGGTGTCAATGTGTTCTTTTTTCCATTTCCAGGAGTGTAACATTAATAAATTTAATAAAAGTTCACCCGATTACACGAATTTTTCCCATTATGTCAATTGTAATATAAATAGTGAAGAAATGCCATTTTTGAAAATAAAAAAAACTAACAAACGGTACTCGATGCATCGATCCAGCGATTATGGGGCTTGAACGCTAACCACTTTTTTTTTTTAATCTCATTTTGTTCGTTTTCGTTCATTGCATCTGCTCGTGGCGGATATCGCGAGACACACGTTTCAGATCGTCGTTGATCCATTAACTCAGTTTTTTTATTACAGAGGGCAGCTAACCCTCTGACTGAACACGCTGAGTGACCGTGCCTGCTGACCACTCGGCTGCCGCCGCTTTATGGTAAAAATGGCCACGCACAGGTATATATTTGGCGACCGAAATTATCTTGCGTTTTTCTCAGTAACGCTAGAGAAGTACGCGCTGCTGCTTACACATTTAGTTGTCCTCACGGAGTACTACGAGTGTACGAGGTTTGCAGTAAATCCGCGTTCCAAACGTCGTGGTCTCCCCTTGTAAGCGATCACTTCAAAAAAATGACCATTTAAAATGTGCCTCGAACCCTAGTAACAACCGTATACATTGTGTGATCAAGAGTATCCGGACACCTGGCTGAAAATGACTTACAAATTCGTGGCGCCCTCCATCGGTCATGCTGGAATTCAATACGGTGTTGGCCCACCCTTAGCCTTGATGACAGCTTCCACTCCCGCAGGCATAGGTTCAATCAGGTGCTGAAGGTTTCTTGTGGAATGGCAGCCCATTCTTCACGGAGTGCTGAACTGAGGAGAGGTATCGATGTCGATCGGTGAGGCTTGGCACGAAGTTGGTGTTCCAAAACATCCCAAAGATGTTCTGTAGGATTCAGGTCAGGACTCTGTGCAGACCACCCCATTACAGGGATGTTACTGTTTGAAACCACTCTACCACAGGACGTGCATTATGAACAGGTGCTCGATCGTCTTGAAAGATGCAGTCGCCATCCCCGAATTGCCCTTCAACAGTGAGAAGCAATAAGGCGCTGAAAACATCAATATTGGACTGTGCTGTGAGAGTGCCACGCAAAACAAGAAGGTGTGCAAGCCCGCTCCAGGAGCAACACGACTACAACATTGTTAGTATTGGCATGAAGGAATGGTCCTTTAGTGCCCCCCCTCCCCCGTGGATCTCTAATGATTCTTGTATGTTTCTCCCGCTCACATATACGAGAGTATCCTCAGATCGTTCCTGCTATACTACTAAGCGTTATAACGTCCTGAATTCAACTGGAATGTGCAGTCAAATATTGAACACCTTGCTGTAACTCTTTGCCTCCTTTGCCTTTTCCTTCTCCAAGATCTTCATTGAGCATAGAATCTGATGACGTCGAATTATTCTTTGCTAGTATTGCACAGGTCGGCAGCTCGTGATCTCGCGGTATCGTTCTCCCTTCCCTACCACGTGGTCCCGGGTTCGATTCCCGGCGGGGTCAGCGATTTTCACCTGCCTCGAGATGACTGGGTGTTGTTGTGTTGTCCTCATCATCAACATTCATCCCCATTACGGTCGGAGGAAGGCAATGGCAAACCACCTCCACTAGCACCTTGCCTAGTACGGCGTTCGGGGTCTCCCGTATCGTCCCCTACGCTCTGTTACGGAGTATAGGGCTTCATCATCATCAGTATTACACAGACTGCGGAGATTGTGAGCGAATTTCTGCAATTCAGTCAGAATAACTAATGTTTCATATCTTAAGTCTTTTCAAATTTGTACATGTCCTAGTTCTTGTCTTGATGTCCCCAGCAGAAGAACTTCCTTAAGGCGGCTGTAATCATTCCAGTTCGGATAAGCTTTCCCATTATTTCGTAGCTGAGCTGTTTAATACTGAAGAAGCATTTCTGCTGGAACCCACTTATGTTCTGACATTAATCTTGCACAATATTTGGAAGACTGCCCTCGTTGTCTTCTTCAGAATTCGTATACTGCGAGGAGTCAAATTTGGAGGTGGTCGCTTTTTGGTGTCCAAGCACACTGTGAGATATGGTAGTGTGTAGGTAAGTATGTGGGTGCGTGGTGCATGGTGCGCTGTTCGCGGTGAATACATTGGGCGTCTTTGTCCCACATTTTGCTCTCCAGCTGTTGCCTATCCTGGTAAACGATAACGCTGGTGCAAGTACCACAGTCAGCCACTGTTTCGTCTTCTCACTCTTCTTTGACCTCATTATACGCTTGGAAAACTGTCGCTGTCCTTGATAACGTAATACTTGTCGTGTATGCTTTATTCTGCACGTAATGAACACTACGTTAGGTAAGTGGCCTGACCGTTCTGTAAATTAACGTGAAAATCAACGCCGAATGTGTAGTGCGCACTCTAAAGCGCGCGCTACAGACAGACGGCAGAATTGCGTCAGTGCCTGGAGCGTCACCTGGTACATACTAGGGCTGTTGATAAAATATCGATATATTAAACTTCCTGGCAGATTAAGACTGTGTGCCCGACCGAGACTCGAACTCGGGACCTTTGCCTTTCGCGGGCAAGTGCTCTACCATCTGAGCTACCGAAGCACGACTCACGCCCGGTACTCACAACTTTACTTCTGCCAGTATCTCGTCTCCTACCTTCCAAACTTTACAGAAGCTCTCCTGAGAACCTTGCAGAACTAGCACTCCTGAAAGAAAGGATATTGCGGAGACATGGCTTAGCCACTGCCTGGGGGAGGTTTCCAGCGCACACTCCGCTGCAGAGTGAAAATCTCATTCTGGTATCGATATATTGATACTATTCCCATAAATTTCAATATGTATCCACGGTATTTCTTTTCCCGATATATCGGTGTATCGATATCTAAAGCGGGTATTTTTATTTTATAATGTATTTTTTTCGCAATTTTCGGGGGAAGTACTTGAAATTGTTCTTTTGAAATTGTAATAGAACATAATTTTACTGTCACTGTGTGAAGGAGTCCTAGAACACTGTTTCAGAAACAGCGAAACAAACATGCCAAATTTAAACAGACGCAAAATCCGCAAGATTGACGATCTTTTACAGAAGCTCGAAATTTAGCGTGGACTTCAATGCGAGATGCTTATAACAGTTACCACAACGAAACTTTGTCTCCAAACGTGGCAGAAAATCCAAGGAGATTCTGGTCGTATGTGAAGTATGTTAGCGGCAAGAAACAATCAATGCCTTCAAGCGTGATAGCAATGGAGATACTATCGAAGACAGTGCTGCCAAAGCAGAGTTACAAAACACAGCCTTTCGAAATGCCTTCACAAAAGAAGACGAAGTACATACTCCCCAAGTCTAATCGAGAACAACTGCCAACATGAGTAACGTAGAAGTAACTATCCTCGGAGTAGTGAAGCAACTTAAATCACTAAATAAACGCAAGTCTTCTGTTCCAGACCGTATACCAATTAGGTTCCTTTCGGAGCATGCTGATGCATTAGCTCCATACTTAACAATCATATACAACCGTTCGCTCGACGGAAGATCCATACCCAAAAGACTGGAAAGTTGCACAGGTCACACCAATATTCAAGAAAGGTAGTAGGAGTAATGCACTTAATTAGAGGCCCATATCGTTATCGTCGATATGCAGTAGGATTTTGAAACGTATATTGTGTTCGAACATTATGAATTACCTCGAAGGAAACGGTCTATTGACACACAGTCAACGTGGGTTTAGGAAACATCGTTCTTGTGAAACACAACTAGCTCTGTTTACCCATGAAGTGTTAAGTGCTATGATAAGGGATTTCAGGTCGATTCCGTATTTCTGGATTTCCGGAAGGCTTTTGACACTGTACCACACAAGCGGCTTGTAGTGAAATTGCGTGCTTATGGAATATCGTCTCAGTTATGTGACTGGATTTGTAATTTCCTGTCAGAGAGGTCACAGTTCGTAGTAATAGTACATCGAATTAAACAGAAGTGATTTCTGGCGTTCCCCAATGTAGTGTTATAGGCCCTTTGCTTTTCCTTGTCAATATAAACGATTTGGGAGACAATCTGAGCAGCCGTCTTCGATTGTTTGCAGATGACGCCGTCGTTTATCGACTAATACAATCATCAGAAGGTTAAAGCAAATTGCAAAACGATTTAGAAAAGATATCTGAATGGTGCGAAAAGTGGTAGTTGACCCTAAATAACGAAAAGTGTGAGGTCATACACATGAGTGCTAAAAGGAATTCGTTAAACTTCGGTTACACGATAAATCAGTCAAATCTAAAGGCCGTGAATTCAACTAAATACCTAGGAATTATAATTACGAAAAGCTTAAATTGGAAGGAACACACAGAAAACGTTGTGGGGAAGGTTAACCAAAGACTACTTTTTATTGGCAGTACACTTAGAAAATGTAACAGATCTACTAAGGAGACTGCCTACACTACGCTTGTCCGTCCTCTTTTAAACTGCTTCGCGGTGTGCGATCCTTACCAGATAGGATTGACGTAGTACATCGAAAAAGTTCAGAGAAGGGCAGCACGTTTAGTATTGTCGTAAAATATGGGAGAGAGTGTCACAAACATGATACAGGATTTGGGCTGGACATCATTAAAAGAAAGGCGTTTTTCGTTGCGACGGAATCTTCTCACGAAATTCCAATCTCCAACTTTCTCCTCCGAATGCGAAAATATTTTGTTGACACCGACCTACATAGGGAGAAACGGTCACCACGATAAAATGAGGGAAATCAGAGCTCGTACGGAAAGATAAAGCTGTTTTATCTTTTCGCGCGATACACGAGATTGGAATAATAGAGAATTGTGAAGGCGGTTCGATGAACCCTCTGCCAGGCACTTAAATGTGATTTGCAGAGTATCCATGTAGATGTAGATGCAGATGAGCTTTCATTAAGTTCGCACTTTTGTTTGACTGTGTGAAGCAATTATAGGTGGCGTAAAGAAGTCCGATTCCACTGGGGTGGTGGTGGTGTGAACGGAATAACAAGATTTCCGATGTAAAGAAATGGCACACAGGTCGCTTTAAAAAACAATTTTTCACATCGGCATTCTTAAGAAAACAACTGCTGAAAATGATGAACAAAAATCTAAATGACAAGATCGGTCTTTGAAGTGGGCGGAGACGTGTGAGGTGAAATGCTGACGTAATCGGCTCTCGGCGCTAGTAACAGAAACTGCAACGTTTAACTTCACCACGCTACTTTGACACTGCAGCTACTAGGTTGCTAGAGTTTGCAGAAATGAAAAAAGAGGGAAGTCGACACGAAGAGTTCCTGGCAAATCCGACTATGACGAAACCAAATGACAGATCCATCGGACACCTTTTGTTGTACCACTTGCATGCAGTTATTGTTAGCCAAGCGTGGACCTGCACCGTTTCCCTTTCATTTCTTGCTCTAAGAGGGATAAGCGGGGATCTAGGTAATTGATGTACAGAATATCTAATAATAAAGCAATACTTAAATATACAGGTCTAATACCGGCAGTATACGAGGGCAGTTCAATAAGTAATGCAACACATTTTTTTTCTGAAACAGGGGTTGTTTTATTCAGCATTGAAATACACCAGGTTATTCCCCAATCTTTTAGCTACACAACACTATTTTTCAACGTTATCTCCATTCAATGCTACGGCCTTACGCCACCTTGAAATGAGGGCCTGTATGCCTGCACGGTACCATTCCACTGGTCAATGTCGGAACCAACGTCGTACTGCATCAATAACTTCTTCATCATCCGCGTAGTGCCTCCCACGGACTGCGTCCTTCATTGGGCCAAACATATGGAAATCCGACGGTGCGAGATCGGGGCTGTAGGGTGCATGAGGAAGAACAGTCCACTGAAGTTCTGTGAGCTCCTCTCGGGTGCGAAGACTTGTGTGAGGTGTTGCGTTGTCATGAAGAAGGAGAAGTTCGTTCAGATTTTTGTGCCTACGAACACGCTGAAGTCGTTTCTTCAATTTCTGAAGAGTAGCACAATACACTTCAGAGTTGATCGTTTGACTATGGGGAAGGACATCGACCAGAATAACCCCTTCAGCGTCCCAGAAGACTGTAACCATGACTTTACCGGCTGAGGGTATGGCTTTAAACTTTTTCTTGGTAGGGGAGTGGGTGTGGCGCCACTCCTTTGATTGCCGTTTTGTTTCAGGTTCGAAGTGATGAACCCATGTTTCATCGCCTGTAACAATCTTTGACAAGAAATTGTCACCCTCAGCCACATGACGAGCAAGCAATTCCGCACAGATGGTTCTCCTTTGCTCTTTATGGTGTTTGGTAAGACAACGAGGGACCCAGCGGGAACAAACCTTTGAATATCCCAACTGGTGAACAATTGTGACAGCACTACCAACAGAGATGTCAAGTTGAGCACTGAGTTGTTTGATGGTGATCCGTCGATCATATCGAACGAGTGTGTTCGCACGCTCCGCCATTGCAGGAGTCACAGCTGTGCACGGCCGGCCCGCACGCGGGAGATCAGACAGTCTTGCTTGACCTTGCGGCGATGATGACATACGCTTTGCCCAATGACTCACCGTGCTTTTGTCCACTGCCAGATCACCGTAGACATTCTGCAAACGCCTATGAATATCTGAGATGCCCTGGTTTTCCGCCAAAAGAAACTCGATCACTGCCCGTTGTTTGCAACGCACATCCGTTACAGACGCCATTTTAACAGCTTCGTACAGCGCTGTCACCTGTCGGAAGTCAATGAAACTATACGAGACGAAGCGGGAATGTTTGAAAATATTCCACAAGAAATTTTCGGTTTTTTCAACCAAAATTGGCCGAGAAAAAAAATGTGTTGCATTACTTATTGAACTGCCCTCGTATTTACAATGTGCAGCAAATTTTTTATAGCCAGTACGTAGGCTTTTTTTCCATTGACATATCGATATAGCAATGAGAGTCACCGAAATAATGGTCACAGTGAAATCCATAACATGTTTGTATACCCGAGAAAGTATATTTTGCTTGACATCGAACGATTACGCTTTATAATTTTGTGGGATTTGGTTTAGAGGATGGTGGTTTGTATGGGCATTCAACGTTGACGCAGGTAACTCCTCTCTGAATGTAGCCTTATTCTGTTTAATTCTTCTCGCGTATGTACGACGTGGCGTCCTGCTGACGTTACCAGTATTCGCGCTCGAACAGCAGTGACGCAGCCGTGAGCTCCTCAGTCACACTCCGCAGCAGTAGCAGGTAGCGAGCGGGGCGCGCGCGGATCTCTCCCGCTTTTTACGTCCCTCGATGAATCACGCCCAGGGCAGGGCGCTGTCGCTTTTCCGAGGCGCAGCCTCCGCCGTCCACTTTGTTGTGTTAGAGGTGAAACACCTGGGAACGACCGAACGCTGTACCACAGGAAGCCCCACTAACGACCGTAGCTTATCGAATACCACTTGACAAGAAGGAATCTCAACTGAGACATTACCAGTCATTCCATTAAAAGAGCACACTGGTCGTGTTCAAACACTGTAAACTGAGTATGTCTGGTAGCAGCCAGTGATGTGTAGTGTGTGTGTGTGTGTATGTCAGTGGGACGTGTGGAATCAGCACAGAAACATGGGTCGACGTGGAGATGTGATAGAATGGCAGAAAGGTCCTGCCGTGTTTGGACGAGTCCGTCACCACACCAAGAATGAAGTTAACCGATCTGTTGGTACATTTACGCAGACTTTCAAACGTCACTACAAGGATGGTCACGGCCTAAGAACATTCGGCGTAAAAGACCCTAACCAACGGCCACTGAAGACGAGGGTCACGCCTTGTCAGTGACAATTAGTTCCAAGCCTGACAGGAATTGCTGCTGTCAGCGACTGCAGGCCTATCTCAACCAGTTCCCAGCTGAATATTGCGGAGGGGGACGGCATACAATATGACACTGTGCATCGGGTACTTCTCATTGCTCAGAGCGGCGCATAAAGTTGACGTCTTCATTGAGCCAAACAACACAGAAACTGGGCTGCCACTAGCAGGAGGAGTGTACAGTGAGCCGACGAAATGTGGTTTCGCCTCTCTTCAAATAATGCAAGACGTGAAGAGCATCGAGACCAAATGAGGCGCTTCTACAGAGGGCCGGAGGTGGCTCTGCGATGTTCAGAACGTCTGGGTCCATTCATTCAGATTACCGTCAATATTCCCGTTGACCGGGAGCTGCCCTTTCTTCTACGTCTTCATTGTTACAACAGCAGAGTTCAGAGCGCTGCAGGGATACGTTCCTGGTCCTATCGTTCAGGCACCCTATACCACCCGATCTAAATACCTTAAAAATGTCTCTGACGATATGGAATAACGATTGTAGCGCAACAGTCAGCATCCCCACAATTTCGCAGCTCTGTGGAATGTAATTATCAGCGATTGGCATCAAGTGGATATGGCAAACCTGAGGAACCTCTCTTCCTCGCCGGAGTGAATCGATTCTGACGGCTGGAGCCGGCGCTGGACGGAGTTAGCACCAAGTCTCCTGGAGTGACCGAATTATTGTCCGCTGTGCTTATGTACCCCGTGACCGAAAAAGGACGCAGGTCTCACATACCCACTACACGGTCCGGACACATTACTATGACCACCTGTCAAAAACCTGAGTAACTTACCTTCTCCAGCGCGGACCCCTGCAAGATGTGCACGTAGAGAGTCAATGAGTTTCTGGAAGCTATCGACACGGATGTGGAGCCATGCCGAATCCAGCTTCGCTAGGCTCCTTGGTTCAGGATCCGTGACGCTAACAGCCCTGTCGTGATGGTCTCACAGATTCTCGATTGGATTTCAATCCGCGGAGTTTGGTGGCCAGGGAGTACGGTAAACTCATGCTCGTGCTTGTAGAACCACCCACGTTCACTGCGAGCTGTATGACACGTTTCGTTGTCCTACTGGAAGATGCCGTCGTGCCGACGAAAAAACTGCGTGTAGGGGTGGACATGCTCACTTGTGTTGATCCATCGTGCCTTTCAGAATGACGAGTCACCTATGGAACGCCACGAAAACGTTCCCCGGGCCACAACGCACGCGGGGTGTGTACTTTCAGACGTTTCACGCCGTACACTCCAACCGTCATCTGTTCGAGGGAGCGTGAAACGTGGTTCATCTGAAAAGGCCATCAGTCGACATCCAGTGCCAGTCCAGGTGAAGACACTGTTGGTAACCCCTTGCTTCATCTGGGCGGTCAGTTGCTTAACTGTTGCACGGCTATTCGCCCGTAAACATCTCTGAGGCTGCAACATCTCCGAGGCCATCGTTCACCTCTGCCATCAATGGCTCGTGGTTTTGGATACGACCATTTTGCCATGCACAGTGGACTTACGCCACGGCGACACGCGAATGATCTATAAATTTAGCCATTTCTAAAATGCTTCCATCCTTGGTCCGAAAGCCAATGATCATGATCTTTTGGACGTCAGATAAAACAATCCATTTCCGCGTTACGCCAACGACTGCACTGTTTTCCGCGTCCCTCCGGCACTCTTTTTACAGGGTGGTCCATTGCTCGTGACCGGGCCAAATATCGCACGAAATAAGCGTCAAACGAAAAAACTACAAAGAACGTTACTTGTCTAGCTTGAAAGGGTAAACCAGATGGCGCTATGGTTGGCCCGCTAGATGGCGCTGCCATAGGTCAAACGGATATCAACTGTGTTTCTTTTAAATAGGAACCCCCATTTTTTATTACATATTCGTGTAGTACGTAAAGAAATATGAATGTTTTAGTTGGACCACTTTTTTCGCTTTGTGATACATGGCGCTGTAATAGTCACAAACGTATATGTACGTGGTATCACGTAACATTCCGCCAGTGCGGACGGTATTTGCTTCGTGATACATTACCCGTGTTGAAATGGACCGTTTACCAATTGCGGAAAAGGTTGATATCGTGTTGATGTATGGCTATTGTGATCAAAATGCCCAACGGGCGAGTTCTATGTATGCTTCTCGGTATCCTGGGCGACATCAGCCAAGTGTCCGGACCGTTCGCCGGATAGTTACGTTGGTATTTAAGGAAACAGGAAGTTTTCAGCCACATGTGAAACGTCAACCACGACCTGCAACAAATGATGATGCCGAAGTAGGTGTTTTAGCTGCTGTCGCGGCTAATCCGCACGTCAGTAGCAGACAAACTGCCCGAGAATCGGGAATCTCAAAAACGTCGGTGTTGAGAATGCTACATCAACATCGATTGCACCCTTACCATATTTCTATGCACCAGGAATTGCATGGCGACGACTTTGAACGTCGTGTACAGTTCTGCCACTGGGCACAAGAGAAATTACGGGAGGATGACAGATTTTTTGCACGGGTTCTATTTAGCGGCGAAGCGTCATTCACCAACAGCGGTAACTTAAACCGGCATAATATGCACTATTGGGCAACGGAAAAATCCACGATGGCTGCGACAAGTGGAACATCATCGACCTTGGCGGGTTAATGTGTGGTGCCATTATGGAAGGAAGGATAATTGGCCCCCATTTTATCGATGGCAATCTAAACGTGCAATCTATGCTGATTTTCTACGTAATGTTCTACCGATGTTGCTACAAGATGTTTCACTGCATGACAGAATGGCGATGCACATCCAACATGATGGATGTCCGGCACATAGCTCGCGTGCGGTTGAAGCGGTATTGAATAGCATATTTCATGACAGGTGGATTGGTCGTCGAAGCGCCATACCATGGCCCGCACGTTCACCGAATCCGACGTCCCCGGATTTCTTTCTATCGTGATCCACCGACAACGCCTGACAACATGCGTCAGCGCACTGTCAATGCATGTGCGAACATTACGGAAGGCAAACTACTCGCTGTTGAGAGGAATGTCGTTACACGTATTGCCAAATGCACTGAGGCTGACCGACATCATTTTGCGCATTTATTGCATTAATGTGGTATTTACAGATAATCATGCTGTAGCAGCATGCGCTCTCAGAAATGATAAGTTCACAAAGGTACTTGTATCACGTTGGAACAACCGAAATAAAATGTTCAAACGTACCTACGTTCTGTATTTTAATTTAAAAAACCTACCTGTTACAGGGAGCGAAAGGCTATTTACAATTTGTACAGAAACCAGCTGGCAGTTATAAGAGTTGAGGGGCATGAAAGGGAAGCAGTGTTGGAGAAGGGAGTGAGACAGGGCTGTAGCCTCTCCCCGATGTTATTCAAGCAGTATATTGAGCAAGGAGTAAAACAAAAGAAAAATTCGGAGTAGGTATTAAAATCCATGGAGAAGAAATAAAAACTTTGAGGTTCGCCGATGACATTGTAGTTCTGTCAGAGACAGCAAAGGACTTGGAAGAGCGGTTGAACGGGATGGACAGTATCTTGAAAGGAGGATATAAGATGAACGTCAACAAAAGCAAAACGAGGATAATGGAATGTAGTCGAATTAAGTCAGGTGATGCTGAGGGGTTTAGATTAGGAAATGAGACACTTAAAGTAGTAAAGGAGGTTTGCTATTTGGGGAGCAAAATAACTGATGATAGTCGAAGTAGAGAGGATATAAAATGTAGACTGGCAATGGCAAGGAAAGCATTTCTGAAGAAGAGAAACTTGTTAACATCGAGTTTAGATTTAAGTGTCAGCAAGTCGTGTCTGAAAGTATTTGTACGGAGTGTAGCCTTGTATGGAAGTGAAACATGGACGATAAATAGTTTGGACAAGAAGAGAATAGTAGCTTTCGAAATGTGGTGTCACAGAAGAATACTGAAGATTAGATGGGTAGATCACGTAACTAATGAGAGGTATTGAATAGGATTGGGGAGAAGAGAAATTTGTGGCACAACTTGACTAGAAGAAGGTACCGGTTGGTAGGGCATGTTCTGAGGTATCAAGGGATCACCAGTTTAGCATTGGAGGGCAGCGTGGAGGGTAAAAATCGTAGAGGGAGATCAAGACATGAATACACTAAGCAGATTCAGAAGGATGTAGGTTGCAGTAAGTACCGGGAGATGAAGAAGCTTGCACAGGATAGAGTAACATGGAGAGGTGCATCAAACCAGTCTCAGGACTGAAGACCACAACAAGAACAACCTGTTACCAACTGTTCGTGTAAAATTGTGAGCCATATGTTTGTGACTGGTTCCAAGAACATCAACTATGCGAAAATCAACACGCAATATTGAAACATACCGATATCAGTTCCTCAGGTTTGTAATTTCTTGGCACTAGAAAAACTGCGTCCCTATGGCACGTCAAATCAGCGTTCCGACTGGCACGAAATTTTTCCTGAGAAGCAGGACGCAACACAATATCGAGAGTCGAGAGTCATTTATGGCCACTGATGTAATTTTCCGATAAAGATAGCTTTATGTTGTAAAATGTTGTACCAACGTTTCGGTCACTGCTGCGAGTGGCTTTCATCGGGGGAGAGTTTTATGGTAATTGACTCCACCTGATGATGCAAACACTTCGAAACGCGTAGGAAATTAAAAAAAAAAAAACTTTAGATTCAGTGACTCGTTACGCTGTATATTTGTATTTCTAGCTATCTTATTTGTCACGTTATGTTCTCTCTGGGCGATGTCTGTTGTAAAGTCTTACTCTGTAATGACGGCGTAACTCAAAATTTTATATAGTCGTGCAAAACGTTGTAGTTCTAGCACAGCACTGTATCGGAATCTAGCATGAGCTAGAGTCGAGCCGATATCGATAGATCTCTGCGCGCATTAAGGAAGTACCGCTAGGTGGAATATTGTTTGGGCCGTTTCTCGGCCGTAATGGCTTATGAAGGCAGTTCCGCAGCCTGGGTCCGGCACGAAGGACGCCGAGGAGAGGGTTTATGTGCGGCTCCCACGCGATGCAGTAAATTGCAGGCGACAGGCGGCTGTTTGCGAGACGGGCGGTCCGGAACGAACGTGGCGTCGGAAGGACATCTCTGATACGGGCGTGGGAATGTCTCGACGCTGCGGGCGTGCCGCGGTCGTAGCCGCTGCTTCACCGCAGCGGACGGATCGCAGAGGTGCGATTGTTTTCCCGAGGCGTTTTACGTTTTCCGACTATTGCAATTATATATACACTCCTGGAAATGGAAAAAAGAACACATTGACACCGGTGTGTCAGACCCACCATACTTGCTCCGGACACTGCGAGAGGGCTGTACAAGCAATGATCACACGCACGGCACAGCGGACACACCAGGAACCGCGGTGTTGGCCGTCGAATGGCGCTAGCTGCGCAGCATTTGTGCACCGCCGCCGTCAGTGTCAGCCAGTTTGCCGTGGCATACGGAGCTCCATCGCAGTCTTTAACACTGGTAGCATGCCGCGACAGCGTGGACGTGAACCGTATGTGCAGTTGACGGACTTTGAGCGAGGGCGTATAGTGGGCATGCGGGAGGCCAGGTGGACGTACCGCCGAATTGCTCAACACGTGGGGCGTGAGGTCTCCACAGTACATCGATGTTGTCGCCAGTGGTCGGCGGAAGGTGCAAGTGCCCGTCGACCTGGGGCCGGACCGCAGCGACGCACGGATGCAAGCCAAGACCGTAGGATCCTACGCAGTGCCGTAGGGGACCGCACCGCCACTTCCCAGCAAATTAGGGACACTGTTGCTCCTGGGGTATCGGCGAGGACAATTCGCAACCGTCTCCATGAAGCTGGGCTACGGTCCTGCACACCGTTAGGCCGTCTTCCGATGATGATGTTTGGTTTGTGGGGCGATCAACTGCGTGGTTATCAGCGCCCGTACAATTATCCAATCTTTTGCTCAGTCCAATTTCGCCACTTTCCTGGATGATGATGAAATGATGAGGACAACACAAACACCCAGTCATCTCGAGGCAGGTGAAAATCCCTGACCCCGCCGGGAATCGAACCCGGAACCCCGTGCTCGGGAAGAGAGAACGCTACCGCGAGACCACGAGCGGCGGACGCCGTCTTCCGCTCACGCCCCAACATCGTGCAGCCCGCCTCCAGTGGTGTCGCGACAGGCGTGAATGGAGGGACGAATGGAGACGTGTCGTCTTCAGCGATGAGAGTCGCTTCTGCCTTGGTGCCAATGATGGTCGTATGCGTGTTTGGCGCCGTGCAGGTGAGCGCCACAATCAGGACTGCATACGACTGAGGCACACAGGGCCAACACCCGGCATCATGGTGTGGGGAGCGATCTCCTACACTGGCCGTACACCACTGGTGATCGTCGAGGGGACACTGAATAGTGCACGGTACATCCAAACCGTCATCGAACCCATCGTTCTACCATTCCTAGACCGGCAAGGGAACTTGCTGTTCCAACCGGACAATGCACGTCCGCATGTATCCCGTACCACCCAACGTGCTCTAGAAGGTGTAAGTCAACTACCCTGGCCAGCAAGATCTCCGGATCTGTCCCCCATTGAGCATGTTTGGGACTGGATGAAGCGTCGTCTCACGCGGTCTGCACGTCCAGCACGAACGCTGGTCCAACTGAGGCGCCAGGTGGAAATGGCATGGCAAGCCGTTCCACAGGACTACATCCAGCATCTCTACGATCGTCTCCATGGGAGAATAGCAGCCTGCATTGCTGCGAAAGGTGGATATATACTGTACTAGTGCCGACACTGTGCATGCTCTGTTGCCTGTGTCTATGTGCCTGTGGTTCTGTCAGTGTGATCATGTGATGTATCTGACCCCAGGAATGTGTCAATAAAGTTTCCCCTTCCTGGGACAATGAATTCACGGTGTTCTTATTTCAATTTCCAGGAGTGTATATATATATATATATATATACGAAGTGATCAGGCAATGTTTATAGTTTCCACGTTGTTTTCTTCAGTGTACACTATCTTATCAACAGTATCCGGCGACATATTATTCGACATTAATATGCATTGTGTCTGTGTAGCGGTTCGTATCACGCGAGAGCAAAAGTTACGTGACCGAACAAGATACACTACTGGCCATTAAAATTGCTACACCACAAAGATGACGTCCTACAGACGCGAAATTTAACCGACAGGAAGAAGATGGCCGGCCGATGTGGCCGTGCGGTTCTAGGCGCTTCATTCTGGAACCGCGTGGCCGCTACGGTCGCAGGTTCGAATCCTGCCTCGGGCATGGATGTGTGTGATGTCCTTAGGTTAGTTACGTTTAAGTAGTTCTAAGTTCTAGGGGACTGATTAAGTCCCATAGTCCTCAGAGCCATTTGAACCATTTGAAGAAGATGCTGTGATATGCAAATGATTAGCTTTTCAGAGCATTCACACAAGGTTGGCGCCGGTGGCGACACCTACAACGTGCTGACATGATGAAAGTTTCCGACCGATTTCTCATACACAAACAGCAGTTGACCGGCGTTGCCTGGTGAAACGTTGTTGTGATGCGTACCATCACGTTTCCGACTTTGATAAAGGTCGGATTGTAGCCTATCGCGATTGCGGTTTATCGTATCGCGACATCGCTGCTCACGTTGGTCGAGATCCAATGACTGTTACCAGAATATGGAATCGGTGGGTTCAGGAGGGTAATATGGAACGCCGTGCTGGATCCCAACGGCCTCGTATCACTAGCAGTCGAGATGACAGGCATCTTATCCGCATGGCTGTAACGGATGGTGCAGCCACGTCTCGATCCCTGAGTCAACAGATGGGGACGTTTGCAAGACAACAACCATCTGCACGAGCAGTTCAACGACGTTTGCAGCATCATGGACTATCAGCTCGGAGACCATGGCTGCGGTTACCCTTGACGCTGCATCACAGACAGGAGCGCCTGCGATGGTGTACTAAACGACGAAGATGGGTGCACGAATGTCAAAACGTAATTTTTTCGGATGAATCCAGGTTCTGTTTACAGCATCCGTGTCTGGCGACATCGCGGTGAACGCACATTGGAAGCGTGTATTCGTCATCGCCATACTGGTGCATCACCCGACGTGATGGTATGGGGTGCCATCGGATACACGTCTCGGTCACCTCTTGTTCGCACTGACGGCACATTGAACAGTGCACGTTACATTTCAGATGTGTTTCAACCCGTGGCTCTACCCTTCATTGATCCCTGCGAAACCCTACATTTCAGCAGGATAATGCGCGACCTCATGTTGCAGGTCCTGTGCGGGCCTTTCTGGATACAGAAAATGTTCGACTGCTGCCCTGGCCAGCACATTCTCCAGATCTCTCACCAATTGAAAACGTCTGGTCAATGGTGGCCGTGCAACTGGCTCGTCACAATACGCCAGTCACTACTCTTGATGAACTGTGGTATCCTCGTGAAGCTGCTTGGTCAGCGGTACCTGTACACGCCATCCAAGCCGTGTTTGACTCAATGCCCAGGTGTATCAAGGCCGTTATTACGGCCAGAGGTGGTTGTTCTGAGTACCTATTTCTCAGGCTCTATGCACCCAAATTGCGTGAAAATGTAATCACATGTCAGTTCTAGTATAATATACACTCCTGGAAATTGAAATAAGAACACCTTGAATTCATTGTCCCAGGAAGGGGAAACTTTATTGACACATTCCTGGGGTCAGATACATCACGTGATCACACTGACAGAACCACAGGCACATAGACACAGGCAACAGAGCATGCACAATGTCGGCACTAGTACAGTGTATATCCACCTTTCGCAGCAATGCAGGCTGCTATTCTCCCATGGAGACGATCGTAGAGATGCTGGATGTAGTCCTGTGGAACGGCTTGCCATGCCATTTCCACCTGGCGCCTCTGTTAGACCAGCGTTCGTGCTGGACGTACAGACCGCGTGAGACGACGCTTCATCCAGTCCCAAACATGCTCAATGGGGGACAGATCCGGAGATCTTGCTGGCCAGGGTAGTTGACTTACACCTTCTAGAGCACGTTGGGTGGCACGGGATACATGCGGACGTGCATTGTCCTGTTGGAACAGCAAGTTCCCTTGCCGGTCTAGGAATGGTAGAACGATGGGTTCGATGACGGTTTGGATGTACCGTGCACTATTCAGTGTCCCCTTGCCAGTGTAGGAGATCGCTCCCCACACCATGATGCCGGGTGTTGGCCCTGTGTGCCTCGGTCGTATGCAGTCCTGATTGTGGCGCTCACCTGCACGGCGCCAAACACGCATATGACCATCATTGGCACCAAGGCAGAAGCGACTCTCATCGCTGAAGACGACACGTCTCCATTCGTCCCTCCATTCACGCCTGTCGCGACACCACTGGAGGCAGGCTGCACGATGTTGGGGCGTGAGCGGAAGACGGCCTAACGGTGTGCGGGACCGTAGCCCAGCTTCATGGAGACGGTTGCGAATGGTCCTCGCCGATACCCCAGGAGCAACAGTCCCTAATTTGCTGGGAAGTGGCGGTGCGGTCCCCTACGGCACTGCGTAGGATCCTACGGTCTTGGCGTGCATCCGTGCGTCGCTGCGGTCCGGTCCCAAGTCGACGGGCACGTGCACCTTCCGCCGACCACTGGCGACAACATCGATGTACTGTGGAGACCTCACGCCCCACGTGTTGAGCAATTCCGCGGTACGTCCACCCGGCCTCCCGCATGCCCACTATACGCCCTCGCTCAAAGTCCGTCAACTGCACATACGGTTCACGTCCACGCTGTCGCGGCATGCTACCAGTGTTAAAGACTGCGATGGAGCTCCGTATGCCACGGCAAACTGGCTGACACTGACGGCGGCGGTGCACAAATGCTGCGCAGCTAGCGCCATTCGACGGCCAACGCCGCGGTTCCTGGTGTGTCCGCTGTGCCGTGCGTGTGATCATTGCTTGTACAGCCCTCTCACAGTGTCCGGAGCAAGTATGGTGGGTCTGACACACCGGTGTCAATGTGTTCTTTTTTCCATTTCCAGGAGTGTATTTGTCCAAAGAATACCCGTTTATCATCTGCATTTCTTGGTGTAGCAATTTTAATGGCCAATCGTGTATTCGTGTATTATTTGAAGCGTACTCGTGCGCAACTGTGAGAAAGCAGCATTATCGCTGACGCTCTCTCTATTCCTTGAACTAAGATAGCTTTGGTTCGATGCTAACTATTGTGGAAAGGTATGGTCTAGTTTGTTATGTTAATGAGTATTGAGTATTGACGAATGCATTACTGCTTAAGAGAGAAGGCATTGTTGCGAGACCGCCATCTTCAGTGGAATTCTGATTTTGTGCGAGAAGAATAAGCCAATAAAGCAATTTATCGGCAGCGTAAACAAGGTGTGTATTGCGTAAATTATTCTCGATCTTATGGTTTCACATTTTCAAATATTTGTGCATGCATACGAGACATTTCTTTGGACTGTGGAAGCTCGAACCTGGAAACTTTATACGGTCATTAATTTAAAGTCTTTTACACAAATCCACTTCGACGGACAGGTTTCCATAGAAAGGAGAATTGGACAGCAGTTAACGTAGACTATGATTCCTACAGATTCAGAATGCAGTTGGACGACCGACTGAGACGTCGAGTACAGCTTATGGTCAGCGTGCTGCAGCAGATCTCTAGTGAGAGCTCTTTTCTTAGAGAGTGATTGCTAAAGAACTAATTCATTGAATCATAGTAATAATAATAATAATAATAATAATAATAATAATAATAATAAAAGCAGTTCATCGAGGTGAAAGGAAATTTTCAACACAGATATCCGTACAATAACTGGGTTCAGAGTGAAACAGTGACTCCTCTCATGAATCATTGCCTCTCAATAAAATTATAACAATTTACCTTTCACGTGAGAGGGAGCTACATCTGCCCTTCGTCTTTTTGCCAGCAGGAACTCTGCTGGAGACACTTTCAGTGAGGTGTGTAAGTGTCTGTGGAGGAATGGCAGCCGATTCTTGCTCAAGAGGCACAAGGAGAGAAGGTAGTGATGCTGGAGACTGGGGTAACATCAACATGTTACAGGGTCTGCATACTGCTGATGCCTTGCATCAACAAGCAAATACCTTTGGTAGACAAAAATAAATGATTCAGTTGCAAAAGACGCAGGTTTATTCTTATCTGCATGATAAATGTTAGAATCCTGTTCATAATAGAAAACCTTCCGGACCACGGCTCGCTCTGGCTATTTTGTAGATGTTTCTGTTTCGTTGTGAATACTATACTCCAAGGCAGTGGTTCCCAGCGTGGGGGTAATTCCCCCTGAGGGGTAAAATGAGATTTTGTGAGGGATAAAAACTAAACAATTGAACTCTCTTTCAGTCATGAAAGTAAATTATGTTCAAAAGATCATCGCTACTATCACATTTCGTAAGACCAATACTGATTATACAAGTTATCAATAATTACTTTTTCTCAGTTAGTAGCATTAATGCGAAGAAGGTTACAGGTTCCTCACATAGTTCACCCACTACACACGTGCTTTGTCTCGTACATCGCTGAGGATAAAAATGAGACATGTACCTAACAAATACTAAATATCTCAAGAAAATGTGTGCTTCAAGTTCTATATAGTACTTGCAGAAGCTCAGAAATTGCTTCATTAGCCGCTTCGAAACAGATAAATGAATTAATTGACTGCACGACACAGCAGTAAACTACATAAGGCCTATTACAGTGCTGCATACAGCATTGTTATTATTATTATTAGTGGCTGTGCACGGACACAAAGCATTAACGGCCTGAAGTCTTTCAATTTCTGCCAATTCAGATGTAAAGAGTGCAGCAATCAAATGACTTACAAACTGTAAGTATAGTGCACACATTTTAACTTGGTTGATTTTGAATGGGGCTGCAGTGAACAGGTCAAGCAGGTGCCGCAGTGGAGAGGCGTAATGCAGGGGAAGTGTGTTTTGTAGCATGTTTCTACCCTCAGGTGGATACTTAGCTTTCTTATCTGAGAAGCAGTTGTGGGTAGCACTTGCAATGCACCACGAATTCCTTCGTCATTCATTCTAATACACAGACACACGCACACACACACACACGCACACACACAAATTTTAAGTTGACAAACCAGAATAACTCGAAAAATAAGCTTCACATGAAAGAATGTGTAGAATCCAAAGTTGATTATTTTCGAGGGGGACATCAGCTGGTGCTAAAATTAGCCCATCACCCCAGCCCAGCCCCCAGGGGGTGGGGCGGGAGGCAACTTTAAAATTTCAAATGGGAACCCACATTTTTATTGCAGAATCAGATTCTACATAAAAAACTACGTACATTTTGTCTTAAGCATTTGTTTTGGTTCTTGGTAGTTGGCGCTCTAATTCAGGAACATCCATGTTCTCATTTTTGCGTGGAAAATGGTTACGGATAAATAAAAAATACTTATATACTTCGTAAATTTTGATTCGCTAAGACTAAAACTCTCCCTCTCTCCCCATAGGGAGGGGTTTGAGAGAGAGAAATTAGAGTTTTACAAATGTTGACCCGAATCTGCGGAAAAAATTAATACTTAAGTCAACATTTGTAAAACTCCAATTCCTCTTTCTTAATCCCACCCTATGGGGAGAGAGGGAGAGTTTTAGTTTTAGCAAATCAAAATTTACGAAGTAAATAAGTATTTTTTATTTATTTATCCGTTACCATTTTCCACGCAAAAATGATAACATGGATTTTCTTGAATTACAGCGCCAATTACCAACAATCAAAACAAATGTTTAAGACAAAATGTATGTAGCTTTTTATGTAGAATCTGATTCTGCAATAAAATGGGGGCCCCATATATACTCGCGCACACACACACACACACACACACACACACACACACACACACATATATATATATATATATATATATATATATATATATATATATATATATATATGCGTCAAAAAAATGTATACACACTTTGAACTGTCATAGACAATTTATTTCCCGTTCTACAAGGTTAAATATCTGTGAGAAAGTAATGTTATGTTTCTTCAACAGGTGGCAGCAGTGGCAGGGAAGTAACTGCAACATGGCGGACGTGCGTTTGAGCTTTGATGCACGGAAGCAGATAATTAAGTGGTACTGGAAGTTTGAGAATGTAGCTGCGGTTCGAAGACAGAGGAGAAGTGAGTATGGTACAGAACCACCTTCAAGGTTAACAATTACACGTGTACGAGACAAATTCGAAATTCATGGAACAGTGTGTGATGTGCATAAAGGTCGATCAGGGCGACTTCGTACAGCTACAAGTGATGATTCCACAACTGCGGTCTTGGAACTGTTTCAGCGTTCGCCTCAAAAATCTTCAAGGCAAGCGGCACGCGAGAGTAATGTAAGTGCTAGTAGTGTGCTATGCATTCTGAAGAAACGCAAGTTTCGTGTGTACATTCCAAGGCTGGTGAAACAGCTAAGTGACGACGATCCAGATCGAAGGTTAGAATTTTGTGAATGGTTTCAGGAGATGGTGAGACGTGAACCGGGATATATGGGTAGCATAATTTGGTCGGATGAAGCCCAATTCAAACTATATGGAACTGTCTATAGGCACAATTGTGTGTACTGGGCTGAAGATAATCCTCACATTACAGTTGAAAAGGCTGTGAATTTGTCTGTTGTAAATGTGTGGTGTGGTTTGTCTGTAAGGGGACTCATTGGGCCTTTCCGCTTTGAAGGTACTGTTACTGGAGAAACGTACCTAACAATGCTTGCTGACTCCATATTCCCTGCCATTCGTGCATTATACGGTAATGATGAGTTTTATTTCCAACAAGATGGCGTCCCGCCGCACTATCGTAGGGACGTACGAGCATACCTGGATCACGATGTGCCAGGCCAGTGGATAGGACGCAGGGGACCAATCGTGTTTCCTGCACGCTCTCCAGACCTCACGCCGCTGGATTTCTTCTTAAGGGGCACAGTAAAAGATGAGGTGTAAAAACGTAAAACGTAACCTGGACACACTTTGGAATGAGATTCAGGCGGTGTGCGCAGAAATTTCATTGGACACTTTGATACGATGTACAGAATCAGTGGTGACTCGTACTCAGAAATGTATTGAAACACATTTATTTTACCAATTGGACTTTAAGTTTTCCATTTCCAGAAATTTAAATTCAAATCAAATAGCTCTGAGCACTATGGGACTTAACTTCAGAGGTCATCAGTCCCCTAGAAATTAGAACTAATCAAACCTAACTAACCTAAGGACATTACAGACATCCTTGCCCGAGGCAGGATTCGAACCTGCGACTGTAGCGGTCGCGTGGTTCCAGACTGAAGCGCCTAGAACCGCTCGGCCACTCCGGCCGGCCCAGAAATTTAACATTGTAGAACGGGAAATAAATTTTCTATGACGCTTCAAAGTATGTATACATTTTTGATGCACAGCGAGAGAGAGAGAGAGAGAGAGAGAGAGAGAGAGAGAGAGAGAGAGAGAGAGAGAGAAATTAAGTATCATTTGTCTTTCGTCGTCTTAAAAAGAAAAGATTGTGCCGAGAAAAGTCTTTCATTCTAGAGTTTAGTTAGGTGCTAAAGTTGGTAATAATGTTGGGAGGGGGGGGGGGGGAGCAACAAACCGTGGGGGCGGGAGGCACGGGGTACTGTCAAAATGTTTCTGAGCATTATGGGAGCCTTATCTGAGGTCATCAGTCCCTACTTAAACCTAACTAACCTAATTACATCATACACTTCCATGCCCGACGCAGGATTCGAACCTGCGACCGTAGCGGTCGCGCGGATCCAGACTGTAGCGTCTAGAACCGCTCGGCCACTCCGGCTGGCGACGGGGTACTAACTAATGTGTAATTGCACTCAGAGGTAATGGTCTAAGTCAGGTTGGGACCCACTGTTCTAAGGTATCTTTGCGGAGCATTTTAAAATACAGTTTCAGCTGGTGCTGGCGTCAGTCCCCAGCAGCGGAGAGCCTGTGAAGGAGGGTATCGGGCGCGGAGTAGAAAGTGTCGATCGGCGCAGCGCGCGGTCCAGCAGATTGAGTCAGACCGGGGCGCGGACTACGCACCGTTACACAACGGCGGCCGGCGTTGAGCAAAGCGCCAGCCAGCCTCCAGTGGCGCCCGAGACTTTGCTGGAGGCGGCCTGGCGGAGGAGGCGCTGGGCGGCGTGAGAGGGGGGGGGGGGGGGACACCTTGGCATTGGCCGCCAACCCAACACGCGTGTGCGTATGCCAGTGCGTGCAGGCGCGCTGCCGTCTGCGTGGCTACTCCGCAAGCCACGGTGCGGCTGATCCACTTGCCGTTGCAGAGTCGTTAGGAAACGCAGAGCGACTTACAATGAGACATAATACGAAGTGAGTTCAAAAAGTAACGCGAATTTTGGGAAGGCTCATGTTCTATTTTGCCCGATTCTCAAGGTGGCAGGGGTAAAATACAGGGAGCGAAAGGCTATTTACAATTTGTACAGAAACCAGATGGCAGTTATAAGAGTCGAAGGACATGAAAGGGAAGCAGTAGTTCGGAAGGGAGCGAGACAGGGTTGTAGCCTATCCCCGATGCTATTCAATCTGTATATTGAGCAAGCAGTAAAGGAAAAAAAAGAAAAATTCGGAGTAGGTGTTAAAATCCATGGAGAAGAAATAAAAACTTTGAGGTTTGCCGATGACATGATAATTCTGTCAGAGACAGCAAAGGACTTGGAAGACCAATTGAACGGAATGGATAGTGTCTTGAAAGGAGGATATAAGATGAACGTCAACAAAAGCAAAACGAGGATAATGGAATGTAGTCGAATTAAGTCGGGTGATGCTGAGGGCATTAGATTATGAAATGAGACTTTAAAGTAGTAAAGGAGTTTTGCTATATGGGGAGCAAAATAACTCACGATGGTCGAAGTAGAGAGGATATAAAATGTAGACTGGCAATGGGAAGGAAAGCATTTCTGAAGAAGAGAAATTTGTTAATATCGAGTATTGGAGGGCAGTGTGGAGGGTAAAAATCGTAGAGGGAGACCAGGAGATGAATAAACTAAGCAGATTCAGAAGGATGTAGGTTGCAGTAGGTACTGGTAGATGAAGCAGCTTGCACAGGATAGAGTAGCATGGAGAGCTGCATCAAACAAGTCTCAGGACTGAAGACCACAGCAACAACAACTTAGCCCGATTTGATCGATTTTTTTTTCATTCAGATATGTAGCCTGTTGCCATATGTCCAAAATGTTAATGTGTTTTCGTAATATCGCCGATTATTTACAGTGACTGACAAAAAAAGTGACTAACCGGAAGGGAAGCAGGAAACGAAACGTAACGGTTTGAGAGGGTATGTGATGTTAAATCAGTAATTACAAAATCGGATCATATTCATAAAGCAGGACGAGCTCGCTTAACATTATGGCATTGCAGCTGCTCTGGCCTGGATGTCTGCAGTGAGTCGGTTAGGAGGGGTGTCATAACGCCCTTGTGTCCTCTACCGAGGCATGCTGGCCCTCAAGTGTTGGAACTGGACTTCTCTATCCTGGATACTTGCAGTGGGACGGATTTGACGTCCCACTTGGGAGAACACTTCTTCCATCACGGACATATACAGGGGTCTCGCTAGCCACGTTGAAAAGTACGAGTAGCAACACGATGCTGTCACATGAGTGGTAACACAGGAGGACACAGGATGCCCGTGATGTACCGCTATGACATCATAGTTCCCTCAATCAGTACCATCCCTGATCTCAAGTCATAACCGGAAGCTCCACACACCATGACACAAGGTGTAACACTGCTGTGCCGCTCCAAAACTTTGCAGGAATGGGACTTCTCCCCAAATCGCCCAAGGTAATCCTCCGGGTCAGTGTAGGACCGTGATTCATCGCTCAACACAACTTATCGCCTTTCATCAGTAGTCCACGGTTCCTTGTCAGAGCACCACTCCAAACGCTGTTGCGTTAAGAGCGGCTTATGCAGTAATTCTGAAGTCTGGCTGCTGTTGGTCTTCTACGGATGGCGCTGGATTACACAAGATTATGCAGGATGGCAAGCGTTATGATGGGCTCCACCATCGGGATGGTCAGACGTGGTCCACCGGAGCCTTGACGTGAATAGTTAATCGTCTGTCTAAGAGAATCATTTCACGTGAACGCTCAATGGTTTCTTCATTTGTGGCGGTAAACGGTCGTCCGGCTCCTTCATCGTGCGTAACACTTGTGCGACCATTTCGGAATTTTTCAATCCATTCGTAGATACTCCGTTGTGGCAAAACACTGTTCCCGTACTGTACCGAAAGTCTTCGATGAATACACCTTCCGACCACAAAAAACGGATCACTGAACGTTGCTCTTCTTTGGAGCAAATAGACAGCGGAGCAGCGATAACGAAACTAACCTAGCAGCTTGAAAATTGCGAAGATATAACAACGAATAAACAAAGCATGCTGCGTCGTCATCAACGTAAAACGACAGTACTACCAAAATAAACAAAAATGTAACTAAATTGCGGATAATAATTGACTACTCTCGTATATGCACAGAAGGTTATTTTCGGTTATGAAACTAGACGGGTCAAGATTACCTGCCAGCCTGAGTGACGGAAATCTGTATAACTGCATCTGTCCGTATGCCTACAATTTGTACCAGGTATAAATTTCCATGTGTCTTCAGCACGCCAAAAATAATTAAATAGTACTAAAAATTTGTTTTGCTTGTCATCTGTGTTGCTGGGAAATGTGAAACAAAGCCGAATGGCGCACGTGGCGATTTCACAGTTTGCCCCTTGCCACGTCAAACACCGTGGCGTGATGGAGCGAGCAGAGTTCTTGGTCGTCCTTGTATTGTTTAGAGTATCAGACAACAGATATTAAGGTGCGACGTATAGACAGTATTTTTTTTTTTTACTGGCTCAGTACATTGACGATAAGGGACAAACAATAAGAATGGACCTCCTGCCTCGGCGCCTGACGGCGCTGTGCAACTACAGTAGCTGTTTACTGGCGCCGTGTTTCAATTTCCTGTGGCTGGTCCCAGCCAGACAGCCAGCGGAAGTGGGAGACACAGCTTCTGCGCATGCGCCGGGACAGGCTGCGGCTCGGATGGCTGCTGTCTCGTCACCCCGTCAAGTCGAGAGATCGTCTTCGGAGTACTCTCAGTTCCAGACCCGACACCACACTGGCAAGCCAACTTCCGTCTGCTATACTTGAATAATGCTAATCAAAATCAACAGCTGTATTGTACTCAACGTCGTTCACGCAAAACATGCTACCAGTTCCGACGCCAAAAAGTGTCATCTTCAGGTCCCAAGCGTAATCTACCATCAACGTACGAACCACAAAGACAAAGACCAACGGACTCCTCAAATGGAAACAGTGCAACTTATTAAGCATGTGCAAGCAACAAAGTCGACTGCAATGGAGCCAAAATCATCTGGATTCCTATCATCTGTTATTGCTACAAAGATACGGAATCTAGTTGATTTTGGACCCGCTGCAATCGACTTTGTTGCTTGCACATGCTGGCGCAACATGTTTAATAAGTTGTACTGTTTCTATTTGAAGACTCCGTTGGTCTCTATCTTTGTGGTTCGTACGTTGCTGGCATGCTGTGCTTGGGACCTGAAGATGACGCTTTTTGGCATCGAAACTGGTAGCATGTTTTGAATAAACGACGTTGGATTACAATACAGCTGTTGGTTTCGATTATCATTATTCAAGTACTCCATGTCTGGCTACTGTACCACTGTCCTCAATAGAGTCTCAGCGTCTATCTACTATGAAAATTTTGGAAATTCGTGGTAAGTTACTATGGGACCAAACTGCTGAGGTCGTCGGTCCCTAGCCTTACGCACTACTTAATATAACTTAAACTAGCTTACGATAAGGACAACACTCACACCCATGCCCGAGGGAGGACTCGAACCTCCGGCGGGGACCGAGCGAGGTGGCGCAGTGGTTAGCACACTGGACTCGCATTCGGGAGGACGACGGTTCAATCCCGTCTCCAGCCATCCTGATTTAGGTTTTCCGTGATTTCCCTAAATCGTTTCAGGCAAATGCCGGGATGGTTCCTTTGAAAGGGCACGGCCGATTTCCTTCCCAATCCTTCCCTAACCCGAGCTTGCGCTCCGTCTTTAGTGACCTCGTTGTCGACGGGACGTTAAACACTAACCACCACCACCATCCGGCGGGGGGGGGGGGGGGGGGACTCCATGATAGGAAATCAGTAATTTTTATTTTACAAACTGTAACTAATGTTGACTGCAAACCACTGGTCTTCAAATTTTAGTAACATCCGTTGACAGAGAATTTTTTTGTAGCATATCATGCTAGCAGCCTCAGTGACACTACGGTGTAATCAGAACGAATGTTGTAATACGAATTGCTTCAGCAAACAGGCGTACTTCAGAATACTTACATAATTGTTGTTTGGTGTAACTGTGCAAAGAGCTGACGAAAATGCGACAAATATCGCCTTGTCTCCAAGAAACACTTTACAAAAATACTTAGAACGTTTCCCACGCGACAGACTTACTCAGAAACCTTATCATCGCGACGTAGTCGCTGGAAACGCTTAGAAATGGCATTGTGTGTCTGACATTAGGTTCTTTACAAAGCAGGTACATCTGATAGAAAAGAAAATGAAACAGGTAAATGAAGCAGTGATTATCTGGAAGATTCTTTGCAAAAACAGAAAGTAAAAATACAGTTGTTCTCCTATTAAAAGAAAATAGCGTTTTACCATGTAAGAATTTTTAGCATATTGCAGCTCCGTCAGCAACTGTGATAGATTAATATTTTCAAGAATCAGCCTGAACTGCCCAAATTTTCTGGTCTTTAACAGGTTTCGGCTAAATTAACCTAGCCTTCTTCAGAAGCATAAAATTACTATAACATGCCAGAGTAAGGCATAGTCAACATTAAAATTAAAGCATATAGTACCGCGGTACCATGTCGAATTAAAACTACTTAACTGAAGTTTAATTTTAATGTCGACTGTGCCATACTCTGTCATGTTATAGTAATTTTGTGCTTCTGAAGAAGGCTAGATTAATTTAGCCGAAACCTGGTAAAGACAAGAAAACTTGCGCAACTGAGGCTGATTCTTCAAAATATTATTTTTAACATGTAATTTCGTTTCTGGTATCTGGAATGTACTTGGTATTTAACTAATTTTACATTTTTTATGATTTTTTTTTTTTTTTTTTTTTTTTTTTGCAAGACGTTGCATGTTTAGTAGGCAATACAGCAGTGGAATACTTGCTGCTCAGCTTCTAACGTCCGATACCGACGACAATACGTTAGATATTGTGAAATGTGAAGTGATTCACTCGTAGGGAAGGCTGCATCTGTCGTGAGGGCACTAAATCATACAGAATAGTTCTCAAATATCTCGGAATCAAGTTGCGCCATGTAGTGATGTTATCGTAGGGTAGACATACGGCGTACCCAAGCGCTAAATGACTTACGCCTGTTTTTGTTCCTGTTCTTCTACACATACTTTCGGGAATAATAATGTAAAAAAGCGCCTGTTCTTCTCCCTCCGCAATCCAACACCGTCGTTTCTCGGCAATGCCCATTCTTTTTCTGTCTGCGGCCTTTTCATCCCGTGCCGCTTTAATCAATCTTGTGTTGTTGTTCCGTCCAGTTCAGATTCCATTCTTTTTCTTTGCCTTTATCAACGCCACATTGCTTCCCAGAACTTGGAATTTTAGATGTCCACTCTTCTGTATGCATTGCGCCGATCCGTATTATGCCTCGACTGGAAGTGAAATCTGACGGTTTCTCCGTGCAGGCTCCACTGAAGGAATGCCACAGATGATCACTAAGGAGATGTGTTGTGGGATCCTCCAGTTTGCTTCTCATGGACTTTATGGTTGGTACTGAGCATTATCTGTTACAAAGAAACATAAACGTGAGGTATTATAAACACACGTGTGTGTGTGTGTGTGTGTGGGTGTAGTCTTTAAGATGGCTCGACAATGCATTTAATATCGTAATGTGCAACTGTCCGTGTTGTTGTTGTGGTCTCCAGTCCAGATACTGGTTTGATGCAGCCCTCCATGCTACTCCATCCTGTGCAAGCTTCTTCTCCCAGTACCTACTGCAACCTACATCCTTCTGAATCTGCTTAGTGTATTCATCTCTTGGTCTCCCTCTACGATTTTTACCCTCCACGCTGCCCTCCAGTACTAAATTGGTGATCCCTTGATGCCTCAGAACATGTCCTACCAACCGATCCCTTCTTCTAGTCAAGTTGTGCCACAAATTTCTCTTCTCCCCAATTCTATTCAATACCTCCTCATTAGTTACGTGATCAACCCGTCTGATCTCCAGCCTTCTTCTGTTGCACCACATTTCTAAAGCTTCTATTCTCTTCTTGTTTAAACTGTTTATCGTCCTTCTTTCCTTTCCATACATGGCTACACTTCATACAAATACTTTCAGAAAGGACTTCCTGACACGTAAATCTATACTCGATATTAACAAGTTTCTCTTCTTCAGAAACGCTTTCCTTGCCATTGCCAGTCTACATTTTATATCCTCTCTACTTCGACCATCATCAGCTATTTTGTTCCCCAAATAGCAATTTAAGTGTCTTATCACCTGTAATTCTTCAGGCTTTCCCGGCGATCTAATGACATCCGCCTCCTCCCTGTAGAGTCTCTTGATGTAATTCTTCAGGCTTTCCCGGTGATCTCAGGTCGCACCTGATGAAGGTAACGAGTTACGCTACCGAAATATCGTGCAAGTACGACGCTGATATCCGGCAGAACACCCGACAACCCGAGATGTCTTATCACCTGTTAGTATAAACTTTGAAACAGCGATACTGTTCTATGCTTCTCCTGTCACAGGTTGTGTAACTGAGAGGTGTATAAATTTTCTGTAAAGGAAGAAGCAACGCGTCTCTCGCAGCGGTAACAGAGACAGACCCCTGTTTGCCATTGGAAGCAAGTCCATCCCTTTGCAGAACGTTATGACGACGATGAGTAAGAAGAAGAAATGTAATATCATGGCAAAAGATTTTTACAACATTCAACGAAGCAGTTTTTCTACTTCCTTCTATAATATGACATTTCAGGCGTTGTTACATTACTACTTTCCATTTTTACAAAACTTTTTGTAGGCCCCTATTGCTATGCTCCTAACGTACATTCTCCTTATAAAAGCTAACATCTGAGGCGACACATATCTTTAGGTTAACGCTTGAGATAACAGATTTTTTTTCTTAAAATGTCTTCAAACTACTCAGCGACTCAGTTTGAAATCTTTTCACTGAAAATATACGTGTTGCGGCTCGATTTAGTGGGCTAGGTTCAATAAATAGCTTTTGAAGACTAAATTTTATTGTTGAAAGTTTGACACTACACGAACAAGGGCTATGAGCACTTGTTCAGTAGAAGAGATGTGTTTCGCAGTAGCAAAATGAACAAGTGGTTATAGCTCTTAAGGTATGTATTTTAGAGGCCACGTTTACTGGACATTTTGATCATGTTTTGGTCCACACTGCCTCCTCCCAAAATACTGAAAGCAAAGAACTTGCAGTAGAAGAGGTCAACTGACAGATGCATCACAATGATTTGACGCTTATAAAACTTTCTATTCGATCGTTTCGGAAACAGGGTCCTTTACATTAGACTGATACATTCACCCATCCCCATCATCTCTGGAAGTTCGTAACATCATCACGGAATCACACTGTGTAATACTTATACATAAAGTAATGGTTAAAATGGAATGCAGCTTTGGTGCGCAAGAAAGGAAGTGAAATGACGTTAGCAGTGGAAAGGTAGGCTTTCTGTTCAGTATTGGATGACTCGGCTGTACTACAGACAATGCGCGGCATCAGGTGACGCTCGATGGTTTGCAACAGCAAAGGCTGGCGTATGCCTTGACAATGGCTTGCTGAAGTGGGCTAGGTGACTACCGTTTTCACTCATTTGCACTGTGGTACCGTCAGCAACCTGCAGGTCAGAGCAGGTTGGCATACTGGCACAGTCATCCAATAGTGCCGCTTAAGATCTTCCATTTCCGATGTGTGTGTGTGTGGGGGGGGGGGGGGAGGAGATCAAGGATCGTTTTATTCGGGAGGCTATATCCAGGTACAGAGAGCTAAAGTGATTCGGTTTACATTGATCGTAATTCGGCGTTTCTCACTAGATGCACGCAAACAAACAAAGTCCGAGCGGGCCTTGAACAGTCAACTGTACAGGCAGGCCGCCGAGTCATCCTAAGCTCGTAGGTGTCTCCGGGTGCGAATACGGACGGGAATGTGTTCAGCACACCGCTCTCCCTGCCGTTGTCAGTTTTCGTGACAGATGCCACTACTACTCAGTCAAGTACACTATGGCCATTAAAATTGCTACACCAAGAAGAAATGCATATCATAAACGGGTATTCATTAGACAAATATATTATACTAGAACTGACATGTGATTACATTTTCACGCAATTTGGGTGCATAGATCCTACAGCTGCCTATCCAACTTCAACACGATACCACAGTTCATCAAGAGTAGTGACTAGCATAGTGTGACGAGCCAGTTGCTCGGCCACCATTGACCAGACGTTTTCAGTTGGTGAGAGATCTGGAGAATGTGCTGGCCAGGGCAGCAGTCGAACATTTTCTGTATCCAGAAGGGCCCGTACAGGACCTGCAACACGCGGTCGTGCATTATCCTCCAGAAATGTAGGGTTCCGCAGGGGTCGAATGAAGGGTAGAGCCACGGGTCGTAACACATCTGAAATGTATCGTCCATTGTTCAAAGTGCCGTCAATGCGAACAAGAGGTGACCGAGACGTGTAACCAATGGCACCCCATACCATCACGCCGTGTGATACGCCAGTATGGCGATGACGAATACACGCTTCCAATGTGCGTTCACCGCGATGTTGCCAAACACGGATGCGACCATCATGATGCTCTAAACAGAACCAGGATTTATCCGAAAAAATGACGTTTCGCCATTCGTGCATCAAGGTTCGTCGCTGAGTACACCATCGCAGGCGCTCCTGTCTGTGATGCAGCGTCAAGGGTAACCGCTGACATGGTCTCCGAGCTGATAGTCCGTGCTGCTGAAAACGTCGTCGAACTGTTCGTGCAGATGGTTGTTGTCTTGCAAACGACCCCATCTGCTGACTCAGGGATCGAGACGTGGCTGCACGATCCGTTACAGCCATGCGGATAAGATGCCTGTCATCTCGACTGCTAGTGATAAAAGGGCGTTGGGATCCAGCACGGCGTTCCGTATTACCCTCCTGAACCCACCGATTCCATATTCTGTTAACAGTCATTGGATATCAACCAACGCGAGCAGCAATGTCGCGATACGATAAACCATAATCGCGAATCGGCTACAATCCGACCTTTATCAAAGTCAGAAACGTGATGGTACACAATTCTCCTCCTTACACGAGGCATCACAACAACGTTTCACCAGGCAACGCCGGTCAACTGCCGTTTGTGTATGAGAAATCGGTTGGAAACTTTCCTCATGTCAGCACGTTGTAAGTGTCGCCACCGGCGCCAACCTTGTGTGAATGCACTGAAAAGCTAATCATTTGCATATCACAGCATCTTCTTCCTGTCGGTTAAATTTCGCGTCTGTAGCACGTCATCTTCGTGGTGCAGCAATTTTAATGGCCAGTAGTGTAGCTCCTCAAGAGGCTTCACAAGAGCTGAGTGCAGCCCGCTTGCCAACAGGACTCTGCAGACTCGGACGGTGAGAGACACACAGTGGATCGACACCAATTCAGACTGTGTGCGACTGCTGATCGCCCTTCGCAGACAGCTTCGCTACACGCCGTCCAGTCGTATCTCAAGTGTCTCCGCCTCTGCTCATTATTTGTATATACAGGGCTATTACAAATGATTGAAGCGATTTCATAAATTCACTGTAGCTCCATTCATTGACATATGGTCACGACACACTACAGATACGTAGAAAAACTATGAAAGTTTTGTTCGGCTGAAGCCGCACTTCAGGTTTCTGCCGCCAGAGCGCTCGAGAGCGCAGTGAGACAAAATGGCGACAGGAGCCGAGGAAGCGTATGTCGTGCTTGAAATGCACTCACATCAGTCATAACAGTGCAACGACACTTCAGGACGAAGTTCCATAAAGATCCACCAACTGCTAACTCCATTCGGCGATGGTATGCGCAGTTTAAAGCTTCTGGATGCCTCTGTAAGGGGAAATCAACGGGTCGGTCTGCAGTGAGCGAAGAAACGGTTGAACGCGTGCGGGCAAGTTTCACGCGTAGCCCGCGGAAGTCGACGAATAAAGCAAGCAGGGAGCTAAACGTACCACAGCCGACGGTTTGGAAAATCTTACGGAAAAGGCTACAGCAGAAGCCTTACCGTTTACAATTACTATAAGCCCTGACACCCGATGACAAAGTCAAACGCTTTGAATTTTCGGCGCGGTAGCAACAGCTCATGGAAGAGGATGCGTTCAGTGCGAAACTTGTTTTCAGTAATGAAGCAAAATTTTTTTCTTAATGGTGAACAGACACAATGTGCGAATCTGGGCGGTAGAGAATCCTCACACATTCGTGCAGCAAATTCGCAATCCACCAAAAGTTAACGTGTTTTGTGCAATCTCACGGTTTAAAGTTTACGGCCCCTTTTTCTTCTGCAAAAAAAACGTTACAGGACACATGTATCTGGACATGCTGGAAAATTAGCTCATTCCACAACTGGAGACCGACAGCGCCGACTTCATCTTTCAACAGGATGGTGCTCCACCGCACTTCCATCATGATGTTCGGCATTTCTTAAATAGGAGATTGGAAAACCGATGGATCGGTCGTGGCGGAGATCATGATCAGCAATTCATGTCATGGCCTCCACGCTCTCCCGACTTAACCCCATGCGATTTCTTTCTGTGGGGTTATGTGAAAGATTCAGTGTTTAAACCTCCTCTACCAAGAAACGTGCCAGAACTGCGAGCTCGCATCAACGATGCTTTCGAACTCATTGATGGGGACATGCTGCGCCGAGTGTGGGAGGAACTTGATTATCGGTTTGATGTCTGCCGAATCACTAAAGGGGCACATATCGAACATTTGTGAATGCCTAAAAAAACTTTTTGACTTTTTGTATGTGTGTGCAAAGCATTGTGAAAATATCTCAAATAATAAAGTTATTGTAGAGCTGTGAAATCGCTTCAATCATTTGTAATAACCCTGTAGTATAACTTGTCTTGCGTGTCTGACGATTAGGAAAACTGTATTCGATGTGGCAGAGTCGGTCAGTACTGTAGGACTATTCAAATACATTAATTGGAAGAACGATTTCAGTATTGTGAAGCATTTGTGAAACAACGCAAATAACGTGCGACAAAATTTTAAACAAATTCTCAGTATCGGCTAGAAAAGCCTCGCAAAGGCAATGGAAAGTTGGTAAACTTAATCGAGAAATAGTTATTGGACGCCACCGGCTATTTGTTCTCCGTATTTTGCATTTCTTCGTACTGGCGACACTTGCAGCAGCCTCAACTACTTTCTTTAAAGGCCACGTTTAACTGGCTCGTTTTACAAACAACACTCCGACAGGCCGCGGACCCGCAAAGGGAGTTGGACTCGTAAGAGACAGCTAGGCGAGTATACGACTTCCTACCTTCCACTCGAGAAAGACATAAAAGCAAATTTATCAGAGGGCAATGGTGCAGCGTGGCGAAAGACAGGAGAGAAAAGCCGTGTGTGCTGAGAGGCACACATGGGCAGAAATAAGGATTGATTCACAGCAAAGTAATGTTTTCCGCCGACGAGGGCACTCCGGTCTTTGGCCAGGCCGCCCCTTCTCGGAAGTGGTACAGCTACCGGATTGAGTAGGAGGGTTATAAGGTAGGGATGTAAGTCATGGAAGACTTTCCCGCCTAGCGAAATCCAGGGGCAGGATGAAGATTTAGTTGAGGGTTTGCCTCGTCTTGGCCTTCTGACTTAACGCAATTAGAGTCAAAAAGTGTTCGGGGGTGCTCTTGCTCGTGGTTTTTTTAAAGTGAGCGTCTGTAGATTGATAAAATGGTTCAAATGGCTCTGAGCACTATGGGACTTAACATCTGAGGTCATCAGTCCCCTAGACTCAGAACTACTTAAACCCAACTAACCTAAGGACATCACACACATCCATGCCCGAGGCAGGATTCGAACCTGCGACCGTAGCAGCAGCTCGGTTCCGGACTGAAGCCCCTAGAACCGCTCGGCCACAACGGGCGGCGTAGAATGATAAACAATTGTTAATGTTTTGTTAATGGGTATTAAAAGACATGTGTTACTAGTTTGGCAGTAGTTTGTACTGGATAGTAAACCCCACCCACTTCCACGTAGTTAGGTACGGGCACTGACCCCCTTATGAGGCTTGCTAAAACGTGGGAAATATTGTAAAATAGTGATAAAATTGTATTGCAAAACTGCTGTAAACATAGTAGTGAAATAAAGAAACACGAAGGTGAGTCAAATGAAAACCTTAAATCTGTAATAACAAATCGAAATTTCGCGCCGTTATCCTGCAAGTTGGTAAGCGTGCTACAAACAGCGTGCAGAATGGCCTGTAGGTGGCAGCATAGTGCAGATGCACACATACCGCCGCAGTATCAGTATAAAGATAGCCGCCCCACTTGCGACTTGCACCAGAGAAGAACAGCGCTCTGTTATTCGGTTTTTGCGTGGTGAAGGTGTGAAACCTATTGAAATTTATCGATGAATGAAGGTTCAGTACGGTGATGAACGTTTGTCACAGCAGCAAGTCTACGAATGGAGTAGGAAGTTCGCAGATGGTGTGACAGAACATTGCAGCAGTTGAAGCTATAGTGAAGGAAAACCACCGAGTGACACTGAATGACATTGCAGCATGTTTACAGATTAGTCTTGGGTCAGCACACCACATTGTGCATGATGTGCTCCAGTTTCACAAAGTGTCTGCAAGATGGGTGCCACAGCAACTGACTCCTGAAACGAGAGAGCGACGTGTTGATGCTTCTGAAGAACTTCTTTGGCGCTTTGAACGAGAAGGTGATGGCTTCCTTGCAAGAATCGTTACTGGGGACGAAACCTGGGTTCATTTTCACCAACCGGAAACGAAGAGAGCGATCAAAGAATGGCGCCATACCTGATCACCAAAACCAAAGAAGTTTCTAACAGAACCATCAACAGGGAAGATTTGCTGACTCTCTTTTGGGAAGAAAAAGGCGTCATTTTGGAGCATTACATGTCTAGAGGGACCACTGTCACCAGTGCATCATACACAGATCTCCTAAAAAATCATCTGCGCCCTGCAATCAAAACAAAGCGATGTGGATTGCTGTCAGCAGGTGTCCTTTTGCAACATGACAATGCAAGGTCCCACATTGGCTGTACAACAGTTGAAACAATAACAGACCTGCATTTTGAGTGTCTTCCTCATCCACCATATTCACCAGACCTTGCCCCAAGAGTTTTCCATATGTTTGGACCACTCAAAGGCGCGATGGGAGGAAAGAAGTTCCGTTCTGATGAAGAGGTACGCCACGCGGTGCATGAGTGGTTGCGCGGACTACAAAAGAATTTTTTTCTACAGGAATTTATGCACTTTTGAGCGCTGGAGGTCTTGCATTGAGCGTGGGGGAGATTATGTTGAAAAGTGATGCAGCTTTGTACCACTTCTGCACAATAAATAATATTTAAAAAACATTTAAGGTTTTCATTTGACTCACCCTCGTAGATATCCACGTGACACACAAGCTACAGTGAGCGAGGCTTTTGGCACTGTGTGCCGAGGAGCGGCTGCAGCAAGCTGCGAGTCGCATCCAGAGGCACCCCTTCCCGTGTGAAAGGCGTCTAGGGGGTGGCAAAGGTAGAGGTCGGAACGGTGACACTCGTCTGGAGTGATTTAACTTGTTTTTGCACAGTTTTCTGATCATAGTAATCGGACAGCGGGATGTAAATTAAAAGACAAACAAAAACTCTTTCCTGCCGAATGTCTTAGCCCTGAAATCATAATATGTGACGAGAATAAATTGCGAGTGTTAACACTGATGTGTGAATGTCTCATGTTGTCGTACAGCGATACACCTGCAAAACATGCGCATTCAGATCGCAATAAGCAACACAGCACTTGCAAATGAAACTGATCATTCCCAAGCTGCGACATTGTCGCGAATAAAACAGTGACCCGTATATACAATAAGTTTCCTTTAATTTACGTCTATGGTCAAAAACTTTTTGTTAACAGATTACTGGTTTCGGTCTATAATAACCATCATCAGATCTGTTTTATAAAAATTAGGACTTTTTTTTTTATAAAACAGATCTGATGATGGTCATTATAGACCGAAACCGGTAATCTGTTAACAAAAAGTTTGTGACCATAGACGTAAATTAAAGGAAACTTATTAAACTGATCATTGTTGCAGCTACGCCGAAATACTCCCAGAATGTCTGAGAAGTCGCACTAAGAGTATTTTGTACTAACAAAGGGCTTTGAGTTTACACATGAAATGACAGAATGGTTACTTGTTTGTTGGACTCGCGGAGAGTATCACGGAAATAATAAATAGTTTACAGGCACTCAAAGGTGGGCTAAAATGTCATTAAATGAAAAAAATAAATTAAGAAAATGTTTTCAAAGAGATCACTAGCAATACTCTTAATTTTCGTACATATCAGATCTGGGCGGAGCGTGGAAATGGAATTAACTACAGCTCTCACGTATTCGTATAAATAGCTACCCCTTAATGGAACAATAATTAGTTCCCTCTGCCACGCATTTCTGAATTACCGTTGTCGACGAGGGTGTCTCAGTAACAGTTGCCGGTGCGTCTAATCGCTCCTTTTCCGGACGCAAACTCTTACCTTACGCTTCGAGAGCCACGGCATCGACTTGCTGCCATGATCTTAATACGAAACGGTGGTGAACTGGCTTCTTACCTGAAACGAGAAGAAAGAGGGGACGAGTTAATATTATGACACACGTAAACAAAAGCAATTAGTAGAGCGAGTGCTTTTACTGTTTTGACACGTCACGACGAATTTCATCGCTTACGCTGGCTAAGGCGCTTAGCCCAGTCGCATGAAATGGCGAGTTGTAGTCGTATGAAGTTGGTGTGGCACTTAAATCTAATGACGAGCTTTGCTCGTAAATGCGAGCTTCCATATATGGATTGGTGGAGTTCTGCTCCTAGCTACCAGCTACCTCTTATTGTATTCCAGAACGAAACACAAGCCATGTATACCGTGTGGTAGCTGGTTTTAGTGAGCAACCAACTTGGTGAGCAGGGATCAAATGGTTCAAATGGCTCTAAGCACTATGAGACTTAAGGGGCTGCGAAACGCCCTATACTTGCAATGTTAAAATAACGCTTATAAATTACATCTTTCCTCACAAAGTATTTGAGGTAGGAAGTTGAACTTTTTACAGATTATTTATTGGAATATGGGCTACAACTTAACACAGGGATTTTACAAAATTTTAGTTCAGTTATTAAAGATGATTTTTTTTCAATTGTAATGAAAATTCACAACATTTTTTGCAATTTTTTATTTATATATTCAAAAATATACAGTTTTTTGGAAAAAGGCTGTGTTAAATTATGCAGAAGGTACTGTGTAACATTTACTGAAAGTTTGAAACAAATATGTTTGGAAGATCCTTAGAAAACATGTAATTAGTATGAGAAAATAAAAGTTTTGGGAATCGAGCGACAAAGATTGGATTAACTTTTTAGTGCATTCCAGGTCCATAGGATGGATTATCTTCATCCTCTGCAAACTCCTCCTCCAGCTTCCTCTTGTTCCTCCTCCTGTTTACTCTTGCTTGTATTTCTAGACTCTTTACAGCCCTGTCTGCAGCCCGAAGGCATTCCTTGTCTAAAGCAAGCATCGCTCGTACCATGTCAGAACCTATCTTCATTCCCATATTTCTAAATACCTTGCACCTTACAATGTTGCCATCATTGAAAGTCGCAACAGCATCATACACACCAAAGTGAAGTGTTTCTATTCCAACAAATACAGTCTTGGGGATTCTCGACCATATAACACTATTTACACTTTGATTGGGGTTTTGAGTTTTTCCGTGAACACACTTTTTCAACAGTTCAGGTGCTGCTAAGTCTCTGAAAATAGGTTAGCCACAACACATACTTTATCTCACATCACTAAAATGTACCTGATGAACACGGACGTTAATAATAACACCATTTGACAGCAGTTTAACAGCGCCACAGTGGGTCACGCCCATGTAGAACACATTTCAAAAAAAATTTAAAAATAGTTGTAGTCTTCGGAATTGAATAAATCATATATCTATTAAAAGGTAATAGTCTGCAGATTCAGAAAACGCAAAAAAGTAAAAATTGAACTTTTCATGATTTTGAGCCTTTCCGGAGCCCCTTAACATCTGAGGTCATCAGTCCCCTAGACTTAGAACTACTTAAACCTAACTAACCTAAGGACATCACACACATCCATGCCCGAGGCTGCGACCGTAGCAGCAGCGCGGTTCTGGACTGAAGCGCCTAGAACCACTCGGCCACAGCGGCCGGCTGTGAGCAGGGTAATGCGCGGTGGTGATGAGGAGGGTTTACAGCAGTTGCTGGAGTGTGCACTGCTCTGTTCGCAGGCGCACACAGTGTTAATCTTCCAGAAGTTTCAAATTAGCGCACATTCCTTTGCAGAGGGGGAGTTTATTGCGGGATGTTTGCTTTGTTCAGATTCTTTGTTCTTTCACACTTGACTGGTCGTCACTATAGGATCTACTGTTAATCAGGCAGCAGCATAGCTTACGTCAGTCGTTCCACTCACGCTCTCGAGGATCTGGCTGAAAGGCAGATCGACCACTCTGTTCTTTTTATAGTCAAGGAATGGCAGTGCCATGCGTCGCGGTCTCTCTCTCTCTCTCTCTCTCTCTCTCTCTCTCTCTCTCACCCACCAACAGACACACACACCTGCAGGACTACGAGACCACCAGCAGCGCGGGAAATCTTGGAGAAACAATTGCCGGTCCGCATTTGGAGAGCGAACGCCGTGTTCCACGGGGCGCCCACGGCGTCGGCGGAGGACAAAAGGAGTGGCGCCATAAAGAAGCGGCTGGCAGCTGGCGCCAGCAGGGAGGGCGACCTGCCCACGCGACACGGACCGCCGGGTCGCCGAGGGTCGATTGTCCTGTCGCGTAAATCATTCTGGCCGCCGCCATTCTTTCGCGGAGCCGGGCCGATTGGCCAAATGTCAAGCGGAATAAACGGATGAGGCGGACGCCTGTGTGTGTGTGTGTGTCAAGGCTGGCCGGAGCGGCAGGCGTGTCAGGGGCCGCCCGTGGGGCGCCGGCGCCACACATTCCGTGCCTCACCATCTGGGCCGAAGCACTGTGCAGCACTCGTTTACGGTGGCGACCCTTCCAGGATACCAACCGCAGTTGGGACTGACCTCAGATATCCTGGATGAGGGAGCTGGAATGCCGAACCGAGCGACGTGGCACAGTAGTAACACGCTGCTCTCGCAATCTGGAGGACGTCAGTTCAGAACCTCATCCAAGCGATATGTTCCTTTTGTCTCGCCCTCGCAGCTGCCGACGCGCCCCACTGTTCCATCGCTGCCAATGCCATAAACTCTGGATATCTAATGGCTCCGCTCTCCGATATTTCTTCCTACTACTTTTTTTTGGGGTCATTAGTCTTCTGACTGGTTTGATGCCGCCCGCCACGAATTCCTCTCCTGTACAGCCATCTTGCAGCCCATGTCCTCAATCATTTCTATTCCAATATCTGCCTTCCTCTATAATTTTTGCCCTCTATAATTTTTGCCCTCTACAGCTCCCTCTAGTACCATGGAAGTCATTCCCTAATGTCTTAACAGATGTCTTGTCATCCTGTCCCTTATCTTTGTCAGTGTTTTCAACATATTCCTTTCCTCTCTGATTCTGCGCAAAACCTCCTCATTCCTTACCTTGTAAGTCCACCTAATTTTCAACATTCGTCTGTAGCACTACATCTCAAATGCTTCGATGTTATCACTTTCTAGAGAAGTTTGAATGCAGTCGATCATTTATTAGCTATTTATAAGCCTCTACAAACTACGGATGTTTTTGAGCTGGAGATTAACTGTTGACTTATATGACGATAGGGTATTGATTTCAACGAAAGACCCACAACACTAAAACACCAAGTCAACAAAACTATAGCGTAGACTGACTTATGCATAATTTCCTTATGTCCACCTTTCTAAATGAATTAAGATCCCGCCTGAATGTCTTGCGCAGGTCCCAGGTTCGATTCACCATATTAAGAAATGACGCAGGAGATGTAATGGCTTGGGGTTTAGTCAGCAACGACTGGGAAAGCTGTGCTTGATTGTTTTGTTTTTATTTTATCTCGACTCCTGCAGAACTACACGAGTCAAAACTACTTTGCCGCCACGCAACGAGTCATTACTAATTCACGGAATATTGAGAAATTACAAACTAATTTAAAAAAGCACGATAGCCCTACTCAGTTCGTAATCAAGATTCTAAACACGCTAGTTCCAAGAAAGCTCATCATCTGTCTCGAGACCTAAGGTTTGAATCGCTCGACAAAAATGATTACTTGATCAGTCTGTGATTTAAAATTTTGCTTTTACTAAAATTCTGTGGCAGCAAAACCTGAATCAGGGTGGGTGGAGAGGATCTGAATGCTGCAGCACCCCTCCCTCACCCACCGCCTCCCACCTCCTGAAACAAAACAATTACAGAGTCACTTGCGGGTGTAGCTACACTGGAGATCCAAGCGTCTGGAGATCGATCCATTCTCAGCCTTATGGTCTTTCTCCGTCACATATCACGTTTTGGAGCCGATATGGAAGTGATAAGGGATCCAGTATTAGAGTCAAAATTTGAAAGAGCTTTGGAAGACTTGAGATTAAATAAGGCAGAAGGAACTGATAACGTTCCATCGCAATTTCTAAAATCATTGGGGGAAGTGTCAAACAAACGACTATTCAGACTAATGTGTAGAATCTGTGAGAGTGGCGATGTACCAACAGTTTCGCAGAAATATCATTTACCCAATTCCGAAGATAGCAAGAGCAGATAAATGTGCCGAAACTATCACACATGCAGCTCAACAGCCTATGCATCTAAGTTACTGACAAGAATCATATACAGAAGAATGGCAGAGAAAATTGAGGAACTGTTAGATGACAATCACTTTGGTTTTAGGGAAAGTAAAGGAACCAGAGAGGCAATACTAACGTTGCGCTTGATAATGGAAGCAGGACTGAAAAAAAGTAAGACACATTTATGGGATTTGTCGACCTGGAAAAAGCGTTCGACAATGTAAAATGGTGCAAGTTGTCCGAAACTCTAAGAATACAAGTAAGCTATATGAAAACCCGAGTAAATACATTATGTGCAAACACCAACAGGGAACAATAAGATTCGAAGCCCAAGAAAGAAGTGCTCTGATTAAAAAGTGGGAACGACAGGGATGTGGTGTTTCGTCCCTACCATTCAATCTATGCATCGAACAACCAGTAGCGGGAATTAAAGAAAGGATCAAGAGTAGCATTAACATTCAGGGTGAAAGGATATCTATGACAAGATTCACTGTTGATATTGCCATCTGTAGTTGAAGGGAAATCACAAGATCTGTTGAATGGAATGAACTGTCAAATGAGTACAGAATAAGGACAGAGTGTACCGAAGAAAGACGAAATAATGAGAAGTAGCACAAATGAGAACAGCGAGAAAATTAACAACAAAATTGGTGATCACAAAGTAGTCGAAGCTTAGGAATTCTGCTGCAAATGGATCAAATGGCTCTGAGACTATGCGACTTAACTTCTGAGGTCATCAGTCGCCTAGAACTTAGAACTGCTTAAACCTAACTAACCTAAGGACATCACACACATCCATGCCCGAGGCAGCATTCGAACCTGCGACCGTAGCGGTCGCTCGGCTCCAGACTGTAGCGCCTAGAACCACACGGCCACTCCGGCCGGCAATTCTGCTACGGTGGACGCAAAATAACCCATGACGGACGGAGCAAGGAGGACATAAAAAGCAGACCTGAACAAACATAGGTCTTCATCTGAGAAAGAAATTTCTGAGAATGTACGTTCGGAGCACAGAATTCTATCGTAGTAAACCATAACCATTGTTGAAGCCAGAAGTGAAGAGAATCTGAGTGTTTGAGATATGGTGCTACGGAAGAACGCTGAAAATTAGGTGGACTAATAAGGTAAGGAGTGGGGAGGTTCTCCTCAGAATTGGCAAAGAAAGGAGCGTTTGAAAAACACTGCCAAGAAGAAGGGACAGGATTACAGGACATCTGCTAAGATAGCAGATAATAACATCCGTCGTACTAGAAGGAGGTGAAGGTGGTAAAAATTGTGGAGGAAGGTAAATTACAAAACATCCAACAAATAGTTGAGGACGTAGGGTACAAGTGCTACTGTGAGATAAAACGGTTGGCACAGAAGAGGAATTCACGGCGGTCTACATTCCACAACGCACTAGTTTTTAAAAGAATCACTTCTTTCACCTGTGGCAATAGTTATTAATGTGGAAAATGTTGATGGACCCTGGTTCTGATTCCACATTAAACTGATGTCCCCTTCTCATTGAATGAGAAGTCTGTTTCATGTGCTAGTAGTCATAAACTGCTCTATCTTGGTTTTCACCTTCAGATTAGGAGTGACCTAGGTGCAGATTCCTACCAAGAGCCGAGTGTGACTACCGATGTTTACTCTCCTTTTCCGAGGGCAGCAGTTACGATAAATGGGCGTGCACAGTGTGAAATGCAAAGCCGGATGGCTGAATCGTCACAGGAGCTCCAGGAAGGCGACCATCACACACTTACCCCATGTGTGCAGGTCCAGACCAGCAGCTTCCAGCCTCACTCAGTCCTGCCACTGGACTTTAAGTGGCTGGAGAAATTGCCAATCACGAAACCTAAGAGTCTAAACATTGACACGAGTAATAACTGTGTCACAACAGAAGATCGTTCTTGTTGGTGCACTACTCTTTCATTTTGAAAAGGGACGTCGCTACGGTCGCAGGTTCGAATCCTGCCTCGTGCGTGGATGTGTGTGATGTCCTTAGGTTAGTAAGGTTTAAGTAGTTCTAAGTTCTAGGCGACTGATGACCTCAGAAGTTAAGTCGCATAGTACTCAGAGTCATTTGAACCAAAAGGGACGTCGAAAATTGAAATTCAAAAATGTCATAGGTACACATGTTACCAGGACCTGCCAGCCCTCCACCATCTATTATGTGTAATCAGTGTGGCGGTACTTTTCATCCCAGGCGATAGGCGATAAGGGTACCTCCACACCTGCACTGAGATGCAATGAAGGAAATACAGGAGAAAAATGAAAACTCTGGTGTAATCAGTTCAAAGATCGAAGGACGGCGAGAGCATAGTATCTCCACTAGGACCACGCCTAGTAAGCTAGTGCCTGGTTAGAGGGGAAACGACAAGGTGACGGTCGAGAAAAAACTCGAAATTTTTATTATGGAATTCGAATCTATAGACTCTGAAGAATTATTCCCCAAAATATTATCCGCGAACTCAAAAAAGTAACGAATGGCTCTGAGCACTATGGGACTTAACATCTATGGTCATCAGTCCCCTAGAACTTAGAACTACTTAAACCTAACTAACCTAAGGACAGCACACAACACCCAGCCATCACGAGGCAGAGAAAATCCCTGACCCCGCCGGGAATCGAACCCGGTAACCCGGGCGTGGGAAGCGAGAACGCTACCGCACGACCACGAGATGCGGGCAAAAAAAAAAGTAACGATTCTCTGAGCGTTTGAAGCCGAGCGTTCAGCTGGCCGCGGTGGCCGAGCGGTTCTATGCGCTATAGTCTGGAATCGCGCGACCGCAGCGGTCGGAGGTTCGAATCCTGCCTCGTGCGGGGACGTGTGTGATGTCCTTAGGTTAGTTAGGTTTAAGTAGTTCTAAGTTCTAGGGGACTGATGACCTCAGAAGACCCCTTAGTGCTCAGAGCCATTTGAACCGAGCGTTCACAACACAAATGCCATTTCCACAAGTCGTTATCGATGGCATCACCCCTGTTTATACCGAATTGAGCAAACCTGATTTGCTGGAGCGTTGTTTTGGCGGTTTTACTCAAAATGTGAACGATTGTTTCAATAGGCTCATTAGGAAACAAGCTCAAAAAAGAAAAAGCAGCTTCAAATTGGGCCGTATATCTATTCAATGTAGGCCACACTGTATTAATGCGCGTGGCGATGAAATGCACCGATTCTGTGAAGATAGAGTCTTCAGGGGTGATGGCGGTCAGCGGCAGGAAGGGCTTTCAAGACGGAAATGAGGGCTTATCAGGTCAAAGCGGCGATCCACTAGCCGGGGAGATAGTTATTAAGGACCAGGCACCGATGATATGCCTTAAATTTCAAGCTTTGTCCCTTTTTTTTTAATGTGATAAATACTGGTCAAACTTCAGCCGCGTTTTTCACAAAACCATGGCTGTCGTCGCCCACGCTACAATTTTCATACGATTTTAATGATTTTTGGCCTCCCTTGAAGAAAATTGAATTCGCTTCAGTTCGTCGTAGCCGATTTTTTTATATTGCTATTTCGTGTTTTTTTCGGCCAAAAAGGAAGATTCAAAGAAAAAGGGGGATACAGAAAATGTCCATTTTATCAAATATGTGTAATTTCGCCAAAAAAATTTTTTTTGCAAATCCATGTGATGAACTAAAATTACCTCTGTAAGGATCACGGTGATATGTTTATTTCAGTTTCAAATAATCACAATCGGAGTTACAGCGACGACCATCGGTCTATCTCCTTTCAGAGCTGCCTCGGTAAAATCCCATTCCACGGTGAAGATATTAATCCTTTCAATATAAAAATACCAACAAAATTATTCGTTGCAGCAAACCCACTTTCTACTACATTCCAGTACGGAGAAAAAAGATCCTGAATTTCAGCAATACTTACGTCCGTCACCTTGTCGTTCCTCCTTAAGGGGCTCCGGAACGCCCTATACTTGCAATGTTAAAATAACGCTTATAAATTACATCTTTCCTCACAAAGTATTTGAGGTAGGAAGTTGAACTTTTTACAGATTATTTATTGGAATATGGGCTACAACTTAACACAGGGATTTTACAAAATTTTAGTTCAGTTATTAAAGATGATTTTTTTTCAATTGTAATGAAAATTCACAACATTTTTTTGCTATTTTTTATTTATATATTCAAAAATATACAGTTTTTTGGAAAAAGGCTGTGTTAAATTATGCAGAAGGTACTGTGTAACATTTACTGAAAGTTTGAAACAAATATGTTTGGAAGATCCTTAGAAAACATGTAATTAGTATGAGAAAATAAAAGTTTTGGGAATCGAGCGACAACGATTGGATTAACTTTTTAGTGCATTCCAGGTCCATAGGATGGATTATCTTCATCCTCTGCAAACTCCTCCTCCAGCTTCCTCTTGTTCCTCCTCCTGTTTACTCTTGCTTGTATTTCTAGACTCTTTACAGCCCTGTCTGCAGCCCGAAGGCGTTCCTTGGGAATCGAGCGACAAAGATTGGATTCACTTTTTAGTGCATTCCAGGTCCTTAGGATGGATTATCTTCATCCTCTGCAAACTCCTCCTCCAGCTTCCTCTTGTTCCTCCTCCTGTTTACTCTTGCTTGTATTTCTAGACTCTTTACAGCCCTGTCTGCAGCCCGAAGGCGTTCCTTGTCTAAAGCAAGCATCGCTCGTACCATCTTAGAACCTATCTTCATTCCCATATTTGGCTTTCCAACATTTCTCCTTTTCTTAAAAACCTTCAGAGGATTTCTAATAACTTTACTTTTACTCATTATTATACTTCAACAAAACAGAGACTCAAGAAACAGAATTAATTACGAATATTTTCGGGATAACGACAGAGTAAATAAACATGAAACAATCGACAATCACACCAGCGATATGTATTGAACCATCACAGGTTAGCCACAACACATACTTTATCTCACATCACTAAAATGTACCTGATGAACACGGACGTTAATAATAACACCATTTGACAGCAGTTTAACAGCGCCACAGTGGGTCACGCCCATGTAGAACACATTTCAAAAAAAATTTAAAAATAGTTGTAGTCTTCGGAATTGAATAAATTATATATCTATTAAAAGGTAATAGTCTGCAGATTCAGAAAACGCAAAAAATTAAAAATTGAACTTTTCATGATTTTGAGCCTTTCCGGAGCCCCTTAAAGCAACCTTCAGGTTGCAGAGAACTTTACTTTCAGCTTTTGTGGCCCTTTGCAGTACCTGGCTCAGCAATTCGATAGAAGCGTGCTGACGGCTGAAGAAACACTGTGTCAGTACTGTGCCCGGTGTTGACACGTGGCGATCAGATGGTAGGCGTCTGCTGCAGCGCAGGGCTGAGTCAGCGCGGCTTGTATCGCCGATCGCCGCGGCCGCTCCGGTTACACGCAGAGCAGACAGCCCGACCTGGGCCGGCTTCATTAAACATCGCAATTAGGCTGTGCACAGTCGTGGCCCGCGGCCAGCTCTCGCAGGGAAATATGATTGCCGGGCCATTAATCTCGCGGTAACTGTTCGCCGTACTGGCTTGCTCCACGCCTCGCCGCAACCCCGTTGAACGGGTGTAGGTTGTGAAAGAATGTGTAATGGCTCTAGTTTTCCCCCCGGTCATCAGTGTGCATGAATTTCTTGCAAGTGAAAGTGGTATTTTAGCAATGATATTGTCGTAATATTCGGATCGTCTTTCGCCCCGGCTTGGCGAGTAGGATCATCGAATAGTGCTCAAGCTAGTGTAAAAGTATTTCACAAGTTCAGTTTATTATTGCTTCCGAAGTCGAGAAATTACTATTTGGAAAGTGCGGAATGTGTCGCCTTCGTCCCATCTGTAGACAAAGTTTTCTGCCCCGTTAAGTCCTTAGTACGACTTATTTTCCACAATTTTTTCAAGATAATGAATCCTTTCTTATCTGCTGAGTCAATGAAGCTGTTCCGGATTTTTAATGGAGCCGTCTACATTTTAACGGTGTTTCTTAACTCGTAAACATACGGGTGCACTAGTATGTCCCTTGTAACTGTTAGCACTGAAAATTTTTCGCAAGACAGGCGGAAAATATGTGTTATAATAAAGACTTAACTGTCGAATTTCCACTTTGTTTTCCGGTGGGTTCTGCACTGCCTGTCTGTCCATACTCATTTAGCACATATGTAACCTTACGTATGTTTCTGGATAGGGTCCGCCTTAAGCAAAACACAATTTTGTTTTTTAACCCAAACATGTTTCACTGCAGTTGCAGCATCTTCAGCGACCTTTTATTTTTCATCTGTTAAAGATAAACATTGTTCTATACTGTTTGTATAAATGTAACTATTAGTTTTTAAATCGTAATTACAGATATTTGAAAAACATATAAATTATGAATTCATACCTTTTTACCACATGGTGTGGTTTTTCCGATGTGTTCGTTTTCTACAATGACTGTTTTGCTCCACAGTTTGTCATCTGCAGCCACTTGTACCTTAAAGTAGATAAATTGTTCAAGCCAAAAATTACGATTTGAAAAGTTGTTATTTCTATAACTGACATATATATATATATATATATATATATATATATATATATATATATATATATATATGTGTGTGTGTGTGTGTGTGTGTGTGTGTGTGTGTGTGTGTGTGTGTGTGTGTTTACCTAATGTTGTTTCAGTTACATTTTCTTTTTCTTCATCTTCATCACTCTCAAACACTATATTTGACACACACACGCACAGAATTAAATAATTTCAGGCATAGAAATAACAACTTTTCAAATCGTAATTTTTGGCTTAAACAGTTTATCTGCTTTAAGGTATAAGTGGTTGCAGATGAGAAACAGTGAAGCAAAACAATAACTGTAGAAAACCAACACATCATAAAAACCACACCATGTGGTAAAAAGGTATGAATTCATAATTTATGTGGTTCAAATGGCTCTGAGCACTATGGGACTTAACTTCTAAGGTCATCAGTCCCCTAGAACTTAGAACTACTTAAACCTAACTAACCTAAGGACATCACACACATCCATGCCCGAGGCAGGATTCGAACCTGCGACCGTAGCGGCCACGCGGTTCCAGACTGTAGCGCCTTTAACCGCTTGGCCACCCCGGCCGGCTAATTTATGTGATTTTCAAATATCTGTAATTATGATTTAAAAACTGATAGCTACATTTATACAAACAGCATAGAACAATGTTTATCTTTAACAGATGAAAAATAAAAGCCCACTGAAGATGCTGCAACTGCAGTGAAACGTGTTTGGGTTAAAAAAGAAAATTGTGTTTTGCTGAAGGCGGATCCTATCCAAAAAGATCCGTATCGTTAAAGCAAACGCGGGAAAAAAGAGCTTCAACCCCCAAGATGATCATATGTAACTTATTTTTGCGATTAGTTTTGCCGCAAACGTTAACAAGCAACGTGTGACTATGTTTCTACTTTTTGGAGTTTTCGAATACCGTTAATAAAGTTGACTGTTCAGTTAAAAAAGTCGCAATTACTTCAGTATCTCGGCAGGTAAGAAAAGGAAGAAAGATTAAGGTTGGTAGCCTTATCAAAAGAAATAGTGGGAGACACGTGTTACTCTGAAAATTGAGTCATCTCTTCTTCCACAACTCAATTTTTATAGGCTTCTCATCGTATCCTTTGTGTACTCAATGTATTCAGTTTCTGTTCGTCTTGAAACTTTCCATAGTTCGTGCCTCTGTGCTTCCATAGCGTCGTTCGTGATCACACTCGCAGAAATTGCTATAAATTACACACTGGTAGCGTGGCACTGTTTATTGCCTATAGTGAAAACCTCACCAAGTCCGTCCTCTTCATTAACCGCCACCGTCCAGCCAGCTACTACTTGGCTCTACGTCACAATTTGTGACTTCTGTTTATTGTACATCTGCACATTCGCTGAACACCAATAATCTCGTGGAAAACGGGAATAATTCTTCCCAGCATCGACGCGATTTAGGGCTCTCTCAATTTTTCGTACTGCAACAAGTAAGTGTGAATTCAGGAAGGATCACCTCCTCCCAGACTTGTGAAGTGCACCAAGAAAACACCGCCTCTGCTTCAGAAAGTGAGGAAAGTTAAGCATAAAAGTCGGAGAGGAATAGAAGCTAACGGCAGGCTACCGAGCAAATGATGAGTACATACAGTTTAACGCTCACCTGAATAACTGAAGAAGGCCATGAGGCGTAAACCAGTATGTGCGATGCATACGTCAGTTACCATGGTTCTCAGTTAGCATTCGGAAAATAAAGAGTCCCGAAAATGGCAAGGAAGGCTAGTAAAGTACAAGCTTTGCTCAACAAGGTATACACTCCAGTTTACCTCCTGGGGGCTAGCAGTCCACAGTCTGACCGCACATGATGCCTACGCCAAATCCGTCACGCTTCGTGAGACCACACCTAGAACTAGCAGTCAACAGCAAGATGAGTTAAGCAAGACAGAAATGGAAAGACTTAACACTAAGAAGAAAAGAAACAAACAAAAAACAGGAAGAATGTCTTTTCCGAACGGAAACGGAAATGACTGAAAGAAACGCCATTTCCTCCCCCTTCCCATTTGCACGCTCGCATAGGGGGATGCCGTTATCGCTGAAATAATTGCTTTTCGGTTATATAGGTTTTCTCCACACCAGTTTAAACTGACTGTTACGACCGCTCAAAATGACAGGTTTTTGAAATAACCTATTTTCGATTTTTTATTCCTGTCATTAACGTAGAAAAACAACAAAAATTGAAAAAAGTCAACCCTCTCAGTTTCCACACATAGATTCAAAATATTAAACAGATAAGTAAAAGGAAACTTATTCCGTTCACCGTTCGCTGGTTTTCTCGAATAGTGGTAAGCAGTTGAATATTACAATAAATCGCCAGTTTTCTCCTATGATTCTAATTTTTTGAAACTGTGCTCAAAAGTCGCTCTGTAATCGGGGTTCATACCACTATTTGGGCATTACGAATAGTCAGTGCTAAAGGGTGAAAACTGAGGTTGAAGAACTCTGTTTTTCGTGTTAACTTGTCCGTTTTCAAGGGCTACAGGCAAATAAAACCGTATTAAGTTGGCACAGGCAAAAAATTAGCTACTTTCTATATTTATTGTACTTTGTGAATGAATTGTTAAATTTTTTGCTTTATTACTGTTACCATAATTTTTTCCTCTTATTATTTCACAGAAATGGCAGACAAATCTTAAATCTTGTAAAGTAAATGAAGCATTGCATTTCATCGCTGCATCACTTCGTAAAAGTATTTCCAGGCTAGGTTTGGAGACATTCTGCTATACAACGGATGTCCGGTGACGACAACGAATACCTACTGTAGGGAGCAGGTGGGGGCCAGTCCTGCATACTGCACGTACAGGTGTACCTTAAGCCACGACACGCGGCAACACGGACATCACTGTCTCAGCAATGCTGTACAAATTCTTATGCTATGTGTTTGTTGCTCGTTTCTGGCGGCATTATTATTAAAATAGAATTGATCGCTTTTTCCATTTTGTATAATAATGCAGTAGCTCAAACCAATTCAGATTTTACGAGTAAAAATTATACCTTTATTTTAAAAATATTTATTTCAAAACGAAAAATATTTGCACTGCTGCTATGGCCAATTGATATTTCGAAAATGGCTCTGAGCACTATGGGACGTAACTTCTAAGGTCAACAGTCCCCCAGAACTTAGAACTACTTAAACCTAACTAACCTAAGGACATGACACACATCCATGCCCGAGGCAGGATTCGAACCTGCGACGTAGCGGTCGCGCGGTTCCAGATTGTAGCGCCTAGAACGGCTCGGCCATGACATGAGGAAAGTTTCCAACCGATTTCTCATACACAAACAGCAGTTGACCGGCGTTGCCTGGTGAAACGTTGTTGTGATGCCTCGAGTAAGGAGGAGAAATGCGTATTATCACGTTTCCGACTTTGATAAAGGTCGGATTGTAGCCTATCGCGATTGCCATTTATCGTATCGCGACATTGCTGCTCGCGTTGGTCTAGATCCAATGCATGTTAGCAGAATATGGAAATTGTGGGTTCAGGAGTGTAATATGGAACGCCGTGCTGGATCCCAACAGCCTCGTATCACTAGCAGTCGAGATGACTGGCATCTTATCCGCATGGCTGTAACGGATCGTGCAGCCACGTCTCGATCCCTGAGTCAACAGATGGGGTCGTTTGCAAGACAACAACCATCTACGACGTTTGCAGCAGCATGGACTATCAGCTCGGAGACCATGGCTGCAGTTACCCTTGACGCTGCATCACAGACAGGAGCGCCTGCGATGGTGTATTAAACGACGAAGCTGGATGCACGAATGTCAAAACGTCATTTTTTTCGGATGAATCCAGGTTCTGTTTACAGCATCATGATGGTCGCATCCGTGTTTGGCGACATCGCGGTGAACGCACATTGGAAGCGTGTATTCGCCATCGCCATACTGGCGTATCACCCGGCGTGATGGTATGGGGTGCCATTGGTTACACGTCTGGGTCACCTCTTGTTCGCATTGACGGCACTTTGAACAGTGGACGACACATTTCAGATGTGTTACGACCCGTGGCTTTACCCTTCATTCGATCCCTGCGAAACCCAACATTTCTGGAGGATAATGCACGACCGCATGTTGCAGGTCCTGTACCGGCCTTTCTGGATACAGAAAATGTTAGACTGCTGTCCTGGCCAGCACACTCTCAAGATCTCTCACCAGTTGAAAACGTCTGGTCAATGGTGGCCGAGCAACTTGCTCGTGACAATACGCCAGTCACTACTCTTGATGAACTGTGGTATCGTGTTGAAGCTGCATGGTCAGCTAGCTGTACCTGTACATGCCACCCAGGATCTGTTTGACTCAATGCCCAGGCGTATCAATGCCGTTATTACGGCCAGAGGTGGTTGTTCTGGGTACTGATTTCCCAGGATATATGCACCCAAATTGCGTGAAAATGTAATCACATGTTAGTTCTAGTATAATATATTTGTGCAGTGAATACCCGTTTATCATCTGCATTTCTTCTTGGTGTAGCAATTTTGATGGCCAGTAGTGTAGTATTATCATGGTTGTATCTCCCAAGGATAGCAGTTAATCTGGATGGATGTCATGTACTTCTTATATCCTGTAAATTATGACGTTGCTAAAGCTTTGAGAGTTGACAGCAATTATGACTCTTAAATGTAATGCGTGGCGTACTAATTTCTCAAATTTGCCTACGATTGCCTTTAAAATGATAAATTTTTTTCTGAATAACGGTTTCTTTTAAGTTTAGCAAAAGCTAACGTAAAAAATAGTATAATATCAAAACGTTTTATTGCTATTATTATTAAAACCCCGGACATATGTAGGGAGGAAGAAAGAAACTGTGACTCCCCCCTCCACTACCAGAGCTCAAAACTCTACCAACGCGTGGTGTGACGTTAAGACAACCTGAATCCGTTTTCATTTTTAGAACATCAAAATTATCTATTTTTACTATGGTGAGCGGTTCCACTTTGTAATACAGTTTTGTTCATTCGGGAGGACGACTGTTCAACCTTGCGTCCGGCCATCCTGATTTAGGTTTTCCGTGATTTCCCTAAATCGCTCCAGGTAAATGCCGGGATGGTTCCTCTGAAAGGCGGAATCTATGTTCCCTCTGAAAGGCCACGGCCGACTTCCTTCCCCGTCCTTCCCTAATGTGATGAGACCGATGACCTCGCTGTCTGGTCTCCTCCCCCAAAACACCCCCCCCCCAATATTGTTTTGTTACTCCGCAGCAAACGTCTTTCAACGGTAGATCGTCGCACAATAACAATGCACTACTTTCACTGAAACCAATATTCGTGGTCTGCAATAGTCAGGATGGATATTAACCTGTGTAGTGCTGACGCCTGAAAACTGAAGGCATCGTCGCGACAGAGCGCCCGTCGCCAGCTCTGATGTGGATGGGCGTGTACGGAGGGCAGCTTTCACTGGCGGCCGTCGACGCGGACGAGAGCACACGGCGAGCAGGCCGTGGTTTGCGAAACCCAAGTGGCGCCGCCAGAGAGAGAGAGAGAGAGAGAGAGAGAGAGAGAGAGAGACGCGCCGGCTGGAGAGCATCCAAGTCCGCGTGGGCAGAGTCCGTGGTCTTGACTGCCTTCGTGAGTCGTGAGCGGCCCGACCCTCCGAAAAGCGGGTCGGCAGCCGTCGCCGTACTATGTGGGTTAATTGCGGTTCCAGCTGGCGCCACCCCCATCGTACACACACACACACACACACACACACACACACACACACAGGAGCGCGCGCTTTCATTAGGCGCTCTTCTCTTGAATGTTAACTGTAATTTTAGTACGCCCTTAAATAAAAGCTTAAGGGGAGCCGGAGGTGCCTATGCTGCCCATGTTAAAATCACTAAGTTTGAGGAACATTTATGAATAAACTACCAAATAGAAAAATTTGAATTTTTTTTTACATATAGAGTGGTTTAGTATTGCAGTTATGACAGAGGGATTTTGGAGTATCTTCTCTAGTTTCCTTCCAATTATTTTTTTTATTAATGACCCAATTTTTTTTACAAATAATTGCTTTATAATTAAACTGAAATAAAACTACTGAACATATTGCCAAATAGCTGTGTTACAATGTAAGTTTGACCACTAGGAGTGCTGTATAAAAATTTCATCTCTCTAGCTTGAATGGATTTTGAGAAAATGTTCCTTATATTCGAAAAATTCTAATTTACGGGAAATGGCTATCAAAGATTCTCAATACATTCCTGCACTATAGGATGGATTATCAGGGTCTTCTTCTTCATCCTCCAAAAGCTTCCTCTTCTGTCTTCTTTTCTGGCCTGTTGTTCCATCATACTTCCTATGCCTTTCTCTTCTTTCTGCTCCTCTTATCCTTTCTCTGTCAATATTTCTTAGTGCTCGTACAGTGTTCACCCCAGCTGTAAATCCTAATGCCTTCAGAACTTCACACTTCACACTGTTCCCTTGGTTGTAGGTTGCTATTGCATCATAAATGCCAAAGTGCAGTGTTTTTATGCTTACAAACACCCTTTTAGGAATCACTTTCCAAATAAAATTGTTTACGCTCTCATTAGGAGTCTGCGTCTTTCCGTGTAGACATTTGTGTAACAATTCTGGCTGTGCTAAGTCATGAAAAATATCATCACTATCACTAACATATTCACGAAATCTGTCACTTCCACCAGTCAGCTTCTTGCTAGAAGATGTCACAGGACTATGGCCGGCCATGTGTTCCTTAGCAGAAGAACGCACTGTTTCAGTAATTGTAGTATCGCAACTTGGTATTAGTGTTAATTTTCTTTTCCCTACGTTCTTCCTCTTCTTATATACACGGTTACTAAAACGTGGCATCGTAACCAGAACAACGCTTTACACAAGAAGTATAATACTACCAACAACAGGCGCAATACTGAACTAATTCCAAACGGTAAACAGCAAAGAGACGATGTTCCGCGCTCTTAGCGCTTCATTTGTCACAGAAAACAATGTAGCCAACCCTTGCACACTCGCTGTATGCGTAACATAAGGCGCTGTACGCGTAACAGGCTGAGAAAATCCCAAGCAGTTCACCAGGAAGTCACGAGAGGGTGTTACATGCATTCAGCGCCCGCCCATTCCCTCTGCAGGCGTGGGGGAAAATGGTAATAACTCCACTTCCAGGGCGAGTAGAACAATAATTCAAAGTTTACATTAGAGAGGAATGTTCCAATTAATTTTCGGTAGCAAAAAAAAATCGTAATGTTTTGGATTTGACCACCTCCGGCTCCTCTTAAGATAGATGTAGAACACTAACAACCCAAACCTGCAACGACATGTGCAGATTTATATTAGTTAGACTGAACTGTAAAGAGAGGGAAGGTAGATTCCGTATTCTAATAAGTTGATCAACACAGTTATAAATTTTTTTATCTTTATCGCCCAACTGAAGACATATACAAAAGAGCAAACAGAATTAAATTCGGCTGGACACGTTAGTAGATTCAACCACTCTAAACACTGTAAGGAAATACGAGGGGTGAACCAAAATATGGAAACACCGGCAACACAACACCTACGGCGTAGGACAACCATCAGCATCGAAAGCCGTTTCCAGTCGTCTTGAAATGGTCAACTACAATTCTTTCAACGCAATCTTAAACCATTCTTCCTGCAAAATATTGCCAAGTTCGGATAAAGATAGTGGATGTGGAATTGCAGACTAAACGTAAATAACGAAGACACTTTTTTTTGTCAAAATTGGTCAAAACATCGTTTTTGGTTCGCCATATTGGATAGGTCATTTTGAATTCTGAAAATATAATTTCAGATTCGTTTCCAGCGACATCAAAAATTTATAATAATATTTAGTTTTTATGCAATAAAAGTAATAATACATATAAAATTTTTCACTAAGCTTTCGACAGGTTTTTTTCACAGTTACGTGCAGCATAAAATAAAAAAATGCTCAACATATTAACTTCTGCCTTTGACTCCCGAAGAGTAATCACTTTTCTTGGGAGCTTATACGTATAATTTAGGAAATTTGTTAATAATAGGCCTAACTGTATTTGTAAAGCCATAAAGAGTGAAAACAAAACCCGATAACTCGAACTCAAAGTTCAAGTTACCACCATATCGTTAAATTTAAGGCTATTTCATTGCGGTTAGGTATAAGCTTCCCTAAATTCAATGTAGCGTCGACTGATGTTATCCATTGTTGATTTCAGGTAACTCCCGAGGGGCTACACTGCACGCAGTCTGTGTACTTCATACTCTCATGCCCTTGGATCAACCATAATTGCGGATGCCATTTTTTTGTGTTGAAAATCTAAAATAAAGTTGAAATTACGATCAATCTTAATCCCCAAACAGATTCTTTGTATGTCTCTTCACTGTCTCAAAAAAATTTTTTTTGCTCATTTAAGTGAGAACCTGGCCTTAAACCCATAATGTACGAGGTGCATTCAAGTTCTAAGGTCTCCGATTTTTTTTCTCCGGACTGGAAAGAGATAGAAACATGCGCATTGTTTTAAAATGTGGCCGCATTCATTGTCAATACGTCCCAGAGATGGCAGCACCGTATGGCAGATGGAATTTTACCGCCAGCGGCGAGAATGAGAACTGTTTTAAATACTTAAAATGGCGACGTTTTCCTTACTTGAACAGCGTGCAATCATTTTCTGAATTTGCGTGGTGTGAAACCAATTGAAATTCATCGACAGTTGAAGGAGACGTGGTGATGGAGTTAAGGATGTGTCGAAAGTGCGTTCGTGGGTGTGACAGTTTAATGAAGGCAGAACATCGTGTGACAACAAACCGAAACAACCTCGGGCTCGCACAAGCTGGTCTGACGACATGATCGAGAAAGTGGAGAGAATTGTTTTGGGGGATCGCCGAATGACTGTTGAACAGATCACCTCCAGAGCTGACATTTCTGTGGGTTCTGTGCACACAATCCTACATGACGACCTGAAAATGCGAAAAGTGTCATCCAGGTGGGTGCCACGAATGCTGACGGACGACCACATGGCTGCCCGTGTGGCATGTTGCCGAGCAATGTTGACGCGCAACGACAGCATGAATGGGACTTTCTTTTCGTCGGTTGTGACAATGGATGAGACGTGGATGCCATTTTTCAATCCAGAAACAAAGCGCCAGTCAGCTCAATGGAAGCACACAGATTCACCGCCACCAAAAAAATTTCGGGTAACCGCCAGTGCTGAAGAAATGATGGTGTCCATGTTCTGGGACAGCGAGGGCGTAATCCTTACCCATTGCGTTCCAAAGGGCACTACGGTAACAGGTGCATCCTACGAAAATGTTTTGAAGAACAAATTCCTTCCTGCACTGCAACAAAAACGTCCGGGAAGGGATGCGCGTGTGCTGTTTCACCAAGACAACGCACCCGCACATCGAGCTAACGTTACGCAACAGTTTCTTCGTGATAACAACTTTGAAGTGATTCCTCATGCTCCCTACTCACCTGACCTGGCTCCTAGTGACTTTTGTCTTTTTCCAACAATGAAAGACACTCTCCGTGGCCGCACATTCACCAGCCGTGCTGCTGTTGCCTCAGCGATTTTCCAGTGGTCAAAACAGACTCCTAAAGAAGCCTTCGCCGCTGCCATGGAATCGTGGCGTCAGCGTTGTGAAAAATGTGTACGTCTGCAGGGCGATTACGTCGAGAAGTAACGCCAGTTTCATCGATTTCGGGTGAGTAGTTAATTAGAAAAAAAATCGGAGGCCTTAGAACTTGAATGCACCTCGTAGATATTTGTGGACTCTGAAAACAGGTGTCGTGTGCGAAGAGAGACCCGGGAGGAGACTACCGTGCGCCATGATCTGCAACAGGTTACATAACGGCAGCGTTGCTTAAATTCCTTGCTGGAGGTGCACTTACTAGCAGTTAAGGGCGTGCCGTATACGGAGCTGGTGTTTGCCTGAAGATGCCGTCACCGCAGCTCCCGAGCACCCAGTGCCTGCCCGAGGCTCCGCCATTACGGTTGCCATTAGGCCGCACGGTACACCGGCTCAGGCGTCTCCACAAGGGCACACAGCGCTCCGCATTAAGTCGCTGGTAATTACGTAGCGGTTTCTTCGAACACGGGTAGAAACAGTGCGAGGTAACAGTAAGCCATCTGCGAGAGAGCGAACAGGTGCAGACAGACACACTGGAAAACAAACAGCTTTATCGTTCTTTGGAGGTTCGAGAAGCACGACAGTGCAAAAATATAGATTGCAGAGAATAAAAACAGCGGATATACATAAGTGAGCTCAGAAATTATGACCACCTGCTTAAATAGCGTGCTTGTGACGCTTCTGGAACGCAATGCAGCGGTATAAATGGAAATGAGCGTTTGGCGTCATCGGCCGGGAGGCCTTTTACGGGGCAGGTCCGGCCGCGTTGGCGCAGGTCTTGTTACGTTCGACGCCACATTGAGCGACCTGCGCGCCGGATAGGGATGAAATGATGATGAAGACAACACAACACCGAGTCCCTGAGGGGAGAAAATCCCCAACCCAGCCGGGAATCTAACCCGGGCACGTAGGACGGCAATCCGTCACGCTGACCACTCAGCTATCGGGGCGGACAATGCAGCGGTGATTCTGTGTGTTGTGGGTTCGACAGGTTACAAATCCAGTAAAGTATGGTCCGGTGCATCGAGGGCGCTAAGCTGGGGTCCCATACCGTCGTATGTTTGTTTCTTGGGTACGGATCAGGTGAATTTTGTGGCCAGGACGGTAACGTTAATTTCACTACCGTCCGCTTCAAACCATGGCAGCACAAAAATGGTTCAAATGAATCTGAGTACTATGGGACTTAACTTCTGAGGTCATCAGTCCAATAGAACTTAGAACTACTTAAACTTACCTAACCTAAGGACATCACACACGTCCATGCCCGAGGCAGGATTCGAACCTGCGACCGTAGCGGTCGCGCGGTTCCAGACTGTAGCGCCTAGAACCGCTCGGCCACTCCGGCCGGCATATGGCAGCAGAATTCTGGCCTTGTTTCAAGGACAGTTCTCCTACTGGAAGATGCCATCGCCGTTGGGGAAGACATAAAGTAAACGAGTGGTCTCTAATATTGTTTATGTCCTTCAAATCTGTCATATTGCCTTAGATTGCTATAACAGGTCCCACTGACGCCCAAGTGAATGTCCTCTGCAGCTTAATACTACCCCATCGGCTTCTGCACTTTGGTAACTGACGTAATAACGGTATTATCTGGTCAGTAAATAATGAATTAAACAATAGGAGACTAATCCCTACAGAACATGACACTCTGCTTATTTTACAAGTAACTACAGGGCTATTACAAATGATTGAAGCGATTTCATAAATTCACTGTAGCTCCATTCATTGACATATGGTCACGACACACTACAGATACGTAGAAAAACTCATGAAGTTTTGTTCGGCTGAAGCCGCACTTCAGGTTTCTGCCGCCAGAGCGCTCGAGAGCGCAGTGAGACAAAATGGCGACAGGAGCCGAGAAAGCGTATGTCGTGCTTGAAATGCACTGACATCAGTCAGTCATAACAGGTGCAACTACGCTTCAGGACGAAGTTCAACAAAGATCCACCAACTGCTAACTCCATTCGGCGATGGTATGCGCAGTTCAAAGCTTCTGGATGCCTCTGTAAGGGGAAATCAACGGGTCGGCCTGCAGTGAGCGAAGAAATGGTTGAACGCGTGCGGGCAAGTTTCACGCGTAGCCCGCGGAAGTCGACGAATAAAGCAAGCAGGGAGCTAAACGTACCACAGCTGACGGTTTGGAAAATCTTACGGAAAAGGCTAAAGCAGAAGCCTTACCGTTTACAATTGCTACAAGCCCTGACACCCCGATGACAAAGTCAAACGCTTTGAATTTTCGGCGCGGTTGCAACAGCTCATGGAAGAGGATGCATTCAGTGCGAAACTTGTTTTCAGTGATGAAGCAACATTTTTTCTTAATGGTGAAGTGAACAGACACAATGTGCGAATCTGAGCGGTAGAGAATCGTCACACATTCGTGCAGCAAATTCGCAATTCACCAAAAGTTAACGTGTTTTGTGCAATCTCACGGTTTAAAGTTTACGGCCCCTTTTTCTTCTGCTAAAAAAACGTTACAGGACACGTGTATCTGGACATGCTGGAAAATTGGCTCATGCCACAACTGGACACCGACAGCGCCGACTTCATCTTTTAACAGGATGGTGCTCCACCGCACTTCCATCATGATGTTCGGCATTTCTTAAACAGGAGATTGGAAAACTGATGGATCGGTCGTGGTGGAGATCATGATCAGCAATTCGTGTCATGGCCTCCACGCTGTCCCGACTTAACCCCATGCGATTTCTTTCTGTGGGGTTATGTGAAAGATTCAGTGTTTAAACCTCCTCTACCAAGAAACGTGCCAGAACTGCGAGCTCGCATCAACGATGCTTTCGAACTCATTGATGGGGACATGCTGCGCCGAGTGTGGGAGGAACTTGATTATCGGCTTGATGTCTGCCGAATCACTAAAGAGGCACATATCGAACATTTGTGAATGCCTAAAAAAACTTTTTGGGTTTTTGTATGTGTGTGCAAAGCATTGTGAAAATATCTCAAATAATAAAGTTATTGTAGAGCTGTGAAATCGCTTCAATCATTTGTAATAACCCTGTACATAATTTACAAGCAAATAGCTGTGTTTCGTCATAAAAGTACAATGCCGGAAAGAAACATCGCAACACCAAACGATGATTAATGTAGAGTAATGAAATCTCTGGAATATACAGGGTAGTCCATTGATCGTGACTGGGCCTAATATCTCACGAAATAAGCGTCAAACGAAAAAACTACAAAGAATGAAACTTGTCTAGCTTGAAGGGGCAAACCAGATGGCGCTGTGGTTCGCTCGCTAGATAGTGCTGCACTAGGTTAAACGGATATCAACTGCGTTTTTTAAAACAGGAATCCCCATTTTAATTACATATTCGTGTAGTACGTAAAGAAATATGAATGTTTTAGTTGGACAACTTTTTTCGCTTTGTGATAGATGACGCTGTAATAGTCACAAACATATGGCTCACAATTTTAGACGAACAGTTGCTAACAGGTAGGTTTTTTTAAATTAAAATGCAGAACGCAGGTACGTTTGAACATTTTATTTCGGTTGTTCCTATGTGATACATGTACCTTTATGAACTTATCATTTCTCAGAACGCATGCTGTTACAGCGTGATTACTTGTAAATACCACATTAATGCAATAAATGCTGAAAATGATGTCCGTGAACCTCAGTTCATTTGGCAATACGTGTAGCGACATTCCTCTCAACAGCGAGTAGTTCGCCTTCCGTAATGTTCGCACATGCGTTGACAATGTGCTGACGAATGTTGTCAGGCGTTGTCATTGGATTACGATAGCAAATATCCTTCAACTTTCCACACAGAAAGAAATCCGGGGACGTCGGATCCGGTGAACGTGCTTCGACGACCAATCCGCCTGTCATGAAATTTGCTATTCAATACCATTTTAACACTTTTAATGTATCACGAAGCAAATACTGTCCGCACTGGCGGAATGTTACGTGATACCATGTACTTATACGTATGTGACTATTACAGCGCCATCTGTCATAAAGCAAAAAATGTGGTCCAACTAAGACATTCATATTTCTTTACGTACTACACGAATATGTAATAAAAAATGGGAGTTCCTATTTAAAAAACGCAGCTGATATCCGTTTGACCTATGGCAGCGCCATCTAGCGGGCCAACCATAGCGCTATTTGGTTTCCTCCTTCAAGCTAGACGAGTTTCGTTCTTTGTAGTTTTTTCGTTTGATGTTTACTTCGTGAGATATTTGGCCCGGTCATTATCTATGGACCACCCTGTGTATCTCTAGATAACATATTTAAATGATTGACGTTGCACGATCACAGGTTAATGAAAGCGCAAGATACGCCATTGCCAATGTGAAATGTTGGTACATTAACAACCGGTGTAACTGCCAGAATATTGAATTCAAGCATGCAAACGTGCATGCATTGTGTTGTAGAGGTTCCGGTTGTCAGTTTGTGCGTGGAGTCCTACGCCTGCGGCACTCGGTCGGTCAGCAGAGGCACGGCTAATGCTGCTTTTGGATGACGCTGGAGTTGCATTTAGATGATGTGCCATACGTGCTCAACTGGTGACAGATTTGGTGATGGGGTACACACAAGCAACCTGTCGACACTCTGCAGAGCATGTTGAATTACAACAGCAGTAAGCGGGCGAGCGTTATCCTGTTGGAAAACACCCCTCAGAATGCTGTTCGTGAATGGCAGCACAACAGGCAGAATCATCAGACTGATATCTTGGAGTAACACTGGATCGCACGCTAACATATAAAAAGCATTGCCTAAACACCCAACAGAAAGTGGCAGCCAGAAATAACATAGTGCGAAAATTGGCAGGTACATCATGGGGTGATAACCCATGCACTGTGCGCTCAAGCGCACTTGCTCTTTGTTATTTCACTGCTGAATATGCATGTTCGGTATGGTGCAAGTCCAGTCATTTAGATATGGCTCTAAATGAGTCTTGCCGGATTATCATGGGTTGCTTAAGACCTACTCCTGTGGACAAACTCCACTGCCTCGCTGGCATAGCGCCTCCTGAAATCAGACATGAGATAGCTGCGAGATACGAGTAAAGTTAGACCACAACGAAGGAAGCCCATCCACTAAATAGCCGTCAGCCCGCACATTATAGGCTGAAATCAAGAAAGAGCTTTTTGACAACTACTGAGGCTCTCATCGAGAATCCACATGCGGCAAGGATCTCGCGATGGCGGGAGAAATGTCGGTATTTGGGAGAATGGATGGCTCCAAAGGAAGAACTTCCCCCTGGACATTCGGAGAACTGGTCAATTTGGAGGTCTCTCAATAGATTACGATCAAACACAACGAGATGCAAGACCAATCTGCGGACTTGGGGTTTCTCTGTGGACTCAATTCTTTGCCAGTGTGACGTTGAACAGACTAAAAGCCATTTCCTTCAGTGATCCTTATCACCAACCACCTGAAAGACCTTATGAGAACTACACCAAATGCACTTGAAGTGTCCATGTTACGTGGACATGTGTCCGGAAACGCTTAATTTCCATGTTAGAGCTCATTTCAGTTTCGTCAGTATGTACTGTACTTGATCGATTCACCGCCAGTTGGCCCAATTGAAGGAAGGTAATGTTGACTTCGGTGCTTGTGTTGACATGCGACTCATTGCTCTACAGTACTAGCATCAAGCACATCAGTACGTAGCATCAACAGGTTAGCGTTCATCACGAACGTGGTTTTGCAGTCAGTGCAATGTTTACAAATGCGGAGTTGGCAGATGGCCATTTGATGTATGGATTAGCAGTAACCGTGGCGCGGTTCGTTTGTGTCGAGACAGATTTCCAGAACGAAGGTGTCCCGACAGGAAGACGTTCGAAGCAATTGATCGGCGTGTTAGGGAGCACGGAACATTCCAGCCTATGACTCGCGACTGGGGAAGACCTAGAACGACGAGGACACCTGCAATGGACGAGGCAATTCTTCGTGCAGTTGACGATAACCCTAATGTCAGCGTCAGAGAAGTTGCTGCTGTATAAGGTAACGTTGACCACGTCACTGTATGGAGAGTGCTACGGGAGAACCAGTTGTTTCCGTACCATGTACAGCGTGTGCAGGCACTATCAGCAGCTGATTGGCCTCCACGGGTACACTTCTGCGAATGGTTCATCCAACAATGTGTCAGTCCTCATTTCAGTGCAAATGTCCTCTTTATGGATGAGGCTTCATTCCAACGTGATCAAATTGTAAATTTTCACAATCAACATGTGTGGGCTGACGAGAATCCGCAGGCAATTGTGCAATCACGTCATCAACCCAGATTTTTTGTGAACGTTTGGGCAGGCATTGTTGGTGATGTCTTGATTGGGCCCCATGTTTTTCCACCTACGCTCAATGGAGCACGTTATCATGATTTCATACGTTATACTCTACCTGTGCTGCTAGAACATGTGCCTTTACAAGTACGACACATCATGTGGTTCATGCACGATGGAGCTCCTGCACATGTCAGTCGAAGTGTTCGTACGCTTCTCAATAACAGATTCGGTGACCGATGGATTGGTAGAGGCGGACCAATTCCATGGCCTCCACGCTCTCCTGACCTCAACCCTCTTGAATTTCATTTATGGGGGCATTTGAAAGCTCTTGTCTACTCAACCCCGGTACCAAATGTAGAGACTCTTCGTGCTCGTATTGTGGACGGCTGTGATACAATACACCATTCTCCAGGGCTGCATCAGCGCATCAGGGATTCCATGCGACGGAGGCTGGATGCATGTATCCTCGCTAACGGAGGACATTTTGAACATTTCCTGTAACAAAGTGTTTGAAGTCACTTTGGTACGTTCTGTTGCTGTGTGTTTGCATTCCATGATTAATGTGATTTGAAGAGAAGTAATAAAATGAGCTCTAACATGGAAAGTAAGCGTTTCCAGACACATGTCCACATAACATATATTCTTTCTTTGTATGTGAGGAACGTTTCCTGAAAGTTTGGCCGTACCTTTTTGTAACACCATATATATATATATATATATATATATAAGGGTGTTTCAAAAATGACCGGTATATTTGAAACGGCAATAAAAACTAAACGAGCAGCGATAGAAATACACCGTTTGTTGCAATATGCTTGGGACAACAGTACATTTTCAGGCGGACAAACTTTCGAAATTACAGTAGTTACAATTTTCAACAACAGATGGCGCTGCAAGTGATGTGAAAGATATAGAAGACAACGCAGTCTGTGGGTGCGCCATTCTGTACGTCGTCTTTCTGCTGTAAGCGTGTGCTGTTCACAACGTGCAAGTGTGCTGTAGACAACATGGTTTATTCCTTAGAACAGAGGATTTTTCTGGTGTTGGAATTCCACCGCCTAGAACACAGTGTTGTTGCAACAAGACGAAGTTTTCAACGGAGGTTTAATGTAACCAAAGGACCGAAAAGCGATACAATAAAGGATCTGTTTGAAAAATTTCAACGGACTGGGAACGTGACGGATGAACGTGCTGGAAAGGTAGGGCGACCACGTACGGCAACCACAGAGGGCAACGCGCAGCTAGTGCAGCAGGTGATCCAACAGCGGCCTCGGGTTTCCGTTCGCCGTGTTGCAGCTGCGGTCCAAATGACGCCAACGTCCACGTATCGTCTCATGCGCCAGAGTTTACACCTCTATCCATACAAAATTCAAACGCGGCAACCTCTCAGCGCCGCTACCATTGCTGCACAAGAGACATTCGCTAACGATATAGTGCACAGGATTGATGACGGCGATATGCATGTGGACAGCATTTGGTTTACTGACGAAGCTTATTTTTACCTGGACGGCTTCGTCAATAAACAGAACTGGCGGATATGGGGAACCGAAAAGCCCCATGTTGCAGTCCCATCGTCCCTGCATCCTCAAAAAGTACTGGTCTGGGCCGCCATTTCTTCCAAAGGAATCATTGGCCCATTTTTCAGATCCGAAACGATTACTGCATCACGCTACCTGGACATTCTTCGTGAATTTGTGGCGGTACAAACTGCCTTAGACGACACTGCGAACACCTCGTGGTTTATGCAAGATGGTGCCCGGCCACATCGCACGGCCGACGTCTTTAATTTCCTGAATGAATATTTCGATGATCGTGTGATTGCTTTGGGCTATCCGAAACATACAGGAGGCGGCGTGGATTGGCCTCCCTATTCGCCAGACATGAACCCCTGTGACTTCTTTCTGTGGGGACACTTGAAAGACCAGGTGTACCGCCAGAATCCAGAAACAATTGAACAGGTGAAGCAGTACATCTCATCTGCATGTGAATCCACTCCGCCAGACACGTTGTCAAAGGTTTCGGGTAATTTCATTCAGAGACTACGCCATATTATTGCTACGCATGGTGGATATGTGGAAAATATCGTACTATAGAGTTTCCCAGACCGCAGCGCCATCTGTTGTTGAAAATTGTAACTACTGTAATTTCGAAAGTTTGTCTGCCTGAAAATGTACTGTTGTCCCAAGCATATTGCAACAAACGGTGTATTTCTATCGCTGCTCGTTTAGTTTTTATTGCCGTTTCAAATATACCGGTCATTTTTGAAACACCCTGTATATATATATATATATTTCTGTACTTTTGACACGATAAGTAATAAAGTCATACTGATGTACCAATTTGCAGTCAGGGTGCGTGGGATGAGCGCGAGAATTCTCCCGCTCTCATACGAAATCGCAACCTTGACGATAGGTCCAGTTGTAGGTGCAGAGTGTCTAGCACGTGGACAGGTTGGTTGCAGACCCTCAACTGGCGTCCTCCTAGCCAACACACGGCCATCACTGGCACCGAGGTAGAACCACATTGGACCACCACCGCGTCTCTCTTGAGATCTCGCTTGACACCGCCGAAGTCGCAGATGGCGGTGGTTTGCGCTCAGTCGAATGTACGCTACAGGGCGTCTGGTTCACAGCTGTTCTGGAAGTAACCGATTTGTAATAGTTTGTTGTACGACTGCTGATCAAGTTACTGCTGCAGATGTAGCACGATGCTCCGGAGTCATACGCCGAACACGATGGTCTTGCTTCTCCGCAGCGCAACGCGGTCTCCCGCAGCCCGGTCTTCTTGCGACCGTGCGATGTCGTGACCACCGCTGCCAGCAATCGTGTACAGTAGCTACATCCCTGCAAAGTGTTTTGGTATTATCGGAGCAATCCCTTCCACATTCTCGTAGCCCTATTACACGACCTCATTCAGACTCAGTGAGGTGTTGATAATGGCGTCTTTGTCGCCTTAGAGGCGTTCTTGACTTACATCAACTCACTACGTCCAAGCTCAAACGTGGCTAACATTCACGACCGTTACAGCGTGTATTTAAAACAAACCTGATTGCAACCTCATCTACATCTACATCTACATCTACATTTATACTCCGCAAGCCACCCAACGGTGTGTGGCGGAGGGCACTTTACGTGCCTCTGTCATTACCTCCTGCCGGCCGCGGTGGTCTAGCGGTTCTGGCGCTGCAGTCCGGAACCGCGGGGCTGCTACGGTCGCAGGTTCGAATCCTGCCTCGGGCATGGGTGTGTGTGATGCCCTTAGGTTAGTTAGGTTTAAGTAGTTCTAAGTTCTAGGGGACTTATGACCTAAGATGTTGAGTCCCATAGTGCTCAGAGCGATTTGAACCATTTTGTCATTACCTCCCTTTCCTGTTCCAGTCGCGTATGGTTCCCGGGAAGAACGACTGTCTGAAAGCCTCTGTGCGCGCTCTAATCTCTCTAATTTTACATTCGTGATCTCCTCGGGAGGTATAAGTAGGGGGAAGCAATATATTCGATACCTCATCCAGAAACGCACTCTCTCGAAACCTGGCGAGCAAGATACACCGCGATGCAGAGCGCCTCTCTTGCAGAGTCTGCCACTTGAGTTTGTTAAACATCTCCGTAACGCTATCACGGTTACCAAATAACCCTGTGACGAAACGCGCCGCTCTTCTTTGGATCTTCTCTATCTCCTCCGTCAACCCGATCTGGTACGGATCCCACACTGATGACCAATACTCAAGTATAGGTCGAACAAGTGTTTTGTAAGCCACCTCCTTTGTTGATGGACTACATTTTCTAAGGACTCTCCCAATGAATCTCAACCTCGTACCCGCCTTACCAACAATTAATTTTATATGATCATTCCACTTCAAATCGTTCCGCACGCATACTCCCAGATATTTTACAGAAGTAACTGCTACCAGTGTTTGTTCCGCTATCATATAATCATACAATAAAGGATCCTTCTTTCTATGTATTCGCAATACATTACATTTGTCTATGTTAAGGGTCAGTTGCCACTCCCTGCACCAAGTGCCTATCCGCTGCAGATCTTCCTGCATTTCGCTACAATTTTCTAATGCTGAAACTTCTCTGTATACTACAGCATCATCCGCGAAAAGCCGCATGGAACTTCCGACACTATCTACTAGGTCATTTATATATATTGTGAAAAGCAATGGTCCAATAACACTCCCCTGTGGCACGCCAGAGGTTACTTTAACGTCTGTAGACGTCTCTCCGTTGATAACAACATGCTGTGTTCTGTTTGCTAAAAACTCTTCAATCCAGCCACACAGCTGGTCTGATATTTCGTAGGCTCTTACTTTGTTTATCAGGCGACAGTGCGGAACTGTATCGAACGCCTTCCGGAAGTCAAGAAAAATAGCATCTACCTGGGAGCCTGTATCTAATATTTTCTGGGTCTCATGAACAAATAAAGCGAGTTGGGTCTCACACGATCGCTGTTTCCGGAATCCTTGTTGATTCCTACATAGTAGATTCTGAGTTTCCAAAAACGACATGATACTCGAGCAAAAAACATGTTCTAAAATTCTACAACAGATCGACGTCAGAGATATAGGTCTATAGTTCTGCGCATCTGCTCGACGACCCTTCTTGAAGACTGGGACTACCTGTGCTCTTTTCCAATCATTTGGAACCTTCCGTTCCTCTATAGACACGGCTGTTAGAAGGGGGGCAAGTTCTTTCGCGTATTCTGTGTAGAATCGAATTGGTAGGTCCGTCAGGTCCAGTGGACTTTCCTCTGTTGAGTGATTCCAGTTGCTTTTCTATTCCTTGGACACTTATTTCGATGTCAGCCATTTTTTCGTTTGTGCGAGGATTTAGAGAAGGAACTGCAGTGCGGTCTTCCTCTGTGAAACAGCTTTGGAAAAAGGTGTTTAGTATTTCAGCTTTACGCTTGTCATCCTCTGTTTCAATGCCATCATCATCCCGGAGTGTCTGGACATGCTGTTTCGAGCCACTTACTGATTTAACGTAAGACCAGAACTTCCTAGGACTTTCTGTCATAGTGGCGATACTAGCGCACTTCTTATGCGACTGGCTCGAAATTTGAATAGACGTCATCTTTCGCAATTTTTTCCCAGCAGTGTCTAACAGGTATGACGCACCTGAAAGAAAGAAACCTGGCAAGAAGCAATAAAAATTACTAACCGTTCTGTCAGATCCATTACATAAACTGCAAATGAATCCTGAATTTATGTAAACGTACACTGAAGCGCCAAAGAAAATGGTATAGGCGTGCGTATTCAAATACAGAGATCTGTAAACAGTCAGAATACGGCGCTGCGGTCAGCAACGATTATACAAGACAAGTTGGTTGGTTGGTTTGGGGAAGGAGACCAGACAGCGTGGTCATCGGTCTCATCGGATTAGGAAAGGATGGGGAAGGAAGTCGGCCGTGCCCTTTCAGAGGAACCATCCCGGCATTTGTCTGGAGTGATTGAGGGAAATCACATACAAGACAAGTGTCTGGCGTAGCAGTTAGATCGGTTACTGCTGCTACAATGGCAGGTTATCAAAATTTAAGTGAGTTTGAACGTGGTTATAGTAGGCGCACGAGCGATGGAACACAGCGTCCGAGGTAGCGATGAAATGGCGATTTTCCCGTACGACCGTTTCACGAGTGTACCGTGAATATCAGGAACGCGGTAAAACATCAAATCCCGGTATCGCTGCGGCCGGAAAAAGATCCAGTAAGAACGGGAGTTGTGAGTGTGCACTCCTTATTTTACCAACTAGCAGGGGTCATCATCATTTCCTTACGTTTCCGTTGCGCGCATAATTAATTAGGTGGTAGATAAGGAGGGAGTCGAGTGCATGTCTCGTTCTCATGCAAAATTCGTCAGAATTAAAGAGGTACAAACTCTTCTCCACCCCGGCACCTCGCACGTTCTCACGCTAAGAAGTCATTTCCTTCGATTTTGTAAGCTGTAAGCTCGTCATTCCAAAGCATCGATATTTCTGCAGTTAAATTGGGCTGGCAAGCTTACGGAAGATAGTCTTTAAATCTCAAACGTAAGGTGTCGGCTGAGCTGAAAAAACTTTTTGACCAGTATATGCTGTGGAACTCGGACATTAAACGAGTTCATTGTTAGAAAACTCATACTAGCTCAAAGAGGAATGGAAAGGTCAGTGATCGGCTAACAAAGAAAGACAGAAAGAAAACAGTAGGTATCAGACGTTCAGCAAATGTGTGTGATACAATGGAAGAGCTAAATACCTTCAAATGGCAGTGGGCTGGTCATGTCGCTCGAATAAAAAAAAAAAAAGGTTCAAATGGCTCTGAGCACTATGGGGCTTAACATCTATGGTCATCAGTCCCCTAGAACTTAGAACTATTTAAACCTAACTAACCTAAGGACATCACACGACACCCAGTCATCACGAGGAAGAGAAAATCCCTGACCCCACCGGGAATCGAACCCGCTCGAATAAAGGATGGCACGTGGTCGTAACAAGTACTACGTTGGAGGCCAACTTACTAGCAAAGGCCGAGGGGAAGACTACTGGACATATGTGACGGAGACCTAAAAAAAGACAGCTGGACCGAATTGGCAACGGGAAGCTCAAAATCGGCAGAAGTGGAAGAAGCTGCTGGGTCTCTTTTGTTACACGCCGACTCAAAAAGGCCACAAGATAGCTGACTGACCTGGCTGATGATACATGTATTGTAACTGCTCACTTTGTGCCATCAATACGTTCTCCTGGTGGTGAGTTACATCAGGAAATTGTACCACAATACATTAATGCGTGGAAGATGTGTCGAATTGTTTGTTTCTCAAACGAGAAAATGCACGAAGAGGAAAAGTTGTTGAACTTGGCTGTTTAAGCAACTTAATAAAATGTTGTTTTTATCAGTTGATACGCCGATATTCGTACCCTGTCTGAGAAGGTCTCGCTGCAGCTCAGATAATAAGGCGGCCTCAGTGCCGCTCTTTCGCCGTCCTTCGTCCATTGTTTATTGGCTCCCGGTGATAGATTTGGAGCTTCGCTGTACGCCGGACCTCTCCGTGGCGCGCTGTCGGTCAGCGGGGGCTTGCATCACGGCCGCTCCCACACCGTGACTCACCGCCAGTCAGATTCCCAGGCGGGGCTTGAACGGCTTCGCCACCGCAGCATCGGCAAATCCTCTTACTGCCTAGCTCTGACCTCACTGAAATGGCACTTAAGCAAAGTGAGACATCGGGCGACCTAGAAAGAAAGAGAGGGGCAGAATGCGTGTCTACAATACTCGTCAGTACTAGTATTTTCCATCCGTCATAGGGATGTACGAGTATGTAACACTTTTAAACGACAGGACCTGCAGACGGACGTACCAGTATGAACTAAAGTGCTTGTGTTAAATTTTCTATTAATACCGTTTATACAGGGTGTTACAAAAAGGTACGGCCAAACTTTCAGGAAACATTCCTCACACACAAATAAAGAAAAAATGTTATGTGGACATGTGTCCGGAAACGCTTAATTTGCATGTTAGACCTCATTTTCCATGTTCTTCCACCTACGCTCAATGAAGAACGTTATCACGATTTCATACGGGATACTCTACCTGTGCTGCTAGAACATGTGCCTTTACAAGTACGACACAACATGTGGTTCATGCACGATGGAGCTCCTGCACATTTCAGTCGAATTGTTCGTACGCTTCTCAACAACAGATTCGGTGACCGATGGATTGGTAGAGGCGGACCAATTCCATGGCCTCCACGCTCTCCTGACTTCAAAACTCTTGACTTTCATTTATGGGGGCATTTGAAAGCTCTTGTCTACGCAACCCCTGTACCAAATGTAGAGACTCTTCGTGCTCGAGCCGGCCGGTGTGGCCGTGCGGTTGTAGGCGCTTCAGTCTGGAACCGCGTGACCGCTACGGTCGCAGGTTCGAATCCTGCCTCGGGCATGGATGTGTGTGATGTCCTTAGGTTAGTTAGGCTTAAGTAGTTCTAAGTTCTAGGGTACTGATGACCACAGATATTAAGTCCCATAGTGCTCAGAGCCATTTGAACCATTTTTTTTTTAGCCAGTAAGCGTTTCCGGACACATGTCCTCATAACATATTTTCTTTCTTTGTGTGTGAGGAATGTTTCCTGAAAGTTTGGCCGTACCTTTTTGTAACACCCTGTATGTTTCCAAGTCATGTATTTGCCGACAAAGTAGTCGCACTAGGGGTATGAATTGCTATTTGCTATTTTTATTATTACCTAAAAAACCGTGGTTGTAATAGCCAAATAAAACGGTTCAAATGGCTCTGAGCACTATGGGACTTAACATCTGAGGTCATCAGTCCCCTAGAACGTAGAACTAGAACCTAAGGACATCACACACATCCATGCCCGAGGCAGGATTCGAACCTGTAACCGTAGCGGTCACTCGGTTCCAGACTGAAGTGCCTAGAACCGCACGGCCACAACGGCCGGCAATAGCCAAATAATAGTAATGGTAATGGTAACAATATTCTGTAGATATGTGTACAAGGTGATCGAAACGAGTAATCCTTTCCATCTTTCAATTTTTCGTACATGCCTCTTCCTTTCCCGATGAATGTGCTGTTTGGTATTTGCAACATTTGCTATTACACTGGAGCGCCAAAGAAACTGGTATAGGCATGCATAGTCAAATACAGAGATCTGTTAACAGGTGGAATACGGCGCTGCGGTCGACAACGCTTGTACAAGACAACAAGTTGTTGGGAAGCAGCCTACTCACGCCGTATAAAATTCACATCAGTCTTTCCATTGTGTGCCAGCCTAGTCCGCTGTAACTAGCTCTGACGTCATAAATGTTGCACAATACTTTAAAAATCAAGTAAATAACCTGAAACGTTTCTAGCATGTCAGGAGTAATACTAAATCAATGTGTTGAATATCAGTTCAATAACTTTAACCATTTTCGAAATTTGGACGTTTTTCTGTAAAAATCATTGGCGCAACAGAAAAGAGCTAGAAACTTAAAAATTTACATTTGGATTCTTTTTGCATAATAATTTAGTAGAAACAGTATTCTGGATCTCACAAATTAAAATTTTAGTTGAAATTCATGATTTTCTGGTTTTTGTCTTAGAAATTAAGGAAGCAAGATAGATTAAGTGGGAGAATAAATAAGGCTAGGATGTTTAAATTTAAGTAGAAGGGAGATCCGCTATAATCATAAAGATGTGAGAAGTTTCAATTGAATAACTATAAAACTATAGCAATAGCGTATCTCCAAAGGGAAAGTTCAGAGCTCGTCTACTGCGTGTAGTGTAATTAAATTAATTCTCTCGCCCAAAATATTTGACTTAGCCACGTCAGACTTATTATGATTACTTACCTGTGTGCTGATTGCACATTTAAATTGAGAGCTTCATCGGCCATCAGCAGAGGAAGCATTGATTTATTCAAAAACTTAAAGTGGTGTATTACTAGCCCAGCGGCTAGTCGGGAGAGCGGATTTGATCAGGCGTTCCCTTAGCCGTCCGCACCGCGGCTTTATATATAAGTTCTCTCCAGACGCTGAATAGCACACCACTTGTTCCTGGAGTCGTGTCGCGTCGGTATCATTGCTATAAACAGCCTCGGATGCCGTAATAAGTTACTCGGGATACGCGTAACCATGAAATCGTTTTCGAGTGAAGTGTTAATTCTGGGATGACTTAAATGATCTATCTTCAGTTTTCGTATGTCGTATTTTCACGTGCCGTCGCGGGACAGACATTCTACCATTATTTAGCGTGGCGTTTGATGAACATTATCATCAAATTATGGCGAGCATTCACTTAAACATTTAATTTGAACAGTTATAGTTGCATCAGCACATTAGACTCTGAACTGCTCTGTTAGTTGGATTGTGTGGATCCTTTTTGGTCTGTGACTTTCAGAATATAGTGAACATTTTTAGAGAATTGTTTTTGATTATGAATCCCAGACAATCTCCTAATTCCTCAGAGTTATAAGCTGTAGCTATAAGTGTATTTCTCAGATGAAGTGGGCACTAGGAATTCTAATTACAGGCTTCACGTTTTGTTAATCACTTTCTGGTTGCCAATATTGTAGTTAGAGAGCCAGTGTTGAGAACGGCAAAAGACTGCATAAATAATAGGAACATTTAACAACAATTAATTCCACCCGCCGCCCCACATATGGTTAATCGGCCGGGAAATGCATCTTTTACACATAACATTCTATTTATATTAACAATTAAATTCCACCCGACGCCCCACAAAGTGTCTGGCGTGGTAGTTAGATTGGTTACTGCTGCTACAATGGCTGTAGCTCTTTGTTATTCAGCTACAGAATATGCTTGCCCTATCTGGTGCAGATTTAGTCATGCTAAACAAGTGGATATCGCCTTAAATGAAACCTGCAGACTCATTAAAGGATGTTTGAGACCTACACCACTTGATAAAGTTTATCGTCTAGTGGGCATCCCACCTCCAAATATCCGTCGTGCATGTGCATCCAGATTGGAAATAATGCATTGAATCTGTAGACCCACGCACTATACGGGTATCAGCCGGCAGTACCAAGGCTCAAGTCAAGGAAAAGCTTTCTCCATTCAACTGAAAGAGTCACTGAACCACCTTAGAACTTCATATGGAAGACCCTCAACAGGCTGCGTTCTGGAGTTGGAAGAACGAAGACCAACTTGAAAAAGTCGGGATTTGCATGCGACTCCACAGCATGTGGATGTAGTGAAGAACAGACAATGAGTCATGTTGTCTGCAGCCTATGCCCAATGTCATGCACGCCACAGAATTCATCGATGCCCCCAAAGAGGCATGCGAAGTTGCTGCACACTGGTCACTGCGCATTTAATTGTAATTGTAATGCTTACACTACCATGTTTTGGAACAGTTTGTGTAAGTTGTAAGTTATAGTGTGTGTTCCTGACACGATTAAATTACAAAAATGGCATTTTATCAACATTTAAGTGAGTTTGAACGTTGTTATAGTAGGTGCACGAGCGATGGGACACAGCATCCGAGGTAGCTATGAAGTGGGGATTTTCCCGTACGACCGTTTCATGAGCGTACCGTGAATATCAGGAACCCTGTAAAACATCAAATCCCGTCATCGCTGTGGCCAGAAAAAGATCCTGCAAGAACGGGATCAACGACGACTGAAGAGAATCGTTCAACGTGACAGAAGTGCAACCCTTCCGCAGACTGCGGCAGATTTCAATGCTGGGCCATCAACAAGTGTCACGTGCGAACCATTGAACGAAACATCATCGATAAGGGCTTTCGGAGCCGAAGGCCCACTCGTGTACTCTTGATGACTGCACGACACAAAGCTTTACGCCTCGCCTGCGCCCGTGAACATCGACATTGGACTGTTGATATCTGCAAACATGTTGCCTAGTCGGACGAGTCTCGTTTCAAATTGTATCGAGCGAGTGGACGAGTACGGGTATGGAGACAAAGTCATGAATCCATGAAACTGCATGACAGAGCAGGGGACTGTTCAAGCTGGTGTTGGCTCTGTAATGGTGCGGGGAGCCTGTGCAGCTGGAGTGATATGCGATCCCTGATACGTCTAGATATGACTAACAGGTGACACGTACGTAAGGATCCTGTCTGATCACCTGCATCTATTCATGCCCATTATGCATTCCGATGGACTTGGGAAATTCCAGCAGGACAATACGACACCAAGACAATACGACACCCCACGCGTCCAGAATTGCTACAGAGTGGCTCCAGGAACACTCTTCTAAGTTTAATCACTTCCACTGGCCGCCAAACTCCTCAGGCAAGAACATTATTGAGCATACCTAGGATGCCTTGAAACGTGCTGTTCAGAAGAGATCTCCACCCCCTCGTACTCTTCTGGATTTACGGACAACCCTGCAGGATTCATGTTGTCAAATCCCTCCGTCACTACTTCAGACATTAGTCGAGTCCATGCCACGTCGTGTTGAAGCACTTCTGCGTGCTCGCGGGGGCCCGTCACGGTGTTAGGCAGGTGTCCCAGTTTCTTTGACTCTTCAGTGAATTTCCTACTTTATTCGACTTTATATTATTTTCTGCCTTATTGGGCTTTCTACTATTTTCTGCTTTATTTGATCAGTTGTGAGTCTCAACGGGAATTTAGTTAGAATGAAACAGCAGGGAATCATTTGTGAGGAATGCGTCAGTTTCTTGTTTGCATGTTTTGCATGGCTTTAGAGTTTCGATCGGCAATCAGCCCATTATTTGTCTGAAATGTTTTATTCTTTACAGAGTCCATTTTGGGTAAGTCATCCATATATATGTTTTGAGTTGCTGTTTAATCTGTTGCCTTAAAAATGTCAGTTCCTCCGTAGTGCTATATCACACAATTTATTTTCTCGTTCAGTTAATATAAAGCTGATTGCAAGACTATACATTGTGTTCCCAGCTTCAGGTACCAAACGGGTTCCGACAATCAAATGCCAGAAGGACTTTGGTCGAGAATAGTAGGACCATGTAAGGAAACCAGTCACATGACTCTCTGCTGCTGCCGGAGGTGGCTGTGGTTGTTTATGTTGTTTCGTGGAACCTGTGGCAAGCTGAATTTACCACGTTGGCTGATTTCCTCGTCGTGTTCTGCTGTTCTAAACGAGCGTTTTTGGTGCCTGTGGGAATCGAATTTTGAGGCAAGAAATTATATAGAGTTGAATTGTACAGAGATTAAGCATGAACATAAATTTGTGGTAGAACTGTTGGAGAAACGGATATTCTGACTGGAACAAGTACCTAGTTTTTATTCCCACACTAATCAGTCTTGCGTTAACTCAAAGTGTAAGATAGACAGCGGGAATATTTCTGAAAATTTACTGAAGGGAATGCACCTTAGTTCATAAGTACTGTGAAGTCAAGGTAATCAGTGGCTTGTTACTGTTTAAGTGGTTGGGTTTCATAATCCGTTTGGCTTTTTTATCATTGAGAATTCGTTAGCTTATGTAGGTTCAAGGTAACGAGACGGTGGAGAAGGGGAGGCACTCAATGTCAATAGCCGCTACGATCTACAGTTTAGGTAACGATGGATTGGTAAAGTTGGTGGTGTGCTACGACCAGCTCGGTCACCATACATGGCGCTGGTGAAAGACGTTTTATATGGTCACTTGAAGATCGCAGTTCTTGCATCCCAGAACTTGTAACTGGTAACTAAGACTGTCATGAGCGTATAAAACAGACTGTGGTTCTACGGCGCAAAAGAACTCGTTATCACAGCGGTCAACATTTTCAAGAGCTCCTCTATCGAAACAGTTCTGTGTTGTTATGTACCGTAATAAACGGTAATGTGATCGTTACCTTATTATTTATCTTGTTTTTGCAAGTTTTCGTTGTCTGTTCCTGGTTGTCAGAATTCAGGTACGGGGAGGGGCTGGAAACAGAGGCTAGGGTGTGTTTACTGTGCTGTCAACGGTAAGAAACATGAATTAACAGGAACAATTCAACAATAACTAACAAGTAAAACAACACACGTTCCGTACTACAGGCATTTGCACAATGAGCCGCTGTTTTCGATGTGATACTGTGGGTAGATCACGTAACTAATGAGGAGGTATTGAATAGGATTGGGGAGAAGAGAAGTTTGTGGCACAACTTGACTAGAAGAAGGGATCGGTTGGTAGGACATGTTCTGAGGCATCGAGGGATCACAATTTTAGCATTGGAGGGCAGCGTGGAGGGTAAAAATCGTAGAGGGAGACCAAGAGATCAATACACTAAGCAGATTCAGAAGGATGTAGGTTGCAGTAGGTACTGGGAGATGAAGAAGCTTGCACAGGATAGAGTAGCATGGAGAGCTGCATCAAACCAGTCTCAGGACTGAAGACCACAACAACAACTGTCTCAAAGATAACTGGTGGGACACAAATGGTTCAAATGGCTCTGAGCACTATGGGACTCAACTGCTGAGGTCATTAGTCCCCTAGAACTTAGAACTATTTAAACCTAACTAACCGAAGGACATCACACACATCCATGCCCGAGGCAGGATTCGAACCTGCGACCGTAGCGGTCTCGCGGTTCCAGACTGCAGCGCCAGAACCGCGCGGCCACTTCGGCCGGCTGGTGTGACGCAATTACTTTGTTAAGAGTCACATTGCAATACCTTGGAAATCGATAAAATGGAGAATTTGTTTGTAGCAAGTCTTTTCTCCCCAGAATGGTACACACAGTCACTTCTCGACGATAGTCCTGCACACTCTACGAAACTGTATTTTGTTTTGTAATGAAGCCTATACACTGCAGCGACAAAAGTTATGGGTTAGCGATATGTACCTATACAGATGGCGGTAGTGTAGCGTACACAAGGTATAAAAGGACAGTGCCTTGACGGAGCTGCTATTTGGCCTGGTCTACGAAATGGCGCTTAAAGTTCAACGCTGCGAAGAGTCAGGCTGTCATCTTCAGCAGAAAGAGGCTGCCACCGGACCTACCGCCGGTCACGATCATGGGGGGCCCCATCCCATGTTTGCGGACCGGCAAATACCTCGGGGTGACGTTGGACAGGCACCTGACGTGGCTGCCACACGTCCGAGACGTCAGAAGGCGGGCAGTGGGGCGCCTGCGTGCGCTTTACCCACTGCTCAACCCTTCATCGACACTTCCTCCACGCCACGGCCTCACCATGTATCTGTCCCTTGTCCGGCCGGTACTGGAATACGCGGCCGTGGTATGGGGTAACGCGGCAGCGACGCACATTGCGACGCTCCAACGCGTGCAAAGTAGGGCGCTGCGCCTTGCCCTCCACAAGCCGCCTCGCTACCCGACGAGGCTGCTCCATGGGGAAACTGGCATCCCTTTCCTGCGGGATCGCTTCCGGCAAATCGCCAGAGTGTTCTACAGCAATGCAGAACAATCTGGCAGCCGCCTGATTCGTGATTTGGGCCGTCAGGTCCACCGCAGGCCAACGACTCGTTGGCCAGACCTACTGCGAGAGTAATCTTCTCTTGCAGCCTGACGTCGAAACAAAGGGCGTCACAATGAACGACGCCCAGCGAGGCCAGCTCAACCCGTTAGGTCCCACTGCACCCCAAAGAGGTAACCGCAGGAACAGCAGCTCCGCTGCTTAAACTGCCCCCACACCTGGCATACGTAGCCAGAGTTTTAGAGCGAGCGAGCGGAGCTGCTATTTGTGATTCATGTGAAGAGGCTTCCGACGTGATTATAGGCGCACGACCCGAATTAACGGACTTTGAACGTGGAATAGTAGATGGAGTTAGACGGATGGGACATACCATTTCGGAAATCCCTAGGGAATTCAATATTTCGAGCTCCACAATGTCAAAAGAGTGTGCCGAGAATATAAAATTTCAGACATTGGAAAACGCAGTGGCCGACGACCTCCCCCTAACGACCGAGAGCAGTGGCGTTTGCGTAGAGCTGTCAGTGCTAACAGACAAGCAACACTGCTTGAAATAACCGCAGAAATCAGTGCAGGACGTACGACGGACGTATCCATTAGGACAGAGAGCCTGCAGCGCCTCTTCTGGTCTCGTGACCGTATCGGTTGGACCCTGGACGACTGAGAAACCGTGGCCTGGTCGGGTGAGGCGAGGTGAGTTCCGATTTCAGTTGGTGAGAACATGGTAGGCTTCGAGTGTGGCGCAGTCCGTACGAAGTCATGAACCCAGGTTGTCAACAAGGCACTGTGCAAGCTGGTGGTGGCTCCATAATCGTGTGGGCTTTGTTTACATGGAATGGGTTGGGGCCTCTGGTCCAGCTGAACCGATGATAGACTGTAAATGATTATGGTCGGCTACGTGGAGACCATTTGTAGGCGTTCATGGACATCATGTTCTAAGATAATCTTGGAATTTTTATGGAGGACAGTGAGCCGTATGGCGGGGCCACAGTTGTTCGCGACTGGTTTGAAGAACATTCTGGACAATTCGACCGAATAATCCGGCCACTCAGATCTCACGAAGGGACATAAGCGCCAGTTCGTGCGCAAAATGCTGCAACGGCGACATTTTCGCAATTGTGTACGGCTGTAGAGGCAGCATGGCTCAATATTTAAGTAGGGGACCTCAACCTTGATACAAACATAGCACGTCTAGTTCCTACACTACGCTGGCAAAAGGAGGTCCAACACGACATTGGGAGGTATCCCATTACTTTAAAAGAGTTTGAATCTGACAAATCCATAAATGTTATAAAACAGGATGTACCCCTGTATATGTAACGGTATGCATGCGACAGCATCCCTATGTACACTCCTGGAAATTGAAATAAGAACACCGTGAATTCATTGTCCTAGGAAGGGGAAACTTTATTGACACATTCCTGGGGTCAGATACATCACATGATCACACTGACAGAACCACAGGCACATAGACACAGGCAACAGAGCATGCACAATGTCGGCACTAGTACAGTGTATATCCACCTTTCGCAGCAATGCAGGCTGCTATTCTCCCATGGAGACGATCGTAGAGATGCTGGATGTAGTCCTGTGGAACGGCTTGCCATGCCATTTCCACCTGGCGCCTCAGTTGGACCAGCGTTCGTGCTGGACGTGCAGACCGCGTGAGACGACGCTTCATCCAGTCCCAAACATGCTCAATGGGGGACAGATCCGGAGATCTTGCTGGCCAGGGTAGTTGACTTACACCTTCTAGAGCACGTTGGGTGGCACGGGATACATGCGGACGTGCATTGTCCTGTTGGAACAGCAAGTTCCCTTGCCGGTCTAGGAATGGTAGAACGATGGGTTCGATGACGGTTTGGATGTACCGTGCACTATTCAGTGTCCCCTCGACGATCACCAGTGGTGTACGGCCAGTGTAGGAGATCGCTCCCCACACCGTGATGCCGGGTGTTGGCCCTGTGTGCCTCGGTCGTATGCAGTCCTGATTGTGGCGCTCACCTGCACGGCGCCAAACACGCATACGACCATCATTGGCACCAAGGCAGAAGCGACTCTCATCGCTGAAGACGACACGTCTCCATTCGTCCCTCCATTCACGCCTGTCGCGACACCACTGGAGGCGGGCTGCACGATGTTGGGGCGTGAGCGGAAGACGGCCTAACGGTGTGCGAGACCGTAACCCAGCTTCATGGAGACGGTTGCGAATGGTCCTCGCCGATACCCCAGGAGCAACAGTGTCCCTAATTTGCTGGGAAGTGGCGGTGCGGTCCCCTACGGCACTGCGTAGGATCCTACGGTCTTGGCGTGCATCCGTGCGTCGCTGCGGTCCGGTCCCAGGTCGACGGGCACGTGCACCTTCCGCCGACCACTGGCGACAACATCGATGTACTGTGGAGACTTCACGCCCCACGTGTTGAGCAATTCGGCGGTACGTCCACCCGGCCTCCCGCATGCGCACTATACGCCCTCGCTCAAAGTCCGTCAACTGCACATACGGTTCACGTCCACGCTGTCGCGGCATGCTACCAGTGTTAAAGACTGCGAAGGAGCTCCGTATGCCACGGCAAACTGGCTGACACTGACGGCGGCGGTGCACAAATGCTGCGCAGCTAGCGCCATTCGACGGCCAACACCGCGGTTCCTGGTGTGTCCGCTGTGCCGTGCGTGTGATCATTGCTTGTACAGCCCTCTCGCAGTGTCCGGAGCAAGTATGGTGGGTCTGACACACCGGTGTCAATGTGTTCTTTTTTCCATTTCCAGGAGTGTATTATGTTCCAAAACGCCGCGCATAACAACAGGATTTTCTTGGGCTCATCTTCGGGTTCTATTGGTGATAAAAAAAGCCCTTGCGCTAGGGCTAGGGACCATTTGTACATCCAACAGAAGATCGTCTTAGTGTCACTATCCTGCAGTACCGCTTTAAAGTACGAATATTCCGCGCTTCCTCCTACTTAGGCAAATGTAAATAATCGGTTGGTACTTTTTGCATTTGATGTGGTCTACGGCGTGCTTGATGAGATTTATGGAGGTATCATTAGCTCATGGGCGACTTCTCGGAAAACCCCACAAAGAGGTTTTTTATTTTATTTTATTTTAGCAGATTCTCGCCGTCATCAGCGTACCGAAACCCAGCCGAGGATTCCAACATGGCACAACAAAAGCCTGCAAATTTTGCGATATATTCCTAAGATTACGATCTCGAAAAACCTTGAAAATTTTGTTGATATCGTTGTGCGTGTCCAAGGTACAAAGGTTCAAAATTACACTACTTCTGCACATAAAATCCTGTATGAGGCGAAATGTAAATAACAGATAACTGCGGCAAATTGCTCAAATTTTAACGGTTTATTCTCTAGGCATTTATCTAGAAGAGCTATCTCCCCGTTTTCAGAAATTTTTATCTGTTACCGAGAAACAACCCAAAAGCTTGGTTTATAGGTACCGAAACTCAATCGCGGAATCCGAGAAGACTGTAATTTTTACGATGTATTCGTAAGTTCCCGATCTCCAACAGACTCTAAAGTTTTCTACGTCTCTGTATCAGTTTCCTAGATACAGAAGATCAAATTTACGCTACTTGTACGCCAAAGTAGGCACGTAAAACCCGGTGTGAGACGAAAATGTAGTTTGTAAAGTAACGTAGCACGGACAAATATGGTGGTGTGAGTTTCTGGTATCGTCTGTTAACCCCATGGCGTAGTACTGAAGCACATCAAATGGCTCTAAGCACTATGGGAGTTAGCATCTGAGCTCACTAGTCCCTTACACACATCCATGCCCGAGGCAGGATTCGAACCTCGAACCTGCGACTGTAGCAGCAGCGCTGTTCCGGACTGAAGCACCTAGAACCGATCGGCCACAACGGCCGGCTGAAGCACATTGGAATAATTTTTTTTTTCACATAAATTCTGTCAGAGATGTAAACCTGCTTTTGCGTTATTTTGACACAAGTACCGCGCGGCCGCTACAGTCGCAGGTTCGAATCCTGCCTCGGGCATGGATGTGTATGATGTCCTTAGGTTAGTTAGGTTTAAGCAGTTCAAGTTCTAGGGGACTGAGGACCTCAGACGTTAAGTCCCATAGTGCTAGAGCCGTGTTTCTTTTTTCTTTTTTTTTTTTTTTTGACACAAGTAAACTATCTAAATCTTACTCACCAATACATTTCTTTTCATATAAAAGAAGGGAAACAGCGGAAAAATGCTCCTATCGGAGCACAAAAATGTGAACATGTTTGTGTGGGGTACCATCTGCCTCATTCTATCATGCTCAGCACCTTGAAAGATATTTCCCGAAAATTTTGGCATGCCTACATATTCACGCTTTTTTTATGCTTAGAGGGAAGAAGACAATGGCAGCTGCAGGGAGACAATGAAGAAGATAGTAGACAGTGATTGTGTTACGTGAAGAGCGAAGGAGACAATTGCACTGTGAGAGAAAGAGGTGGACACAGTGGCAGTGGAATGTAGTTGACAGTAACACGGAACAGTGCGAGGAAAAGAGTGAAGGTGGCAGTGCCGAGGTGGGAGGGGGAAGGGGTCATAAAGAGGAGGTGGAAGTAGATTAGAGCCAGTGGCAATGAGAGATAGAGTGTATGACGATGACAAGGAAGAAGAGATAGAGAGGGAGAATGACAGTGAGGAAAGACAGCAACATCAGGAAGGAAAGAATGAGATGTTAGCAGTAAGACAGAACAAGAGGGAGACAGTGACAGACTGGCGATGACAGAGAGGATTTTTCTTTTTTCTTTTTTTTTTTTTTTTGTTTGGGGTTTAAGGGCGCGCAACTACTGAGGTCATTAGCGCCCAGTCACAATTGTTAGAGCACACAGAATCTAGTAAAACTCAAGGGGGGGGCACCAGAAAGTTCTTACAAAGATGCAGATAAAATAAGTGAAAGAGTTAGATGTCTTTGGACAAGGCAGTCAAACTAATGAAACGAAGTACACGAGCAACTGCTCGAGCGTCATCAGCTAAAATATCCTGTAAAGTAGATGGCAGAGACAGGACAACACGAGATTGACTAAAACGGGGACACGACAATAAAACATGGCGCACTGTTAATGCATGACCACAAGGGCACTGCGGGGCTGGGTCACCGGAGAGCAGGTAGCGGTGGCTAAACCGGCAATGCCCAATCCGCAACCTGGTCAGAAGGACCTCTTCTCGCCGAGATGGTCGGGAGGAGGTTGTCCAAGCAGTTGGGAGCGGTTTTACTACCCGGAGCTTGTTTCCTTGAAGTGACGACCAAGTATCCCACCACAGGGACACAAGCCTCTTACAAACAAACCCACTAACGTCAGTTGACGGGACACAATTGGAGGCTGGCCGAGGCAGGAGGACTGCAGCCTTGGCTGCAGCATCAGCAGCCTCATTCCCAGGCACTCCTACATGGCCGGGAACCCACAGAAAGCTGACAGGAGAGCCATCGTCAGCACCCGAATGGAGGGACTGCTGGATCCGTTGCACCAAAGGATGGACCGGATATGGAGCTCCAAGGCTCTGAAGATCACTGAGTCAATCAGAGCAGAGTACATACGATGAATGGCGGTGGCGGCGGGCATACTGAACGGCCTGATGGAGAGCAAAAAGCTCGGCCGTAAAGCTGGAACACTGGTCGAGGAGCCGGTATTTAAAGGTGACGGCCCCGACGACAAAGGCACAGCCGACACCATCGTCAGTTTTGGAGCCATCAGTGTAAATAAAGGTGTGACTGGCAAGTCGCGCACGAAGTTCGACAAACCGTGAGCAATACACAGAGAGAGGAAATGACAGTGAGTTGGGCTGAGTGAGAGAGAAGGGCAACTGGCAGTGGAAGGGAGTGAGCGACTTACGGCAATGGACTAGCGAGAGTGAGTGGGTTACAGCTGCGGGAGTCTGAGGTGAGTTGTACGTTTAAAAAAGTGCAAAGCCAAAGCAAAGCACAGCCAAAACTTTTAGGAAACTTTTTAGAGGTGCAGTGGAAGATTGGAAGGAGGAGCTGGGCTAATAGAAGACTGGAACAAATACAGGGCTATTACAAATTATTGAAGCGATTTCATAAATTCACTGTAGCTCCATTCATTGACATATGGTCACGACACACTACAGATACATAGAAAAACTCATAAAGTTTTGTTCGGCTGAAGCCGCACTTCAGGTTTCTGCCGCCAGAGCGCTCGAGAGCGCAGTGAGACAAAATGGCGACAGGAGCCGAGAAAGCGTATGTCGTGCTTGAAATCCACCACATCAGTCAGTCATAACAGTGCAACGACACTTCAGGACGAAGTTCAACAAAGATCCACCAACTGCTAACTCCATTCGGCGATGGTATGCGCAGCTTAAAGCTTCTTGATGCCTCTGTAAGGGGAAACCAACGGGTCGGCCTGCAGTGAGCGAAGAAACGGTTGAACGCATGCGGGCAAGTTTCACGCGTAGCCCGCGGAAGTCGACGAATAAAGCAAGCAGGGAGCTAAACGTACCACAGCCGACGGTTTGGAAAATCTTACGGAAAAGGCTAAAGCAGAAGCCTTACCGTTTACAATTGCTACAAGCCCTGACACCCGATGACAAAGTCAAACGCTTTGAATTTTCGGCGCGGTTGCAACAGCTTATGGAAAAGGATGCGTTCAGTGCAAAACTCGTTTTCAGTGATGAAGCAACATTTTTCTTAATGGTGAAGTGAACAGACACAATGTGCGAATCTGGGCGGTAGAGAATCCTCACACAATCGTGCAGCAAATTCGCAATCCACCAAAAGTTAACGTGTTTTGTGCAATCTCACGGTTTAAAGTTTACGGCCCCTTTTTCTTCTGCGAAAAAAACGTTACAGGACACGTGTATCTGGACATGCTGGAAAACTGGCTCATGCCACAACTGGAGACCGACAGCGCCGACTTCATCTTTCAACAGGATGGTGCTCCACCGCATGTTCGGCATTTCTTAAACAGGAGATTGGAAAACCGATGGATCGGTCGTGGTGGAGATCACGATCAGCAATTCATGTCATGGCCCCCACGCTCTCCCGACTTAACCCCATGTGATTTCTTTGTGTGGGGCTATGTGAAAGATTTAGTGTTTAAACCTCCTCTACCAAGAAACGTGCCAGAACTGCGAGCTCGCATCAACGATGCTTTCGAACTCATTGATGGGGACATGCTGCGCCGAGTGTGGGAGGAACTTGATTATCGGCTTGATGTCTGCCGAATCACTAAAGGGGCACATATCGAACATTTGTGAATACCTAAAAAAACTTTTTGAGTTTTTGTATGTGTGTGCAAAGCATTGTGAAAATATCTCAAATAATAAAGTTATTGTAGAGCTGTGAAATCGCTTCAATCATTTGTAATAACCCTGTACATACGTGGGCAACGCTGGGTACTCAGCTGGCTTATTATAAAGTCACACACCAGGTGAGAGTCCTCGGCTCTTCTGCCTGCCGGTGGAGATGCGGTATCCGGAGAAGGGGCTTAAAGGACCTTCCCCTCGACCTTTTCGCAAATTTCTCTGGGGCAGCTCACGCGACAGCAGTGACGCAGGGAGCTCAGTGGCCTGCCGCGAAAGAGGCAGAGCTCGCGGCGCGGCAGAAGGCTACGGCACTGCTGCCTGCGCCGAGTCCGCTTTTGTGGGCGCAAAATTCTGTGGCTGCCAATTTCAGTTGTAGAATTTTGGAACACGTATTACGTTCGTATATAATGACTTCTCTGGAAACTAGAAATCTACTCTGTAGGAATCAGCATGGGTTTCGAAAAAGACGATCGTGTGAAACCCAGCACGCGCTAGTCGTCCACGAGACTCAGAGGGGCCATAGACACGGGTTCCCAGGTAGATGCCGTGTTTCTTGACTTCGGCAAGGGGTTTTTATGCAGTTCCCCACAGTCGTTTAATGAACAAAGTAAGAGCATATGGACTATCAGACCAATTGTGTGATTGGATTGAAGAGTTCATAGATAACAGAACGCAGCATGTCATTCTCAATGGAGAGAGCTTTTCCGAAGTAAGAGTGATTTCAGGTGTGACGCAGGGGAGTGTCGTTGGACCGTTGTTATTCATAATATACGTAAATGACGTTGTGAATAACATCGGAAGTTCACTGAGGCTTTTTGCGGATGATGCTGTAGTATATCGAGAGGTTGTAACAATGGAAAATTGTACTGAAATGCAGGAGAATCTGCAACGAATTGACGCATGGTGCAGGGAATGGCAATTGAATCTCAATGTAGACAAGTGCTATGTGCTGCGAATGCATAGAAAGATCCTTTATCATTTAGCTACAACATAGCATGTCAGCAACTGGAAGCAGTTAATTCCATAAATTATCTGGGAGTAGGCATTAGGTAGGAGTGATTTAAAATGGAATGACCATATAAAATTAACCGTCGGTAACGCAGATTCATTGGATGAATCCTAAGGAAATGCAGTCCGAAAACAAAGGAAGTAGGTTAAAAAAATGTTCAAATGTGTGTGAAATCGTATGGGACTTAACTGCTAAGGTCATCAGTCCCTAAGCTTACACACTACTTAACCTAAATTGTCCTAAGGACAAACACAGACACACCCATGCCCGAGGGAAGACTCGAACCTCCGCCGGGACCAGCCGCAGAAGTAGGTTACAGTACACTTGTTGGCCCACTGCTTGAATACTGCTCACCGGTGTGGGATCCGTACCAGATAGGGTTGATAGAAGAGATAGAGAATATCCAACGGTGAGCAGCGCGCTTCGTTACAGGATCATTTAGTAATCGCGAAAGCGTTACGGAGATGACAGATAAACTCTAGTGGAAGACTCTGCAGGAGAGACGCTCAGTAGCTCGGTACGGGCTTTTGTTGAAGTTTCGAGAACATACCTTCACCGAGGAGTCACGCAGTATATTGATCCCTCCTACGTATATCTCGCGAAGAGACCATGAGGATAAAATCAGAGGGATTAGAGCCCACACCCAGGTATACCGACAATCCTTTCCACGAACAATGCGAGACTGGAATGGATGGGAGTACCGATAGAGGTACTCAAGGTACCCTCCGCCACACACCGTCAGGTGCTTTGCGGAGTATGGATGTAGATGTAGAGACTGCTCCCTCCTACGCATATCTCGCGAAGAGACCATGAGGATAAAATCAGAGAGATTAGAGCCCACACAGAGGCATACTGACAATCTTTCTTTCCACCAACAATGCGAGACTGGAATAGAAGGGAGAACCGACAGAGGTACTCAAGGTACCGTCCGCCACACACCGTCAGGTGGCTTGCAGAGTATGGGTGTAGATGTAGCAGAGCGGGCCATCAGTGAGAGAGGCAGTTCAACGCCGCCGCCCCTCCCCCACAGCCAGGGCGGCACAGAGCAGCAGAAGGCGGCCCGTGAGTCACAGCACAGTGCTGCGGGCCCACACCCGGCCTTTTGCGGGCGCTGCGCTCCGCGTGCAGCCTGCGCCGCGAGTCTGCTGGCCGCCGCGACAGGACGAGACAAGACAGCGCCTCCTCTCCTCTCCTCTCCTCCGCTCACCTTGGCCGCTTATCGCGTCCCCCGGCTTCCTGCCATTGTTCCCGCGGGAAGGTCGCGTCGCGCGTCCCCTCCGGGATTCAGGGAGCCAGGAGCAGCGAGCTGGAGGCACAAGCGGCAGTAGTAGAGATGGGTAGTTCGCGAGCGAAAGGGTGCAAAGGAACGGTTCACCAAGATGAACGAAAGGACTGAGGAACGAATTCCAAGGAACGATCGGTTCATAGTTCACTTCGGTCGCGGAGGTCTACTTATAGTTCCCGGAAAGGATGAACGATCGGTTCATAGTTCACTTCGGTCGCGGCGGTCTACTTATAGTTCCCGGGAACGAGGAACGATCGGTTCATAGTTCACTAGTTCACTTCGGTCGCGGCGGTCACTTCAGCAGTTCTCGTCCCAGCCTCGGTCCCGTGCTCGTCTCAGTCTCGGTCTCCCTCGGCCGCACTCGTCGTTCTTCGCATGACCACCTGTCTCAGTTCCACTGCCGACTGCTCCTAGTTAGTTCAGTATCCAGTTGTTCGTTTCGTTCACTGCGCTTGCTCATTTTACATGTGTTCCAAACTGTTCTTGCACTTTGGTCTGGCTGTTCAGCGTCCACGACCGGTAATCAAAAAGTATTTTATAGTTACGTAAATTACATAAAAATTACATTGTATGTAATAGGTATGTCTTTTCAGGTAACAAAAGAGCATACCGGCTCACTTCATTATATCGATAAACAGTAGAAGACATACTTATAGCCGGCCGAAGTGGCCGTGCGGTTAAAGGCGCTGCAGTCTGGAACCGCAAGACCGCTACGGTCGCAGGTTCGAATCCTGCCTCGGGCATGGCTGTTTATGATGTCCTTAGGTTAGTTAGGTTTAACTAGTTCTAAGTTCTAGGGGACTAATGACCTCAGCACTTGAGTCCCATAGTGCTCAGAACCATTTTTTGAACGTACTTATAACAAGGCATGTTTTTCTTGTTATTCATATATTTTTTGGTTTCATCGACTTGATTTAGCAACTAACTTTCAATAATTTACTTAATTTTTAGTGTAAGAAAATTGATATAAAACGATTTTCGTGTATCTTTCGTATACAAAACATTACATTTAGGAAGGCTCTAATTATTTTTAAGTTTGGTTGTTTCCAATTTCCACTACCTGCTAGTTTGGTTTCTATGAAGAAAAAAAAGAAAAAAAGAATTGGGTTGTGGGTCATTTGGGCTCAGTAGGAAAAGCGGTGCTTCTCCATTTGAAAAGACATAGATTGCCATAAAATCGTATTTACTTATTATCTCAAAAACATTTGTTCAGCAGGAGCTTTCAAACCAAAAACTTTATTACTGCGAAATTTATTATTATTATTATTATTGCTGCATTAACTTTAATAATGCAACATAAAAATCTAATTTTTACTAAGAGTGTGACGCAAGTGCGATGAAAAAACCACATTTTACTTTATGCTTCCATAAAGTCTACTTCACCTACGAACTCAGAGACAACGTGAAGTATATATAGGGTGTAAACGATAATTGTTTACAACGCAGCATAGCTACGTAGTGGAAGTCGAAACGAAGAATTTTATGCAAGACACTTGTGGTCTATTAAGTTGGGAAACATACACCAACAGGTTTACAAGGCTACATGAGCTATAGCCCATGCGCGTCGCGTGACATTTTCATGTTCTCTTCTCCAGCTCTCTACACATCGTCATCGATTGTTTCGCCATTGTTGCATGCATTAGCTTGTTATTTTTTCACTGCCTAGTTATTACATGTTTGTCTGTTTGTTGTATCTGCTCGTAACGGGCAACACATCGTCCGTAATTGGCGAGCAGTCTGTACTCGGGGCCGGTTTTCCGTGCGCCACCCTATATTATTTCCCTGCGATCAGCCACACAAGGCTACGGTTGGCTAAACGAGAGGTTCTCCAGAATCACAGAAATTACTTCTAAAAGTGTGTAAGAATTCTGTAATGAATAAAAACTCTATACTCCAGGGGGTAGGCAAGTGCCTCCTCTTGGTGCCCTCCATCCTTCAGTCACCTACACTACTAGTTTTCAGTTTTTCATAAGAACCATATACCAAGCACAAACGAACGGTGAACGAGTAAAAATGAATGGTTCGCAAAAAAGAACGGTCGGCAGTGAACTAGTTCCCGAGGATGAACGAGTTTGTCCATCTCTAGGCAGTAGCAGCAGACTCCGTCAGTAGCCGGCCTCGGTGCTGCCCTTCCCACACGGCCGGCGACTCTCACTGCTCCTCATTAAGGGGCTCCGGAACGCCCTATACTTGCAATGTTAAAATAACGCTTATAAATTACATCATTCCTCACAAAGTATTTGAGGTAGGAAGTTGAACTTTTTACAGATTATTTATTGGAATATGGGCTACAACTTAACACAGGGATTTTACAAAATTTTAGTTCAGTTATTAAAGATGATTTTTTTCAATTGTAATGAAAATTCACAACATTTTTTTGCAATTTTTTATTTATATATTCAAAAATATACAGTTTTTTGGAAAAAGGCTGTGTTAAATTATGCAGAAGGTACTGTGTAACATTTACTGAAAGTTTGAAACAAATATGTTTGGAAGATCCTTAGAAAACTTGTAATTAGTATGAGAAAATAAAAGTTTTGGGAATCGAGCGACAAAGATTGGATTAACTTTTTAGTGCATTCCAGGTCCATAGGATGGATTATCTTCATCCTCTGCAAACTCCTCCTCCAGCTTCCTCTTGTTCCTCCTCCTGTTTACTCTTGCTTGTATTTCTAGACTCTTTACAGCCCTGTCTGCAGCCCGAAGGCGTTCCTTGTCTAAAGCAAGCATCGCTCGTACCATGTTAGAACCTATCTTCATTCCCATATTTCTAAATACCTTGCACCTTACAATGTTGCCATCATTGAAAGTCGCAAAAGCATCATACACACCAAAGTGAAGTGCTTCTATTCCAACAAATTCAGTCTTGGGGATTCTCGACCATATAACACTATTTACACTTTCATTGGGGTTTTGAGTTTTTCCGTGAATACACTTTTTCAACAGTTCAGGTGCTGCTAAGTCTCTGAAAATAGGGTAGGCACAACACATACTTTATCTCACATCACTAAAATGTACCTGATGAACACGGACGTTAATAATAACACCATTTGACAGCAGTTTAACAGCGCCACAGTGGGTCACGCCCATGTAGAACACATTTCAAAAAAAATTTAAAAATACTTGTAGTCTTCGGAATTGAATAAATTATATATCTATTAAAAGGTAATAGTCTGCAGATTCAGAAAACGCAAAAAAGTAAAAATTGAACTTTTCATGATTTTGAGCCTTTCCGGAGCCCCTTAACTGGTCCCGCCACTGCGACGTCTGCCGCCTGTAGTTGCTCTCCATTGCCAACCCGAGCCTCCTCTACACGATAGACTTTCCCGTCTCGGTTAACTACTCGAGACAAGTGAGTTAAGGGGGGGTAGGACGTCAAACGGGCCGACTTGGAGCAGGAGAGGCACCACAGGACATTTTAATTTCCACTGTGTATACTTTTGCAAACAAAAGTCATAAAACTTTGTCAGCATCACCAGGAAGGATACATGATTCACACCCACTGTCGCATCTTCTAAGTGTTCTGCCAACAAAGCGCAGTGTTTTATTCGCCTTCCCCTCAATATTATCTACGTGGTCTTTCCAATCTAAGTTGCTCGCCACTTTAATTCCTAGGTATTTAGTAGAACTGACAGCCCTTAGATCTGTGCGATTTATCGTGTACCCAGATTTTATAGGATTTCCTTTAGTACCCATGTGAATGACCTCGCACTTTTCTTTCTTTAGTGCAAATTGCGACTTTTCGCACCATACAGAAATTCTCTCTAGATAATTTTGTAATTGGAATTGATCGTCTGATGATTTTTACTAGACAATAAATTACAGCGCCATCTGCAAACAATCTAAGGGGGCAATTTTGATGCTGACGTGTAAACGAAAATGACCACTCTAAACAGACGAGACTCAGTACAGGAATAAAAGGCCAGGGGCGCTGCAGTTAAGGGGGGTAGGACGTCAAACGGGCCGACTTGGAGCAGGAGAGGCACCACAGGACATTTTAATTTCCACTGTCTATACTGTTAGAAATAAATTCATAAAACTTTGTCAGGACTCAGAATTCACACTCATAGCATTTCTCATCGATCTAAACTCGAAGCGTACTTTCAGAATACTTATTCCTGCGCGTATCGTATCACGATTGCATTACAGTTATTACGACCGCATGTGCATAACGATGGTAAGACGGTTCGCTTTAAAAATAGGTCAAAGAATGCTCTGCACGTCACACGAAAATGTAACACAAATGCCCTACACATGATTGGAACGAGGAGAAACTATGTTCCGCCGCGTAGTCGACAGTGAATGCCACAGATGTGTAAGTAGAGAACTTCAAGTAGAGCAACGCAAATCATTTCGAGCAAAAAGTAACTATGTAGTGATCGGAAAACTTAAACCAATTTATATGTATAGTATGGCGCTTATGTTGGTAAATAGTATCAAAGTTTTAGATTTCTTGCCACCATTTCATTAATCTTTGACAGTGGTTTGTGGAATAGTTAGTAGTCACCTAGTAAGTACTGCAACGTCAACTTGTTGCAAAGCTTCGTTCGTTCGTGACGGAACACGTGTCCTGTTAGAAACCGTATACGGCAAACTACTCATTCGTCACTGTCGCCTTCCTCGGCATAATTATAGCCTTTACCGTCGTCATGATGTACGTAAGACGTTACCCAATGGCTAGTGCACACTCGGTTATTACTTGTGTGTCATGTGCGTAATCACTGTCACCCTTATCTGGCAGTCGGGCTGTATGTGTGTGTGTGTGTGTGTTGTGCGTTGTGCGCGTTACAACGAAACTTTTCTAGAACCCGCTGAACCACTCCTGGCGAATTACGAGTAAGTGTAATTACCGGCGGCACGTGACACCACTTCACTGCCATGGCTTACGTCATGACCTCCTGCTACAAGTTCGACAGGATCCCCATCGTCTATCAGTTCGAACGCTAAGAAGATTGAGGAACAGCACCAGGATTTCTCGACTCCTGCTACAGCTCCAACTAGGTTCATCTTGCAGTAAAAGTTCAGTGCACATCATCAGGTAAGCTCACCGGAGACAATATTCGTCGCTCCCTTAAACAGAGCATACTGATCGCTTGGCGGCGCTGTCGAACTTGTAGCAGGAGGTCATGACGTAGGCAATGGCAGTGAAGTGGTGTCACGTGCCGTCGGTTGTATGAAATTAGCGCAGTAAGGTGGCTCGACGTGGACAAGTGACAGAATGGCAGGAAGGAGCTGTCGTAGTTGGACGTGAACACGACCATATCGAGATTTGCTGGTGTGTTAGACAGCCCAAGGTGTCAACATGGCTTAAGAACGGTGATGGCTTGTCGATGACAGTCGTTTTCAAACCCGACAGAAACTGCTGCTGCTGTCAGTAAATGCATGTCCATCTCAACCAATGGGCTATTTTCCTATGTTACGGTTCGGATTGACCGGCCGCGGTGGTCTAGCGGTTCTAGGCGCGCAGTCCGGAACCGCACGACTGCTACGGTCGCAGGTTCGAATCCTGCCTCGGGCATGGCTGTGTGTGATGTCCTTAGGTTAGTTAAGTTTAAGTAGTTCTAAGTTCGAGGGGACTGATGACCACAGATGTTAAGTCCCATAGTGCTCAGAGCCATTTGAACCATTTTTTTTTTTTTGTTCGGATTGTTGTTATTCTGAGTAATTACAACATTTAAATAGCATTTACGGCCAATATTCTCACAAAATATCTGTTAAATTTTATGTAATTAAAGCTTGAAAATAATTGTTCTGGTCACGTGGTCGAAAGCGCTCTGTTAGTGGCTGATGTACTGGTGACGTCAGAGACTAGTAATATGACGAAACTAAACGTGTGTTATAGAAGCATTAGCAGAAGTTATGAGGTTTTTACGTACTTTCTCTGCATACAAAATATAAAAAACTATTTTGACGACTATGTGAAGAGGCACCTTGGAAGACACGGCTGCAACAAGGGAAGTAGCCACGATGTTTTAATTTTATTATCAATTTTATTGTGCCTGGTGCATGTTCCATTTTAGCGAGTTTTAACAGGTTCTTTTACTTTTTATTATTTTGATGATGGAAGCTTGACTTCCGAAACGCGCCAATCTTAGAGTTTTACACTATAAACAAGTGGTTGAGCCGATACATTTTTTAACATTGACTATTGTGCATATCTGGGATGCCTTGCAAGGTGCTGTTCAGAAGAGATGCCGGCCGCGGTGGTCTAGCGGTTCTGGCGCTGCAGTCCGGAACCGCGGGACTGCTACGGTCGCAGGTTCGAATCCTGCCTCGGGCATGGGTGTGTGTGATGTCCTTAGGTTAGTTAGGTTTAAGTAGTTCTAAGTTCTAGGGGACTTATGACCTAAGCTGTTGAGTCCCATAGCGCTCAGAGCCATTTTTCAGAAGAGATCTCCACCCCCTCTTTCCCTTACGGATTTATTGACAGCCCTGCAGGATTCATCGTGTCAATTCCCTCCAGTACTACTTCAGAAATTAGTCGAGTCCATGTCAAGTCGTATTGCGTGCTCGCCGGGAACCCTACACGGTATTAGGCAAGTGTATCAGTTTCTTTGGCTCTTCAGTGTATACGAATTTAGGATCAGCGAGTCTATACCTCACATATCACGACAGTGTGCTTGTATTTGCAAGTATGCACCAGTTTTCGTTTTTATAATTGTGAGATCGTAATGCGAATAATGTATTTGACCGAAGAGATCCGTTGTACCGTTTTGGAGGAAAAGTCGTTGTAAGGTTTGTATGTGACACTTGCAATACATTTGGTCATAAACGCATTGTTACTTAAAGCAGCATCGTCTCCAAGAATACAGTGACGAATTTTACCCGCTGATGCAGTAACATTCTCACGGTGGAACGGTATGCTTAACGCCATCGAGGAATAGCGTAAAATGCTTTCAAAGTGTTTGTGGACGTGTGCGGGCATAATGCACTCTCGCTTGCGGCATCTGTGTCTACGTATCGGCAGAGGAGCGGGAGGGGGCCTGCCTGCAGCAGGATGTGTGATTGCAAGCAGCGGCGGCGTGGTGTCACCTGCCCATTCTATGGTAATGGCGAGGGCGGCGTCCGCAGTGCGCGTGCGCAAGGCCGCGGCCACGCCCTCTCACACGCGAGCCAGCCGCCACACGTCCCATATAGCACGCCACGCGGGGATCTGTCCATTGTCCGACGGCCAGCGGAGAACAAAGCCACACGGATAGCGCGGGACCTTCCTTTCCTCTTTTCACTGTGAAGTACCGTATCTCAACAACTCCGGCTTAAAAACTCCTGCCGCCGGCGTTCGCACAATCCACACTGCTTGCGATTCGCGTTATTTCGCTACGCGACGTAATCACTACGCGAGGTTTAATACAGGGTGTTTCAAAAATGACCGGTATATTTGAAACGGCAATACAAACTAAACGAGCAGCGATAGAAATACACCGTTTGTTGCAATATGCTGGGGACAACAGTACATTTTCAGGCAGACAAACTTTAGAAATTACAGTAGTTACAATTGTCAACAACAGATGGCGCTGCGGTCTGGGAAACTCTATAGTACGATATTTTCCACATATCCACCATGCGTAGCAATAATATGGCGTAGTCTCTGAATGAAATTACCCGAAACCTTTGACAACGTGTCTGGCGGAATGGCTTCACATGCAGATGAGATGTACTGCTTCAGCTGTTCAATTGTTTCTGGATTCTGGCGGTACACCTGGTCTTTCAAGTGTCCCCACAGAAAGAAGTCACATGGGTTCATGTCTGGCGAATAGGGAGGCCAATCCACGCCGCCTCCTGTATGTTTGGGATAGCCCAAAGCAATCACACGATCATCGAAATATTCATTCAGGAAATTAAAGACGTCGGCCGTGCGATGTGGCCGGGCACCATCTTGCATAAACCACGAGGTATTCGCAGTGTCGTCTAAGGCAGTTTGTACCGCCACAAATTCACGAAGAATGTCCAGATAGCGTGATGCAGTGATCGTTTCGGATCTGAAAAATGGGTCAACGATTCCTTTTGGAAGGAATGGCGGCCCAGACCAGTACTTTTTGAGGATGCAGGGACGATTGGACTGCAACATGGGGCTTTTCGGTTCCCCATATGCGCCAGTTCTGTTTATTGACGAAGCCGTCCAGGTAAAAATAAGCTTCGTCAGTAAACCAAATGCTGCCCACATGCATATCGCCGTCATCAATCCTGTGCACTACATCGTTAGCGAATGTCTCTCGTGCAGCAATGGTAGCGGCGCTGAGGGGTTGCCGCGTTTGAATTTTGTATGGATAGAGGTGTAAACTCTCGCGCATGAGACGATACGTGGACGTTGGCGTCATTTGGACCGCAGCTGCAACACGGCGTACGGAAACCCGAGGCTGCTGTTGGATCACCTGCTGCACTAGCTGCGCGTTGCCCTCTGTGGTTGCCGTACACGGTCGCCCTACCTTTCCAGCACGTTCATCCGTCACGTTCCCAGTCCGTTGAAATTTTTCAAACAGATCCTTCATTGTATCGCTTTTCGGTCCTTTGGTTACATTAAACCTCCGTTGAAAACCTCGTCTTGTTGCAACAACACTGTGTTCTAGGCGGTGGAATTCCAACACCAGAAAAATCCTCTGTTCTAAGGAATAAACCATGTTGTCCACAGGACACTTGCACGTTGTGAACAGCACACGCTTACAGCAGAAAGACGACGTACAGAATGGCGCACCCACAGACTGCGTTGTCTTCTATATCTTTCACATCACTTGCACGCCATCTGTTGTTGAAAATTGTAACTACTGTAATTTCGAAAGTTTGTCCGCCTGAAAATGTACTGTTGTCCCAAGCATATTGCAACAAACGGTGTATTTCTATCGCTGCTCGTTTAGTTTTTATTGCCGTTTCAAATATACCGGTTATTTTTGAAACACCCTGTACACTACTGGCCATTAAAATTGGTACACCACGAAGATGACGCGCTACAGACGCAAAATTTAACCGACAGGAAGAAGATGCTGTGATAAGCAAATGATTAGCTTTTCAGAGCATTCACACAAGGTTGGCGCCGGTGGCGACACCTATAACGTACTGACATGAGGAAAGTTTCCAACAGATTTTTCATACACAAACAGCAGTTGACCGGCGTTGCCTGTTGAAACGTTGTTGTCATGCCTCGTGTAAGGAGGAGAAATACTTCCATCACGTTTCCGACTTTGATTAAGGTCGGATTGTAGCCTATCGCGATTGCGGTTTATCGTACCGCGACATTGCTGCTCGCTTTGGTCGAGATCCGATGACTGTTAGCAGAATATAGAATCGGTGGGTTCAGCAGGGTAATACGGAACGCCGAGCTGGATCCCAACGGCCTCGTATTACTAGCAGTCGAGATGACAGGCATCTTATCCACATAGCTGTAACGGATCGTGCAGCCACGTCTCGATCCCTGAGTCAACAGATGGGGACGTTTGCAAGACAAAAACCATCTCCACGAAAAGTTCGGCAACGTTTGCAGCAGCGTGGACTATCAGCTAGGAGACCATGGCTGCGGTTACTCTTGACGCTGCATCACAGACAGGAGCGCCTGCGATGGTGTACTCGACGACGAACCTGGGTGCACGAATGGCAAAACGTCATTTTTTCGGATGAATTCAGGTTCTGTTTATAGCATCATGATGGTCGCATCCGTGTTTGGCGACATCGCGGTGAACGCATATTGGAAGCGTGTATTCGTCATCGCCATACCGGCGTGATGGTATGGGGTGCCACTGGTTACACGTCTCGGTCGCCTCTTGTTCGCATTGACGGCACTTTGAACAGTGGACGTTGCATTTCATATGTGTTACGAACCGTGGCTCTACCCTTCATTCGATCCCTGCGAAACCCCACATTTCAGCAGGATAATGCGCGACCGCATGTTGCAGGTCCTGTACGGGCCTTTCAGGATACAGAAAATGTTCGACTGCTGCCCTGACCAGCACATTCTCCAGAAGTCTCACCAATTGAAAAGATCTGGTCAATAGTGGCCGAGCAACTTGCTCGTCACAATACGCCAGTCACTACTCTTGATGAACTGTGGTATCGTGTTGAAGCTGCATGGGCAGCTGTACCTGTACACGCCATCCAAGCTCTGTTTGACTCAATGCCCAGGCCTATCAAGGCCGTTATTACGGCCAGAGGTGGTTGTTCTGGGTACTGATTTCTCAGGACCTATGCACCCAAATTGCGTGAAAATGCAATCACATGTCAGTTCTAGTATAATATATTTGTCCAATGAATACCCGTTTATCACCTGCCTGTTTTCTTAGTGTAGCAATTTTAATGGCCAGTAGTGTATGAAGATATCAGCGCTGCACTGGGTATTGTGCTGGACGCTGTATGCCCTTAACTTCCTCCTAGCTGTAAACTGATTCCTTCTGACACCTACAGGGAGAGCTAATAAAGCTATTGGGAATGTAAGGTCCGATCGATCGTGAAATGGAAATCGCAGTGAAAATGAAAAATGTTTTATGTGCAACAGTTTTCTACACCTTCCAGCTACTTCTCTACATAGTCGCCGCTCCGACTTGGACTGTTGTCATAGCGTTGAACCAACTCGCCAATATCCTCGTTATAGAAGCCAGCCGCCTGTACTTTCGGCCATTTATCTGCGCTGGTCTGCAGTTCGTTGTCTTTGCCAAAATGTTGTCTTCATAGTCAGCGGTCCATGTGAGCAGTGATGAACATCAAAGGGAGCCAAGTCCGTGCTTTATGGTGTGTGATCAAACACTTCCCATCGAAATCGCTGCGAGAGCATCCTCATTAGCCCTGCATTGTGGGGCCGAAATTTTCATGAAGGAAGAAATGCACGATAGCTACGTTATGTGGGTTTGCATGAAATGAGGCGATACCTAGAAGCAGACAACCATACTTGACGGGAGACACTTGTTCTAGATATCTTAACGCGCTCGCTGTGTGCTCAGAACTGAAAACAGCGACGTGATCGACAGGCACCATATCTGTGCAAAGCTTCATTGAATTTTCACTGTCCTTTCCATTTCGCGACTTATCGAACCTTACTTTCGGAACAGCTCTCGTAGAAAAGTGGACTCCGATCATTGTCAGAGGTGAATGAAGCTGCGGGTGACAGAAAAAATCGTATGTTAACTGTGGGTTGAGCCCCAATGTATGGCTTTGTAGTCTGACAACTATCCACTGATGGTGAAGCCTTCTCTGGTTATCAACCGAGTCAAGGCCTCGTTCAGCGTCAAAGTTTCTACATGTTTCGCCTGAAGATGACAATTTGGAAAATTGTTGAAACGTTGCCGCAGAGCGACGTATTGACTCGGCTGGTGACCCGGGAAGGCTTCACCATGGAGATTCGCCGACAAAGTCTACATTCGCTTATAACTATCCACTGAGTCATCAAGCCTCCGAACATTAGTTGGCCGATCCGGATCAATTCTTCTGCAGTTCTCCTTTTGATATGAAAAGTGCCAGTCGTACTTCACACCGTGAGGTAAAGGTAATTAGTTGATTTACCAATAAAAATCATAATAAATATATATTGGTAAAACTCTGATCCCACTAGTATCACCCCTGCAGCAATCCTCCTGCACTCGAGGACGCAGTCCCGGTGCCGGAAATCACGTGGTGCACACAGTATCAACTTAAAATTGCGATTTTTTCCTAGCTGTCGGCCGGTGTGGCCGGGCGGTTCTAGGCGCTTCAGTCTGGAACCGCGCGACCGCTACGGTCGCAGGTTCGAATCCTGCCTCGGGCATGAATGCGTGTGATGTCCTTAGGTTAGTTAGGTTTAAGTAGTTCTAAGTTCTGGGGGACTGTTGACCTCAGATGTTAAGTCCCATAGTGCTCAGAGCCATTTGAACCATTTTTTTCCTAGCTGCAAAAAAGCAAACACATAAAGTACATACAATAACAATTTTTAGTGTTGGACAACTATGAACACAAGTTTTACGTACTTATTACGTAAGACTCTTGAACACTCATAATGTTTTTATGTTCTAGATACGAGTATTTTACCTGCGGAAGGTTAGAAGACATTAAAAATCTCGCGACACACCTGACATGTATTGGTGACAAAGTGTTGAGAAACGCTGGCCTAGATACTGGACCATTAGAACGTCGGAGCGAATCTGTTAAAAGCACAGGATGGTGTAAGCCATTAAAAGATAGTGAAAGACGTGCATCCACCTTGCACTTCTTTCATTTATTTTACGATTTACGGTATTGTAGTCATATTATTATCATTACTAATACAGCAATAGCATGCCTGCTATTCTGCTGATGTTTTTTTCAGTATCAACATCCAGAATAGTCCCGAAGACTTCAGAGCTTCTCAAACGGTCATCGCTGGAAGAGAATACTATTAAGAACCTCCTCCCCAAGGCACCAAGACCGTCACGTTCGATAATCTACCGAAGGTGCATAAGAAGGACACACCATTGAGGCCGATAGTGAGTACCATCGGATCGCCGACCTATAAACTTGCTGAACATCTGGCCAGCCTCCTCTCTACGCACGTTGGACACTGTGGGCACCATATAAAGAATACGGCGGACTTCATCAATCGGATTATAGGTCTGTGACTTGCTGAAGGGGATATTATGGTTAGCTGTGTCCCCATCACAGACTCTATTGACTTGCTGTCCCAGCTCTTTGACGACACCATCGTGGATTTATTTAATCACACTCTGACGTCATCATATTTCATACATGATGGAGAATATTTCAACCAAACTGGCGGCGTGGCGATGGGAAGTCCATTAGCTCCAGTAGTAGCCAACCCCTTTATGGAGCATTTCGAAGACATCGCCTTGGACACGGTTCCTGCAAAGCCAAGCTGTTTTTATCGCTACGTCGACGATACCTTCGTCATTTGGCCACATGGACTAGAAAAGTTATACGAGTTCCTGGAGCACCTCAACAGCATCCACGACCACATCAACACAATGGAAGTAGAGAAGGGTTCCCTGCCGTTCTTGGTCGTGCTTGTCCGCCATAAACGCAATGGGTCTCTAGGTCATAACGTTTACCGCAAGCCCACCCACACGGATCGGTATGTGCACGCCACCAGCTTCCATCACCCAGCACAGAAACAGTCAGTTCTGAGGACCTTAGTACATCGATCTGAACCGTCTCAGGCGCTGAAAACTTGCCGAGAGAATTGAGCCACTTACGCAAAGTTTTTAAGGAAAACGGTTACAACAACAAACAGATCTCACAAGCAGTGTCATGCAAACCTCAAAGGAAGAAGACCTCTGAAGAAGACACCAAGCAGGTTGCATTCTTACCGTTTTGTGGTTCGACAACATTGAAAATTAGTCGGCTCTTGAAGAGGCACAACATAGACGCAATCTTCAGGCCTCCGACAAAGATCCGGCAAATAATGAAATCTGTGAAAGACGATGTAGGTCTCAGAACACCAGGAATTTACAAGATACCGTGTGGATGTTGGCAGTTCTATGTCAGCCAGACTGTTCGCACCGTTGAACAGCGCCGAACAGAACATGAAAGGTGTTACCGTCTGCGCTATCCCGAAAAGTCAGTTGTAGCAGAACATGCTCTGGAAAACGGACGCCGAATTCCATTCGATGAGACGTCTGTTATTAAACGGACTAATCGCTCCTGGGATAGCGTGATAAATGAAGCCATAGAGATTAGAATTTCTTACAACACCTTCAATAGAGACGGCGGATTGCAGTTGAGTACAGCTGGGATCTGGTGTTGAGGGAGTTGAAGCGGGCAAAACATTAGCATATATGGTGCGGGACCGAGCACCAGTGACGTCACGAGCGACGGCGCGGCTATATAAGCACGGCAATGACAACCACACGACAGTCATCCACTTGACAATGGCAGAGGAGATCTCTGCCGAAAGCTCGTGGGCAGTAAATCACTTGACACGGCTTGAAACCCGAGAATGTTTTATTAACGGAAATCGCCGCGAAAGCGTGCATCCGTACGTAAATTTTTTCTGCTGTTATAAGATGCACTTGGCCGACGAGGTGTGTTCTCTGTCCACTCTGGCACAAAGAAAAAGGAAGAAAGTCGCATGAAGACGCTGATGTGTCTTGCGAGCTGTGTGAGACTGGGAATGTGAACAGGTGGCTTATGACTGATGACTAGTGTCTGGTAGACGCTGCAGTATTCTGTCGTCGGCTGAGCAGAGCCTAAGAAGATGCTTACCAAAGAGAAGGCCATTGGTCAGCATAGTCGTGGCATGTCTGAGCTGCAGTCGAGTACAAGTTGGAGTGTCATTCGCATGCGCTGCAAAGTAATCAGCCGAACGGTCCGTGAATAATGTCTGCATGGTGACAAATAACCACCAAGTACATGATTATTCGTAGCATGGGAATACTTTGCTCACTTCACACAAGCTAATAATACACTGAGGTGACGAAATTCATGGGACACTCGCAATATCGTGTCGGATCTCTTTTTGCCCGACGTGGCATGGAATCATAAAGACCATGCAGAAATACTGAGTCATACTGCGCCTATAGTCTTTGCCAGTGCAGGATTTTCTGCACGAACTGACCTCTAGATTATGTTCCGTAAATGTTAGATGGAATCCAAGTCGGGCGAACTGGGTGGCCAGATCATACACTCGAACTAGCCAGAATGTTGAAGAAACCAAACGCCAACAATTTTGGCTCGGTGACAAGGTGCGTAGTCACCCATAAAAATTCCATCTTTGTTAGGGAACATAAGGTCCGTGAATGGCTATAAACGGTCTCCAAGTATCCGAACATAACCATTTTCCGTCAGTGATTGGTTCAGTTCGACCACATGACCCAGTGAATTCCGTATAAAGACAGTCCACTCCATTGTGGGGTCACCACCAGCTTGCACAGTGTTGAAAACTTGGGTCCATGACTTTGTGGGGTCCCCATCACACTCGAACCCTCCCATCAGCTCTTACCAAATGAAATTGGGCGCTTATCTGACCAGGCCACGGACTTCCAGTAATCTATGGTCCAACTGATATGGTCACGTACCCAGGAGAGCCGTTTCAGGCGATGTCGTGCTGTTAAGGGGCTGCGGAACGCCCTATACTTGCAATGTTAAAATAACGCTTATAAATTACATCTTTCCTCACAAAGTATTTGAGGTAGGAAGTTGAACTTTTTACAGATTATTTATTGGAATATGGGCTACAACTTAACACAGGGATTTCACAAAATTTTAGTTCAGTTATTAAAGATGATTTTTTTTCAATTGTAATGAAAATTCACAACATTTTTTTTTGCAATTTTTTATTTATATATTCAAAAATATACAGTTTTTTGGAAAAAGGCTGTGTTAAATTATGCAGAAGGTACTGTGTAACATTTACTGAAAGTTTGAAACAAATATGTTTGGAAGATCCTTAGAAAACATGTAATTAGTATGAGAAAATAAAACTTTTTGGGAATCGAGCGACAAAGATTGGATTAACTTTTTAGTGCATTCCAGGTCCATAGGATGGATCAGCTTCATCCTCTGCAAACTCCTCCTCCAGCTTCCTCTTGTTCCTCCTCCTGTTTACTCTTGCTTGTATTTCTAGACTCTTTACAGCCCTGTCTGCAGCCCGAAGGCGTTCCTTGTCTAAAGCAAGCATCGCTCGTACCATGTTAGAATGTTATTATTTACAGTAATAACACATACTTTTGGCTTTCCAACTTTTCTCCTTTTCTTAAAAGCCTTCAGAGGATTTCTAATAACTTTACTTTTACTCATTATTATACTTCAACAAAACAGAGACTCAAGAAACAGAATTAATTACGAATATTTTCGAGATAACGACAGAGTAAATAAACATGAAACAATCGACAATCACACCAGCGATATATATTGAACCATCACAGGTTAGCCACAACACATACTTTATCTCACATCACTAAAATGTACCTGATGAACACGGACGTTAATAATAACACCATTTGACAGCAGTTTAACAGCGCCACAGTGAGTCACGCCCATGTAGAACACATTTCAAAAAAAATTTAAAAATAGTTGTAGTCTTCGGAATTGAATAAATTATATATCTATTAAAAGGTAATAGTCTGCAGATTCAGAAAACGCAAAAAAGTAAAAATTGAACTTTTCATGATTTTGAGCCTTTCCGGAGCCCCTTAACGGAGGCACTCGCATCGATCGGTCTTCTCCTGCCACAGCTCAGTAACGCCAAATTTCGCCGCGCTGCCCTATGGGATACGTTCGTCGTAGGTCCCACATTGCTTTCTGCGGTTATTTTACGCAGTGTTGCTTGTCTGTTATCACTGACAAATCTACGCAGACATCACTGCTCTCGGTCGGTAAGTGAAGGGAGTCGGCCACTGTTGTGCGTGGTGGCGGGTAATGCCTGGAATTTGGTATTCTCGGCACACTATTGACACTGTGGATCTCAGAATATTGAATTCCCTCAGTTTTCCGAAATGGAATGTGCCACGCGTCCAGCTCCAACTACCATTCCACGTTCAGAGTCTGTTAGTTCCCATCGTGCTCCCATAATCACGTCAGTAACCTTTTCAGATGAATCACCCGAGTACGAACGACAGCTCCGTCAGTGCACTGCCCTTTTATACTTTGGATACACGATACTATCGCCATCTGTATATATGCATATTGCCATCTGATCGTTTTGTCATTTCAATGTACTTTTAAGGCTTGATTTATGCTATATTCTCTGGAGAACGTAGTAACGAAACCGGAGCGGTCACTTGGAACAAAAGTTAACGTCGATTGTACACTAATTCCAATAAATGTATTAAAAGAAATGAGATGTTGACGGCTGAATTGTGTTCATTGTCGCATTTCTTTACTCTATAAACAAGAGAACAGGAAGAGCTGATAGTTATTGTATTTTAAGTGACATAAGTATCAGTAACTCGATTCAGACTACTTCTCCGTTATCGATATAAACTATTTACTCCTTCTATAGAATTCCTGCGACATTTTTTAAAAACTGTTTTTGAAATTACTATCACGAGCAGTAACTAGATTGAAACTCATTTACTTTCATTGACTTTGTAGCCAGAGTTCCTAAAAATGGTTCAAATGGCTCCGAGCACTATGGGACTCAACATCTTAGGTCATAAGTCCCCTAGAACTTAGAACTACTTAAACCTAACTAACCTAAGGACATCACACACACCCATGCCCGAGGCAGGATTCGAACCTGCGACCGTAGCAGTCCCGCGGTTCCGGACTGCAGCGCCAGAACCGCTAGACCACCGCGGCCGGCTCCAGAGTTCCTATTTTGAAGAAGCGACAAAACACAAAGTTTTTGCAATGCATTATTAGTCTCTTTTAGTTACACGATTTATGTAAACTGTAAAACCGCTATTCATTTAACTGTCGTATCTGAAGAAATAGCTGTTGTTGATAGAAATGAAGAACAAAGAAGAGGCGGGCATTAAGTCAACCGATTGCAATCATTGGCAATTACGGTAAGAATTTTTTTTATTTTTGCGTCCGCGTTGTAATGAATTGATAATTTTGCCAACACTAACAGACGAAAGGCGCAATATCCTATAATTTGCTTTCATTTAGCTGTCGCGCATTTGATTACGCCAGTAAATTATACAATAACAGTTGTACCAGTAACACTGGAGGGTAAATTAACTGCTAATTGTTGCGTGATTTTGGCGAAAATATCTACTTCTCACTACTGCTGTAACTGTGGTGATTCAAATGCTATTATAGACCATCCGACCGCCGTGTCATCCTCAGATGAGGATGCGGATAGGAGGGGCGTGTGGTCAGCACACCACTCTCCCGGTCGTTATGATGGTTTTCTTTGACCGGAGCCGCTACTATTCGGTCGAGTAGCTCCTCAACTGGCATCACGAGGCTGAGTGCACCCCGGAAAATGACAACAGCATCTCGCCGCTTGGATGGTCACCCATCCAAGTGCTGGCCACGCCCGACAGCGCTTAACTTCGGTGATCTCACGGGAACCGGTGTATCCACCGCGGCAAAGGCCGTTGCCTCAAATGCTGTTATAACATCTATAAATAACAGTGAATCGAACATAAATCCGATCCCAAAAATTCCATTTTACTATCCTTTTTGTAACAGTCTTACCTCGCTGGAATTTGGCTGAAAATGACTGTCCCCGATGCTAGAGAAACTAAGATGGGGAAATTTTAAAAAAGCTTCATTTTGTCGGCTGATTTACATTCGTAGAAAGTGAGGAAGAAAGAAAAAATAAGATGTTGATCCAGTTGCAGCTTTCATATATAACTGACATTTCTTTTTCCATCTCAACCCTTCCTCTTCATAAGAACGTATTAGAAGACAATGAGTGATTGAGGAAACTAATGTTATAAACGGATTTGTATTAACCGTTGTCCATCACGAATTGATCTGATAGCCTTTTAAGCACGTACCTGCGGTATACACTCCTGGAAATTGAAATAAGAACACCGTGAATTCATTGTCCCAGGAAGGGGAAACTTTATTGACACATTCCTGGGGTCAGATACATCACATGATCACACTGACAGAACCACAGGCACATAGACACAGGCAACAGAGCATGCACAATGTCGGCACTAGTACAGTGTATATCCACCTTTCGCAGCAATGCAGGCTGCTATTCTCCCATGGAGACGATCGTAGAGATGCTGGATGTAGTCCTGTGGAACGGCTTGCCATGCCATTTCCACCTGGCGCCTCAGTTGGACCAGCGTTCGTGCTGGACGTGCAGACCGCGTGAGACGACGCTTCATCCAGTCCCAAACATGCTCAATGGGGGACAGATCCGGAGATCTTGCTGGCCAGGGTAGTTGACTTACACCTTCTAGAGCACGTTGGGTGGCACGGGATACATGCGGACGTGCATTGTCCTGTTGGAACAGCAAGTTCCCTTGCCGGTCTAGGAATGGTAGAACGATGGGTTCGATGACGGTTTGGATGTACCGTGCACTATTCAGTGTCCCCTCGACGATCACCAGTGGTGTACGGCCAGTGTAGGAGATCGCTCCCCACACCATGATGCCGGGTGTTGGCCCTGTGTGCCTCGGTCGTATGCAGTCCTGATTGTGGCGCTCACCTGCACGGCGCCAAACACGCATACGACCATCATTGGCACCAAGGCAGAAGCGACTCTCATCGCTGAAGACGACACGTCTCCATTCGTCCCTCCATTCACGCCTGTCGCGACACCACTGGAGGCGGGCTGCACGATGTTGGGGCGTGAGCGGAAGACGGCCTAACGGTGTGCGGGACCGTAGCCCAGCTTCATGGAGACGGTTGCGAATGGTCCTCGCCGATACCCCAGGAGCAACAGTGTCCCTAATTTGCTGGGAAGTGGCGGTGCGGTCCCCTACGGCACTGCGTAGGATCCTACGGTCTTGGCGTGCATCCGTGCGTCGCTGCGGTCCGGTCCCAGGTCGACGGGCACGTGCACCTTCCGCCGACCACTGGCGACAACATCGATGTACTGTGGAGACCTCACGCCCCACGTGTTGAGCAATTCGGCGGTACGTCCACCCGGCCTCCCGCATGCCCACTATACGCCCTCGCTCAAAGTCCGTCAACTGCACATACGGTTCACGTCCACGCTGTCGCGGCATGCTACCAGTGTTAAAGACTGCGATGGAGCTCCGTATGCCACGGCAAACTGGCTGACACTGACGGCGGCGGTGCACAAATGCTGCGCAGCTAGCGCCATTCGACGGCCAACACCGCGGTTCCTGGTGTGTCCGCTGTGCCGTGCATGTGATCATTGCTTGTACAGCCCTCTCGCAGTGTCCGGAGCAAGTATGGTGGGTCTGACACACCGGTGTCAATGTGTTCTTTTTTCCATTTCCGGGAGTGTATGTCGCCATTTTTCTGAGTTTTGAAATATATATACACTTATAAAGATATTGCGTATAACAAGGCTGTCGGGGCGTCATACTCTGACACCTGCGACCAGCAGTGGAAACGCCCGGTGCCTCTCACGTGGCGGTAATAAGCTGCCATTAAGCGGACTGGTCGGAGTCACTTTTTGCTAGGCGAGCACGCCTAGGTTCCCTCTCTCTGTGATCACCCACCGGCGCCGCCCTCTATCGTATTAACATTGTGGGGCACGTTTCCAGTCCAACAAACAAAACAACAAGAGCTACTCAGGGGAACTTTCAGTTTTCCAACAAAAGATTTTGTAGCACTTGCGTTCAATATGCTGTTCTGTTCGCAATATACCTCAAAATTTGTATCTCCACTACTTGACTAATTCTTCTTTATATAGAAAAAAAAATCAATATTGTGGCCTTGTGCAGCATAACGGATTAGATCCTACGAAAATAAGGCTAACAGCAGACGTAACACGTACTGTAATAATCACTGCCGGAATGCAACACTGAGTATTGCCTCTATTTTTTTAACTGAAGACCATACTCTCCACAGGGCATCCGAATTCAAGAGTACGTCTTGATCTTGACTCATCTGAAACATAACTAGTCACTTTCTCATTCTCTGACAGGACAATAACCTCAGTGCTATCGATTACACCGCTCATAAACACTGCCTGTTTCAGAGATAGTTCCTGCAGCACACGAAACGTTCCAAGCTGTACAATAAAAAATATATATGATATTTTTCAAGTATAAAGAAATACAATGCAGGAGGCGAAAGGTTGCCTACAACTTGTGCCAAAATCAGACAGCAGTTACAAGTGTCGAAGAACGTGAGAAACACTAACTGAGAAGGGAATGAGACAGGATTGTAACTTTACCCCATGTTATTCAATCTGTATCTGGATCAAGCGGTGACGTGAGCAAAAGAGAATTTTGGACAGCGAATTTAAGTCAGGGAGACGAAAAAACCTTTGAAGTTGGCCCATAGTGTTCTTATTCTGTTCAAATGGTTGAAATGGCTCTGAACACTATGGGACTTAACATCTGAGGTCATCAGTCCCCTAGAACTTAGAACTACTTAAACCTAACTAACCTAAGGACATCACACACGTCCATACCCGAGGCAGGACTCGAACCTGCGACCGTAGAAGTCGCGCGGTTCCGGACTGAAGCGCCTAGAACCGCTCGGCCACCGAGGCCGGCCTCTTTTTGTCAGACATGGCAAAGAAGCTAAGATCAGTTAAACGGAAAGGATAGTGTCTTCGAAAGTGGTATAAGAGGAGCATCAACAAAAGTAAAAAACGGCGGTAATAGTTTGTAGTTGAATTACATTAGGAAATAAGACACTACAAGTATTTTATCTATTTGGGGAGAAGGAAATAGGATGTAAGATGCCGATTAGGAAGAGCAGGAAACGTTTCTCCGGAAAGAGAAGTTTATTAACATCTGTACATACTATATGCCGAACACCGTTCGCAGTCGGGTGCACTTGTGGTCTCACCGCCAGACACCACACTTGCTAGGTGGTAGCTTTTAAATCGGCCGCGGTCCGCTAGTATACGACGGACCCGCGTGTCGCCACTGTCAGTGATTGCAGAGCGAGCGCCGCCACACGGCAGGTCTAGAGACACGTCCTAGCACTCGCCCCAGTTGTACAGCCGACTTTGCTAGCGAAGCTACACTGACAAATCCGCTCTCATTTGCCGAGACGATAGTTAGCATAGCCTTCAGCTACGTCAATTGCTACGACCTAGCAAGGCGCCAGTATCATTTAATATTTATCTATGGATGCCTGTACCGTCAGACCGATGTTCTCCAATTGTGGATTAAAGTTAAGTATTCCAAGAGCTTCGTTCTTTATTTATTAGACTCAACTCCTTTACTTGTTCCAGACCTCACGCCAGTCAGCGTGAGCGTAAACGCGTGCATTTTGGCCTCCTCTAGCAACATGGTGTTGGCTCTTCTGCCAACACAAAAGCACTCAACCCTCGTGAGTCCGTTGATCAGTTACCTGACTGAGAACTAGCGGCCCGGGTCACGAAAACTGACAACGGCTGGGGAGCGGTGTGCTGACCACATGACCCTCCAATCCACAGGCACTGACGCGTATCGACTGAGGATAACATGACGGTCAGTCGGTACCGTTGGGCCTTCCGAGGCCTGTTCGGACAGAGTAGTAGTAGAGTAGTGTACATATTGTAAATCAAAGTCCCTCTTTCTGTATGTATATTATGGCTGATGCCAGGAAGTACTGTAGGGATTTTGATACGGTTCTCACTAAGAGATAAATTAATTCAGGAGGAAAGTTAATGTGTGTAATTTATTGTTAGTAGTAATGATAAGTGGGCGATATACTGGTACAGGGCGCCAGAAAACATCTGAAAAGTTTGTAAGCGTACTGCAGGTTAGGCCGCGCTGAGAAATAATTGTTCAGAAAATAATTCGACACATTGTGCCGTATCCGATTTAATCAACTCTGAAGTTAGCCAATTAGGCGGCTGCACGTGCAAATTCAAGCTGCCCGGCAGATACAGTTAGTGTTGGTTGTTCTCATGATAGCGAATCAGACTGTTTAGCATTTGGCTTGGGTTCGATCTGCCGCCCCATGTCTAATATTTGTATCACTATCTTATTTGGTTTTAGGACACCAAATGCGTTTGGCGACACAGTCCATGGTGGGCCGATTGAATTTGAGTGCTCAACGGACTGACTGGCTAATTTCAGTGCTAATTAACTCGGAAGTGACTCAACGTATCGACTTTTTTTCTTAACAATTTTTTCTCTGCAACGCGTACCCTTTCATCCTTACAAGCTTTTCAAGCTGTTTCTGACTACTCTGTACGTATTGTTATCTGTTCTATATTTCATTGAGTTTGGAGTGACATCGTTTGACGATAATGGGAGGTACGAGCTAGTCGGCTACAGAGGAGGCGGTATCTGGCGGGAAAAGCGGTAAACTAAACGTTATGCCACAACACATCGATATATCGATATCACAATGCAATATCGGGTGCCGATATGTTTATTTTATATTATATTTTTTCACAATTTTTGGTAAATATTTGAAGTTGTTGTTGTAAAATTGTAGTAGACCATAATATTACTTTCACTGTGTGGTGGAGTCTTAGTACTTTTAGAGCTTTCATCACGTCCAGTCTTTCCCTCTGAATGTGTGAAGCAAGTACCGACTGTACTGAAAAAAAGGGGGAGGGGGTGGCGGTGTGAATGGAATAACAAGATTTCCAATGTGAATAAATAATATACCAATTGAGTCAAAAAACAATTTTTAAAGCAACTAGTGTCTTATTTACTCACATCGGCATTCTTAAAAAACTGTTGCTGAAAATTATGTACAAAAATGTAAATGACAAGATTGGTTTTTGCGGTGGGTGGAGACGTGTGAGAGGAAATGCTGACGTAATCGGCGCTCGGCGCTGCCAACAGAAACTGCAACGTTTAGCTTCACCACGCAATTTTGACACTACAGCTGCTATGTCGCTGACGTTGGCACAAATGAAAAACCAGGGAAGTCGACATGAAGTGTTCCGAACAAATCCGATATGTGATACTGTATCACTTGCCAATGTTGGCAAAGTGGTTATCGCCAAACGTGAACGTGCGTCCTTTTCCTTTCAGTTCTTGCTCTAAGGGGGGTAGGTAGGCTGCTAGCTTGTTGATGTACAGAATATCGAATAATAAATCAATACTTAAATATACACCTCTAAGCCAACTGTGCAGCCGATATTTTTATAGGCAGGTACGTCGACAGTTTTTCCGCCGATATATCGATATTTGTAATCGATTAATTGAGTGCCGGTTATTATACTTCTTTAAGTATCGCTATATCAGATTTCACACACACACACAGATATATATATATATATATATATATATATATATATATATATATATATATATATACACATACTGTAATCTCGTACGGAAGTGAAACATAGACGATAAGCAGCTTAAGAAGAAAATAAAAGCTGGTGACTCTTGGCCTGCAGGTACAAAATGAGGTTAGCGTCACCGCGCAGAATCTTGGACGTTCCGGAAGCCGTATTGCTGGTGGGATGTGCTTCCACGAACAATACGAGACTGGAATAGAAGGGAGAACCGATAGAGGTACTCAAGGTACCCTCCGCCACACACCGTCAGGTGGCTTGCGGAGTATCGATGTAGATGTAGACTGTGCGGCTGGTCCTGGCGGAGGTTCGAGTCCTTCCTCGGGCATGGGTGTGTGTGTTTGTCCTTAGGATAATTTAGGTTCAGTAGTGTGCAAGCTTAGGGACTGATGACCTTAGCAGTTAAGTCCCATAAGTTTTCACACACATTTGAACATTTTTGAAAGACTGGACGTGATGAAAGCTCTAAACGTACTAACTCCTCCACAAAGTGAAAGTAAAATTATGGTCTACTACAATTTTAAAATAACAACTTCAAATATTTACCGAGAATTCTGAAAAAAATATAATATAAAATAAAAATACGGCACCCGATATTGCACTTTGATAGCGATATATTGTTTTGGAATAAATATGGGTATATCGATGTTTTATGAACAGCCTTACAGTGTAGTCTTGTACGGAAGTGAAACATAGATGATAAGAAGTTTAAGATGAGAATAAAAGCTTTTTTATATGTCGTGCTACAGGAGACTGGATGGATCGGATAAATACTGACCATGATCTGAATCGAATAGTCGAGAAATGAAATTTCTGACACAAGTAATAAGTTGATGAGGTATCCTTACGTGTCGAACATAATTAATTCGGTAATCACTGGAAGAGAATGTGTGTGTTTGTGGAGGGTGAGAGTCGGAAGGAATTCTAGGTGCAGTCCAAGGTCTGAATACAATAAAGAGGTTCAAGTGGATGTTGGTGGTACTAGTCGCGCAGAGACTTGATGATGATGATGATGATGATTGGTTAGTGGGGCGCTCAACTGCGCGATTATCAGCGCCCGTACAAATTCCCAACCTTTGCTCAGCCCAATCTCGCCACTTTCATGAATGATGATGAAATGATGAGGACAACACAAACACCCAGTCATCTCGAGGCAGGTGAAAATCCCTGACCCCGCCGGGAATCGAACCTGGGACCCAGTGCTCGGGAAGCGATAACGCGAACACGAGCTGCGGAAGCAGAGACTTGAGTAGAGCAGAATAGCGCTGAGAAGTGCATCAGATTAGTGTTCGGACTGCAGACCGCAACAGTACATATCTCCCAGGCTAGATGAGTCTTGGCCTGCAGGTACAAAATGAGGTTAGCGTCACCGCGCAAAGTCTTTCACGTTCCGGAAGTCGTATTGCTGGTGGGACGTGATGGAAGCGGGGACGGCGGTGTCGGCCGTAAAGCCGGGCCAGTGTCGGCCAGACACGGCGTGGCGTGGCGTGGTGTGCTGTGGCGCGGCGGCCGTGACGGATGCGACCTCCGGCGTGTGTCAGCGCGGCGCGCCTGCGCACACGTATCCCGCCCACTCACAGGCCACGCGTGCGCCGCGCTCGCGGCACGTTCTGGACACTGGCGAACTCTGCGCAAAACGTGACCCTCAGCCGCTGACAGACGGTTTTATGTCGCAACTGGACAGGGTAGTGAGAAAATGCGCAGTCAGTCCACCAAGGAGATGCCTTACGTAACATTTTTGTCGAGCGCCCACACCAGCGCATTACCATCATAAGTTTACCTCACACTCGTGCTATCCACCGTAGTACCGCGTGGTTATAACTAAACTTTCCCTGTCTAACGCGTTGTAACACGGAAACCAATTACTGTACTTGGTAGCACTGATGTGAAGGACATGGGCAAGAGAAATAATGCAGAATCAATTCAATTGCCGGCCGCGGTGGTCTAGCGGTTCTGGCGCTGCAGTCCGGAACTGCGGGACTGCTACGGTCGCAGGTTCGAATCCTGCCTCGGTCATGAGTGTGTGTGATGTCCTTAGGTTAGTTAGGTTTAAATAGTTCTAGGTCTAGGGGACTGATGACCTCAGAAGTTGAGTCTCATAGTGCTCAGAGCCATTTGAACCATTTGAACTGCTACAAAAAGGGCTCAACATGGTGCCCATCAGTGTCCACTGATAGTCTGAAAGCGGCGGATTCCATTCTGCAGAGCCGAACGAAGCATGTCCGTAGGTGTGCTGGCTACCTCTCTTGATATGATGGGCTTCAGATCGCCACATGTGTGAATGTTCGTCTGGCAAATTCTGTCCTTCAGGTAGCCCCACAACCAGAAATCGCAGGGAGTTGAGATCAGGTGACGGTGGCTGCCAAGCATTTGGAAACGATCGGCTGATAATTCGATTGTTTCCAAAAGTGTTTCGGAGAAGCTGGTGAACTTCACGAGCGATGTGCGGTGGGGCCCCGTCTTACATGAAAATTGTCGAGTTCAATGCGTCTCTCTCCTGTAGGGCGGTTATGACATGCTAGTATTTCGCAGTAACGCTGGCCAGTCACACTGCACGTTCAAAAATGGTTCAAATAGCTCTGAGCACACCGGACTTAACTTCTGAGGGCATCAGTCCCCTAGAACTTAGAACTACTTAAACCTAACTAACCTAAGGACATCACACACATCCATGCCCGAGGCAAGAGTCGAACCTGCGACCGTAGCGGTCGCGCGGTTCCAGACTGAAGCGCCTAGAACCGCTCGGCCACCAGCAGCCGGCTACGTCTTTGGTCCTTGAGCAGCAACCTGTTCAAAAAAGAAAGGACCATACGGTAACACGTTCACCATATACAGGAACGTCATGGGCACTGACTGGAAGTGAAGATCCCTACACTCGGTAATTCTGTGTGTTCACCTCAACCGTCAGAGAAAATGAGCTTCGTCTGTCCATAGGATGGTCTAGGGCCAGCCCTCGTCAACTTCGATCCTTGCGAGAAAGAGGAGAGCGAAGTCAACACGTCGTTGTCCGTCCTCTGGTATCATCTGCTGAACGATATGGACCTTGTACGGATGTCCTGGCTTTTGCGGATGATATTGTGCTGATAGGGAAGAACATGGAAGACCTGGAGAAAATGGGGACTGTGCTAATGGAAGGAGCTAAGAAACTAGGTCTAAGTATAAATGAAAGTAAAACGAAGTTCGTGGTAGTAGGAAGAAGAGCTCATTCAGAACCAAACCATCTAAAAATCAGAAATCTAACAATACAGAAGACAGACACATTCAAGTACCTCGGTGTCAACATTAACGAGTAGAACCCTATAGAACAAGAGACAGTTACAAGAATTCAAGCTGGGGGAAGATGTCTAGGAGCTATGCACAACATCATAAGATCGAAGTTACTATCTGGGCAGGCAAAAATAAGAACAGACCATCATCAAGCCAATAGTATGCTATGCAATTGAGACCCTCACAAAGAAAACAGAGAAAACACTCATCAGTTTTGAAAATACAGAGGAAAATATATGGACCAGTGAAAGAAAATGAACAGTGGAGAATAAGGAAAACAGAGAACTCAGATAATTGTACACACTGCCTGACGTCGTAGCGAGTGTGAAAATTAAGAGACAGATGGTACGGACATGTGAGAAGGAGAGCAGAGAACACGGTAATAAAGGCTGTACTGGATGGAGAAGCTAAATGCCGAGAATGAGATACAAGAATAATACCATGGGAGACATGCAGATACTGGGTCTGGGAGATGAAGATGCAGATGAAAGTGTGGAAGGCTGGACTGAGTGAGGCCAAGGACCGGCTGCGGTTTGTGTGGCCAGTATAAGTAAGTAAGTATCCAAAACAAGTGTTATTCCCGTCATCAATTTATTTGCAGTTGACGGAAGAAAAGAAGAACGCGCTATTGTGTCGTCACAATTTCAAACAGAACAATTATGAAACTTCCTGGCAGATTAAAACTGTGCCGGACCGCGACTCGAACTCGGGACCTTTGCACTCTGCTGCAGACTGAAAATCTCATTCTAGAACGATTTTGTTTTTCTCAGTAGTTTGCAAAAACTTCTCTAGTAAATATCGTAAATGCAATTACATAGAGGCATGAAACCCCAGTACCTTGCTTCAGAGATTAAAAACCTGTCATGCCATCATAATCGAAACACGAGGTCACTCTTATTTGGTATCCTAACTGTGCCCACTCACAAAACAAAAACTTTTGCAAACTCCTTCTCAGTTGCCGCTGTCCGCCTCTGGAACAAACTGCCCCTTACCTTGCGCAAAATTCAATCTCCTGCTGCTTTTAAGAAGAAGTTGAAGCATTTCCTACTAGCATCCTCATAAAGTTCTCCACAAAATTAATGTACAAGGCCAATCCTCTCATCTGTCAAATCTTGCTCCTGAGATGCCTTCCTCTTCATCTATCTCTATTAGGCCACACAATCTTCTTTTCCTTTATATTTCCTTAATTATGTTTCATCATGTCTCTCTATTCTTCTCCTCCCTTCACTATGAATCTCCCTCATACTCCCTGCTGCCAGCACTCCTATCTAAAATCTGTCTCTTCAATAATGTCTAATTATAACAGTACTTATGATCTACGAATATAAAATCTATATGTATGTATTTTTCCAGGTGTACCTTTCTAATTGTTTATTTCACTTTTTGTACTAGATGTAGTTTAACATGCCTACTAAAACATATGAATGTAAAATAAGTAGAATGTCTGGTTAGATGTAAGAGAGGGCCTGATGGCCCTAATCTTAACAGGTTAAATAAATCACTAAATAAATAAATAATTAACGCGTGGCGAAGAACAGCATTCTGCTGTTTTCGATCCTGCACCTTGTTGTGTGGAACAGTTTGCAAGTTGTGCAAAATTCCCCACCAATCGAATCTCTTTTACGTGCATTTTTGGACAACATGGTTGTGGAGATGAAGCAGCGATTAGTATGATAAATCAATTATTCAAAAAACAGTCTTAATCGCATTTATTATTATTATTATGATTATTATACCGCCAACCGGTTTCAATACGACATGGGGGTCATCTTCTGGGCGTTTACACTGTGAAATTATAGATATCCGTCAGAAAGATTCCATTACACAACAGCTAATATTACGTAAATTTAAAATATGTTACCCATTGGTCGGCTGCTGGTGGTGTCACTCCTGTCTACATAACGGCAGGAAACAATGCGAGACTAACCCTTCGTATGGGCTTAAATAGCGTGCTGAGATCACGTGAATAGACGGCAACACCCCCAGCGGAGATCAACGGCATTTAATATAGTTTATTATATGTAATTACTAGTCACCTTGGTTTAACATAAATTGACTCAAATGTTTTCTACGTAAATATATTATAATACAAGACGACACCAGTTTTTGTGTGTCACAAATTGTTTTACTTTATATTATGGCACATAATGTAATATACTTTTACGAACTTTACGAGTTGACTACGGAAAATTAGTTATTATTTTATAATTAACACTATAATTGAAACTCTATTTAAATGGAATGGTTCCGTTTTCTGTCATTTACTGTCACTGAAATTTATGTAAAACCAAGATGACTGGTAATTACATATAATAAACTATATTAAATGCCGTTGATCGCCGCTGGGGGTGTTGCCGTCGATTCACGTGATCTCATCACGCTATTTAAGCCCATACGAAGGGTTAGTCTCGCATAGTTTCCTGCCGTTATGTAGACAGGAGTGACACCACCAGCAGCCGACCAATGGGTAACATATTTTAAATTTACGTAATTTTAGCTGTTGTATAATAAAGTCTGTCTGCCGGATATCTATAATTTCACAGTACAAACGCCCAGAAGATGACCCCCACGTCGTGTTGAAACCGGTTGGCGGTATAATAGTAATAAATGCGTTTAAGACTGTTTTTTTAGTAATTGAAGTCTTTTACATGCGGCGTGTGTGGCACGTAGTCGAAAAACTCAGCCGGAAATCAGTGTGAAAGCTGTCATCTTCAGTTACTGGAGCAACAGCGTTTTCCCTGCGGGTAGCAAGTTTAACAAGAGGGCAGACGTTTCAGTAACCGATCGATAATTACCTACGGAAAGGACTGTATCGAAGCGCAGCTCCGCAGCCACTGACTGCCGGTTGCCTTAGAGACGGTTGCGAAGCCGGAAGTCGGTTCATGTTCCGCCACATACAGCCCAGGCATTCGGGCCACTGCACATCTGGATCGCCGGAGCTGTCGTTAGCACACTGCTGCGTCGATTTCCTGGTTACGCTCTCCTGCTGCGTGCACTCACGTTACTCGTAGCTCAACTAAGAGAGAGAGGTTGAGCAGAAACTACAAGCGGACATACTCATAGAGCGCACTGTCCATGGGATTGTCACGGAGAAGCCACATCGTCAAACATCCTGCGGCTTGAGAACGTGCAAGCTTGTCTCATTTGTTTACGTGCAGTGGAGCGGTATGAAGTTTCTGTTACACCGGCGGGTCGAAGCACTGTTACCACTCACTGTCCACAGTGAGTCACAGTGCCGTCCAGTGGGGGGGGGGGGGGGGGGGGGGGGGGGGAGGGACGCGACGCGGTGGCGCGGTACGGAGTGTGCAGCGTGGTTACAATTGAAGTTTCAGAGTGTGCGTTGCAGGATTTGCGTTGTTAGTAGTGTTCAAGTCCTGACTTGCCGATACTGGTACGGTGGCGTAGGGTTGAAATACAAGCATCAACGTGCATTACCGTTGCAGACGGTCAACATGAGCCAGGGGAAGGCGGGCAGAACTCTTCGCGTGTATCGACTTAGTTTCTAGCTTTAACGTACCCTAATCTCTTCTAGTTAAGTTAGTTTTCAGGATGGTAGATGTTAAAGGTATGGTGAGCGACGGCCAGCGTCTTGAGGGTCATTCCAAGAGCCGGACCGCCGCCCACAACCAGGTGACGGGCAATATTATACTTATCTTTTCTCTATTCAATTCTCTTCCTTCTTTCTTTCCAAATATTTAATTTCGTTTTGTTTATTAATATCTCACTTGATTTTGTATTAGTTATAAGTTTTTCTACTGCTGCACACAAAAAAAAGATATCAAATGGATGTAAACAAATAGAGCCCGCCTCCAAGTGGCGGGACACGGGCAACGGTGTGAGTGCGGACGGGAGCCGGGGTGGTGTTACTTTCAGTCACTCCCGACCCCGGACCCAATCACAGCGGCTAAGTGGCAACATACGACCCACCATAAGAAATTAGACGGTGGGTCATAAAATATAAGCAGCTTGTGAAAAGCGAGTGTATCGACGGATTAAGGGGAGGACGTTGATAAAATTGACCAAAAATGTTAATTTTCGATTTATTATTTATTTGTTAGCTCAAGTCATGGACAATAAGTTCCCAAAGTTTCAATGTTGAAATCGCATCCGTAGTGCCTGAAAATTAATTAAAAGTGTGACGCGGCCTCCCTGTCGCGCCCACGTAGTGAAAGAGCACTTCAATACTAGCTCAGTGAACAACCATTCTATGTATTACTTTCAACCAAACGTCGGGAGGATGAAGGTATTAGAAAGAATGGGCTTCAAGATAGGAAATTTTACTCAAGACGTCCTGAGGAAAATAGATTTACAGCGCGTCTCTGCAGCTGAAAAGTCAGTTGAAGACCTGGTAAAGGAAGGAACACAGACAACACGAAACCAGAAGAGAAGCCTTGGAGGGAAAGCCGACCCAGAGTACAAATGTGGTGCCTTCTGAAGAAGTGACGTAAGGAAAAAAAGTTAGGCTGAACTTCAAATTGCGTTTCCTGAAAAGTTTGTTTTTTAAAGTTTATGTACCTTTTCCTCAGATTCTATGAATGCTAGAATTATGAAATTTTGTACACATATTTCTGTAACCCTAATAAACGTCGTCTAAAGAGCAAGTTTTGAAATTCTGATTGCAAGCTGAAATATGGGGCAAAGTGCTTCGAATTTTGCATGAATTTAAATTTGTACTTGTGGAATTATAATTAAAAAATTATGAAAATTCTCGTATTTGACCTCAGGAGAGAAGGTTACAACATATAAAGACATGAAACAGAGAAATTTTTGTAGAAATCTCTTGAATACTTTCTGCGAAAAAGGAACATACATTATTTTTTGAAAATAAAACTTCAAATTTCATTAAAAAAGGTTGAATATATATAATGAAAGGATTTTCTATGTAAATGTTTTATTTTCATGTACAGCGTGGTACAAAATTTCATTGCAATATCTCCAAAACTGTGGAGTTGGTGCATTTTTGAAATAGTGTGTGTTTTTCATCAACGTCCCTCCTTAAAGCAGTGGTTTCCAACCCTTCTTGGACCATTACCCCTGAGACTTAAGCACCTAGCTTTTCTTGGAACACTTTCATTTTTAAAATGATGAAACAACTCCTCAGATCAGAACGCTAGCTATCCACCGTGAGGGTAGACACTTGTAACAAAACATACTTTCCCTGCACTAACCCTCTCCATTGCGACACTTGCCTGACCTGCACACTGCGACCCCCATTTGAAAACAACCAAGTTAAAATGTGTGCACTACACTTACTGTTCGTAAATCACTTGATTGCTGCACTCCGTACTTCTGAACTGGCAGAAATTGGAAGACTTCAGGCTGTTAACCCTTTGTATCTGAGCACCGTCACTAATAGTAATAGTAATACAAACAATAATAGTTGCCTTTATGTAATTACTGCAGTGACGTCCTGTCAGTTAATTTATTTATATGTTCCGAAACGAGTAATGAATCAATATCTGGATTACTGCAACGACTATCTACAACTTGAAGAAGACATTTGCTTGCGATATTTAGCATTTGTTATGTTTACGTCTCATTTTTATCGTCAACGATGTACAGGACAAATCACAACGTCTAATGGGTGGACTATGTGAGGAACCTGTAACCTTCACCGCATTAACGTTACTAATTGAAAAAAGGTAATTACTGATAACTTATATAATCAGTATTAGAGTCTTAAAAATTGTGATTGATAGTAATGGTCTTTTGAAAATAATTTAGTTCCGTGACTGAAACAGATTCGAATCGTTTAGTTTTTACATCTTAGGAAATTTCATTTTACCCCTCTGAGCGTAAGCACCCCCAGCTTGGGAACCGCTGCATTAAAGGAATATGGAAAGGTCCCCTTTCCGCACCACGGTTGAAGAACATGATTCTGAAGTTCGAACTAAATCACGATTTGGGCATTCCTTCTTTGACAGGTCGATGGCCATTTGCGCCGCAAATTCTTGAAGAATTTACTGTTGCCATGACAGAATGCTGGACGCAATGTACCTTCTTCAAGCAGAGTACGAGCTGTGTCGCGTAAGTTAAACATACCGTGGTTCGTCGTTCAAAAAGAGCTGCGAACAACTGTGAAATACACTCCTGGAAATGGAAAAAAGAACACATTGACACCGGTGTGTCAGACCCACCATACTTGCTCCGGACACTGCGAGAGGGCTGTACAAGCAATGATCACACGCACGGCACAGCGGGCACACCAGGAACCGCGGTGTTGGCCGTCGAATGGCGCTAGCTGCGCAGCATTTGTGCACCGCCGCCGTCAGTGTCAGCCAGTTTGCCGTGGCATACGGAGCTCCATCACAGTCTTTAACACTGGTAGCATGCCGCGACAGCGTGGACGTGAACCGTATGTGCAGTTGACGGACTTTGAGCGAGGGCGTATAGTGGGCATGCGGGAGGCCGGGTGGACGTACCGCCGAATTGCTCAACACGTGGGGCGTGAGGTCTCCACAGTACATCGATGTTGTCGCCAGTGGTCGGCGGAAGGTGCACGTGCCCGTCGACCTGGGACCGGACCGCAGCGACGCACGGATGCACGCCAAGACCGTAGGATCCTACGCAGTGCCGTAGGGGAACGCACCGCCACTTCCCAGCAAATTAGGGACACTGTTGCTCCTGGGGTATCGGCGAGGACCATTCGCAACCGTCTCCATGAAGCTGGGCTACGGTCCCGCACACCGTTAGGCCGTCTTCCGCTCACGCCCCAACATCGTGCAGCCCGCCTCCAGTGGTGTCGCGACAGGCGTGAATGGAGGGACGAATGGAGACGTGTCGTCTTCAGCGATGAGAGTCGCTTCTGCCTTGGTGCCAATGATGGTCGTATGCGTGTTTGGCGCCGTGCAGGTGAGCGCCACAATCAGGACTGCATACGACCGAGGCACACAGGGCCAACACCCGGCATCATGGTGTGGGGAGCGATCTCCTACACTGGCCGTACACCACCGGTGATCGTCAAGGGGACACTGAATAGTGCACGGTACATCCAAACCGTCATCGAACCCATCGTTCTACCATTCCTAGACCGGCAAGGGAACTTGCTGTTCCAATAGGACAATGCACGTCCGCATGTATCCCGTGCCACCCAACGTGCTCTAGAAGGTGTAAGTCAACTACCCTGGCCAGCAAGATCTCCGGATCTGTCCCCCATTGAGCATGTTTGGGACTAGATGAAGCGTCGTCTCACGCGGTCTGCACGTCCAGCACGAACGCTGGTCCAACTGAGGCGCCAGGTGGAAATGGCATGGCAAGCCGTTCCACAGGACCACATCCAGCATCTCTACGATCGTCTCCATGGGAGAATAGCAGCCTGCATTGCTGCGAAAGGTGGATATACACTGTACTAGTGCCGACATTGTGCATGCTCTGTTGCCTGTGTCTATGTGCCTGTGGTTCTGTCAGTGTGATCATGTGATGTATCTGACCCCAGGAATATGTCAATAAAGTTTCCCCTTCCTGGGACAATGAATTCACGGTGTTCTTATTTCAATTTCCAGGAGTGTAGTATGCACACAAACTTCACATTACTCATTAACTTACGCCACGTGGCGCAGAGGTTTCAGTAGACTTTGCTCTTACATTTCTTGCAAGGGTTGGCATTGACGACGTGGCTTTGACGACCTGGAATATTTTGTGGAGCAATAAAGCACACTTACGCTCACTGGGGCAGTGAACACACACTATTGACGCATTTGAGGATCGTCGCCGCCAAAGAACATTCATGAGCCGGCGGGTTTGGCCTAGCGGTTCTAGGCGCTTCAGTCTGGAACTGCGCGACCGCTACGGTCGCAGGTTCCAATCCTGCCTCGGGCATGGAAGTTGGAAGTGTATGATGTCCTTAGGTTAGTTAGGTTTAAGTAGTTGATGACCTCAGATGTTAAGTACCATAGTGCTCAGAGCCATTTCAACGTTTTTTTTTTTTTTTTTTTTTTTTTTGAACATTCATTAAGTTCCCTTCTTGGTGAACGCTTGCCTTATGGTGTTGATTCACGGCACACTTAATAACTGGTCCCTATTTCTTCGTGGAATTCCGACCCCAAGAACCAATGACATGCAGCGCGAAAGTCACACATTACTTTGACCCGCTTCGTCAACATGTGATCCCTTCTCTACAGGAGACAGATGCTTTGGACTCAGCTATTTTGATGCAAAATAGCACTCCGCCTCACATTGCTCGTGACTTCATTCGATTACTCCGTAACACATGTGAACAAAACCGAATCATTGGCTGATTGTTCTAAACTATGTGGGCACGAAGATCTCCAGATGTGCAACCGTGTCATTTTTGGTTGTGGGGTTACCAGAAGGATGGAGTTTCACAACGAGACACCACCAGACGTTGGAGGTTGTAGATGGGAGGTAGCCAACATCCCACGTGAGATGTTTCGGGCACCAGTAGAGTAATTTATATTGCGGTTCCAGGATGTCGTTATTGCAGATGATTGCTACATTGGGCAAAGTTTCTAACCTGGAACGTGAACGTGGTACGCAATTAGTATTTTCTCGTCTGGAAATTAAAATGTTTCTTTCAATCGTTTTTTTCGTTATTTGTCTTCTACATGTCCTTATAAATGTTTTCACAAATCTTCATTGTCTCACGAGCACTAGTTTTTGATGGGGGCCCTCTCAAATTGCGAATAACCACCTCATGTATACATAGAGCATAGACGGCAGGAAAAGTCCAGTGACGTAAGTTGTGTCAAATGCTGACCCCACGACATCGCCAAATATGACTGCTCATACGGAAAGATATATGTGTTCATTCTTTCCGCGCGCTATACGAGATTGGAATAATAGAGAATTGTAAAGGTAGTTCGATCAACCCTCTGCCAGGCACTTAAATGGGATTTGCAGAGTATCCATGTAGATGTAGAGGTGCGTGGCGGAGGGTACCCTGTAAGATCACTAGTCGCCGCCCGTAGTGGCCGTGCGGTTCTAGGCGCTACAGTCAGGAGCCGAGCGACCGCTCCGGTCGCAGGTTCGAATCCTGCCTCGGGCATGGATGTGTGTGATGTCCTTAGGTTAGTTAGGTTTAATTAGTTCTAAGTTCTAGGCGACTGATGACCTCAGAAGTTAAGTCGCACAGTGCTCAGAGCCATTTGAACCACTAGTCAATTCCTTCCCTGTTCCACTCGCAAACAGAGCGAGAGAAAAACAGCTGTCTACGTGCCTCCGTCTGAGTCCTAATTCATTCATATTTTCTTCGTGGTCCTTGATCGTAATGTACGTTGGTGGTAGCAGCATATTTCTGCAGTCAGCTTCAAATGCCAGTTCTCTAAATTTTCTCAATAAAGCCCCTCGAAAGGAACGCCACTTTCCCTCCAGAGACTGCCATTTGAGTTCCCGAAGCATCTCCGTAATACTTGCGTGTTGTTCGAACCTGCCGGTAATAATTCTAGCGGCCTGCCTCTCAATTGCTTCGCTGTCTTCCTTTAATCCGACCAGGTGCGGATGCCAAACACACTAAAATACTCAAGAATAAATCGCACTGGTGTTGTACACGCAGCCTCCTTTACAGATGAACCCACAGTTTCCTAAAATTCTCCCAATAAACAGAAGTCGACGATTCGTCTTCCCTACTGCAATCCTTACATAGTAGTCAAATTTCATATCGCTTTGGAACGCTACGAGCGACGTGACTTTGTCAAGCGTTGCACTAGTAATACTTTATTAGAAAGTTACGGGATTGTTTATCCTACTCAACTGCATTAAATTACATTTTTTTCTACATTTAGAGAAAGCTGCCATTCATGACACCAACTAGAAATTTCGTCTAAGTCATCTCGTATCCCCCTACGGTCACTAAACGATGACAGCTCCCCTTGCACCACAGCTTTCTCGTTTCAAAGCAATTTATTCCTTTCGAACTGAGAGTATGTTCAAGAATTCCGCAGCAAACCGATGTTAAGGTCGTTGGCCTGTAATTTTGCGGGTCCGTTCTTTTACTCGCCTTATATACAGGAGTTACCTGCTCTTTTTCCAGTCGCTTGGGACATTGTGCTGGGAGAGAGGTTCGCGATAAATGCAAGCTAAGAAGAAGTCTGTGGCGTCGAGAATTCTTTGTGAAATCGAATTGGCGTTCCGTCTGTATCTGGCGACATATTTGTTTTCAACTCTACGCCAGGGCTGCCTGTTACTGTCCATCATACCCGAGTCTGTGTGATGGTCAAACTATGGTATGTTTGTATCATTCTGCTGCGTGAACGAATTCTTAAATGCGGAATTTAAAACTGCTGCTTTGCTTTCTCTGTCTTATACCGCCACACCAGACTGGGGCACGAGTGACTGGGTAGACGCGTTCGTCAAATTATTTACGATCACATAACAGTCTGGGGTTCCCAAGCTACACAGCAGGCAGTGGGCTCAGTAAGATACCGTTTGCGACAGCAGCCAAACCATTCAGTATCTAAGAAAAATCCTACAAGAAGAGTTCTTAAAAAACAAGATGCGGATGAAACTGAACAGTAGGTTACTGAGGAAGTCAGATGTGTATTCAGCCAAGAGTGAAACTCTTGAACCACATTTTTTACTTGTAACGAAGATACTAAGGTATATCAGTAACTGATAGAATATACCTGGCATTTCAGGTTATTGAGCAGAATACTCTACCATATCTATTCAACAAGGACAAAAATATGGCAGGCAAGAATTGGATGACACAATCAGGGAGAGACATCCAAATGTAAACCTTTGCAAAACGGATTCCACTCCATCTGAGTCCTGTTCTTCCTTTTCTCTGTCTCTGACCACTTTATAGACTTTCAGTTCAGCTCATTTTTCTACTAGAAAAGGAGGATTTGAGTAATAAGACGATTGTTTTATAATAAAAGCCTGCTTACAGTTTATACACATATATTTGATATACTTACAGTATAATGACCCGATGTGCGAGAAAAACAACATTTACCTTATGGTGGCCACTTTACCCATCTTTTCCATATATATAGGATATTTTAAACAGGGTATTGCGCTTATTGAAGAGTCTGAACGTATTTTTACATTAGTGAATAATTTTAAATACTGTTCTTTTGGAACTGCATTTATAATCAGTTCTGAATTAACTGAAGGCAGTTTAAAACCAAACAACTAATTACTGTCCTCATCCCTTTTATGCTTTTAACGTCTTTCGTTTCTCATGTTGGCGACAAGAAAACCTGCAACGTAATTTTTGAAATTATTTCTTTTATTGCTTTACGTATTTAGGAGAAACGAGCTTGATTGGAAACAGAGGTGATGTGAGACTGAATTATTAGAATAATTTCCAGACTGACACGAATTAACGTGTGTTATGAAATACACGGCCAGTCTAAAAATCTGCCGGCCGAGGTGGCCGTGCGGTTCTAGGCGCTACAGTCTGGAACCACGTGACCGCTACGGTCGCAGGTTCGAATCCTGCCTCGGGCATGGATGTGTGTGATGTCCTTAGGTTAGTTAGGTTTCAGTAGTTCTAAGTTCTAGGTGACTGATGACCTTAGAAGTTAAGTCCCATAGTGCTCAGAGCCATTTGAACCATTTTTGAGTCTAAAAATCTGAATTAACATTCATCACAGAAATATACAGGGCGATTCAAAAACAAGTTTATAAACTGACATGGCACATTGGGCATACAACAAGCATTAGTAATCACATGGGAACCGGGGGTCGCAAACGCCACGAGAGGGCAGATCAAAAATAACAGACGATTTGTGAAAAGGTCGTTTAAAAAAATTATACGTAATCCAATCTTGCCCGTTAATGACAGGACGTCTGGGAGACTCGTAGTTGGGCCGTGCGTTCTCCAGGACCGACTAGACGGTCGCACGTAACGAGTATTCTTGCGAGGGGTTCTGCCAGACATGCTAAATCATGTTCCGATGTCTGTTCGTCGCCACATTCGATTTCAGCACGACGAAGCCGCCGCACATTTCAGCAGACACGTGGGGCACACCTGCAGGCAATCCTTCCCGACCGTGGGACTGGTTGCTGTGGGCCAGTCGTATGGCCGCCACCATCAACGGATCGGTCCGCAATCGATTTTTTACTGTGGTGGTATCTGAAGGGCCTTGTGTATCAAACACTTGTTACATCGCCGGAGGATCTCGTGGGCAGGACCCTTGCGGCAGTAGGATGTCCTATAGATACACCTGGTATCTTTGAGAGAGTGCCCATCCATCGCAGCGTCTCAATGCATCTGGATTAAACTTTGAACACCTGCTGAAGCAAGCGTCCAATTGTAGCACGTGGCTGAATAAATGCAACGCCATTTAGTAGCCCCGGTTCCTGTGTTATTTCTGGTCGTTGTTGTATGCCCGATGTGTCATGTCAGTTAGGAAACTTTTTTTAAACATCCTGTATACAGAAAGAATATTATTTGAGAAAAATTACGAATATTTAATTCGTGAAATCGTAAGATAAGGGCATGTAGAATCCATACAGTCCTCACGGTTTACAGCCCCTCGCGGTTGCACGTCGTTGCTCCCGCCTGCCTCCCCCCTCCCCCCCCCTCCCCTCTCGGCCTCCAGGTGGCCGGACCCGCCTTGCAGACTTGCTCTGAGTGCAGGTACAGTGGGGTACACACAGCAGGTGACCGGGACCCGGTTTGTCGGCCAGCTGTCTGAGGGCCGGCCAGCTCCCTGCTCGCGCTACCACTTTCCCTGTCGTCGCCGACGGAACATTTCTTTCTGAACGCCTCTCTCTGCACTGGCCGCTTCCCACAGGACGTCGATCACTTCGCTAGCGAGCTTTCTCTTAACCAATGGCGTCAAAACTTAGATTATTAGCTCGGAACCAGCCTTCCATCTTCTACATGGTACAGTCATAATGGTGGAAATCAGACCTCCCCGACAACGAGATTTGTGTTCCCACAAAACAACAGCTGATCATAATCGTCGAAGCATTTCGGTATTTCGTTAGCTTCTCAAACGCCAACTACCGTGCTATTTTTTTTTTTTCAGTGTGATGCCGAAACGAAGAGTTATATGAGATTGTGAAGCAGAAATTTCATTAAGAAAATGAACTGATGGCAAAAAAATGCAGAATGTGTCATCCACACAGCACAGGTGTGGGCTTTGAATGTACTGTTCCATCGCCTGTCTTCAATAGCCGTAGAATAAAATAAAATACTCATAAATGATTGTGTGCGTGTGTGTGTGTGTGTGTGTGCGAGTGTGTGTGTGTGTGTGTTTTGCACGTGCTGATCAAAAATAACAGACGCTTTGTGAAAAGGTCGTTTAAAAAAATATACGTAATCCAGTCTTGCCCGTTAATGACTGGCTCCAGTGAAACGAAATTATGTAGTAAATATCTTTCCACATACGATCCATCTGATTCAAAATACTGCGAGCGTTTTTACGTTCGTGGGACTAGGGTACCGTAAAATGGGGTGAATACGAACAATTTTCAACTTTAAAAGAATAAATTCATAATTTTAAAAAGAAAAATCAAAATCAAAATCGCTTAGAATTATGGGTCTCGTGCCTACCTTTAAACTTATAACCTAGCTCATGATTTTATAACATCAAAAAACAAAAACTTGGTGTTTCTGTTCATCCGCAGAGACGGGCGAATAGAAACAGCAGTGATAATCCTTTTATCGTTCATATTTATTGGTCGTTTGGGTGAAAAGGACCATGTCAAAATCTATTTTCGTTCTAGGAGAAAAAGAACCAAAATTTATCTGGTTCAAAACACGATTTAATCAATGAAAAAATAAAAATATTACATGAATTGTGACTCTTTAATCTGTTTTCCGGCTAACATTGCTATATCTCTAATTACGTTATTGTAACATTAAACTGTAGAATTTGGTTTGTTTATTAATACAGTAAGTTACTGACGACATTCATACAAACGATCATGTCTGAATATACAAGTCGTAGCTATCCCCGAAGTAACGGAGAGCTTTGCAGCGACATCTCGACATCTCCTTGACTAAAACCTATCTCCTGATTAATTTGTATTGGTTAAAAAAACACCGACGTAACCTTTGCCTTCTAAATAACAAAATTTACATCCATACAATCTGAATTACTGCTTGGTTTTTCCATATAATTTAATCACTGCGTAATCTTCTGTTTTGACAACAGTGCCAGCTTGTTATTTATCTCCGTCAAATTCTTGGTCTCATTCTGAAGAAACACAGACGATCACTGTTTCTATTCACCCCGCAAGTTTCGAAAACATAGCTTTCAATTAGCCGAAACACAAGTCAGATTAAATTATACATTAAAACTAAACTTTTGGCTAATGAAACGGAATTGCAAATTTGCTTCTCATGTATATAAATTAAAATAACACAATTTAAATTGGTACTTGCAGACAGAGGTCGAAGTAAGCAAATTCAGCACCACGTCCGATGTTTGTCATAGAGTAAACAAAACATCAACTGACAAGTGTTGAAAGGTCTCTGTTCGATTCCTTTCATGTTTAATTTCTTAAATCTGTTGCCATTTATGGAATAAATTCCTCTTCTAAATGTACTGTGGCGTTTCTGACTATCTGGGAGGAGACTGAGCAGTGGAACGTGTTACTTTTACACATAAACAAGAACGATCTGTCACACTACTACACTTTAATGCACAGTTTATATGTAATTCTTATATGTAATTCATGTCACACAGTCTCATACGGAACCTACATCCGCTTTCTTTTATATACTGTATATGATAAGATACTGTCATCCCCCTTTCCCTTATATTGTGCCTCGGAACAGTGGGACTACTGAGTGTGTCAGTGAACAGTGATTATACGGTTCTTAGTCCAGTACATATACGTGTGTTTCTGTCAGAGAAACTCTGACTCGTGTGTTTTGCAGGAGTTCGATTTATTGGTGTTTATTAGACTGACTCTTGTATTTTGCAGGTGTTCTATTTATCTTTGTTAGACTTTGACTCTTGTATTTTGCAGGTGTTTTATTTAAAGGTGTTTTTTTTGTTTTAGATGTTGACTATTGTACTGTTTTATTTACCAATGTTTGTTTTTGTGTGATGTATTAGATTTGTGATATTTTGTTTCGTAAATTCATTGCTGTGGCATTGCTTCGTTTATCAGTCAGATAGCTTTTTATTCTCATTGAACTGTGATCGATTAGCCTTTGCATGGGGCATATTTACTGTGAGGAACCCCTTAAGGGTAACAATCACATAATTATTGTAGTTTCAGTATAATGACACAGTGCTCATTGTTTGCTAGCTAATTGAAATATAGTAGAGTGATTAAATGAGTGCCACATAGTTATTTTAATTCTACAAATTATTAGTTTTATACGATATAGAATTTTTTTGCGATAACCACTTTGTAAAACATGTTTTTTTCTCTTATCATTTTGTTGCTTTTGCAGATTGTGCATTGTTATGTTCTGCTTTTTAATACCGATGTTATTTGATGTTCTTTTTTTAATTGCTGTGGCACCTTTGCTATTTTCATAAATTTTACTTGTTAATAAACAGTCATAAATTTTCCTGTGATCAGTTGGCTCTTGCAATGAGCAAATACTGGTGAACTCCATAAGGGTAACAACCAGAAATTGTTTTCATATTAATGACACAGGAACCATTGTTTTTACTTGCTGATCGAATTAGGTCTACACTACCTTTTAAATAGGTGTCACACATTGTGTTCTTTTTTTTCTGTTTGAAATTGGTAGATTCTAAAGATGTGTTGAAATTATTGTGTTTTAGCAAGTAGCTGGTGTCCTTTTGCCTTTTCTTTTACATTTTTGGTTTAAGTAGGGTGTGAGAAGCCTGCTTGGGAATGTCCTAGCATGGCCAGAAAATTCCCTGCACAGTCTTTTCCCGGAGCGTTGGGGTTATGAAAGGTCTCTGTTCGATTCCTTTCATGTTTAATTTCTTAAATCTGTTGCCATTTATGGAATAAATTCCTCTTCTAAATGTACTGTGGCGTTTCTGACTATCTGGGAGGAGACTGAGCAGTGGAACGTGTTACTTTTACACATAAACAAGAACGATCTGTCACACTACTACACTTTAAAGCACAGTTTATATGTAATTCTTATATGTAATTCATGTCACACAGTCTCATACGGAACCTACATCCGCTTTCTTTTATATACTGTATATGATAAGATACTGTCATCCCCCTTCCCTTTTGTGTGAGAGGATGAATGAGCATATGTATTTCTAGTTGCATGCTTGAGGGTAGCAGACAAGGCTGTCTGCTAGAGAACAGTAGGACCAACGTCGGAACAGGTAGCTACGCTTCCTAAAAGCAAAGAGGTTTCTATTCTTAGTATGGTCTTGTCCGTCCGTTGTCATGTTGGTATAGGAAGCTGCCCCTCTGGCCACTTCCGTTGGTCTTTGTGAGCCACCCCTCAGGAAGCACGCTCGGGAGTAAGGCAGTTGCTGTGTGGCCGTGGCGAGCGTCTGAAGTGGTAAGATCTCCGGCTAAGCGCGTGTCTGTTAAGTCCGTAGGACAATGGATTTCTTAAGTTCAGCCAAACTGAAAATTTAATCACCTTTATTTCGGGTTTAGGTCTAAAATATCCGATGTTATATTAAATTGCAGCGCAGTGTAATTATCGTGTGAAGTTCAGATTATTTTTCGGTAGTTGCTTTGTTAATACTTTGTGAGTAAAGTGGAACCACGTGTTGATCAGTAACTCTAACTAAGTTCATCAATCTTAAATCCGAATGTGCGTGAGATTATAACGTCTCGTCTTGAGAATATTTTTTTTTATATAGCAACTTTTCTTTATGCTTTTCTTTATGTTCAACCCACGTGGGGTGTACTTTGCGAGACCAGTACCACGTGCTTATATAACTGTTTGACCCATCAGGTTAATAGTAAGACGTTAGTAACCAGTTCAAGGTTTTTCTTTTGTCAATTGCTTTTCGATCTAATGTATTTTAATTATCAAAATTATTGTGGAATTGTACGCTTTGTGTAAACCAAGTTGACCACGTGGAGCATGTGGTGTAATCATCAAAGTAGCCCTCAGCTATTCTTTTTGCGAAGACTTCACAAAGAGTTAATATGAATTTAGTATACCAGTGTGTGGTAATTACATGACGGACAGGATTGTGATATGAACGTAATTTCTTTGGGTAAAAACTGAATCTGTTGGTTGTGGTTAATTTCTTCTTGCTTATGTTTCAATGTTCTTCGTGTGTTATTTTATGAATGGAGTGTTGTATGCAGTCTCCCAATCTTGGCTCCATATTTTATGTGTTCCGTAAGATTACAATCTCACATTCTTTTCAATCGTAAATAAGGCACCAGCTCAGTTATAACTCACGTATAATATGCTGAAATTTCAATGAACAATCTTAAAATAAATTTCCAAGTATAAACTGATTTCTTTCTTTTTATTTAAATTCTCCTTTTTATATATATATTTTACCGGTTTTGTATGACTATTAAAAGATTATCATTAATGTTAGTCTGCTAAATATCTGATGAAACAGTTGCCCAGTAATCCACGGTTAACGTCCCCAGACAGATCACGGCTTTTAACCCACTTTCATTGTCAATTAGCACCGATTTCAGCATACCAAATTAAAGTTACAATATCAGCATACCAAATTAAAGTAACAACATTACAGTGTCGCCAACTTTCAAATTTACAATTTCCCTCATAGACTAGTTCACCACCAACGTAAGCAAACACATCTTTGAAAGCAACTCCCATTTCTCTTCCACGACGATAGCATAGGTCTTTCCTTTCTATTCACCTCATTACTTCTATTCACCCGATTTTCCGGCACGTGTGTAGAATTGGCGAAATTAATCATTACACCACTTTTGCATAGACGCAGTGAGTTCGTTTTCACATCGAAATTATTATTCTCACAGGTTTTTTGCCCTCAGGACCGAAATTAAACATTTGGGACAATTCCCACAGAAACCTGACTAAAGATCATTTCACACGCTATTTTTGGCTTGTATTATCTTCCTCGTAAAGAAGTATGGAAGCAGAGCACAAATATACCTGTTTGCCATTCGTTCGACTAACACTGAGAGACATCCTTATGTCATGTATGTGTGTGTGCGCGCCGAGACCTGTTTCGTAGTGACGCACTTGTAGTTCTAAATCAGTTCACCTACAGCTTCCGCGTTTTCACCGGTTGTGACAGTTGAAGGTGTACCTGAACGTGCCCGGTGTCGGACACTTCAAATGGTTCAAATGGCTCTGAGCACTATGGGACTAAACTTCTGAGGTCATCAGTCCTCTAGAACTTAGAACTACTTAAACCTAACTGACCTAAGGACATCACACACATCCATGCCCGAGGCAGGATTCGCACCTGCGACCGTAGCGGTCGCGCGGTTCCAGACTGTAGCGCCTAGAACCGCTCGGCCACTCCGGCCGGCAGGTCTCGGATACTGCGATACCACAAACCCTAAAGCAACAGAAAAACGTTATTTCAGTTCGTTGTGCTACTTCTACACACTGTAAACAACTTACTGTTGAGTGATGTTACTGGTTTATTTCTCGTTTTGTACATGAATTCGACCGTGGAACGTAGGGTCTCACGTTGATTATTCGGGAAGCCTTACCTGAAACAAAAGAAAACAAAAATTATTTATAGGGTAACTAATAAGACCATTTATATTATTTACAAAATATTGTTCATGTAAACTCTTAATGCATACAATTTACGAGCTATACAGCGATGTGCGTTATTTTTTGACTGGTTTTTAAAAAAGGTTAATGAACAATTCACGCCAGATGGATATGGATACATAAGAGATGGGTGGCACTGTTTCTTAAGTTAATGAGACAGATTCCAGAATGGGGAAGGCGTTGGACTATAATTTTTGAGGGTTAGAGTGCAAATCCCAGCCCGGCAATATGGCTATAGGTTTTGTGTATATCCCGTATGCTGATTAAAGGGAATATCGGGACGGCTCCTGTGGAAACGACACAACAGATTTCATCGTCAAATGTTGTGCATTCCGGGCTTCAGATTCGTATTTAATGATCTGGTTGTTAACGGGACTCTGACTTGTAAACTTACGTATCCTTTTAATGACAGCTGCGTGGCCTTCTTGTGCAATGCAATTAAAAATTAGTAAAAAGAGAAAAGAAACCAATGTGTCTCAGGACGCATCACCTTGAGTAGATCCCTTAAGTGTTAATCCTCTGCACAGTCATTTGGACGCTTTAACCAATTACACTACCCCACTGTATGATTCAGGGTAAAATTCGGTTGATAACGAATAGCCCAGTGATTTTGGTAATTTCCAATACCGCGAGTTTGCCTTTTCATTTCATAGCATGTGGAAAGCAGTGTTTATTATGAAAACGCCCGGGAGGTGTGAAGAAAATAAATTCGAATAGCAACTAATAAACATTACCTCCAATTTTTCCCACTTTTTGCAGTTGCAGCAAGTGGTGTAGTTCCACTTTCTGTGTGAAATACATAGCCATTACCGCTTGCAAGCCATGGAAAAATGCTGAAATAAATAAGAGTCGCGTTTAATTCTCTGACCTGAAGAGGACGCATTGTATCCGGTCTAACAATGTATCAATGAACAGCCCCTATGTTGATACTGGTAAGCCACGGTGTCACTGGCAATTGTTTCCAGCGTTATAGAAACCACATAAATGCAAATGAGAAAGTAGAAGCGACTTTTCCTTTGCCACCGATGGCAAATTTATACTTACCAACCTTTTTTGAATGAGAAATGGTAGGCGTTTCCCTGTATTACGCACTTTTTTTTTTTTTTTTTTGCAGAATAATGATAAAGATGCAGATGATTCATACTAATCACACATATTCAGAAAAAAAACTCTATTCAGCATCAAACTAGCCCTTATATCTTCGCCGGCCGCTGTGGCCAAGCGGTTCTAGGCGCTTCAGTCTGGAACCGCGCGACCGCTACGGTCGCAGGTTCGAATCCTGCCTCGGGCATGGATGTGTGTGATGTCCTTAGGTTAGTTAGGTTTAAGTAGTTCTAAGTTCTTGAGGACTGATGTCCTCAGAAGTTTAGTCCTATAGTGCTCAGAGCCATTTGAACCTTATATCTTCGGTCTATTTCTATTATCTCTTGATGGACCCTTTCCCCCCCTGTTTCTCATTCACAGCACCTAGATTTTGTGGGGAATAGCTGACGTGTGAAAGTCCAGGAAGTACAGTTTCAAGTTCATTGAGGCACGCAATACTTTGAAGTTATATAGGTTCTTTCTAACTACACTCTCCTAATCAAGGTCTTTGTAGTTGCCGAGATAGTTTTTGATAGCTTCTGTAAAGGATATCCAAGCGGATTTTTCAGTGTCTTTATCTTCAAATGTTTGTATTCATTGTTTTCCGACTTCAGGGCATGAAAAGTACTTCTTTCAGCTTCGGTGAAGGGGCAGGGGGAGGCACCAAAGAGTCGAGTAGTGTATTTTTTCTTGGTCAGTTTTTCTGGATCCAGTGCTCGTCTCGTGCATGACTGTCCAATAAAGCGGTAGCTGCATTAGAGCCTCTACAATAAAACATTTTTTGGTGCAGATAACATCCCAAAATATCACAAAACAATACAGGCGTTAGTCTGATGATTACGTAGCTACATTTTGCGCACCTCAGAGAAAATTCTAAATTTGTCTTAAGCAATAGAGTTTCTGATCTGAAGATACCTTAGCACCTCTTTTTATGGGAATTGTAACCACTGTAATATTAACACGGAGAGTGACACTGTTGTCTCATTGAACACAAAGAGATGTCATTTTATCAAATATCTTGCTTGATTAGAAAGCGATGACGGTTTTTTTTGTCTCAAAATAAGACCAGTACTTCAACTTTCTTCCGAGCCTGAAAATTAACTTCGTGCGAATTCAATAAATATCAACTTGCGAAAGTACGAATGATTTCGAATACGAAGCGCTACATATCTACTTTCGAAAGAATAAATAATGTCCAACAGAGGGCGTTATTATTATGTTTCGAGACCCGCTCAGTTGTAGAACCGCCGGCAAGTCACGACGAGAGTGTAACAAGGGCGCGTGGCGAAATGGCCCGGCAGGGCTGAGTGTTCACACGTGTAGGCAAAGTACGCGCAGCGCAACGTGACTCGGCAGCGCGGGGTCCGACCCGGGTCTGCCGGCTGCAGACGGCGTGGCGTGGCGTGGCGTGGCGTGGCGGGGCCGCCTGCGAGCTCCGGGGCACCAAAGCCGGGCGCTCCCCCGCACTCGCTCTGCAGGCGGCGCGCTCTCGCCGAGGCGACGGCAACCAACCAAGGTGCCTATTCTGTACCATTCATACCGATCGGCGTAGTAGGTTAGTCTCGGTAGTGACGTCATTTTCGGTTCTTTATCGAGATGTCCTACTCAGTAAATTTCTGAGACTTGTTACCGAACGGTCCTCCCACCGATTTTAAGACATTTGTACCGAGATGTTTTGGATTTCAGACTGGCCCTGTCGATCGGCGAGCTGTGGTTTATGTATACCTATAATTTGTTGTTTTAAACATATTTAGCGGTTTTAGCTTTGAATTTAATGATTGTGTTACTTAAGAATCACCAGAGGACGCATCCGGTTGGAAAGTGAATTCATAATAGACTATTTTTCTTTGTTATAAATATGGTTACGTTAGGTTGTTACTGTGAATGATTACATAAAAAAACACGTTCTCTGTCAATATTCTCTCAAAATACGTGTTATTTTGATGCAAATAAGAGTTTAAACATCAAGACATCGGCTCTGCTTACGTATATTAGGTGAGTGTGAACTGACGTTACTAGCGCCTTTGTGTACTTTTTCCCACAAATGGGTTAGTTAGTAATTATCGAAACGTGTTTACAACTTTCAAGTAACAATGGATAGCAATTATGTGACGCCTGATATTGGAAACCTTCCAAACTATCACGCATTTATGACTTACACAGCACCGTTTGGCAACGAAGCCTATATTCCTGTACACATTGAGCACTGTATGTCTGTTGTTTGGCGTGGCCAAGTGGTTAGCGCGCGGAAATACGCTACCAAAGGTCACGGGTTCACGCATGGGTGGATGTAAATTTTTTTTTCCTCTTCATATATGCAACACGTTCTGAGACATTGTTATTCGTGTAAGTTAAGATTTTTCTGCAATATTTGTTATTACTTACATGTAAGAGCGCACTTCCTCAGTAATGATTTCGTGATTTCTGTGTGTTTAAAATACGAAATATGAAATTGCTGTGAGTGAAACAACCGACAGCGACCTTTATATTTTTTCTTGTCAGAAATAATTCATCATTTTTTCCGAATATGTAGCGATTTCCGTGTATGTGGCTAGACAGGAATCTAAGAGCACAACTTGAATTACTGGGAATGTAAGTAGCAGCAGTCACCTTCATAATCTTGCTTGTCACAAATATTTATCTGCGATCGAATCCTAAACCACAGTAGACAGAGATGAAAGGTCTCTGCCGTAATATTTTTAGATTGTAGCACCATATACGAAATATTTTCATTCATGAGATGCATATTATAAACTTTGACGAATTGCAGGAGCTCTCGAAAATGCGTTTTTTGAATTTTGTTTTTAAGACCCAAATCGTTGACGTATCATATAGGGAAGATGGAAACATAATCATTTGGATCTCTAGGAGCGAATTACAACCACGTTCTGTTTATCTTCTTATTCTTTGAAACTCTCAGAATCAATTTTCCGGGTGTTTTTATAGATGTATTAGTACAATGTGGTGCTACACACTATTCCTAACTCATTTTCCGAAACGTAAAAACCAAAACACGATGTCAGTGTGAATGCGAATAAGATGGCATAATGCGGCTCTTACGACAATCTGCAGAATATGCATAACAATGATAGCGTATTTGACTGTATTCTGCAGATTGTCGTTAGTGCCCCATTATGTCATCTTATTCGCATTCACACTGACATCGTGTTTTGGATTTTACGTTTCGGAAAATGAGTTAGGAATAGTGTGTAGCACCACATTGTACTAATACATCTGTAAAAACACCCGAAAAATCGATTCTGAGAGTTTCAAAGAATAAGAAGATAAACAGAATGTGGTTATAACTCGCTCCTAGAGATCCAAATGATTAAGTAGCCCACTTCCCTATATGATACGTCAACGATTTGGGTCTTAAAAACAGAATTGAAAAAATGCATTTTCGAGAGCTCCTGAATTCGTCAAAGTTTATAATATGCATCTCATGAACGAAAATGTTTCGTATATGGTGCTGCAGTCTAAAAATATCACGGCGGAGATCTTTCCGCCAGAGTGTAGGTCCGGCTGCAAAATGCATATTTCTCTCTGCAGCGGAATTTGTGCAATTCTGAAAAACTCTGTCAGTAAAAGTATGTGCCACATCAAGATATGAGCCTAGACCCTCGCCCTCGAAACCAACTCTCTTCAGGGACAATTAAATCTCAGCAACTTAAAACGACAGGGAGTAAACGTTTCTCCAGCTTTATCTGTTAGACAAATGTACCGTTATTTAGGATGAAATAGTCAGACAACACGCTCATGATGTTGGGACTTAAGACCTAATACGTATTTAGATAAATTGTGTTTAATATTTCTTATGAAAGACAGCACGCCATATCAAGTATTATACCGCAAATATGAGGATAATAACAGCAACACAACACAACATATAGCCTGGATAACTGAGCGCGTTAACGGGCTGCTTCCGGGCTGGTGAGCCGACGATTCTGCATGTGATTTTTAGGTGGTTTCCCACATCCATCTATGTGAATACCGGGCTGGTCCCCACTTCCCACCTCAGATACATGCTGCACAAAAGTCTGGAAAGACATTCTCCCATTTGAACACGGGATAAAGTATTCTCCCGGGCAGAAGAGGGTAGCCGTCAGGAAGGGTGTGTGGCCTGCAACTACCACTAAGACTGCCCGAACCCATATAACATTGCTGGCACCAGAAATAATTGGGAGAAGGCGAAAGAAGAAGAAGAAGAAGAAGAAGAAGAAGAAGAAGAGTAACACTGCATATAGCTCTGCCAGCATCGGTTCTGTCAACACGCAAGTCGTTGGGAAACCTTCGCGAATTACCTGTATGCAAGCGCAGGGGCGTCGGCCACAACAACGTCAGCAGACACACACATAGTGCCCCGACTGCTGCAGTCACGCTAGCTGCGTGCAAGCTCCCCGTGTCACAATTTCCGGCTGTAAACAGGGCGGGCGGATATGCAGAGCAGGCAACCTGAACGGCCGCGAAAATTAAACGAGACTGCAGTCGGCTGAACGTCGTCCTCGCTTCGGAAAGCCTGCTTGTTTTCAGGGTCAGACAGTAATGGCCCAGCGAGCGACTCTGTTGCAGATGCATTTGGTGTGCTGGGCGGTGGCGGATGGCAGCTCAAGTAGTACACCTACTTCTCATCGCATTTCGCAAACCATCACCGAAAATGATTTAAAATTAGATAAACAAATGAAGTTAAAAAAGATAAAACCGTTGGTGCCGTGGCACATATTTTGTGAAAAACTATGTGCAGTTAGGAATCAAAGCAAATGAAGTTTTCTGGTTTGTGTCGCACCATACCTTGTATGCCTGCTTACAGGGAACAACCCTTCCACGCACCAAGTGTGTGGGGTATTTCCGTATGTCTTTTTCTGAGAAGAAACAGTTCCCCACACGTTAGAAAAACTGCCTGAATCGGCAGGTGAAGTCTGTACCCTCTGACTAGTCTCGTCTGACTCGATAATGCGAAAACTTAAGAAAGAGGAGCAGTGAAAGCGTCATTTCTAGCACCTTTGGTTGTTACGTCTGTCGTCAAGACCTGGTGTTTTAGCAATTCGACGATCTACCTCCAGAATTCAGTAGCGCTTCTGAATCTCAGGTTATTTCTGTTGTATAAACGTACTTCTCTGTACGACTAAATGCGTCATGTGCAGGGCACTTTAAAAAAAAGAATAAAAAAATGAAAAAAAAAGATTTCAAACATTCCTATAGTAGACAGTACTGATCAAAACCACAAAGAAAGTTCATATCTGCTCGGAAACCAATAAATGCCGGCCGTTGTGGCCGAGCGGTTCTAGGTGCTTCAGTCTGGAACCGTGCGACCGCTACGGTCGCAGGTTCGAATCCTCCTTCGGGCATGGATGTCTCTGATGTTCTTAGGTTACTTAGGTTTCAGTAGTTCTAAGTTCTAGGGGACTGATGACCTCAGATGTTAAGTCACATAGTGCTCAGGGCCATTTGAACCAATTTTTGAAACCAATAAATGTTGGTGTATGGGCCACGCTGTCCTCTCCTCCCCAGCTGTCTGTTATCTGGCAGTGGACGCTATTGCAGAGCTTCATGTGCTTACCACGCATCCTGACCCTTCCTTCAGATACTCTACACGGTGAATCACGCCCTCTTTCAAATAGACGTGGCTTCATTCGGACCGTGACAAGCGGACTGCACACTTGCTCGAGTTACGTCTCCACATTGTCGATACGTTGGGCATAGACCAGTGCCTTTATTATCTTTAAATTTCGGACCTGGTGGTGGAGTGTTTCACGTAGTCACCCTGAGTATCTATCGTCCGGCTGAAACGGGAACGCCGGCCGTTGTGGCCGAGCGTTTCTAGGCGCTTCAGTCCGGAATTGCGCTGCTGCTACGGTCGCAGGTTCGAATCCTGCCTCGGGCATGGATGTGTGTGATGTCCTTAGGTTAGTTAGGTTTAAGTAGTTCTAATACTAGGGGACTGATGACCTCAGATGTTAAGTCGCATAGTGCTTAGAGCCGTTCGAACAATTTGAAACGGGAACACTTATCCATTGTCGTTGCGGCATCGTTACCGTGAAACAAAATGGTTCAAATGGCTCTGAGCACTATGGGACTTAACTTCTGAGGTCATCAGTCCCCTAGAACTTAGAACTACTTAAACCTAACTAACCTAAGGACATCACACATATCCATGCCCGAGGCAGGATTCGAACGTGCGACAGTAGCGGTCGCGCAGTTCCAGACTGTAGCGTCTAGAACCGCTCGGCCACCCCGGCCGGCACCGTGAAACAGAAAGAACGGTGTGAAGCCTGTAGTCTCTTCTTTCGCAGTGTCAGGATATGCGCATAGGATGTGAAAAGGAAAGTGGAGGTTTTACTGACATCTTTTCGCTGTGAACGACAAAGAGAAACAATAAAACTTGGGAGTGACCATTAATCTTTCTGCTTCAGGTACTGCTCTCTTAAGTGAGGCATCATCTTTGGAAAATTTAGGGCCTGCAGAATTCAATAACAATTCGAAAATTATAGCTTACATCCATAAAAAAATGAAATAGCCCATACTCCAATCCAGCTTTAAGATAGAGATGAATTTTCTCCCACTACACTGCTCCTGCTCCGTGCTTTTTAAAAGAGACGTCGACCACCTGCGTCGTTTCTTCTTCTTCTTCTGGTGATCAGCTTCTTGCAGTAAAATAAATGGTACTCAAAAGACGACTGCTAAATCCTGTCCTCCCTTCGCAATATCAGCCGGTACCAATAAAGAAATGGGAGCAACGTCGGCAAGTTATCAGGGCCAACTTCTCTTCCACATGGCCGAATCCCTTGACGCCAAGTCCTTCCTTTGGTGAGGATGAGAAGCCGAACGCCAACGCATTGGCGACCAATGTTCTGCCGAATCCAGTGTCTGTTGTTCCGTTGGCCTTCGTTGGCCTAGTGTCTACGCGCCTAAATACGAATGTCACGACGGGTAGTGTCGTATCCCAATCGTTCTGTTCTACATCAGCGTACATCTAGAGCATGTCTGCCAACGTCTTATTAAGGAGTTCTGTGAGGCCATTCGTCTGTGGCTGGTAGGCGGTTGTCATCCTGTGGATGGTGTCGCAACGTCAAATTGCCTCTGATGATAGTCTCGGCTGAAAAACTTCTCCACAATCAGAGATCATCACACGGGGAGCTCCGTGGTTCAAAATTATATCTTCTATAAGAAAGCTTGCAATTTCTGGAGTTCCAGCAGTCGTTATATCCTTCGTGAGAGCGTAGCGGGTGAGGTAAAGAGTGCAGACTGTATTATGTATCGATTCCCATCTGTCGACTACAGGAACATGTCATAGAGTCTGATTCCAATTCTGTGGAATTGCGCTGCTGCAGGTGGGATTGGTATCAAATGCCCCGGAGATGATAAATGCAGCACGTGCATCCGTTGTTACATTTCTCACAGTGTCAAACGGATCGGTAGAGACCTGGGCAGTGATTCCTGCGTGTGATTCTGTGTAGAGTTTTCAGGAGTACCATACGACCAGATGTTGGAACAGAGTAGAAATACTTCAGGATAGCTGACCGTAGATGAGCTAGGATGACGAGCAACGATTTCCACTTTGTTGGATCATAGCCCCTCCAATGCATTGTTCCGTGTTGTAACAAGTACTCCGCAAACAGCTGCATTTAAACCAATTGTATTAAGGTGCTACCGATTTCGTGGCTGCATATAAACAAAAAAAAAAAAACCATCGTACATAACATGGGAAACAATGTAGAAGGCCCTGCCTTCTTAGGTAAAAGTCTGGTGGAAGGCTGGGCCTTCTGGATTCTTCTCCATGTTTTAATGTTTACATGTGTCTGATGATGTGGTTACAAGCAACGATATCGATAGCGCCTAAATACAACTGTTGTAAGTGCAGCTTGTAAGAGGTCCGTGACTAAGGAATTTATTTCTAGCGCACTCGAGCTGATGTAATTTCTATGGATTGCTCACGCGCTGCCTGCGACATGTAAGCTATAAGAGAATCTCAGACCAGAGAGCAGTGTTGGCTGCAGTAAGAGCAGCGGCAGTGGGAGTAAGTAGTAGCTAGCTGTCCGGTGTATGGAGCTGGCGGGACCGGTCGTGGGGAGCGATGGCGATGCCTGAGCGATGTAGTATAAGGTAAAAGCAGCCGCGCGCATATGTAGTTTGTTACAAATAAATTTCTACTAATGTTATATCAAGTCCCAAGTAAATGTTTCAAAAAATCTTTTAATAATAATCTTTTTTATAAAATTAACTTTCTAACAATCATTCGTCTGAATTTAAAGAATTTACTAATTTCTGCAATCTATGGTCATCCCGATTATCGTAAAGAAAAATCAGTTGTTTCTTTCTATACATGACAAATGTAGCGGCCAGCATTGCACTAGGCTGTGCCAGAAAAATTTCTTATAGGAGCAGATATACAGGGTGTTACAAAAAGGTACGGCCAAACTTTCAGGAAACATTCCTCACGCACAAAGAAAGAATATGTTATGTGGACATGTGTCCGGAAACGCTTACTTTCCATGTTAGAGCTCATTTTACTACTTCTCTTCAAATCGCATTAAATGGAAACATACAGCAACAGAACGTACCAGTGTGACTCCAAACACAAATGTTCAAAATGTCCTCCGTTAGCGAGGATACATGCATCCACCCTCCGTCGCATGGAATCCCTGGTGCGCTGATGCAGCCCTGGAGAATGGCGTATTGTATCACAGCCGTCCACAATACGAGCACGAAGAGTCTCTACATTTGGTACCGGGGTTTCGTAGACAAGAGTTTTCAAATGCCTCCATAAATGAAAGTCGAGAGGGTTGAGGTCAGGAGAGCGTGGAGGCCATGGAATTGGTCCGCCTCTACCGATCCATCGGGCACCGAATCTGTTGTTGAGAAGCGTACGAACACTTCGACTGAAATGTGCAGGAGCTCCATCGCGCATGAACCACATGTTGTGTCGTACTTGTAAAGGCACATGTTCTAACAGTACAGGTAGGGTATCCCGTATGAAATCATGATAACGTGCTCCATTGAGCGTAGGTGGACGAAACTATAATGAGCTCTAACATGGAAATTACATAACATCTTTTCTTTATTTGTGTGTGAGGAATGTTTCCTGAAAGTTTGGCCGTACCTTTTTGTAAAACCCTGTATACGAGTTATCCGGAGACTTCATTGAGATAAGAATTTTCATTTATTCTGAATGATCTTTCAGGGCCATGACGCATCATTTTTACTGTTGGGAGGTTACAAGCTGTTTACGGAGTTCTTGCTATAATACGTACTACCGCAACTGTGGATTACCCGACCACAGAGTCATTTGTAAGTGTTCCGTTTATTAACTGGAATTCTTCTTTGGACGGTTTCTCCTTCTTCGAGACTTCTGTGGTATCCAGCAATGCTGGATCTTCCCTCTGTGTAGCCACAACGTAATTTAATGCAGTGACGTCTGAGATTTCACCCACGCTGCTGTGTTCCTCTAGCTCGAGACAATATGCACAAGGACAATTTCGGTCGATCACACTGAAGTATCCTTGTCGTGACGTTTGTAACTATGGACTGTAAGGGTTTCTGACCAGCGGGTAGTCAGTCTCTGCAAGTAACGCCTACCACCTTTGGAACAACAGCGCATGTGCGTGAATCGGCCTGGACGTATGCCAAGCGTGACTGTGCAGCGCCGGCAGTACAATGCGAGTACGTCCCGGTATTGTGCGCCCGCCACCGTGACTCAACGCCGGGCTCTGGCTGTCTGTCCGCTCCTGCTCGTATCGTTGCACAACGCGCTCTGGCGTTCGCATGCGAAACATCTGACAGCGCTGTCACCGCTGCCAACAGCCTAACGCACAGCCCACGAGCTCCGCTTCGTCTGTGTCGCTTTATCTGAGCGACCAGGTCCACATGATGCAGCCGCAAACAATGTTTCATTAACGCGGTTCTACTAGTTGACTACTGAATACTATTGTTCTCAATTTCTACGAAAAATAAAATGTTCCGGAGAAAACATATGAGGACTTCCTCCCCTCTTTTTCCCTCTTCCCGCCCGCATCTCGTGATCGTGCGGTAGCGTTCTCGCTTCCCACGCCCGGGTTCCCGGGTTCGATTCCCGGCGGGGTCAGGGATTTTCTCTGCCTCGTGATGACTGGGTGTTGTGTGATGTCCTTAGGTTTGTTAGGTTTAAGTAGTTCTAAGTTCTAGGGGACTGATGACCATAGATGTTAAGTCCCATAGTGCTCAGAGTCATTTGAACCATTTTTTTCTCCTCTTCCCAGCCTCCAATCCCTCGGCAGGTTCCTCTTCCCAGCGGTTTTTGTTCCTCGTGCGTGATCCGTCGTGTCCTGGTTGGTTTTTTTTTTTTTTTAAGTGTCTTGCTCTGTGTGATTTTTATACTGTGGCCGGCTTTTAACTTGTGCTTGACTCCACTGATTTTTAAGTGCGCAACGAACTGCCAGCTGTGGTCTTTTAACTTTATATCGTCTTTTTAACTGTCCCCCAGGCCATGTCCCCTTATTACTGTATATTTTAACTCCTATCGTCTCCATTTAATGTGATTTTTATGTCCACCTTTTATCCCCCCTTTTTATGTAAGTGTTCCCCTTTCATGTATTTTTGTAAAACCATTTTACTGAAGAGCGGTGGACTGTGTCGCTGCCCATATGGGACGGGGGCATTACACAAAAAAGGTACAAATAAACTTATTTCGAATAAATCCATATTTGAGATCCACCAAGAGGTGCTGATGAAATAAATGTTTATCCTTTATGTGACGTCTCCTGGCAAGACATTCACAAATCGTTGTAATGTATGTGCAAAAAGGAAACATTTATTTGTATTATTATTATTATTATTTCATTTCTGTATGAACGGTTGTCAATTATGTAGACTCTGTGAAAAAAAGAAATAATCTTTTTTTCGTTTTTATGTTTGTGCGATAATTATGTATCTATATTTTGCAAATAACGTCTGTGCTCGGCGAGTGTAGAAATCGAAGCAGACAATGATAATTAAAAAAGATAACAAAGATGCATATTAAACTGCCTATAAACAGTGGAGGTTAAAACATTACTCTGTCTTCTTGTAGCCGTTAAAGCTGTATGAGACTGTGATGGTCGATTGAATGCTTGGTTCGCTTTCTTTTGTTCCTTGTTCGAGAAGGACGCCGTTGGAGGCTGATGAAAGAAAAAGGTGTGTACTTTAAATATATGTTGATTTTTGAATATAGAAATTGTTGAAAATACTTGTAATAAATTATTGCTAGCTTGTCCAGTATTTCATTCCACATTTTTAGCCGTTTTCAGCATATTTAGAATTTTTCATGACGCAGAGCTGCGCAGAGATCGCGGGAGCCGCTGCCGCGGTAAATTCAAATTAAACTGAATGAAAGCAGTTTTCCCGCAATTAAGCGGGCAGGTAACGGTGCGTTAAAATTATTTCTTTCAGCTTCCCGGAGACCTCATAGATGAGTGGTGGATTTTATTATGTCATTTTCAGGTGGACATGGACAACTGCTATTACAATATCAGTGACGTAAATAATTTAAGTAAATTAGAGCAATAAAATTTTATTTGTGTGATATCAAAGACTGCTGGGATGAAACCTGTTCTGGCTAATAATACAAAAACAAAATTTCATTTTTAGTTTCATGCTCTCGTGTTAGTCATGGCAATCAATAGTGTTCACATTTTTTAAAAAATCCACTGCAGCTTTTACGTTTAGCGAAAATAGCATACTCTAAGTACTGTATGTATAATAAGAGTGATTTTCAGTGCATTTCAGAGACGAAAGTAGCGAAGGAGATGTTTAATTTCATAATTAGATACAGTAATGATACCGTGTTCCATTTCTAACAAGCCAGATCAGGGTTATAAAAAATAGTTTGCAAATTAACGATCGTAAGTGCACAGCAGGAAATCCTTTAGTGTTGTGCGAATCCCCACGTAATTGACCAAGGTGCACAAAGTTAAAATATTTTCAACTGCAGAAACTAATAGTGAGAATCGCATTTTATCTGTTGTGGTCGCAACAATAAGCAATATACAGTTAATTAAAATATTATGTCATATAAACCGCATATAAAGTCAAAAGTGCGGTGGGGATTACGCGACACTTACCAGTGTCGATCTACCGATCAGCGGCAGCCATTTCGCAATATACGAATACTTAAATGATGTAGTAGACAGCTTCGGATACTGCTGTTTTGTACAGAGAACTTGCAACGCTACAAAACGCAGGAGGAGCTGCAGAGGACAGACGCTTGGTGCAGGGAGTCCCAGCTGACCCTCAGCGTAAACAAATATAACATGTCTTGGGCATACATAGACAGAAAGAGCCATTATTGTATGATTTCACTGGAAATAGTTACTTCTACAGGGTGATTTTTTTCTACCGTGTACAAACTCCAGGGATTGATCGACGAGAGGATACGGAACAAAAAGGTGCAATGAACTTATGTCTGGAAATGCATAGTTTCCATGCTAGAGACCATTTAGTCAGTCATAAAATGTTACAGAGACTGCGGCGTACACGCGCTGTACGACGCATCTACAGTTGCAGCATGTGTTGAAATCGCGTGCTTGTACGTGCCGTAGCATGTACTGCCTCGCACGTTCACACCGGCGAGGCTGCATCCAAACAGTGTCAAAGGCAGCATGAATACGTTGCTCCTCTGTCTCCAGATCTGGAATGGGCTCTGCATACACGACACTTTTGAGATGGCCCCAAACCAGAAATCGCACTGGTCGAGATCCTGGGAACGAGGAGGCCGTGCAACAGGACCCCCTCGTCCGATGTTAACGGCGAAGTGGACTGGAGCAGCCACATAACCCTTCGAAAATCCCAGAATCGTGGTTGCCTGGTGAAGAAACCAGTGACAAAACTGCTCCCGATGTGAAAAGTCTGTCACTAGCAAGCCCCGGACTCGCTGTAAGTGATAAGGGTAATAATAATTGTCATGGAGGATGTTCCACACGGTCGTCTGGTTTACACTGTACTGGCGGGCCAACTGCCTGGTACTGACGGGGCGGTTGCCTCCCACAATGTTAGTCAGATTTTCCTCCAAGTCTGGTGTCCGAACATCGTCCTTCACGATTTCCTGCTCCCTGAAACGAGCCTGTCTCACAGAAACGCCGAGGCACTGTTGCAAACATTGAATGCTTTGGTTATTGTCAGCGGGGATAAGTCTTCCGATACAACCTTGGTGCCCACCGCCCGTTGCGATTTTTACCTTTCCGTAAGTAAACACCATGTCCGCAAGCTCTCTATTCGAATACGGAACCATTGTGTAGAACGCTATATGACATCGACTACAAGGTGACTCACAAGGAGAAGTCAATCGCACACACCATTACCAATGACTGTACCACGAGAGGGTGCTAGGGCATGACGTATGAGAGCAATACCACACTCTAGGAGAGAACCGTGCATACTGTAACTGTGGCTTTGGAACAAAGAACGACTTAATAAATGGGTTCTAGCATGGAAACCATGCATTTCCGGACGTAAGTTCATTACACCTTTTTTGTTCCGTTTCTCCCGTCGATCAGTCCCTTTTGTACACTCTGGAAAAGATCAACCTGTATAAAATATCTTTGAGTACGTGTACAGATCGATCTAAAGCGGAACGACCACATAAAAGTAGTAGCGGAGAAGTCAGATTCCGGACTGGGATTGATTGGAACAATCTTCTGGAAATGTCGATAAACAAAGGTAGCATCTTACAAAACCGTTGTTCAGTCATTATTTGAATACTGCTCGGCTGTCTAGGATCCGCACCTGATAGGACTGATAGAGGAAATAGAGAAGATCCGAAGAAGAGCAGCACATTTCGTTACAGGTTGATTTAGTAACCGCGAAAGCGTCACGGAAGTACTCCGCTAACTCCAATAGCAGATCCCGGCTTTCTGCGTCACGATGTGGTTTACTGTTAAAGTGCTGACACTGTACGTTCCTATAAGATTCAGTGGCTTGCTTCCGTCTATGAACGAGATGTCGCGAGATCACTACGAAGGTGAAATTAGAGAGATTCGAGCCCATATGTAGGCTCCGTGACATCCCCGACTGGAACAGGAAAAGGGGAGAGGGAGCGAGAGAGCGACAGTGGTACACGAAGTACCCTCCGCCATACAACGCAAGGTGGCTTGCAGGATATGGACGTAGAGCAGGGCTTAACAACTGGCCGGTTTTGAGCGCGAGTACTCGCGTCTGCTCAGGCACGTGCTCGCGAGCAGGTGCAAGGTCGCGGAGTAGGGAAGGAGGGGCAATGCGCACGCACGTTTGAATGTGATCTCGCGGTCTTAGCAGATTTAACTAGCCATCTGAATGCTTTGAACATTTTACTACAAGGTAGTACTGCTAATTACTCATTTCGTAGATAGAATACGAGCTTTTAAAATGAAATTGACACTTTGGGTGAGTCAGTTGGAAACAGGAAACCTGGCTCATTTTCCTAAATTATCATCCATGCAAGATGTTCACAAAGACTGTGAACGTTATTCACATAGTTTAGTTGATCAGCGCTTTCAAGATCTGACAGCACTAGACAGTGATTCTGATCTGTTCTCTCCATATTCAGCGAATATTTAAGAGATTCGTCCTGAGCTGCAGCAAGAAATTATTGACCTGCAGTCTGACAGAGAATACAGAGACAAATTTCAGAACAAGAAAAACATTTTGGAATTCTACAGACACTTCCTTCAGGGTAGATTTCCTCGTTTGCACAAACTGGCGGCTACAATAATATCAATATTCGGTTCCACGTATGTTTGTCAACAACTGTTCTCTGCAATGAAATGTAAGAAGACGCACCTGAGAAACGCATTGTCTGATCGAAATTCAAACTGCACGCTGCGCCTAAAATGCACAAGAACAATTACTCCGAACATAGTCGCAATTGTAAAGGGCAAAAAGTACAAGATAACCGAGAATCCCACACTTCAGTGACACTTTTTATTGTGTAACAGTTCACAAATTAATGCGAATGTAGAGGCATGCACTAAGCTAATAAAATTATGTGGCATGTGTACATTCTCCTTTATTTGTTTCAATTGTCGCAGTAATAATTCGTGAGTGATATCCCTGCAGGTGGCCGCGGATTTACATTGACTGGCGGCAGCTGTTGTGTGCCCCACGTGTCTTTCCCCACTCTCCGCTCTGGTCCGGTAGTGGGGGTAGCGTGCTCGCGCTGCTCCGTGCTCGCGCCTTGCTGCTCACAGCTTGCTCCGCGAGCACGTATGTTGTGAAACCATGACGTAGAGGCATCATAAGATTGTTTACATCAGCGTATATAATAGCATTCTTAGTGTGGTGTCAGTAAAATAAAATAAAAGACGATCTTGCAGCAATGAAACTACAGTCAACAATGAAATGCATTCTGATTCTAACAGCACGAGCCTGGAAAAAGTCGGCCCGACGACGTAAAAAGGAGTCTTGGCAGAGTACCCTGCTGTGGCGCTTGTAAATACTGGCCCGCCAGGGAAACAGGTCAACGAATCGCAGATTCATCGAGTCTGCGCTACAAGTGAAGTTTTCGATTTTCTACTATTAATGGGAAAGGCGAAACGAGAAAGGAGTTTGTACAAGTCCTGTACAAGGGCGATGTACTTGAGGGCAACATTATGGAAATGGAAGAGGACATACATGGAGATGACATGGGAGAGTTGATACTGCGTGAAGAATTTGAAAGAGCATTGAAGTAACTAAGTGGAAGCAACACCCCAGGAGTAGACAACATTCTGTTAGAACTACTGACAGCCCTGGGAGAGATAGCCATGACCAAACTCTTCCACCTGGTGGGCAAGATGTATGAGACAGGCGAAATACCTTTAGAGTTCAAGAAGAATATGATAATTCCAGTTCCAAAGAAAGCAGGTGCTGACGGGTGTGAAAATTACCGAACTATAAGTTTAATAAGCCACGCTTGCAAAATACTAACACGAATTGCTTACAAAATAATGGAAAAACTGGTAGAAGCCGACCTCGAGGAAGATCAATTTGAATTCCGTAGAAATGTAAGATCAGGCGAGGTAATACTGATCCTACGACTTATCTTAGAAGCTAGGTCAAGGAAAGGCAAACCTAGGTTTATAGCATTTGTAGACCTAGAGAAAGCTTTTGACAATGTTGACTGGAATACACTCTTTAAAATTCTGAAGGTGGCACGGGTCAAATACAGGAAGCGAAAGGTTATTTACTGTTTGTACAGAAACCAGATAGTAGTTATAAGAGTCGAGGGGCACGAAAGGGAAGCAGTGGTTGGGAAGGGAATCAGACAGTATTGTAGCCCATCCCCGACGATATTCAATCTGTGTGTTGAGCGAGCAGTAAAGGATACAAAAGAAAAATCTAGAGTAGGAACTAAAATCCATGGTGAAGAAATAAAAGCTTTGAGGTTTGCCGTTGATATTGTAATACTGTCGGAGACAACAAAGCACCTGGAAAAGCAGCTGAACGGAACGGACAGTGTCTTGAAAGTAGGATATAAGATGAACATCAAGAAAAGCAAAACGAGGATAATGGAATGTAGTCTAACTAAATCAGGCGATTCTGAGGGAATTAGGTTAGGAAATGAGACACTTGAAGTAATAAATGAGTTTTGCTATTTGGGGAGGAAAATTACTGATAATGATTGAAGTAGGGAGGCTATAAAATGTAGACTGGCAACGGCAAGAAAAGCGTTTCTGAAAAAGAGAAATTTGTTAACATCGAGTATAGATGTGTCAGGAAGTCGTTTCTGAAAGTGTTTCTATCTAGTGTAGCCATGTATGGAGGTGAAACATGGACGGTATATAGTTTAGCAGCTTTCTAAATGTGGTGTACAGAAGAATGCTGAAGATTAGATGGGTAGATGACGTAACTAATGAGGAGGTACTGAATAGAATTGGGGAGAAGAGAAACTTGTGGCACAACTTGAGTAGAAGAAAGTATCGGTTGGTAGGACACCTTCTGAGGCACCGAGGGATCATCAGTTTAGTATTGGAGGGAATTGCCGAGGGTAAAAATCGTACAGGGCGACCGAGAGACGTATACACTGAACAGATTCAGAAGGATGTAGGGTGCAGTAGTTACTCGGAGATGAAGAAGCTTGCACAGGATAGAGTAGCTTTAAGAGATGCATCAATACAGTCTCTAGAATGAAGGCCGCAACAAGAGCAACTATTAAAGTGCCCGCCACAAATGTTTTTTTAGAAGTACCGTATACTGACACGTACACTACTGGCCATTAAAATTGCAACACCAAGAAGATGACGTGCTACAGACGCGAAATTTCACCGACAGGAAAAACATGCTGTGATATGCAAATGATTAGCTTTTCAGAACATTCACAGAAGGTTGGCGCCGGTGGCGACACCTAAAACGTGCTGACATAAGGAAAGTTTCCAACCGAGTTCTGACACACAAACAGCAGTTGACCGGCCTTGTCTGGTGAAACGTTGTTGTGATGCCTCGTGTAAGGAGGAGAAATGCGTACCATCACGTTTCCGACTTTGATAAAGGTCGGATTGTAGCCTATCGCGATTGCGGTTTATCGTATCGCGACATTGCTGCTCGCGTTGGTCGAGATCCAATGATTGTTAGCAGAATATGGAATCGGTGGGTTCAGGAGGGTAATGCGGAGCGCCGTGCTGGATCCCAACTGCCTCGTATCACTCGCAGTCGAGACGACAGGCATCTTATCCGCATGGCTGTAACGGAGCGTGTAGCCACGTCTCGACCACTGAGTCAACAGATGGGGACGTTTGCAGGACAACAACCATCTGCACGAGTTCGACGATGTTTGCAGTAGCATAGACTATCAGCTCGGAGACCGTGGCTGCGGTTACCCTTGACGCTGCATCACAGATAGGAGCGCCTGCGATGGTGTACTCGACGACGAAACTGGGTGCACGAATGGCACAACGTCATTTTTTCGGATGAATCCAGGTTCTGTTTACAGCATCATGATGGTCGGATACCTGTTTGGCGACATCGCGGTGAACGCACAGTGGAAGCGTGTATTCGCCATCGCCATACTGTCGTATCACCCGGCGTGGTAGTATGGGGTGCCATTGGTTACACGTCTCGGTCACCTCTTGTTCGCAATGACGGCACTTTGAACTGTGGACGTTACATTTCAGATGGCTCTACCCTTCATTCGATCCCTGCGAAACCCTACATTTCAGCAGGATAACGCACGACCGCATGTTGCAGGTCCTGTACGGGCCTTTCTGGATACAGACAATGTTCGACTGCTGCCCTGGCCAGCACAATCTCCAGATCTCTCACCAATTGAAAACGTCTGGTCAATGGTGGCCGAGCAACTAGCTCGTCACAATACGCCAGTCACTACTCTTGATGAACTGTGGTATCGTGTTGAAGCTGCATGGGCAGCTGTACCTGTACACGCCATCCAAGCTCTGTTTTAGTCAATGCCCAGGCGTATCAAGGCCGTTATTACGGCCAGAGGTGGTTGTTCTGGGTACCGATTTCTCAGGATCTATGAACCCAAATTGCGTGAAAATGTAATCACATGTCAGTTCTAGTATAATATATTTGTCCAATGAATACCGGTTTATCATCTGTATTTATTCTTGGTGTAGCAATTTTAATGGTCGGTAGTGTATGTATCGTCGAGGAAGACGAGAGTCGACGTGTTAAAGAATAGAGATGTATAAGCACTCGAGGCGCTTTTACTGCAGTCCGGGACACGCGCAGCAGGTCGTTCGCTGTCCCGCGCAGATTGTCGACAACTGCGCTGGCGGCAGTCTCCGTGAGAGCGCACGCGCGCCCACGCGGCCGTCTGGCGGCGGGACAGCGCCGTGGGTGCGCCGTGGGAAAGCGCGCGGCGGCCACTGTGGGCCCACGCGGCGCCGGGTGTTTACGGCGCGTAGCCCGCCGCGCACTCCGGCTAATTGTGACCGGGGCGGCGGCGACCCCGGGTCCTCCCAGCTGGCCCGCGTGGGAGGCGCCGGCCGCCACTCAGGTCACTGACCCCGCCCAGCAGTGTGGGGCTCGCCTGCTGGCAGCAAAACCTCAGGAGCGCTCTCCTAGACCACACTCACTCTTAGCAGAAACACGCGCGGCGCCGCCTTTCTGCGTGTCAGGTAGATAGCTACACATCGTGCACTCAGTTCAGAAACCTCCACGTCGTTTGGTCTTCGACAGAGTGTATCCTGTTACCGACACTGTACAAGGCAGTCATTAAGTTTTAATTATAACCACGGAACAAAAATCAAGCTACGTCCATGGAATTTCGTGATGGCGTTAGCCCTGAGCCGTAGTTGTGTCCGGCTGTTCGAAAAGCGCGCCAGGCGGAGTGCTTTCGCCTCGCGTGTAGTGTTTGCGGTGGCGCTTTCGGTTTGGCGCGCTGTTTGGATCGCTGTCGCCCTCTGGCAGGAGGTGCAGCAAGTGTACGGTCGCGTGACGATCGAGGAGTACGTACTGGGCGGTGACCGAGAGAGAGAGAGAGAGAGAGAGATAGTGTGTGTGTGTGTGTGTGTTGGGGCTTATGGGCGCTCAACATCGAGGTCATCAGCGCCCTGACACACATTAAAAGGAACGAATGTGGACAGACCTAATAAAACTGAAAATTACACTCAAAGAAAGCAGGAAAATAAGGAAAATACTACATAAGACAGTAAAGCCGAAGGAAAGGGAAAACATAGCAACAAGAATGCCAAACAAAATTGTCTTTGGCTGGCCACTTACATAAAATATGGGCGAGCTTGTCACACAGTGAGCAAATTAAAATCCTCTCCCTAAAATCTTTGTAAAAACATTTGACATGACACAGAACTTTAACCACATTCGTCCGAGTGTTGCCTAAAAGAGATGGCAGGTCCGCTGGCAAGTCAGCCGCGGCCCGCTGGTCAGAAAATAAAACACAATCCAATAGAACGTGGCGCACAGTGACCTGAACGCCACAAGCACCACACATTGGAGGGTCCTCCCACCGGCACAGGAAGCCATGCGTCATAGGGCTGTGGCCTATTCGAAGCCGCGTGAGGAGAAGCTCGTCCCGTCGATGGGGCTGAAAGGAAGTACACCACACACGCGTTGTGGGCTTGACTATACGGAGCTTATTGTCAGTCACTTCCAGCCACACATCCTCCCACCGACGCATGACTCGTGAGCTCAACAGCGAGGTGAGTGCGTGCAAGGGGATAGCACACTGAGATACTTGTGGATCGAGATACGCCTCCTTGGCTGCGAGATCTGCCCTTTCATTCCTAGCAATGCCGACATGCCCCGGAACCCAGCAGAAAGCTACAACCTTCCCCAGTCGCTGTAGTCGGAGGAGGGCATCCTGGATGGTCTGGACTATTTTGTCTGCCGGATACAAACGTTGCAATGAGTGAAGGGCACTGAGTGAATCGGAACTGATAAGAAATTTAGGAGAGGAAGAATGTCTCATCTGCTCCAGTGCCCGCAAGATCGCAGACAATTCTGCATCAAAGACAGTAAAAGTCTGAGGCAGTCGGACCTTGAGGACACGATCCGGAAAAACAACTGAGCAACCAACGGAATCCCCTTGTTTCGATCCATCCGTAAAAACAGCTACATAGTCGTTGTGCTCAGATAAAATGGCAGAAAATGCTGCATTAAAAAACGGTGGCAGGAGTGCAATATCTCTTGTACTGCAATAAATCTAAAATCACTCCGGGCCTATTCAGTAACCAGGGTGGCAGGCGGTTAAAACCCAGGATTTGGGGTTGTACAGACTCCACACCGAGGGACTCTAGCACACGTTGCACACGGATCCCAAACGGCAACGTAGCCCGGGGACGGAGGGAGAAAAGGCGGTCCAGAGGTGGATAGGCAACAAGATGGTGAGCAGGCGAGCTGGGAGCCGCAAGAAACTTACATGCCTGGCGCACCAGCAGGAGCTGCCGCCGGATGGTAAGTGGCGGTTCGCCAGCCTCAGCACAGAGGCTGGGTACGGGACTGTGACCGAGAGAGGTGGTGGCGCGAGCGGGGCCCTGTTGTTGGGGGTCGTCAACTGCTCGCCACGTGCTTTGCCCGACCTCTTGGCTGTCAGGGGCTAAGTCTGCCTTACCCCCATGTATGTGGCTTACGAAGCTTAGAAGCCGTGGTGCAGGAGACCAGCGCATGGGACCGTATGTCTCCTTATCGGCATCGGCAGCGGTTGGCTCTGACAAGCATTTGGAAGTGCAACGTGTTCCCGGCGCTGTAGTGGAGTGTGAGAAGCTGAGTACAGTTTTTATGTAACATACACTCCTGGAAATGGAAAAAAGAACACATTGACACCGGTGTGTCAGACCCACCATACTTGCTCCGGACACTGCGAGAGGGCTGTACAAGCAATGATCACACGCACGGCACAGCGGACACACCAGGAACCGCGGTGTTGGCCGTCGAATGGCGCTAGCTGCGCAGCATTTGTGCACCGCCGCCGTCAGTGTCAGCCAGTTTGCCGTGGCATACGGAGCTCCATCGCAGTCTTTAACACTGGTAGCATGCCGCGACAGCGTGGACGTGAACCGTATGTGCAGTTGACGGACTTTGAGCGAGGGCGTATAGTGGGCATGCGGGAGGCCGGGTGGACGTACCGCCGAATTGCTCAACACGTGGGGCGTGAGGTCTCCACAGTACATCGATGTTGTCGCCAGTGGTCGGCGGAAGGTGCACGTGCCCGTCGACCTGGGACCGGACCGCAGCGACGCACGGATGCACGCCAAGACCGTAGGATCCTACGCAGTGCCGTAGGGGACCGCACCGCCACTTCCCAGCAAATTAGGGACGCTGTTGCTCCTGGGGTATCGACGAGGACCATTCGCAACCGTCTCCATGAAGCTGGGCTACGGTCCCGCACACCGTTAGGCCGTCTTCCGCTCACGCCCCAACATCGTGCAGCCCGCCTCCAGTGGTGTCGCGACAGGCGTGAATGGAGGGACGAATGGAGACGTGTCGTCTTCAGCGATGAGAGTCGCTTCTGCCTTGGTGCCAATGATGGTCGTATGCGTGTTTGGCGCCGTGCAGGTGAGCGCCACAATCAGGACTGCATACGACCGAGGCACACAGGGCCAACACCCGGCATCATGGTGTGGGGAGCGATCTCCTACACTGGCCGTACACCACTGGTGATCGTCGAGGGGACACTGAATAGTGCACGGTACATCCAAACCGTCATCGAACCCATCGTTCTACCATTCCTAGACCGGCAAGGGAACTTGCTGTTCCAACAGGACAATGCACGTCCGCATGTATCCCGTGCCACCCAACGTGCTCTAGAAGTTGTAAGTCAACTACCCTGGCCAGCAAGATCTCCGGATCTGTCCCCCATTGAGCATGTTTGGGACTGGATGAAGCGTCGTCTCACGCGGTCTGCACGTCCAGCACGAACGCTGGTCCAACTGAGGCGCCAGGTGGAAATGGCATGGCAAGCCGTTCCACAGGACTACATCCAGCATCTCTACGATCGTCTCCATGGGAGAATAGCAGCCTGCATTGCTGCGAAAGGTGGATATACACTGTACTAGTGCCGACATTGTGCATGCTCTGTTGCCTGTGTCTATGTGCCTGTGGTTCTGTCAGTGTGATCATGTGATGTATCTGACCCCAGGAATGTGTCAATAAAGTTTCCCCTTCCTGGGACAATGAATTCACGGTGTTCTTATTTCAATTTCCAGGAGTGTAGTTATGAAAAGGGGGTCTTCAAGTTCTAGTGAAGTGTATGAGTTTCTTCACCAGTGGTGTTTTTTGGGTCTTCCCACCACAGTTTCCGTTTGCCTGTCCGCGGGAATGTGGTAATTGCTTCTTGGTCGGGCCGTTTCATTCACACCTCGACTGGGTGATTTCAGGTCGGTGTCGCGTGTCTCTGTGGTTCGGAGTCTGTGCAGGCACCGCCCTGGCTACATCTTCTGGTTTTGGGTAACTTGGGGAGGTGGCGGCGTGTAATGGAAATTTTGGGTTGATCTGCAGTGGCCCTGGCAGTGGCCAATAACTATTCCGCCTATTGTGATTTGGGCCCCTTTAGACGTGTCACTCCCTCACCGAGCTAAGGAAAATTGCTTTGGGAACTGCCTTTAATGTGAAGGTCTGTGTGCTGGCTTATTCACATTTATCTTGTAACAACTGACAGGTGCAATATAAGCTATTTAACTAGCGAGAGACAACTATTTTAGCTTTAGTACAAACTAGCTACTTAAAGGTGTTTTTTTTTAAGGAATTGTTATCTTATAGATAAAACAAGTTTAAAATCTTATTATTGGGAAGTTGTTAACGTCATGCCTTGCAATAACCTTTACATAGAGAAAATTTGCCAGCTATTTAAAAGAGTTTTTTTTAAGTTAAAATCTTACTATTAGGAAGTTGTTAACGTCATACCTTTTCATACCTTTTCATAAAGAAAATTTGTCAGCTATTCGAAATTGTTTTTTTTTTAATGCCAGACTTAAAAAATTTATTATTGAGAAAGCCTTTTATAATAAAAGTGTAACCTTAGCAGTGTGTGTTATTTCACCAGCACTTCCTGGCCCCTACCTCCACATAACGTTTTTGGAATAACATTTGTACTTGAGCTATTGTTTGTGAACCGCCGTAATTGACGGTTCAGCCCTTCTCTACATATTCATCATCCAGCGCGACACATTTTTACCAACAATGAGCGACTTGATGACTAAAATTCTTCTGGGTGTCGTAGCACGTCATCGCATAAAAGACTTCAATTATAAACATTCTGTTGTGGATTGGCAAGACAGCCAATCCACTATAAGGAAGCCGAAAGGCACGAGTTTAAGCTCACGCAGGCTGGCGTGAGGTCTGGAACAGAACAAGGAATTGAGACTAGCAAAAAACGTACGTAGCTTCTGGAATACTTAACTTTAATCCATAACTGGTGAACATCGCTCTTGACGGTACATGTTTTACAGCATCAATAGTGACTGGTAATGGCGCCTTGCTAGGTCGTAGCAAATGACGTAGCTGAAGGCTATGCTAACTATCGTCTCGGCAAATGAGAACGTAATTTGTCAGTGAACCATCGCTAGCAAAGTCGGCTGTACAACTGGGGCGAGTGCTAGGAAGTGTCTCTCTAGACCTGTCGTGTGGCGGCGCTCGGTCTGCAATCACTGATAGTGGCGACACGCGGGTCCGACGTATACTAACGGACCGCGGCCGATTTAAAGGCTACCACCTAGCAAGTGTGGTGTCTGGTGGTGACACCACACATTCAGCGTAGGAATCACGCAGCTAACTGGTTGCGAATAACTGTTTGGTACGCTGACCTAGGTTTCGACACCTCTAAGGATGTCTTCGTCTCGAGGAAATTTTAAGAAACCGTAAAATTACATTGCGAGAAAGCGATGGTCAAAGTTTCGAGCAGATATGCTCAAGTCAAAAGGTAAAATTAAACACGTACGAGCTTTTGGCACGTGCTGAAAATTACTGACACTTTTTGGTTGTAATCCTATGCCAAGAAATGACAAGTGTGTCGAGAGCGACACTGCGGAGACTGACTCCTCCAGGGTCTTTCAGCAGAAGAATACTTTCACCGTATCTAATTTCCGCAAGTCAGCTTTCTCAGAGTATTGATTCGTGCAGTACCTATCAGACACGGTTACATAAAATCGTAGTAAGTAGTATTAAGCGGCCTGCTAGAGTTTAAATTGACAGCAATATGTCTTGATGTACAGCGTATCACAGAGTTTTATTATCACATTAAAAAGCTGTAAAAGATACAGTGCAGGCGTAAGTCTCCATGTACATAAAGACGCACTGCTTAGACAATAAGGCATCAAGACGTCGTTACGGTGTCCGAGGAGAAATGCAAACCGTAATTTACTAGTTGGTAACGCTTTCTGCGTCCCAGTCAGTTCCTCCCCGGAGCGTGTCGGGTGGAAGGAATGACAGCGCACGAGCCAACTGCTGACAAAAAAAAAAGAGAAGCTTTTCATTCTATAGCAGCTGCCATTATCGTAAGTTATCCTGCAGCTAACTGGCGAAGTATCTGTTTCTTTATTAGCCATGTAAAGAAACAAATACCTTGCATTTGTACTGAAATATGAATTTTAATTTCTAGGTCTTCAACTGAGAAAATGAAGTAGTCATGGTTCATTCCATTACTTACAAATCTATTATCCTGACGCATTAGTTCCGCCTTGTCGCCTGAAATGTACAGGGTGGCCAAGAACTCCATCGACGATATTTCGATCGTTGTCCAGGGATATTGTGTAAGTATTTTGATAAACGGATTTGTCGTCTCTGATGACTAGTTAAAGAGTAGCAACGTAGTTATGATTTATTCGGCTTAGTAACACCAACCATCTTTTTTTCTGTGAAAATACCTTCACTAGATGAAAGATTGTACCTGATGAAAAAAGAAATTGCTGCAGGTAGTGATGATCTCTCAGCTGATATTTTAATGCTAATGGATGACGAAACTATAAACCATATAGTTAAAATATTTTCCAGTTGTTTGCACAATGGAAAATTACCAAGAGACTAGAATAAAGCCAAAACAGTCCTAACACACAAGAAAGATAGTATTAAAGATATAAAGAACTATCGCCCTATCAACCTCCAGTACATACCGTACAAAGGTTTCGTTTTCGGGGACCAAATGGCGACGTCATCGGTCTCATCGGATTAGGGAATGATGGAAAAGGAGATTGGTCGTCCTCTATCGAAGGAACCATCCCGGTATTTGCCTGAAGCGAAAATCCAATTTACTATGGAGACAGAGAGTAATGGAAAACTGAATTTCCTGGATATGTCTGTGATTAAATGATGGGACGGAACGTTGGGCCATATGGTGTATAGAAAGGCTACACATACTGACCGTTGTCTGCATGAAGATTCAAATCACCACCCTAAACAGAGAAGAGGTCTAATAAAAACCTTGGTAGACAGGGCGTACGAAATTTGTGAACCTGTTTATTTCAAAGATGAGACTGATCATCTACGGTCGACTTTAGTGAAAGAAGGATATAGATCAACAACAGCTGCCCAACGGCAAAGTTTTTCTTCCGTTCATTAGTAAGTTCACAGATCGCATTGGGAAAGTGTTAAGCAAGTCTGCGGTGGAAACTATTTACAGACCCACCAGGAAAATATATTTAAGATCGACGAAAGAACACAGAAGAGTTCACATTTACCTTTGTGGTACCGATATAAACCTGTCCACAACTACAAGGAATTTTATATACCCTCAGTGTAACCAAAGGATGTCGTGCATCTTTCGTTCTTCTTTTCTTCCGTTAGCTGCAAATAAATTGATGACGGGAATAACACTTGTTTTGGATACTTACTTGCTTTACCTCGGAGTATGTCTTCCGTAGTCGGAGGCGAAACGTTAGGGGAGAGTTTTATACACCGACCACGGCCTATCGGCCCGGAATTTTTAAATGAAGACAATACCGACGGTAAAAGCCTACATTGTATGATCGATTTATGGCATTCACGGAAAACCTAAATCAGGATCACCGGATGCGGGCTTGAACCGTTGGCCTCCCGAATGCGAGTCCGTTGTGAAGTAGACAGTACTTCAAATAATTTAATATACAGCGCGGTCAGAAACAGTCTGCAAAGCTCGTACCAGTGTTGCACGGTGGTTTCTGCTGAGAAATAATCCTTAAGAAACAAAATTCCAAGGTTACGCCCTTTTCGAGTTGTTTAGCACTGAAGTTAGCCAATCACATCGTGGCACTCGAAACCTCAAGCACCCTGCCAGAAACAGTGTCGCCGACTTTGTTCTTCGTTTGATTTCCTCAAATGGAGTAAAGGTAGCTTTTGCTCACCTAGCTTAAATTCATCATTTCCGAAAAAGGTACATTTTAACTGGTAATGAGCATTTCAACAAGTGGTAACTCATGGACCTGCAGACGTTTGTGCATTACCGCATTTCAGCGCGTGCAAGTGCTTGAATTTGCGGGCGCAACGACCTGATTGACTAGCTTTAATGCTAAATACGTCGGTCACGGCGCAACGTATCGAAGTTTTTCTTAACAACTATTTGTCGGCGCAACCTCCCCTACAATGTCCTTAAAAGCTTCTGTTTCTGACTAACCTGTCTATGAATGTTCGTAGAGTGAAGCGCTGCTATTGATATGAATGTAATTCGGTTAACTTCCGATGAATTCCGTTAACTTATCGAAATACCTGTGTCTCAGATGCTTGTTTATGGCGTTTATTTATAAATGATGGTTTGACTGCGAGTTAGTGATATAATGATGGTGAATTGTTCTGAGACGCAAAACAGGAACGTATATTACGTCTATTATTATACAAGATAATGTGTGTGTGTAAGGAATGTAACTTTTGTGTCTGGGTTAAATTAAGCTATGATAATCACAGATTTCTCTAATAGCTATTTACGCACGTATATCACGCATGTACGTTTCTTCTTGTTTTACTACTAGACTTTAGTTGTTAATCCTTTCGTCTCTGTTTGCTCGAACAACATATAACACCCATCACAAATATGGCCGTACCCTTCAGTTCTACTCGGGGGGCCGGCCGGAGTGGCCGAGCGGTTAAAGGCGCTACAGTCTGGAACCGCACGACCGCTACGGTCGCAGGTTCGAATCCTGCCTCGGGCGTGGATGTGTGTGATGTCCTTAGGTTAGTTAGGTTTAAGTAGTTCTAAGTTCTAGGGGACTGATGACCTCAGCAGTTGAGTCCCATAGTGCTCAGAGCCATTTTTCTTCTCGGGGGCGTGGGAGGACGGGAGGGGAAGACGGTCTGCTATCGCTCATCCTTTTAAGATGCTCAAACCACAGAATAGCTTTATTCTCCTAGCTGCTCATTACGAACGGTGCCACTTCCATTTTTCCGTTAATTTAGATGTTTTGACCTTATCTTCAAGAGAGACCTGCGGGCATCTTCTCATAAAATTTAACTCTATTGTTCCGTCGTTCTTGTCCCTTCTTTCATTAGTAATTGAACCACATTTCTGCACCATAAGTAAGTATATCTTAAATAATAATACAGAAAATCCTTGTCGGTTTGTTGACTGATATTATTGCACAAAACAATCCAGGTAGGAATTTCGTGCCAGTCGGAGTGGCCGAGCGGTTCTAGGCGCTACAGTCTCGAACCGCGCGACCGCTACGGTCGCAGTTTCGAATCCTGCCTCGGACATGGATGTGTGTGATGTCCTTAGGTTAGTTAGGTTTAAGTAGTTCTAGGGGACTGATGACCTCAGAAGTTAAGTCCCATAGTGCTGAGAGCCATTTTTTTTAGGAAATTCGTCCACTGATCGTTAACCCAACACTGCTTTGGTCTTAATATCTTCGTCTAAGGTGCTGTCACTGGATAGATTCCTTGAGACACCAATTTATTACCTTAGAAGTGGTGAGGGAAGGTCTACAGTCACAAGCAATCGCAGGCGTCCTGCTTCCCTCATAAAGAGCCATTCCACGCTTGTCTCCCGTGATTGATTTCACTGTCTCAAGCGTCGGAAGTCACTCCGAGGTACCGTTCCGATAACGTGGCTCTCAGATGACTCTTTTCAGATTTCCACGTGTTGGAAGCGACTGGCGTACAACATTCGTTTTACATAGCCCCATTTGCATCCCATGCTTTCGTCTGGGTGCCCACCGAACTGGTTGGAAGGCTGAGAAAAAGAGTAGGGTTTAACGAGCGGTAAACGACGGTGTGAAACGAGCTCATATTCGGGAAGAAAATGGGTCGTCTCCTTGTAAGGGAACCGTTCTGGCATTTGTCTGGAGTGGTTTAGGGTACATCTACATCTACATCTATGTGGATACTCTGCAAATCACATTTAAGTGCCTGGCAGAGGGTTCATCGAACCACTTTCACAATTCTCTCTTATTCCAATCTCGTACAGCGCGCGGAAAGAATGAACACTTATATCTTTCCGTACGAGCTCTGATTTCCCTTATTTTATCGTGGTGATCGTTCCGCCCTATGTAGGTCGGTGTCAACAAAATATTTTCGCATTCGGAGGAGAAAGTTGGTGATTGGAATTTCGTGAGAAGATTCCGACGCAACGAAAAACGTCTTTCTTTTAATGATTTCCAGCCCAAATCCTGTATCATTTCTGTGACACTCTCTCCCATATTTCGCGATAATACTAAACGTGCTGCCTTTCTTTGAACTTTTTCGATGTTCTCCGTCAGTCGTACCTGGTAAGGATCCCACACCGCGCAAGAGTATTCTAAAAGAGGACGGACAAGCGTAGTGTAGGCAGTCTCCTTAGTAGACCTGTTACATATTCTAAGTGTCCTGCCAATAAAGCGCAGCCTTTGGTTAGCCTTCCCCACAACATTTTGTGTGCGTTCTTTCCAATTTAAGTTGTTCGTAATTGTAATACCTAGGTATTTAGGAGATTTGCGGCTTTTAGATTACTCTGATTTATCGTGTAACCGAAGTTTAACGAGTTCCTTTTAGTACTCATGTGGATGACCTCATACTTTTAATTATTTAGGGTCAACTGGCACTTTTCGCACGATTCAGATATCTTTTCTAAATCGTTTTACAGTTTGTTTTGATCTTCTGATGACTTTATTAGTCGATAAACGACAGCGTCATGTGCAAACAACAGAAGACGGCTGCTCAGATTGACTCCCAATTCGTTTATGTAGATAAGGAATAGCAAAGGTCCTATAACACTACCTTGGGGAACGCCTGAAATCACTTCTGTTTTACGCCATAACTTTCCGTCAATTACTACGAACTGTGACCTCTCTGATAGGAAATCGCAAATCCAGTCACATAACTGAGACGATATTCCATAAGCACGCAATTTTACTACGAGCCGCTTGTGTGGTTCACATGGCTCTGAGTACTATGCGACTTAACTTCTGAGGTCATCAGTCGCCTAGAACTTAGAACTGATTAAACCTAACTAACCTAAGGACATCACAGACATCCATGCCCGAGGCAGGATTCGAACCTGCGACCGTAGCGGTCGCTCGGCTCCAGACTGTAGCGCCTAGAACCGCACAGCCACTCCGGCCGGCCCGCTTGTGTGGTACAGTGTCAAAAGCCTTCCGGAAATCCAGGAATACGGAACCGATCTGAAATCCCTTGTCAATAGTACTCAGCACTTCATGTGAATAAAGAGCTAGTTGTGTTTCACAGGAACGATGTTTTCTAAACCCATGTTGACTGTGAGTCAATAGACCGTTTCCTTCGAGGTAATTCATAATGTTCGAACACAATATATGTTCTAAAATCCTGCTGCATATCGATGTTAACGATATGGGCCTCTAATTAAGTGCATTACTCCTACTACATTTCTTGAATATTGGTGTGACCTGTGCAACTTTATAGTATTTGGGCACGGATCTTTCGTCGAGCGAACGGTTGTACATGATTGTTAAGTATGGAGCTAAGGCATCAACATACTCCAAAAGGAACGTAATTGGTATACAGTCTGGACCAGAAGAATTGCTTTTATTGAGTGATTTGAGTTGCTTGACTACTCCGAGGGTATTTAGTTCTACGTTACTCATGTTGGCAGCTGTTCTCTATTCGAATTCTGGAATATTTACTTCGTCTTCTTTTGTGAAGGCATTTCGGAAGGCTGTGTTTAGTAACTCTGGTTTGGCAGGACTGTCTTCGTTTGTATCTCCATTGTTATCGCGCAGAGAAGGCATTGATTGCTTCTTGCCGCTAACATACTTCACATACGACCAGAATCTCTTCGGATTTTCTGCCAGGTTTCGAGACAAAGTTTCATTGTGGAGACTGTTATAGGCGTCTCGCATTTAACTCCGCGCTAAATTTCGAGCTTCTGTAAAGGATCGCCAATCTTGGGGATTTTGCGTCTGTTTAAATTTGGCATGTTTGTTTCGTTGTTTCTGCAACAGTGTTCTAACCCGTTTTGTGTACCAAGGAGGATCAGCTCCGTCGTTTGTTAGTTTATTTTGTATAAACCTCTCAATTGCTGCCGGTAGTATTTCTTTGAATTTAAGCCACATCTGGTCTATACTTATATATTAATTTCGAAGGAGTGGAGATTGTCTGTCAGGGAGGCGTCAAGTGGATTTTGATCTGCTTTTTTGAATCGAACACTAACTGAGGACGGCCACAAGGGGATCTGAACGCCGTCCTCGGTCCGAACTTGCCAGTGGCGTAGTGAATGGAGGTTTGGTGGAATTGGGTGAGAGCGGCGGACACGTTGTCGGCCAAGGAGTATCGGGCATGTACGTAGTCGGTCAAGGAGTTATCTGTCACCTGAGCGAGTCGCGAACCGCGGACCCCGGCGCAGCGCTGGCTGGCCTGCCGTGTGGCGAGGTCCAGCCGGGGGAAGCGGCCGGAGCCGGATTTACGGCCTGGGAGAGCGCAGTGCAGCTCCGGCGCGGACGCAGGCTGGCTGCCCTTGGTCCCCGCTGCCGGCCGGCCGGTTGATCTCATCCGAAGGTCAGGGGCCACGTTCGCAAACGCAGACACACTGCGCAATTCCGGCCAATTTAGAACCCCTGGCCGGCGTCACGAGCGCTAAATCAGGTCCGCCGTTCCCAGGTAACGGTAACGGTGTTCGTAATAAATTTACGGAACAATTACCGTAGTCCGATTCTCGAGCTGCGTCGAGGCTTTCCGCACCGGCGCTGAGCAAGTCGCCTTCGCCTGATCGACATTCACCGACCGCTGCTCTCTGCAGAGCCTCCGCGCAAATGCAGCGTGAATTGCGTGCGCTGTCTTTCTGACTGCTTCGGAACAATATATCATTCTGGTGCAAATTTAGTGACCCGGCTGCTGCGTAACAAACTGTTGTGAATTGGCAGGAGCCAATTCACGGAGTTTGGAGGAAGCCGAAAGGCACGCGATTAAGCTCACGCAGGCTGGCGTGAGGTCTGGAACAGGTCAGAGAAATAAGACTAGCCAAACAAGAGTCACTGGTAGAATACTTAACTTTAATCCACAATTGGTGAACATCTCTCGTTACTGTACAGGCTTCACAATATTAATTATCAAATGCTATGGCGCCTTGCTAGGTCGTAGCAAATGACGTAGCTGAAGGCTATGCTAACTATCGTCTCGGCAAATGAGAGCGTATTTGTCAATGTAGCTTCGCTAGCAAAGTCGGCTGTACAACTGGGACGAGTGCTAGGATCTGTCTCTAGACCTGCCGTGTGGTGGCGCTCGGTCTGCAATCACTGACAGTGGCGACTCGCGGGTCCGTCGTATACTACCGGACCGCGGCCGATTTAAAGGCTACCACCTAGCAAGTGTGGTGTCTGGCGGTGACACCACACAAACAATGCGAGTAATTTGAAAGGAGTAATGTAAGCAACGCGTACATTTGGCGATTAGAGCTGCCCCAGTGGGATAAAAGAGCAGTAACACCGCAGTCGAAATTGCTTTTAGCGGTTAGCTCCAGTGCTACGGCACTTGTTTCATTGACGCACAATTGTAGATGTACTTTGGAAGATAGTAGTCACCCTCGGTGGCTGAAAACGAGAGGAAGTCATAAAATTGTAATTACACTACTGGCCGTTAAAATTGCTACACCAAGAAGAAATGCAGATGATACACGGGTATTCATTGGACAAATATATTACACTAGAACTGACATGTGATTACATTTTCACGCAATTTAGGTGCATAGGTCCTAAGAAATCAGTACCCAGAACAACCACCTGTGGCCGTAATAACGGCCTCGATACGCCTGGGCATTGAGTCAAACAGAGCTTGGATGGCGTGTACAGGTACAGCTGCCCATGCAGCTTCAACACGATACCACAGTTCATCAAGAGTAGTGACTGGCGTATTGTGACGAGCCAGTTCCACGGCCACCACTGACCAGACTTTTCAATTGGTGAGAGATCTGGAGAATGTGCTGGCCAGGGTAGCAGTCGAACATTGTCTGTATCCAGAAAGGCCCGTACAGGACCTGCAACATGCGGTCGTGCATTATCCTGCTGAAATGTAGGGTTTCGCAGGGATCGAATGAAGGGTCATAACACATCTGAAATGTAACGTCCACTGTTCCAAGTGCCCTCAGTGCGAACAGTGACCGAGGCGTGTAACCAATGGCACCCCATACCATCACGCCGGGTGATACGCCACAATGGCGATGACGAATACACTCTTCCAATGTGCGTTCACCGCGATGTCGCCAAACACGGATGCGACCATCATGATGCTGTAAACAGAACCTGGATTCATCCGGAAAAAATGACGTTTTACCATTCGTGCACCCAGGTTCGTCAGTGAGTACACCATCGCAGGTGCTCCTGTCTGTGATGCAGCGTCAAGGGTAACAGCACCCACGGTGTCCGAGCTAGTACTCCCTGCTGGTGCAAACGTCGTCGAACTGTTCGTGCAGCTGGTTGTCGTCTTGCAAACGTCCCCATCTGTTGACTCAGAGATCGAGACGTGGCTGCACGATCCGTTACAGCCATGCGGATGAGATGCCTGTCATCCCGACTGCTAGTGATACGAGGCCGTTGCGATCCAGCACGGCGTTCCGTATTACCCTCCTGAACCCACCGATTCCATATTCTGCTAACAATCATTGGATCTCGACCAACGGGAGCAGCGGTGTCGCGATACGATAAACCGCAATCGCGATAGGCTACAATCCGACCTTTATCAAAGTGGGAAACGTGAAGGTGCGCATTTCTCCTCCTTACACGAGCTATCACAACAACGTTTCACGAGGCAACGCCGGTCAACTGCTGTTTGTGTATGAAAAATCGGTTGGAAACTTTCCTCATGTCAGAATGTTGTAGGTGTCGCGACCGACGCCAACCTTGTACGAATGCTCTGAAAAGCTAATCATTTGCATATCACAGAATCTGCTTCCTGTCGGTTAAAGTTCGCGTCTGTAGCACGTCATCTTCGTGGTGTAGCAATTTTAATGGCCAGTGGTGTATCATATCGAAATCGTTAAATTATGTACGTGTGCTGTTCAGTAAAGAATGATCATAATTTTTTTTGACAACATATGTTTACTCATCCTCATAATTTTGATGCTCCTTCTCAAAGTAGTCTCCCATAAATGCGATGCACTTGTCCCAGCGTTTCTGCCAGTCTTCAAATACATGGTGGAAACAAATTTTTGACAGGTCCTTCAAAATCGCCTCCGCAGCCTTCACCACTGCTTTTGTTGATTGGTAATGCCTTACAGCTTACACGAAGGCGTTCCTTCATCTTAGGGAATATAAAAAAAGTCACACGGGGCTAAATGCGGACTGTATGGAAGGCGAGTAATGCATTTTTGCAAGATATTCAGCAGCAAGATTGGCAATATGCGGCCGCGCATTATCGTGGTGCAGCATCCACCCTGCTTCACGGAAATGTGGTATTTTGCGCCTGATATGGACTTGCAATGTTTTCAGGACATCTCTGTAGTATTGTCCAGTTACTGATGTGTGTGCAGGTACAACATCCCGATAAACCATTCCATGAATATCAAAGAATGAGATGACCATAACTTTCCCAGCAGAAGCAACCATTTGTGCTACTTTGGGGGTTCGTAATAAAGGAGATTTCCACACTGAGTTCTCCTGTTTGCTCTTGGGATCAAAATGATGCAGCCAAGTATCATCAGCAGTGATTACATTTGAAAGAAACTCCGGATCTTCCTCTAACATCAACTTTAACTGTATGCAGACCTGCACGCGAATGTCCTTTTGTTTGGGAATCAACAGTCTTGGAACCCATCGTGCACAAATACCTGTCATGTGTAATTTTTCATTTACCAACGTGTGGGTGGCACCCAATGGAATGTTCAGTATTTCAGAAAGTGATCTTAAGATAATTCGTCAACCCACTCTCTCACAATGACAGCAGCAGTGTTTGTGTTTTCTTCCGTAAGAGCAGTAACTGCAGCACCGGGTCCACCTCCCTTTTGCCGGCCGGAGTGGCCAAGCGGTTCTAGGCGCTTCAGTCTGGAACCGCGGGACCGTTACGGTCACAGGTTCGAATCCTGCCTCGGGCATGGATCTCTGTGATGAGCTTAGGTTAGTTAGGTTTAAGTAGTTCTAAGTTCTAGGGGACTGAGGACGCAGATGTTAAGTCCCATAGTGCTCAGAGCCATTTTTGAACCACCTCCCTTTGACACTGATATCTCCCCACCTTCGAGCTGTGCTGTAGGGAAAAACACTCTCTCCATAGTCCTCCTGTAACATTGTATAGGCCTCAGCTGAAGATTTGTTGAGACGAAAGCAGAATTTCGAAGCCGCATATTGTTCCTCGCGTGTTACCTCCATTGCAGCGTTAAGCTATATTGAACATGTCTGACCTTGCCTGTCTCTGACAGCCGTGAACCTGAGTCCAACAATGAAGTGACTACGTCGATTTGTTGCACATTAAGCTAACAGAGTATGATAAGACTGCATTTTAGCGCGAGAAATTATGACCATAAAAAATTATGACCATTCTTTATTGTACAGCCCTCGTAATTAAATTTTTGTTTGAATATCTGCGCCCCAGTGCCGTAGCACTCCTCTATGGGATCCAGGACGGAACGTTCGCATGCGATGGATGAAGCCGAGCATCGTGCGGTAATTAATTTTGTGCATTCGAAGCGTAACAACGCTGCAACAATCCATGCCATGGCGGAAGTGTGTAGGAACAATGCGCCATCGCATGACGGAGTCCTTATGTGCCGCTGACGCTTGAGCTTCCATTGTCGTCAAACAAATCTGAAATCTGAACGAGGTCAGATCATCTCTTTGTCAACAGACGGGAATCGCACGGGAAATGGAGGGGGCTGATTCGACCCGTTGTGCTGGCATTCATGAACAGCGGTTCCGGGGTGTGTTTTCCAACAGGATAACGCTCGCCCGCATACCGCTGTTGTAACCCAGCATGCTCCACAGTGTGTCGACGTGTTGCGTTGGCCTGCTCGATCACTAGATCTGCCTCCAATCGAGCATATACAACTCTAGTGTCGTCCTGCAACAACTTTAACTGACTCTGAATTGATCGACCATGTGCGACAGGCATGGAACTTCATCCCACAAACTGACATCCGGCACCTATACAAGACAGTACATGTACGTTTGCAAGCTTGCATTCAACATTCTGGCGGTTACTCCGAGTGATCATACAATGTAGGCTTTCACGGCCGGTATTGTCTTCACTTCCGGGCTGATAGGCCGTGGTCGAAGTATAAAACTCTCCCCTGACTATTCGTCTCCGACTGCGGTAGACATCCTCGGAGGTACTGCGTTTTAAGTTCTAGGGGACTGATGACCTCAGATGTTAAGTCCCATAGAGCTCAGAGCCATTCGAACCATTTGAGAACAGGTTTCGTTTATTTCTTTATTTGCGTACAGCTTTCCTGTAGTGTTACGCCATAGATGGTGATAAGATAAAGATAAATGGTGAATAATTCAAAAATGTACAGATCCGTAGAGGAGAATGGCAAGACTGCACATTTTTTCATTTTACAGACAAGAAATTTACGGACAAAGAAATAAATGTAAAGATCAATGGAGTCTATGTCATAAGCATTTCCTTTGCCGATGAAACTGTGCTGATTGGAAATACTATACAAGATACTAGAAGACTATTAGCACTGAGGGTGATTATAGTAAAAACTGGAGTCCAAGTATCGCCATTAAGAAAACAGAATACAGATAACGAGAGAAGGTGAAATACTTAATAACGCCTCATATAATCATTTAATAGGCTATCAATCGAACGAATAAGGAAACTGAAGTATCATGGTGGCCGAGCGGTTCTAGGCGCTTCAGTCTGGAGCCACGCGACCGCTACGGTCGCAGGTTCGAAACCTGCCTTGGGCATGGATGTGTGTGATGTCCTTAGATTAGTTAGGTTTAAGTAGTTCTAAGTTCTAGGGGACTGATGAAAAAAATGTTCAAATGTGTGTGAAATCTTATGGGACTTAACTGCTAAGGTCATCAGTCCCTAAGCTTACACACTACTTAACCTGAATTATCCCAAGGACAAACACACACACCCATGCCCGAGGGAGGACTCGAACCTCCGCCGGGACGAGCAGCACAGTCCATGACTGCAGCGCCTTAGACCGCTCGGCTAAGGGACTGATGACCTCAGATGTTAAGTCCCATAGTGCTCAGAGCCATTTGAACCATTTTTTAAGTGTCCAATTAATTGAAGACTGGGCATCTGATGTGGAGCGATATGTTTAATACAGTCTGCTCGCAAATTATGAGATTTCACCAAATTCGTAATAAAATAGACGGCAATCTTTGATTCATATAACGCTATGTCTGGTCGGTGCAGTTGTACGAAATGGAACTTTTTGCGTTAAAGCACTGCGCCATGAGCAATGTAGAAGTATTTGGAATGGGGACCTACAGTCGGCTCCTGAAAATACCTTGGACAGCCCTGTGGCGATTAAACGAAATGAGTGAGTTGTTATTACAGTGTAAAGAGGAAAAACTACCTATTTGGGTCATTTCATAATAAGAACTACATTTTTGGGTCATCTCATAATAAGAACTACATTTTTGGGTCATCTGATAAGAAGCTACACTCCTGGAAATGGAAAAAAGAACACATTGACACCGGTGTGTCAGACCTACCATACTTGCTCCGGACACTGCGAGAGGGCTGCACAAGCAATGATCACACGCACGGCACAGCGGACACACCAGAAACCGCGGTGTTGGCCGTCGAATGGCGCTAGCTGCGCAGCATTTGTGCACCGCCGCCGTCAGTGTCAGCCAGTTTGCCGTGGCATACGGAGCTCCATCGCAAACACTGGTAGCATGCCGCGACAGCGTGGACGTGAACCGTATGTGCAGTTGACGGACTTTGAGCGAGGGCATATAGTGGGCATGCGGGAGGCCGGATGGACGTACGGCCGAATTGCTCAACACGTGGGGCGTGAGGTCTCCACAGTACATCGATGTTGTCGCCAGTGGTCGGCGGAAGGTGCACGTGCCCGTCGACCTGGGACCGGACCGCAGCGACGCACGGATGCACGCCAAGACCGTAGGATCCTACGCAGTGCCGTATGGGACCGTACCGCCACTTCCCAGCAAATTAGGGACACTGTTGCTCCTGGGGTATTGGCGAGGACCATTCGCAACCGTCTCCATGAAGCTGGGCTACTGTCCCGCAGACTGTTAGGCCGTCTTCCGCTCACGCCCCAACATCGTGCAGCCCGCCTCCAGTGGTGTCGCGACAGGCGTGAATGGAGGGACGAATGGAGACGTGTCGTCTTCAGCGATGAGAGTCGCTTCTGCCTTGGTGCCAATGATGGTCGTATGCGTGTTTGGCGCCGTGCAGGTGAGCGCCACAATCAGGACTGCACACTGTACTAGTGCTGACATTGTGCATGCTCTGTTGCCTGTGTCTATGTGCCTGTGGTTCTGTCAGTGTGATCATGTGATGTATCTGACCCCAGGAATGTGTCAATAAAGTTCCCCCTTCCTGGGACAATGAATTCACGGTGTTCTTATTTCAATTTCCAGGAGTGTATATTTACTAATTACTGTAACTCTCCAACGAAACAGAAGGCCGCGGTCACGTACTCCTCAGTGAACAGTCCAACAAACAGTTAAACACCTAATCCACACGACAGTGAATAGGGCGAAAATGAGTCCTCCTGTGGCAAACATCCAATAACGGACACACATCCAAAGACGAACATGTATCCTTTCCCGCACCTTGCAGATCGCTTGTTTCTTGTCTCAAACTGTCCGACATATCGTCTCTGTTTCCTTTTCCAGGTTTTGCAAGCTTGCAGTGAATCATGCTGTTCAGCAGCGCTGCAGCTAGCACGATCGTTCGCCAAAGACACGTGTGTGTGTGTGTGTGTGTGTGTGTGTGTGAGGACAGCTGACACTGACGCAACGTCGGCGCCCGAGCCCTCAGCTTTCACTGGCGTGGCACTGTGACGCTCGCAACGCGGCCGCTCCCCACGGCACGAGCCTATGCTCTGCGCTCCTGAGTGAAGCCCGGCAATTAGGCGAGGTAGATGTTTCTGGTATGGAAACCCACCGAGCAATTAACGGCGAGAGCGGCGCGTCGGCGGCTCTGCCCTGCGTGTGAAGTGGGGCTCACCGCTCAAGTACCGCGAGTGTGCCGTAACGTGAGCCAGGGGCCTGCACTCAGAAGGAGCTTATACGGCTCTACTTGGCAGCAAACGGCTATCCTTCTGTGACCGTGTGGTGCCTACCTCTGAACTCCAGAAGTCCCATCCGCCACAAATTTGAGATTAATGTACGAGGTGCGTTCAAGTTCTAAGGCCTCCGATTTTTTTTCTAATTAACTACTCACCCGAAATCGATGAAACTGGCGTTACTTCTCGACGTAATCGCCCTGCAGACGTACACATTTTTCACAACGCTGACGCCATGATTCCATGGCAGCGGCGAAGGCTTCTTTAGGAGTCTGTTTTGACCACTGGAAAATCGCTGAGGCAATAGCAGCACGGCTGGTGAATGTGCGGCCACGGAGAGTGTCTTTCATTGTTGGAAAAAGCCAAAAGTCACTAGGAGCCAGGTCAGGTGAGTAGGGAGCATGAGGAATCACTTCAAAGTTGTTATCACGAAGATACTGTTGCGTAACGTTAGCTCGATGTGCGGGTGCGTTGTCTCTTGGTGAAACAGCACACACGCGGCCCTTTCCGGACGTTTTTATTGCAGTGCAGGAAGGAATTTGTTCTTCAAAACATTTTCGTAGGATGCACCTGTTACCGTAGTGCCCTTTGGAACGCAATGGGTAAGGATTACGCCCTCACTGTCCCAGAACATGGACACCATCATTTTTTTCAGCACTGGCGGTTACCCGAAATTTTTTTGGTGGCGGTGAATCTGTGTGCTTCCATTGAGCTGACTGGCGCTTTGTTTCTGGATTGAAAAATGGCATCCACGTCTCATCCATTGTCACAACCGACGAAAAGAAAGTCCCATTCGTGCTGTCGTTGTGCATCAACATTGCTTGGCAACATGCCACACGGGCAGCCGTGTGGTCGTCCGTCAGCATTCGTGGCACCCACCTGGATGACACTTTTCGCATTTTCAGGTCGTCATGCAGGATTGTGTGCACAGAAGCCACAGAAATGCCAACTCTGGAGGCAATCTGTTCAACAGTCATTCGGCGATTCCCCAAAACAATTCTCTCCACTTTCTCGATCATGTCGTCAGACCGGCTTGTGCGAGCCCGAGGTTGTTTCGGTTTGTTGTCACACGATGTTCTGCCTTCATTAAACTGTCGCACCCACGAACGCACTTTCGACACATCCATAACTCCATCACCACATGTCTCCTTCAACTGTCGATGAATTTCAATTGTTTTCACACCACGCAAATTCAGAAAACGAATGATTGCACGCTGTTCAAGTAAGGAAAACGTCGCCATTTTAAGTATTTAAAACAGCTCTCATTCTGGGCCGCTGGAGGTAAAATTCCATCTGCCGTACGGTGCTGCCATCTCTGGGATGTATTGACAAGGAACGCGGCCACATTTCAAAACAATGCGCGTGTTTCTATCTCTTTCCAGTCTGGAGAAAAAAAATCGGAGGCCTTAGAACTTGAATGCACCTCGTATCTAGTAGAAGGGAAAGCAGAAAGGTGGAAGGAGAAGATAGAGGGTCTATACAAGGGCGATGTACTTGAGGACAATATTATGGAAATGGATGAGGATGTAGATGAAATGTGAGATATGATACTGCGTGAAGAGTTTGACAGAGCACTGAAAGACCCGAGTCGAAACAAGGCCCTGGGAGTAGACAATATTCCATTAGAACTACTGACAGCCTTGGGAGAGCCAGTCCTGACAAAACTATACCATCTGGTGAGCAAGATGTATGAGACAGGCGTAATACCCTCAGACTTCAAGAACAATATAATAATTCCAATCCCAAAGAAAGCAGGTGTTGATAGATGTGAAAATTACCGAACTAGCAGTTTAATAAATCATGGCTGCAAAATACTAACGCGAATTCTTTACAGACGAATGGAAAAACAGGTAGAAGCCGACCTCGGGGAAGATCAGTTTGGATTCCGTATAAATATTGCAACACGTGAGTCAATACTGAGCCTACGACTTATCTTAAGGAAAGGCAAACCTACGTGGCCGAGCGGTTCTAGGCACTTCAGTCCGGAACCGCGCGACTGCTACGGTCGCACGTTCAAATGCTGCCTCGGACATGGATGTGTGTCATGTCCTTAGGTTGGTTAGGTTTAAATACTTCTAAGTTCTAGGGGAATGATGACTTCACAAGTTAAGTCCCATAGTGCTCAGAGCCATTTGAAACAGCAAACCTACGTTTCTAGCATTTGTAGACTTAGTGAAAGCTTTTGACAATGTTGATTGGAATACCCTCTTTCAAATTCTGAAGGTGTCAGGGGTAAAATACAGGGAGCGAAAGGCTATTTACAATTTGTACAGAAACCAGATGGCAGTTATAACAGTCGAGGGACATGAAAGAGAAGCAGTGGTTGGGAAGGGAGTGAGACAGGGTTGTAGCCTCTCCCCGATGTTATTCAATCTGTATATTGAACAAGCAGTAAAGGAAACAAAAGAAAAATTCGGAATAGGTATTAAAATCCATGGACAAGAAATAAAAATTTTGAGGTTCGCCGATGACATTGTAATTCTGTCAGAGACAGCAAAGGACTTGGAAGAGCAGTTGAACGGAATGGACAATGTCTTGAAAGGAGGATATATGATGAACATCAACAAAAGCAAAACGAGGATAATGGAATGTAGTCGAACTAAGTCGGGTGATGCTGAGGGAATTAGATTAGGAAATGAGACAGTTAAAGTAGTAAACGAGTTTTGCTATTTGGGGAGCAAAATAACTGATGATGGTCGAAGCAGAGAGGATATAAAATGTAGACTGGCAATAGCAAGAAAAGCATTTCTGAAGAAGAGAAATTTGTTAACATCGAGTGTAGATTTAGGTGTCAGAAGTCGTTTCTGAAAATATTTGTATTGGAGTGTACCCATGTATGAAAGTGAAACGTGGACGATAAATAGTTTCGACAATAAGAGAATAGAAGCTTTCAAAATATTGTGCTACAGAAGAATGCTAAAGATGAGATGGGTAGATCACATAACTAATGAGGAAATACTGAATAGAATGGGGGAGAAGAAGAGTTTGTGGCACAACTTGACCAGAAGAAGGGATAGGTTGGTAGGACATGTTCTGAGGCATCGAGGGATCACCAGTCTAGTATTGGAGGGCAGCGTGGAGGGTAAAAATCGTAGGGGGAGACCAAGAGATGATTACACTTAGCAGATTCAGAAGGATGTAGGTTGCAGTAGGTACTGGGAGATGAAGGAGCTTGCACAGGACAGAGTAGCATGGAGAGCTGCATCAAACCAGTCTCAGGCCGAAGACCACAACAACAACATAGCTGAGATGAGCGAATACACTGTCTGACACGGTCAGATGTCAATATAACTTCAAATATGTACACACCGTCGGCGAGACTTCAGATATGTACACATCGTCGGCGGGATTAGAGCTGCAATTTTCTGTGACCATCGCAGTGTATTTGGAATAGGGTTTTAGAGCTTATACTGTATTCAAACATTATGAATCACCTCGAAGGGAACGATCTATTGATACGTAATCAGCATGGTTTCAGAAAACATCGTTCTTGTGCAACGCAGCTAGCTCTTTATTCGCACGAAGGATATGGCCGCTATCGACAGGGGATCTCAAGTTGATTCTGTATTTCTAGATTTCCGGAAAGCTTTTGACACGGTTCCTCACAAGCGACTTCTAATCAAGCTGCGGGCCTATGGTGTATCGTCTCAGTTGTGCGACTGGATTCGTGATTTCCTGTCAGGAAGACCGCAGTTCGTAGTAATAGACGGCAAATCATCGAATAAAACTGAAGTGATATCAGGTGTTCCCCAGGGAAGCGTCCTGGGACCTCTGCTGTTCCTGATCTATATAAATGACCCGGGTGACAATCTGAGCAGTTCTCTTAGGTTGTTCGCAGCTTCGGTAACTCAGATGGTAGAGCACTTGCCCACGAAAGGCAAAGGTCCCGAGTTCGAGTCTCGGTTGGGCACACAGTTTTAATCTGCCAGGAAGTTTCATATCAGCGCACACTCCGCTGCAGAGTGAAAATCTCATTCTATTTTTTTCTTTGTTAGTACAACTGATGGACAATAAGTTCCCAAAGTTTCAATGTTGAAATCGCATCCGAAATGCCTGAAAATTAATTAAAAGTGTGATGCGGCCTTCCTGCCACGCCCACGTTTTGAAGCAGCAGATCAATACCAGCTCAGTGAACAACAATTCTGTGTATTGCTTTGAACCAAACGTGTGCGGGATACATCTAAAAGGCCGTGATACATACTCTTAGGTTTTGTAGATCATCTTTGGCCGATCCTGCACTTCTCAAAAAGCGTGTTCATGGCAAAACCCAAAATCCAAATGAGTCTCTAAATTCACTCATATAGAAACGGTGCCCTAAAAACACATTTGCATCTGCTACAGTTGTCAGAATTGCAACTTATGATGCAGTTATTCTATTTAATGATGGGGACGTCGGGAGGATGAAGGTATTAGAAAGAATGGGCTTCAAGATAGGAAATTTTACTCGAGACATCCTGAGGAAAATAGATTTACAGCGCGTCTCTGCAGCTGAAGACCTGGTAAAAGAAAGAAGACAGACAAGAAACCAGAAGAGAAGCCTTGAAGGGAAAGAGGACCCAGAGTACAAATATGATGCCTTCTGAAGAAGTGACATAAGGAAAAAAGTTAGGTTGAACTTTAAATTGCGTTTCCTGAAAAGTTTGTCTTTTAAAGTTTACGTACCTTTTCCTCGGATTATATGAATTCTAGAATTATGAAATTTTGTACACATACACTCCTGGAAATGGAAAAAAGAACACATTGACACCGGTGTGTCAGACCCACCATACTTGCTCCGGACACTGCGAGAGGGCTGTACAAGCAATGATCACACGCACGGCACAGCGGACACACCAGGAACCGCGGTGTTGGCCGTCGAATGGCGCTAGCTGCACAGCATTTGTGCACCGCCGCCGTCAGTGTCAGCCAGTTTGCCGTGCCATACGGAGCTCCATCGCAGTCTTTAACACTGGTAGCATGCCGCGACAGCGTGGACGTGAACCGTATGTGCAGTTGACGGACTTTGAGCGAGGGCGTATAGTGGGCATGCGGGAGGCCGGGTGGACGTACCGCCGAATTGCTCAACACGTGGGGCGTGAGGTCTCCACAGTACATCGATGTTGTCGCCAGTGGTCGGCGGAAGGTGCACGTGCCCGTCGACCTGGGACCGGACCGCAGCGACGCACGGATGCACGCCAAGACCGTAGGATCCTACGCAGAGCCGTAGGGGACCGCACCGCCACTTCCCAGCAAATTAGGGACACTGTTGCTCCTGGGGTATCGGCGAGGACCATTCGCAACCGTCTCCATGAAGCTGGGCTACGGTCTCGCACACCGTTAGGCCGTCTTCCGCTCACGCCTCAACATCGTGCAGCCCGCCTCCAGTGGTGTCGCGACAGGCGTGAATGGAGGGACGAATGGAGACGTGTCGTCTTCAGCGATGAGAGTCGCTTCTGCCTTGGTGCCAATGATGGTCGTATGCGTGTTTGGCGCCGTGCAGGTGAGCGCCACAATCAGGACTGCATACGACCGAGGCACACAGGGCCAACACCCGGCATCATGGTGTGGGGAGCGATCTCCTACACTGGCCGTACACCACTGGTGATCGTCGAGGGGACACTGAATAGTGCACGGTACATCCAAACCGTCATCGAACCCATCGTTCTACCATTCCTAGACCGGCAAGGGAACTTGCTGTTCCAACAGGACAATGCACGTCCGCATGTATCCCGTGCCACCCAACGTGCTCTAGAAGGTGTAAGTCAACTACCCTGGCCAGCAAGATCTCCGGATCTGTCCCCCATTGAGCATGTTTGGGACTGGATGAAGCGTCGTCTCACGCGGTCTGCACGTCCAGCTCGAACGCTGGTCCAACTGAGGCGCCAGGTGGAAATGGCATGGCAAGCCGTTCCACAGGACTACATCCAGCATCTCTACGATCGTCTCCATGGGAGAATAGCAGCCTGCATTGCTGCGAAAGGTGGATATACACTGTACTAGTGCCGACATTGTGCATGCTCTGTTGCCTGTGTCTATGTGCCTGTGGTTCTGTCAGTGTGATCATGTGATGTATCTGACCCCAGGAATGTGTCAATAAAGTTTCCCCTTCCTGGGACAATGAATTCACGGTGTTCTTATTTCAATTTCCAGGAGTGTATTTCTGTAGACTTAATAAACGCTGTCTCTAGAGCAAATTTTGAAATTCTGATTGCAAGTTGAGATATGGGGCAAAGTGATTGGAATTTTGCATGAATTTAAAATTGTACTTGTGGAATCACAATTAAAAAATTATGAAAATTCTCCTATTTGACCTGTTCCAAAAACCTCATGAGTGAAGCTTACAATATATTCAGAGATGAAATAGAGAATTTTTTGTAGAAAACTCTTGAATACTTTCTGAGAAAAAGGAACTTACTTTTTATAAAAAAATAAAACTTCAAATTTCATTCAAAAAAAGTTGAACATATAATCAAAGGATTTTGTATGTAAATGTGTTACTTTCATGTAAAACGTGGTACAAAATTTCATTGCCATATCTCCAAAACTGTGGATTTGGTGCGTTTTTGAAACAGTGTGTGTTTTTCATCAACGTCCCCCCTGAAGCACGTAGTCTGTGGATTCACGGAATGCAATGGAAAAGCGGCACAGGAAAGCTGTACTCAGCTGTTTCTGCAGCAATCGCATCTAAAGACTGTTGCATTTTTTCTGTGTTCTGTGCTGTACGTTTTGGAGACTGCGTATTACACACCCTTTTTTATACTATTGTGAAGGTATTTTCACAGAAACAAACTGAAAAAATCAGAATTATTCTCGAATGAGCCACCAGGTACCACATGTCCATTATACTAAAATGAAGTATCCCTCAACTTGTGAAACTTTCTCGATATAGTTCGCAACCATCCTGTAAGGAGACGTTCGTTAAAACGACCACGTTGCTGAGGTGCTCTCAGGTGTCATTTTCTAACAGGCATCATCAATGACGACGGATGTCTGTAAGTGTTGCTTAGCAGTAACGGGAGACTGATTCGTTGAAGGCCTAGAAAAGATCTACTAACGTGGGGTCGACCTTTGAAGAGGGAGTGCTGGAACACGTCGAAGCGCACCACACAGCTACTTTGCAGCTGCTCGTGTATTTAACATAGTAGCCAATAGCGTGCAGCGAGTGCTTATAAGTAATGTTCAAAAGTTTCTACGTAAATCAGGACTATTGGAGAGCTACTGCGGCTGACAGTAGTTAAATGTTGCTCCGACGTTGACATTCAGATCGATGGCTGACTTTGAAGAGTTGGCAAGTAGGGCGAAGCTTTCGAGCCCTAGAAACTGTCAGCCTCCACTAGCCAGCGGCATCGAAGTGCCTGGTGTGGGCTGGATGCGTTAGGGAACGTTTTAAAATTTAGTGTGAACCTATTTTGGTAACAGCAGAGAATTGAGACGTCCGAATATCGCGCTACATAATCCTGAAGTAATACGCTTCTGAACGCGCTGGAAGTACCAGATCCTGACACTGAGAAAGTGATTTGGTTTTCTGGTGAGACTTCTCAGCTAGCATGAAGGTATAACGTAAACCTCAGGCAGGTGACTGACGCTGAGTAGAAAAGAAGACGAAGTTAGCGTAATGCAGCGCCAGAGACATTCTTAACAGGACCACGGGAAATAGCTAGTTTGTGTGTGAAATATAACAAGTGTAAACTCAAGCGCAGTAAAAGAATTGTATTAGTTTTTCATCACTTTCATAGCACAAAATAATGTCGCACGATCGTAAGGCACTCTCAGTTATGTAATACAGAAATTGAGATCACGTCGACCAAAATAACGCTACCACAGACACAGCAACGACCGAAGGCCTATTTCGTAACAGTACCGCATTCAGAAGTTATTGTAGACAACATTTCTAGGATACCCACAAAAACAAGTATTAAAATTGCTGTTACTACGGCCATTATTAAGTCACGCAGTCACCTGAGGCTTAGCCAATCCATCATGAGATTGTTCTTTTCCTACGCAACGTCGTAATGTTTGAGCTCAGAATATTAGGATCCCGCAACGACTGTGCTCTCTGATCACTGGTCGTTGTCGTTACCTGGAGACGCTGCTAACTGCTAACGTCAGAAGTGACACGGAACACGTCACCGCTCAAGATGGAGTCCGTTTTGCAAGAGGCTGCGAGGAAGCGCTAGCGGGCTTCTTCCACGTCACCAGCTGGTGAACAGCAATAGACTGACCTCCTGTTTTTTTGTTTTGTTTTTGTTAATGGCAGAAGGGAGCCACCAAAGACAGAAAAGCGAAACACCGGCTAAATAACAAATACGTCTCCTCTAAATGGACCATCAGTAATTTGCCAAACTCTCATGAGTATTCACTCCGTTGTTGCATGCATATGCGGGTCCAGTGTGTGCTTCCTCATCTATGCTACAGACGGTCAGTTGGGGAGGAATATCTAATGGAGCGTTTATATGCTGTCCGTGTCACCCTACCCGTAGGCACACGCAGGAATAGTTGCCCTTTTGCAAAGATTACTACCTTATGTAATTAATGACACAGTGACTGATGACAAGCCAACTAGACAAGCTATCTTCTCTTGGCAAGCCGTCTGCCCCATTCCCGACTCACTCGGTTTCGGCTGAAATGAATCGAGTACGGCAAGACTTTGTGTCAAAAGATATAAAAAGGTAGTATTTTTTCACACTTACAGGAGTCTAACGATGTGAGAGAGAGACGTAAGTTGAGAAGGGAGTGAGAGAGAGAGGTTGTAACCTGTCCCCATTGTGTATTCATTCAGTACACTGAGAAGCAGTAAAGAAAACCAAAGATAAATTTGGAGAAGGAATTAAATTTGAGGGGCAAGAAGTCAAAATTTTGATGTTTGCCATAGACGCTGTAATACTGTCAGAAGCGGCAAACGATTTGGAAGAGGAGTTGGACGGTGTCTAGGGAAGAGATATAACATGAATATGAACAAGGGATAAACGATGATAATGATATGTAGTCGACTTAAACCAGGCGATGCTGATGAGGAAGGGAGACACTAAAAGTAGTTGATGCGGTTTGTTATTTGGTCTGCAAAATAACCGCCTACGAGCGAAATATAGAGAATAGTTATGAACTACAGACGACCAGTAGCAATAAAAGCATTTCTGAAAAAGAGACACTAAAGCGCCAAATTAATTGGTACAGGCATCCGTATTCATATACAGAGATATGTACACAGGCACAATACGACTATATAAGACAACAAGTGTCTGGCGCAGTTGTTAGATTGGTTACTGCTGCTACAATGGCAGGTTATGAAGATTTAAGTGAGTCTGAACGTGGTGTTATAACCGGAGCACGAGCGATGGGACACAGCATCTCCGAGGTAGCGATGAAGTGGGGATTTTCTGTACGACAATTTCACGAGTGTAGCGTGACCGCCAGGAATACAACAAAACGTCAAATCTCCGACATCGCTGCGGCCGGAAAAAGATCCTGCAAGAACGGGACAGACGTTCAACGTGACAGAAGTCCAACCCTTCCGCAAATTGTTGCAGATTTCAGTGTCAATGATGGGACATCAACAAGTGCCAGCGTGCGAACCAGTCAACAAGACATCATCGATATGGGCCTCCGGAGACGAACACCCACTCGCGTACCATTGATGACTGCACGACACAAAGCTTTAACCTTCTCTTGGGCTCGTCAACACCAACATTGGACTGTTGACGACTGGAAACATGTTGCCTGGTCGGACGAGTCTCACTTCATATTGTATCGGGCGGATGGACGTATACGGGTACGGAAACAACCTCACGAATCCATGGACGCTGCATGTCAGCAGGGGACTGTTCAAGCTGATGGATGCTCTGTAGCGGTGTGGGGCGTGTGCATTTGGAGTGATATGGGACCCGTGATACGGCTAGATACGACTCTGACAGGTGACACGTACGTTAGCATCCTCTCTGATCAACTGAATTCACTCATGTCCACTGTGCCCTCTGACGGACTTGGGCAACTCCAGCAGGACAATGCGACACCCCACGCGTCCAGACTACAGAGTGGCTGCAGGAACACTTTTCTGGGTTTAAACACTTCCGCTGGCCACCAAATTCCCCAGACATGAACATTATCGAGTATATCTGGGATGCCTTGCAACGTGCTGTTCAGAAGAGATCAGCGCCTCGTTCTCTTACGGATTTATGGACAGCCCTGCAGGACTTGCGGTGTCAGTTGCCTCCAGCACTACTTCATACACTAGTCGCGTCCACGGCACGTCGTGTAGTAGCATTTCTGCATGCTCGCGGGGGCGATACCCGATATGAGGCAGGCGTACCAGACTGTTTGGCTTTTCATTGTATAAACCAAAGAATTGGGAAGCCATACGAAGAAGTTTTTTTGGACTATTTGTTTTAGCGTTTTTTGTGAAGAGGCGAAACTAGAATCGTCCGACCAAAACACTGACTTCTTTGAGTGCTCTGGAAGATGGTTCATTTTTTAATTACAACACATGAAATATTAGTGTAATTTATTACAGAAATGAATAAAATTTTACTTCAGTTTGACACTCTTCTTGCCGGCCGCGGTGGTCTAGCGGTTCTAGGCCGTCAGTCCGGAACCGCGCGACTGCTACGGCCGCAGGTTCGAATCCTGCCTCGGGCATGGATGTGTGTGATGTCCTTAGGTTAGTTAGGTTTAAGTAGTTCTAAGTTCTAGGGGACTGATGACCACAGATGTTAAGTCCCATAGTGCTCAGAGCCATTTTTTTGACACTCTTCGCTGCCAGAGGAGTATTTCGTAATTTACAACTGTCATGAACTAGCGAAGCGTTACTTGATGCACTGATTAACCATCAGTTCTCTCGAGGTACAGTGCTCAACTTTAACATCAATACAAGTTCGTATGGAAGTTTCACTACTCGGTGATGTTGACTGTTGTAGCTGATGACTCCAAGTGGACATAAGTCTTGCCTGCTCGTCAGTATGCTGACCTCAACGTGAGGGGCTGCTATGGTGAGGGGAAGGAGAACGTCTCCCACTGATTGTTGCGGATTGCAGCGAGCCCTCGCTAACGTCTCGTTGCCGACTTCGGTGTGGCATCTCCATCTCTAGACGATACCACAAGTATAGCTTTATACGGAGGTGAAATGTGGTGCATCAAAAGAATGCCGGGTATGAGATGAGCGGATCAGACAATTAATGAAGAGTTACTGAACAGAAATGGAAGTGAAGAAATTACTGGAGCAAGTTGACTGGAAGGAGGGACCGGTTTCCTGAGGCATAAAGGTATCGTCTATTCTCAGTGGAGGGAAGTGTCGGGGAGGGGGGAGGGGGGAGGGGGGGGGAAGTGATTGGGGGAGACCAAAGCCTAACGGTCGTATGCCGCTTCAGGTGGATGGATGTAGGGTGCAGCACGCAAAGATGAAGCGGCTTGCTCAGAGCATAAACAGTTGCAGAAAACCAGTCTTCGGACTAAAGACCACACCCTGACATGAACGTGGAATAAAGGTTACAGAGCAACAGCGTGTGTGTGAAGAATCAAAAGTTGCGGCTAACATATATTTTATAACATAATAATTAGGGTTAGTGGTGTTTAACGTCCCGTCGACAACGAGGTCATTAGAGACGGAGCGCAAGCTCGGGTTAGGGAAGGATGGGGAAGGAAATCGGCCGTGGCCTTTCAAAGGAACCATCCCGGCGTTTGCCTGAAACGATTTAGGGAAATCACGGAAAACCTAAATCAGGATGGCTGGAGACGGGATTGAACCGTCGTCCTCCCGAATGCGAGTCCAGTGTGCTAACCACTGCGCCACCTCGCTCAGTATAACATAATAATATTTAGTCAGTAAATTATATCGCTTGGCGGAGGAGAGTAATCTGTTTTACTTTCAGGGTCGCCAACATTTCTGAAGGCAGTCCACGGATGGTTACGATACCAGCATCAGCACAGTGATGTACAAGATGACAGTTATTGAACTATATGAAATAAAATGGTTTGCGTTAGGACGTTCAAACTGCACGGTTGGCCGCGGGGCATGATGAGAATTAGTACGCGCATGTATGGTTTGGTTTAGCGACGAACCCCACGCTCATTTGGATGGGTTCGTCAATAAGCAAACTTGGCGCATTTGGGGGAGCGAGAATCCGCATTTCACGATCGAGAAGTCTCTTCATCCTCAACGGGTGACTGTGTGATGTGCAGCGTCCAGTCACGGAATAATCGATGCGATGTTGCTTGACGGCAGTGTGACTACCGAACGGTACGTGAAGGTCTTGGAAGATGATTTCATTCCCATTATCCAAAGTGACCCTGATTTCGACAAGATGTGGTTCCTACAAGACGGAGCTCGACCCCAATGAAGCAGGAGAGTGTTTGATGTCCTGGAGGGGCACTCTGGGGACCGCATTCTGACTCTGGGGTACCCAGAGGCCACTGGCATGGACTTAGAATGGCCGCCATATTCCCTGAATGTGAACACACGCGACTCCATTTTGTGGAGCTATATTAAAGACAAGGTGTGCAGCAATAACACCAAAACCATTGCTGAGGTGAAAACAGCCATTCAAGAGGTTATCGACAACATCTATGTTCCGACACTTCAGCGGGTCACGCAGAATTTCTCTAATTCGCCTGCGCCATATCATCGCCAATAATGGCAGGCATATCGAACAAGTAACGAGCTAAATCCGAATATTTGTGTTGACGTTTACATGTTGAATAAAGTGTGTGCACGCCGTAGTTTGTAACTGATTTACGTTTTTTTTAAAGTAGTTCAATAATTGTCACCCTGTAAGAACAAACAGATAACCTATAGAGACTCCTTTTCTTACACGTGACATACTCCAGCGCAGCAAAGTTTGTTATCTGGTAAGGCACATTACTAAAAAGAACTGAAGACGATGTACGATATTTTAGGTATGTCCTCAAAGTTAGAGCGTCCGATGGGATCGACTTAAAAAGATATCTTTCTGAACTAGTAGTGCAGATTACTCGTTGGACGACCAATACATAAATCATTCATACGACTGGGAAATGTAAGAGTAGAATTAGCAGTAATGGATTTGTCTGGGTCGCGGTAAACTAAGTGTGCCATTGAGAAAATTCACTGCCGCAAAGATAGCTTTCACTTTCTTCAGAATAAACGTTAAGTCCTTCTTCCCCTCTCCTTCCACCTGAAGCATTAAGTGGTTAATTTTCATTGAATGAAAAAGTCTTAAGCTTAGCTTTTTCAACCTACAGAGTGCCATATAGAGGACGTAACGACTATCATTTTATGGAAAGTGAAGCCCTTTAGACAACGTGACCCGCAGATTTTGCTGTATATACAACGAAAGTATTTTTGCAGCTCTTTTATTTCATGTTTCAGGCAACTCACGGTTTTTAGCTTTGTGTGCAACATCTTACACTGAACATGCGTTGGCAGTGGAAGATTCTTCTGGTTCACTCAAAACATTTTCGCATTAGCGATAAGAAGATCAAAACCAATTGCAAAATGACTTAGACACCACGTCTCTATGCTGGAAAAAGTAGAAACACTCTCTCAGTAAGGAAAAGTGCGAGGTCATCCACATGAATAGAAAAAGAACTCCCTTACATTTCGGTTGCACAATAAATTATAGAAATGAAAGGCTCTCAGTTCGACTAAATACCTAGGAATTACAATTACGAACAACTGAAATAAAACATCCACTACAGATCGAGTGACCCATTTTTCAACGATCTTCCGCACAGGATAAAAATGGTTTAATACTCTCTAGGAAAACTCGAAAGTAATTCTTAGTAGATCGCCGGCCGGTGTGGCCGTGCGGTTCTAGGCGCTTCAGTTTGGAACCGCGTGACCGCCACGATCGCAGGTTCGAATCCTGCCTCGGGCATGGATGTGTGTGACGTCCTTAGGTTAGTTAAGTTTAAGTAGTTCTAAGTTCTAGGGGACTGATGACCACAGATGTTAAGTCCCATAGTGCTCAGAGCCATTTTTTACTAGATCGCTGCTCCTATTCAAGAAGAAATTTTTTAGAATATGTGAAATAAAAAACTTTAAGCAAGAAATTGCAAAATATCCTACTACAAGGAGTTCAATCTGTCTTATAGATAAAACTAAAACAATTATTTCCTTACTGCAGTAGTTCAAAAATGGCTCTGAGCACTATGGGAATTAACATCTGAGGTCATCAGTCCCCTAGAACTTAGAACTACTTAAACTAACTAAGGACATCACACACATCCATGCCCGAGGCAGGATCCGAACCTGCGACAGAAGTGGTCGCGCAGTTCCAGACTGAAGCGCCTAGAACCGCTCGGCCACACCGGTCGGCTTACTGCAGTAGTACTGTTAAATTTTCTGTATTTTGTGTTTGTGTGCAATTTTCTGTGCTTTGTGTGCGCCGTTTGTGCACACATTCATACACAATACTTATAAAGAATTTATGTGTCCTACAATCTGGAAAGTTTTTTGGATGAATAAATAAATTCCGAAATACGTAGAAAGGTCCCTGTTAGACGTAGATCGACATTACCATGCAATATGGTGTCTCCCAAGTTCTCCTTGTAAAACTCTACGGACTCCTTGTCCACCAACGATTCCTCGTCCCGTGTGAGGACAGTTCTGCTGTGAGATGCACAGGGCAGCACAGGAGATGACGTCGTGATAAGTTACGCAAAAAGAAGCTAGAAGGCTGAAAAAAAGAGTTTCGTTTCATTTGCATGACACTAGGGTACACGAAGAAGCAGCAAAAGCCAGACTATTCCTCACGCGACCCTAGCGACGTGGGATGACGACCGGTTTGTTCTGCGGTCCAGCACTCTCGGCCCGTGACTGCAATTATGACAAGCCGACAGCTCGCCTCTTCCGTCTTCCCTTCGTTTCCCTTTCGCTGGGTGTCCTTGCCCCTCCTTCAGGCCCTTACACCGGCTGTAAATCACGGCTCCACGGCGTTCTAGTTCCTCCACGCCGTAGGGCGTGAATTCTTAAAGCAAACTGTGAGTGCGCGCTGCGCCCCGGCGATCGTAAATCGGTTTACCGCGTTCCAAGGCCGCAACCACGCTGGCAACGAAAGCGTCCGTAAAAGCCGGGATCGCTCCAAGGGGCCAGAATATACAATACGCGGGATCTTCGTGTTACTAAAACGTACAACACATTAACGTTTGTGAAAATGACAAAACAAGAAAGAGTAAATGATAATTAATTGAAACGCTCAGCTACCGACAGGTGTTGTTGATATACCTCGAAGGGGACAGCTGAAAATGTGTGCCCCGACCGGGACTCGAACCTGGATCTCCTGCTTACATGGCAGACGCTCTATCCATCTTTTTTTTCCCCCTTTAAATCTCTTTTTTGTACGCTTTCGTTAGTTGCATCTGCTCGGGGCGGACATCGTAAGACACCCGTTTTAGTTCGTTGTTGATCGATGAACTCAGTTTTTTTTTTATTACAGAGGGCAGTTAACCCTCTGACCAAACACGCTGAGCTACCGTGCCGGCAACCATCTGAGCCCCCGAGGACACAGATGAATAGCACGACTGCAGGGACTTATAACTTGCACGCTTCCCGTGAGACCCACATTTCCAACTATCCACAATCTACATACGTAATGTACCTAATAGATATTTTCCATCCACTCATTACTCGCGCACGCTAATGAGTGGATGGGCAAATATCTATTAGGTACATTACGTATGTAGATTGTGGAAAGTTGGAAATGTGGGTCTCACGGGAAGCGTGCAAGGTTCAAATGGCTCTGAGCGCTATGGGACTTAACATCTAGAACATAGAACTACTTAAACCTAACTAACCTAAGGACATCACACAACACCCAGTCATCACGAGGCAGAGAAAATCCCTGACCCCGCCGGGAATCGAACCCAGGAACCCGGGCGTGGGAAGCGAGAACGCTACCGCACGACCACGAGCTGCGGACAAGCGTGCAAGGTGTAAGTCCCTGCAGTCGCGCTATTCATCTATGTCCTCGGTGGCTCAGATGGATAGAGCGTCTGCCACGCAAGCAGGAGATCCCGGGTTCGAGTCCCGGTCGGGGCATACATTTTCAACTGTCGCCATCGAGGGTATATCAACAACACCAGTCAGCAGCTGAGGGTTTCAATTAATTATCATTTATTCTAGAGAAGCTACACGGTCATCAATGGCATCTGTTTTTTCGAGAACAGTTACTATCTTCACATATGTAAGAAAGAGCAGATTAGCTCAGTTCAAACTTGGAGGATGTGTACAGCAGTGCATCAACAGTGATTAAGAAGGCAGAGAATTGAGAAATCGTTATGAGTGGGATGCCTTCTCTTGAGTGGCCGGAGAGGTCAGTGTTAGACGAAAGCCTTCAAAGTAACCGGTAGCGAGAAAGAAATGGCCAGTATGTTCCGTCGCTGCCAAACGATGCAATATTTACATGTCGGTCACACTTCGTCTTTGTTGTTTATGTGTACAATATGGATAAAGGGCACATTCGAGATTTCCGGAAATGTTTAGACACTGTACTGCAGACTAGCGAAGGTCTGAGTGCAAGGAATAGGTCCGCAGTTATATGAGTGGCTGGAAGACTTAAGTAACAGAACTCTGTATGTCGTCTTGGACGGCGAGTGTACATCAGCGCCCCAGGGAAATGTGAAAGGACAGCTCTTGTTAACTGTGTACACAAACTATCTGACGGGCAGTGTGAGGTGCATGTTGTGACTTGGCAAGACACCCAAGTCACTATGCGAGGATGCCGCAAAGACATCAAGGTTCGATGAGGACGACCGTGGAGCAACTCAGCCGGCGAGCGACCATCGCGGGGCTGAGAGCGATACAAGACAAAAAGAGCAATAACGCGTCCTCCCGAGAATGCGACTCTTTCAACTTCAACATCTGTGACTTGAAAGTCCGGACCAAACGTTCAGCGGCACCGTTTGACTGAGGCGAAAACGGCGCGGATGTTAGATGTTGAATACCATTGGCCTTGCAGAATGACTGAAATTCTGCGGACATGAATTGTGGGCCATTGTCGGAAACAATAGTCTGTGGAAGACCTTCAATGCAAAAGATAGCGGATAACGCATGGATGGTGGCAGATGACGTCGTGGAAGACAACAGGACAACAAAAGGAAAATTACTGAAGGAATCGACCAGAACCAACCATCGAGCATTCTACATCTACATCTACATTTATACTCCGCAAGCCACCCAACGGGACCAGCAAAATCAATATGTAAGCGTTGCCAAGGGGAAGTGGCTTTTGGCCTTTCTTTGCGCTGACGAGAACATAGTGACTTGGCTGTCTTGCTAAGTCACAACAGTGCAATCTACGACTGAAACTTCCTGGCAGATTAAATCTGTGTGCCCGGCTGAGACTCGAACTCAGGACTTTACCTTTCGCGGGCCGATGCTCAACCGACTGAACAATTGGAGCACGACTCACGACCCGTCCTCGCGGTCTGCCGGTACCTTGTCTTCTACCTTCCAAGCACTTGCCCGCGAAAGGCAAAGGCCCCGAGTTCGAGTCTGCCAGGAGCTCTCGTATCTGCGCGCACTCCGGCGCAGAGTGAAAATTTCACTCTGGAATCTTCGACTGTCAGCTGCTGACGCTGTGAAGTACGGAAAACTGTCGCCGTTGTGTGTCTGCCGGAGAACAGAGGATGACCTGGGCAGGATTTCTGTTTAATGTGATGAGTGGCAACTTGATCTAAATGTAGAAAAGTATAAATTAATGCACATGAGTACAAAAAACAGTTCTGTAATATTTGAATAATACAGTATTAGAGGTGTGCTGCTTAACACAGTCACGTTGATTACATGTCGTGGCCCAACGTCCCAAAGCAGTATGAAGTGAAATGAGCACGTAAGGACGGTAATAGGGAAGGCCAATGGTCGACTTCGGTTTATTGGGACAATTTTATGGAAGTGTAGTTCGTATATAAAGTAGACGGCGCACAGAATCCGAGTGCGACCCATTCTTGTGTACTGCTCGAATGTTTGGGATCCCACGAGAACGGAATAAAGGAAGACAGCGACGCAATTCAGAGGATGGCTGCTAGGTTTGTTACCGGTAGCTTCCCTCAACATGCGAATATTACGGAGATGCTCCGTGAACTTTAAGTGGAAATCCATGGAGGGAAGACGACGTTATTTTCTTGGAACGCTATTAAAAAATTTAGAGAAACGGCATTTGAAGATGACTGCAGAAAGAGTCTACTGCCGCCAACATACATTTCGCTTAAGGACCACAAGGACGAGATAAGAGAAATTAGGGCTCTTATGAAAGCGTATAGATTGTCGTTTCTCCCATGTTCCATTTGTAAGTGGAACAGGAAGGAAGTAACTAGTAGTGATACAAGGTGCCCTCTACCATCCAACGGATGGTGCTTGTGTGGAATGTATGTAGATGTAGGTACATTCTCTCTTTTAGAGTTACCTAACTGTACGAGGTGCGGCTAGAAAAAAACCGGACTGATGCTGGAAAAAACATTTATTTACAATTATTTACAATTTCATGTTATCTCCTTCAATGTACTCTCCTCCTCGGTCTCTACACCGCTCCATGCGAATTTTCCAGTGTTCATAGCAATGCTGCAGATCATTTTCGGTAAGTCCATACATTACTTCCGTCGCTTTTTCTTTTACTGCTTCAACAGTCTCAAATCTAGTTCCTTTCAAAGCTGACTTGACTTTAGGGAAAAGAAAAAAGTCACAGGGGGCCAAATCAGGTGAGTAGGGTGGATGATCTAAGATGGGAATGTTGTGTTTTGCCAAAAACGTCTTCACTCACAACGCACTGTGAGCTGGGGCATTGTCTTGGTGAAGGATCCATGACTTTTTTCTCCACAAATCGTTCAGTTTTCTCCGTACTCGCTCACGTAGGGTAGCCAGGACGCTAATGTAGTAATGCTGATTCACTGTTTGTCCCTGTGGTACCAAATCAATGTGCACAATCCCTTTGATGTCAAAAAAAAAAACAATCATCATTGCCTTGAATTTCGATTTTGACATTCGTGCTTTTTTTTGTCGTGGAGAACCAGGAGTCTTCCAATGCATCGATTGGCGTTAAGTTTCGGGATCGTAAGTAAAAAACCACGATTCATCGCAAGTAATAACATTTTGTAAGAAGGTGGGATCACTTTCAATGTTTTCCAGGATGTCAGAACAAATCATTCTTCGGCGTTCCTTCTGTTCAATTGTGAGACACTTTGGAACCATTTCTGAACACACTTTGTTCATGTTGAAACTTTCATGAAGAATCTGCCTAACACTTTCCTTGTCAACTCCTGTTAACTCAGACACTGCTCTGATTGTTAAACGGCGATCTTGTCGAACAAGTTTACCGATTTTTTCAATGTTTGCATCAGTTTTTGCTGACAATGGTCTGCCAGTGCGAGTGTCATCACTGGTGTCTTCGCGGCCATCTTTAAATCGTTTAAACCACTCAAACACTTGTGTTCGCGATAAACAATCATCGCCGTACACTTGTTGTAACATTACAAACGTTTCACTTGCAGATTTTCCTAGTTTGAAACAAAATTTGATGTTAACACGCTGTTCTTTCTGTACACTCAACATTTTCCGACGCACAGACAAAACGTCAACTACTTAAAACAGACGCCACGGGCAGACTGAGTGCAGGAGGCAGATGAAACTCGAGCAGTAGGCGGAGCGAGAGTCACGTGACAGGCCACGCGACGTTCAGCCTTATTGCATTCGTTTTATTGTTTCACCAGTACTAGTCCGGTTTTTTTCTAGCCACACCTCGTACCTACCAAAATCTGTATGAATGTCTCATCAGTCGGCTGAGTAAATGAAATAGCGTACTCATAGAGCCGACTTTGCGTGCAGCTGGATAAAGTAGACTCAGTCATGAACATATATATCTGGAGAATGATACACTTGACGGACGTATCAAAGCTGCTGCCATAGTACACTTATGCTCATAAATTAAGGATAATGTTGATACATGGTGAAACAACGCTCTGGTGGGCGGTTTGCAGATTTAAATCACCTTGGAATATGACCATGCGGTGCATTTGACCTGCGGTAGTCGCACGGTGGCGCTGGCAGCAATCCACATACGCAGATGTGTGTTGGTGCATGTCAGAGTACGGTGCAGCGAGTAAGTGTGCAGAAGTTTTCAGACGTGCTAATAGTGACTGTGTGTTGAACATGACTCAAAGAACACATATTGATGACGTTATCAGGGGTAGAATACTAGGGCGACTGGAGGCTGGTCAAATAAGCAGGACGTATCACGGGCCCTCCGTGTGCCGCAAAGTGTAATCTCAAGATTATGGTAACGATCCCAGCAGACTGGAAAAGTGTCCATGCGCTACAGTACGGGACGTCCACAGTTTACAACACCACAAGAAGACCGATATCTCACCATCAGTGCCCGCAGACGGCCACGGAGTACCGCAGGTAGCCTTGCTCGAGAGCTTACCGCAACCACTTGAACAGTTGTCTCCCGACACACAGTCTACAGACGACTGAACAGACATGGTTTATTCGCCCGGACCCCTGGTCGCAGGAGAGCCCGTAAAGTCTGGTGTCAAGAACACAATACATGGTCACTGGAACAGTGGTCCCAGGTTATGTTCACGGACGAGTCTAGGTATAGTCTGAACAGTAATTCCCGCTGGGTTTTCATCTAGCGTGAACCAGAAACCAGATACCAACCCCTTAACGGCCTTGAAAGGGACCTGTATGGAGGTCGTGGTGTGGGATGCGTTTATGATTGGTGCACGTACACCCCTGCATGTCTTTGACAGAGGAATTGTAACAGGTCAGGTGTATCGGGACGTCATTTTACACTAGTATGTCCGCCTTTTCAGGGGTGCAGTGGGTCCCACTTTCCTCCTGATGGATGATAACGCACAGCCCCACCGAGCTGCCATCGTGGAGGAGTACCTTGAAACAGAAGATATCAGGCGAATGGAGGACTCGCCTGTTCTCCAGACCTAAACCCCATCGAGCACGTGTGGGATGCTGTCGGTCGACGTATCGCTGCACGTCTTCAAACTCCCACGACACTTCAGGAGCTCCGACAGGCAGTGTGCAACAATGGGAGGCTATACCCCTGCAGCTGCTCTACCACCTGATCCAGAATATGCCAACCCGTTGTGCGGCCTGTGTACGTGTGCGTGGTGATCAAATCCCATACTGATGTCGAGGTACATGCGCAGGAAACAGTGGCGTTTCGTAGCACATGTGTTTCGGGAGGTTTTCTCAACTTATCACCAATACCGTGGACTTACAGATCTGTGTCGTGTGTGTTCCCTATGTGCCTATGCTATTGGCGCCAATTTTGTGTAGTGCCACGTTGTGTGGCACCACATTCTGCAGTTGTCCTTAATTTATGAGTATAAGTGTAGTTAACATCAACAAACAACGCCATTAATTTACACTGCTGGATTATCGGCGATTAAAGACGTGTGATAATAGCTATACGAGCACAAAGATAACTGTGTATATTACGTGACGAACTAGCTATGAATTAGCTTTATGCAAAATTTGTGGAGTTTTGTTGAGTTGTGAACTAAAACATATGCTCTAAGGAATTTTTCAGTAATTTTTGAACCGCTGTAAAAAGAAGGAACGTATTTTGTTCTCTTCTGTGTTACTGTGGAAGAGACGTGAAGACGTGAAAGCACCACTCCAAAAGATGAATAAAAGAGTCAGGGACGGGACCTGAAGCCTGCTGTCGTGCGGCAAAAATGGCGAAGTCGATAGCACTGCCAGATAGGTTACAACCAGAAAGACAGCAAGTAAAGTAACTGAAATTAATTATTACAGGTGTAAAGTATAGTAGGAAGAATACATGATTAAATTTGTAGACTGTTTGTATGTATTCACGTTGCGAAATTTAGTACACAGAGCTGTCATCTCTGACAGTAACAAAGGTTCTAACTTTGCTGGAATCGGAGTTGAAGGAAGCTTGTATGACAGCTGAGAGTACGTCATTTGACGCTGTCTCAAATCTATGCCAGAATTTGTTAATAATTGTGGCTGGGAACTGGTGGCGTGGCAGGCTCTCGGCAAAGCATGACTGGATGTTTTCAGTGGGTGGAGAACGTACTGACGGCGCCAAAAAAAAAAAAAAAAAAAATGGTTCAAATGGCTCTGAGCACTATGGGACTTAACATCTGTGGTCATCAGACCCCTAGAACTTAGAACTACTTAAACCTAACTAACCTAAGGACATCACATACATCCATGCCCGAGGCAGGATTCGAACCTGCGACCGTAGCGGTCGCGCGGTTCCAGACTCAAGCGCCTAGAACCTCTCGGCCACAGCAGCCGGCGCCACGCCGACAGACCAACACCCTTTGTATTGAGATAGGTTATGAGAGCGCAAGCAACGTGCGGTCGTACGTTATCTTGTTGAAAGTTAACTTCACAGTGACCTCGAAGATAAGGCACAGCCACCAGCCTCAACACAACAACACCAGTAATGTAATGACTTTTGTCCAGATTACCAGCTACGCGGACTACCTCTGTCGTGATGGCGCATGCAGAACCGGCACTCGTGCACAAATGCGACAGCCCATTTCCTGATTAAATGTACGTGACCTGACCGTACGATCCGGCATGGCCGACCGAAATGATGACTGCCCTGTCAGGCGCTAGTCGCTTGCTGCCGTTGAGATCCTGCACGGCCCTGAGCGTGGCCGGCGATTCCACATTCCCACGACAGTCGGTGGATCCCGGGCAACGAGACCAGTAGTACTGCAGGAAGAAAAGCCGTAGTCTAAGTAGGCCATGGTCCTGCCACTGTCGAATGAGACTAATGCTGCTGATGTTTCTCCTGCTTACACGAGGCACAGCATTACCTTCTCACAATCAATCAATATTTAAGTATAGTTTCTGAATGAGAAATCCGCTGTGTACTTTTTTCATTACATGCAAGATGTAAGTGGCTAACATCTAATTACTTTCTGGGGTTACGCTGAAATCTTAGCCATTTGCATATCCAAGCGCGTAGTACACTTAAAGCCAAATTAACTTTGTTGCGTTTTAATGGGCAGCAGTATGTTGTTCCAGTTAAGGAAATTTCTTGAGGGGTTAAGTTTTCGTGGCCAGTGAAGACGCTACAGCATTTGTGGGTGGTTGTTCTACACTTTTGGGCATACACTTCCTGAATGGAATCTACTCACTGCAGAAACATAACCACTAGAGGTGGCGCAGAGGACAATACAGTGCTTGCAGGACCGGGATTCAACATCCTGTCCATCCACATTTAGCGTTTCCGTGGTTTCCCAAAATAACTTAAGACAAAGGGCGGAATAACTTCTTTCAAAAGGGACACAGCCCGTTTCCTTACTCATACTTTCCAACCCGAACTTGGACTACGAAATGTGTTACCTTGGAACACGAGTACATATTTAATCCAAAAACACAGTCTTCCACTGCCAAACCGATTAATTTTCTTTGTGCTCTCGAAAAAATCACACAGACGGTGAAGGTGGTTCAAAATGGTTCAAATGGCTCTGACCACTATGGGACTTAACATCTGAGGTCATCACTCCCCTAGACTTAGAACTACGTAAACCTAACTAAGCTAAGGACATCACACACATCATTGCCCGGGGCAGGATTCGAACCTGCCACCGGAGTAGCAGCGCGGTTCCGGACTGAATCGCCTAGAACCGCTCGGCCACAGCGGCCGACAGTGATGGTAGCAAAACCAGATTGGATTAAATAGTGAGCAAGTCAGCGTTTCCTCTTCCCACGAGCCGGCTTCGTCGTCTCCCGGGACTCACGTGCCGCTGCTGCTGTATAGGTAGAGAAAGGAAGCTGCTTCCCCCGTAGCGCCACCGGAAGCCACGTGGGGACTCTCGTGGGCTTAGCCGCTGCTTTGTCCCCTGCAGCTATCCTGTTTACTTGCCGCCAAGACCGAAACAATCGCCGCAGCACTTCCGCCTGTGGAGCCGAATCACTGGCCGCGGAAGGCGAGACAGACAAACGTTGTTTTATGCGTAGCGCGTCAAGCAGTGACTCAGACTCCGTTTGAGGGAAGCTGCGCTCTTTGTAGGCCTCGTTTGTGAAAGCTGTAACACCGTCGGTTTTATTTTAATTGTTAGGTTTTAGAATAATGTAGCAGCCTAAACCTATCTGACCGTGTCCTAGTAGTCAAGGAGGAACGGTTCGCCGGCCGGGGTGGCCGAGCGGTTCTAGGCGCTTGAGTCTGGAACTACGCGACCGCTACGGTCGCAGGTTCGAATCCTGCCTCGGGCATGGATGTGTGTGATGTCCTTAGGTTAGTTAGGTTTAAGTAGTTCTGCGTTCTAGGGGACTGATGACCTTAGAAGTTAAGTCCCATAGTGCTCAGAGCCATTTGAACTTTTTATTTATTTATTTATTTATTTATTTTTTTTTTTTTTGACGATCGGTTCAGGCACGGCAGATGCTACAAAGAATTTTGCCTGCTTAATAACATGATACTCAGGAAATTTAGAATTTGCTATCGTCAATATCCTTGTAAGTTTGCACTATATAAATAGTAAAGTAATGTGTTCTTACTACATTCGTCTTACACAGTTTCTCGCGTGTACTCTCACAACGGATCCGATACGCTGAATATCGTCACACAGTATGATAGTAACGCGCACACGTGTTGCACACTACAATCCATTGGCAACCGCGGCGGTTGGTGCAACACGTATGATCGTCTCTTTGTATTTTTGTATTAATTTCTTTGGTAAAAATAAACACTGTTTGTCACTAACTGGTTTAATTATAACGATATACTGAAGGTCAACCCACGACGATGGGGACACAGTCCACCGATATTATTCCTGTTACACCATCACAACGACTGTGTACACACTCTGAGCGACATTATCACTGCTTGGGCACTAGACAATCGATCGTTTACCTACCCTTGACCTGTGCGAGTTATCTCTAAGTAAGAGATCGTGAAACACAAAGATCCATTTAGGAACGTGGAAAAATTAATTTTACTCCAATGGACGAAGAGAGAATGTCACTTCATGGAGAGGAAATATGAGAATAGTGCAGTTTTATGCTGATACAAATTAGGTATATTTCAGCTATACAGGGTTATTACAAATGATTGAAGCGATTTCACAGCTCTACAATAACTTTATTATTTGAGATATTTTCACAATGCTTTGCACACACATACAAAAACTCAAAAAGTTTTTTCAGGCATTCATAAATGTTCGATATGTGCCCATTTAGTGATTCGGCAGACATCAAGCCGCTAATCAAGTTCGTCCCACACTCGGCGCAGCATGTCCCCATCAATGAGTTCGTTTCTTGGTAGAGGAGGTTTAAACACTAAATCTTTCACATAACCCCACAGAAAGAAATCGCATGGGGTTAAGTCGGGAGAGCGTGGAGGCCATGACATGAATTGCTGATCATGATCTCCACCACGACCGATCCATCGGTTTTCCAATCTCCTGTTTAAGAAATGCCGAACATCATGATGGAAGTGCGGTGGAGCACCATCCTGTTGAAAGATGAAGTCGGCGCTGTCGGAGTCCAGTTGTGGCATGAGCCAATATTCCAGCATGTCCAGATACAAGTGTCCTGTAACGTTTTTTTCGCAGAAGAAAAAGGGGCCGTAAACTTTAAACCGTGAGATTGCACAAAACACGTTAACTTTTGATGGATTGCGAATTTGCTGCACGAATGTGTGAGGATTCTCTACCGCCCAGATTCGCACATTGTGTCTGTTCACTTCACCATTAAAAAAAAATGCTGCTTCATTGCTGAAAACAAGTTTCGCACTGAACGCATCCTCTTCCATGAGCTGTTGCAACCGCGCCGAAAATTCAAAGCGTTTGACTTTGTCATCGGGTGCCAGGGCTTGTAGCAATTGTAAACGGTAAGGATTCTGCTTTAGCCTTTTCCGTAAGATTTTCCAAACCGTCGGCTGTGGTACGTTTAGCTCCCTGCTTGCTTTATTCATCGACTTCCGCGGGCTACGTGTGAAACTTGCCCGCACGCGTTCAACCGTTTCTTCGCTCACTGCAGACCGACCCGTTGATTTCCCCTTACAGAGGCATCCAGAAGCTTTAAACTGCGCATACCATCGCCGAATGGAGTTAGCAGTTGGTGGATCTTTGTTGAACTTCGTCCTGAAGTGTCGTTGCACTGTTATGACTGACTGATGTGAGTGCATTTCAAGCACGACATACGCTTCCTCGGCTTCTGTCGCCATTTTGTCTCGCTGCGCTCTCGAGCGCTCTGGCGGCAGAAACCTGAAGTGCGGCTTCAGCCGAACAAAACTTTATGAGTTTTTCTACGTATCTGTAGTGTGTCGTGACCATATGTCAATGAATGGAGCTACAGTGAATTTATGAAATCGCTTCAATCATTTGTAATAGCCCTGTAATTTAGTAACATTAAATACAAGAAAAAACTTTAGTAACTCAATCCGGAATTGCAACGACTGACTCTAACATCTCCATATTCAGAGGTACTTTCTGTCTCTTTATTGACTCATTACAGCTCACTGGTACTTTCTGCGAAACACGTTTAAACTAATTGTCTACTTGTGTTTGTGTAGCCACTCTACGTGACTGGAATGGAGCATCATGATGGCTGAGTGTCCCTGCCTGGGGAACTCCGGCTGTCGAGTTGCAAGTCACTTCAGTAGACATTGGGGACCCTCGTGTCGATGATGACGGCGGCACAACACCCAGTCCCCGAGCAGAGAAAATCTTCAACCTAATCGAGAATCGACGTCGGGCCTCCTGCACAGCAGTCAGACTCGCTGTCCACTCAGGTAACGGTGCGGACCAGGGACGAAGCAAATACTACAAAAATACAGGCGACTATAATGATGAAAGCTGAAATAAGTAGGCCTAAGTAAAATTTGTGCTACGGGCAGGACTGGAACTGGGGCCTCCTTGCTTAGTAATGGACTGCCCAAGTACAATGCTCTCCCTAACATAAACTTGAATTCAAGAAGGAGAAAATAAGCTGAAGATGTGAAGTTTGTGTTACGGAGGGCAGCTGTAGTGCTGTGGCGGTGTACTGGCTAACACATCTCCCTAGCAAGCGCCGGCACGGTAACTCAGCGTGTTCGGTCAGAGAGCTGGTTGGCCTCTGTAATAAAAAAACTGAGTGGAACGATTAACAAACGAACTTTAATGGATGTCATGTGATGTTCGCAACGACCCAATACAACGATCAACAACGAACAAACTGGAAAAAAAGTAAGCAAGGAGGCTCAGGTTCGAGTCCTGGACATGGCACAAATTTTAATTCATTTCATCAGCTTTTATTACTGTCACAGATAAAGATGAGACTCAAATGTCTCGAGGAAAATTTAATTAATACAGGCGACATTTCGCCACCTAACCTGAATGGCACACTCGGATAAAGAGATTTCATCTGGAAGCAATGCGTATAACACAAGATACATTAATGTTATAATACTATCTGGACACCTGGAGCTGGCAGCATGCTGCCGAAAGGCGTTGTGCTAACTAGTTTTGTAACATGAAGATACAGAAAAATTGTGATTGAAGTAGAAAAGTGTGAATTTTACAGGAAGCCCTAGCGAGAAAGTTGCCTGTTACAGTGCGTAGACAGCTTCGATTTTATGAAGGGAAATGCTCGGATATTCTGTCGGAGTATATGCCCAGATGTGTGCTGAAGAAATAGTGTGACTTAGCAGATCTCTACAGTTTTAAATCGTGGCACTCGGTGTTAGCAACACGCAAAATCTGTGGTGGACTCGATAGACAATTGTAAGTGACATCGATGTCACACCACATCGTCACTCTTGCAGTTAGCCTGTAAGGGTATTTCGGGGTCTGTCAGGAAACATTTTAGCAATGTATGAGTAATATAACGCGCCAATAGTTGTAATTACAAATAAGCAAAACTTCCCTCGGCAACGACCCTTGTAGCGGACACGTGAGTATTCTGTGGCACGAGGCATGCTGTTTTGAGTCTTACATTACAAAATGCTTTTGCAGTACCAGAAAGAAGGAACTAGGGACATTACGTTAGCGAGCACCAAGAGCTGCCGTTGGTTCTATGGTCTACATTACAGGGCTTGGATAGAGGAGGAAAAAAGAAAAAGACGTGTATTCGCGAGTTAACACCGCTCTGTCATTCTAAGTTCCGTCGTTTGTATGAAATCCGAGGAACAATTCCGAGATTTGTATCCATCTGGTCGTTCCTAATACGGGAGGAGTCAGAGCTGAATCTTTAAGAAACACGTTCCGATGAGAAATTAGAACCATTTTTCATTTCTTGACATTATCTTACAACCTGCCAGTTGTGTCAAGATTCGCACGTCTACCCACTACGTAATAAAAGCCTCTACTTGGCCTACAACCTACAAAGGCACTTCTTCAAGTGGACACGTATGAGTGATGATCGCAGAGGTGAATCACAGACTTTTATCGACGGAACGGCGGGAATAACCTCAATAACGCACTGATCTTGCAAAGAGTGAAATCTTTTATTTCAGGCCATGTTAGTATCAGAAAAGCACACTGATTGTCTGACAAAGTCGATTATAATCCGAGCCACCCACAAGCATTTTAGGCTCGGCAGTCAGTCTGTATCTTGCTGTCGAAACGTGGCGTGACTGACAACGAAATTCACCTTCTACGTCGAGTCTGTCATCGTCGTCAAAAATACTAATGCAACACGTGCTCACTATCTCTATGGCAGTCACACAAGACAACATTCAAACTTCCCGATGTGAAAGAGTACGTCTGGCCCAAATTAATCCCGTTTTGGGCGACTGTGAACGATGTCATACGACTTTATTACTTATTTCCTAGGACTGGTATGATAAAATGATCACTCATTTTCATCACTATTACTTATTTGCGGCCGGCCGCTGTGGCCGAGCGGTTTTAGGCGCTTCAGGCCTGAACGCGCTGCTGCTACGGTCGCAGGTTCCAATCCTGCCTCGATCTTGGATGTGTGTGATGTCCTTAGGTTAGTTGGGTTTAAGTAGTTCTAAGTCTAGGGGAGAGATGACCTCAGATGTTAAGTCCCATAGTGCTTAGAGCCATTTGAACTTATTTGCGGTAACAGCTTTATTCGCTCCAGATAATTTCCGCATTTTGAAGAGACAACAGTTTCGCCAGGTGGCTGACTGACTTATGACTATCAGTTATTTTACTATCCATTTCGGTCTGCTGTCATCTGTAACATTTTCCGGGTGTATCCGTGTGATAGTCCAGTCCGCTATTTCAGTCGTAAGGCCTACTTTTAGGTTGCAGGATGAGTGACGTTTTCTACAGTTTGGAGGTGGAGGACTAGTGCTTCCCTACTCCTCCTAAAGGGGTGATAATCGAACCACACGAGGTTGATCTCAATTTTCCCTTGACGGCCAGCGTTTTCCGTTGCAGAGAAACTTCTGAAAATATGGGAAGAAGTAGCACCTTGTAGAACCGTTATAAGTGGGAGCAGAAAATGGCCAGTGAAAATGCTTACATCCTGCTGCTGGAAGGTCTAAATGTTACGCCTAAGCTTTTTGTGAGGAATTGAGGAGTCAGCTGACAGCCTTCTCAAGTATTTGCGGTGTTGTGCAGTCTCTGGGGCAGTGTTTGTGAAGCCAGTAGGTAGTGATGAGCGATCAATCAAGCTATTTTTGCAGAACGGAAAGTCTGCGAGAAGAAAAAGTTCGTTCCCTTGAGCAAGCAGGGAATTCTGTTTAGGCACATTCCGGATTTATATCTGCGCGTTGCTCTTCAGTAAGTGTGCTCTTGTCTGTTAGGCAGGGAGCTTACGTCTGTTTGCGGAGCGAGAAGCTAGCTGGACGGTAGTGTTTTAGTTCAAAAAAATGGTTCAAATGGCTCTGAGCACTATGGGACTTAACATCTTAGGTCATCAGGCCCCTACAACTTAGAACTACTTAAACCTAACTAACCTAAGGACATCACACACATCCATGCCCGAGGCAGGATTCGAACCTGCGACCGTAGCAGTCCCGCGGTTCCGGACTGCAGCGTCTAGAACCGCACGGCCACCGCGGCCGGCTTAGTGTTTTAGTCGGACATGGTGAGATTTAATAGAACCGAACACATTATATTTGTTTCCTTGGAATTTTGAGAGTGATTTTTTTGTGTGACCTTATCGGCTTTGAGGTGTATTCTTGGTCTCAAGATTATGGACGTAAGTTGTGAGGAGCCAACTGGAGGCGGGTGTACATATTCCAGGCCAATCCTCGCATCATGGAAGCAGTCTGCAAACAGTTACACTGGTACAGGGCTTTGATTATTGACACTGGAATAGTGAGACGTTTGAACACGTCTCGTGGGTCAAAGCGAAGCTAACGAATCTTATTTCGACTATTTTGCTTGTGGTGCACAGAATTAATCTGGGTTTGCCATAAACATCTCCGCGGAACAGTATGTCGCGTAATTTGTGTCACTGTTTTCAGATTGCCAGTGGACATTAGAATTTAAAATACAGTTCTCCCTTACTCTTCAGCCTCAGTTGCACGTTTTTAATTACATAACATGTTTCGATTAGTCTCGATCATCTTCAGGTGTAACTGCTTCTGTCAGCAACCAGTCCTGCCTGTGTCAGAACCTCACATCAGAGTCCTCTGATATGATGATCCAGACTGATCGAAACATGTCTTGTAATTACAAACGTACAGCTGAGACTGAGGAATAAATAAGAACTGCTGTGATATCAATGCAGTTTCTGTTTCTCTTGGGAGAAATATGTCGGTTATAGGGAGTTTGAAACCTCCCCTCAGAAAATTTTATGAATTACTGCACTGGTTAACCCCTTACGTCATTTGGTTTTCAAACAGCTGAGCAGAACTGAACGTACTCAGACATTTCTCTCTTTACTTATTCTGATCATCACTAAACTGACACACAATATTTTTAGCGCAACGCAGTCTGACTTTCAATAATCCCTACAAAAGAAAGGCCCTGACTAAGAATAACCTATACCTTTCATGAATCACTTACCTCACAAAAATTTTCGTGACTACTGCAATACAGAGAGCCCCAATACTGCCAGCTAAATAAAGGATTCTAACTACTGAAGGCACTAACTCCTGATAGGCATAGTTAGCAAATGAAAGATTTTGATAGAGAACAAACAATGTATTTACCTCAATAATATTCAAAAGTCATCATATATATATAAGTTCATGATATACAGAATTATAAATTTACTCTTTCTGATGAACACACTGCATGGGGGCTTAATTATTATTTATAATGCAAATATTTTTAGTAGCTGTAAGTCCGATTACGCAACTCTCGTAAACGGTTGGCCCTGACTAGTTTTAGTACGCAATCTGACTGCATAGAATAACAACAAACAATGAAAGAAAATTTTCGTTAACACAGTTAATTAATTAAGTCCCCAGCAACTATAAAATCTACGAAGCCAACAAGCACAAGTGTAGCTGTTCTGCATGTGGAAGTATGACTCAACGCACATCTGGCACGGTTCTTCTCCAATAAGACAAGAATTTTTAAATACCAATTATACTGACGTGATAAAAGAAAATTAGAAATACTATAATTGCGCAAGAAAATCAGAATTACACTCTAATACAAGAATACAAGCCAGATGCTTTGTTGACTGAACCTGTAATGATACATTATTCAGGACACTGAAAGAATAAAAGAAAATAGTGTTTTGTTACCTCCATATATATTGACAAAATGCACTCTGACCATTACAATATCTCCATTAGAACAACATCTGCTATCTCTCCCATCAAAAAACTGCATAAAACATGGAGCAAACACTCACTACTACCACATCTCACTCCGACTTCACGACAAGCATTGTCCACCACAACTTCTCGGCAAGAACTGCTTGCCGCTACGACTCAATAATCACTGCCAGTGGAGGCGGCGGAACAATACTCTCTGGCGCGATCTCTGGCGCTGTGGCTCAGTGTAGCCACCTTTCAACACGTCTAGATCGTTCACTCTCAAAATTCTGCCGTCTCTCTCCCCACATCCACCACTGCTGGCGGCTCACCTCCAACTGCTCAACGCTACGCCCTGTTCACATCCCTATGGTCTCAGGTTCGAATCCTGCCTCGGGCATGGATGTGTGTGATGTCCTTAAGTTAGTTAGGTTTAAGTAGTTCTAAGTTCTCGGGGACTGATGACCTCAGATGTTAAGTCCCATAGTGCTCAGAGCCATTTGAACCATTTGTTCACACCCAACTGCCCAACACTACAATAGCAAATATTCCAACCATGCAAATGAGGCACAGACTGCACACAGCACAGTCAGTGATTTTCATACAGAGCGCTACGTGGCGTTAGCAACATAAAAAACCTAAACAGCCTACTTACAAGTTAAAATGGTGTAACACCCAGACGAAAGTTTGCACAATTAGCGTAAAGGTGGCGCACCTCGACGACTGTGGTGTCAGGAACTGCATCCAGTCTGATTCAAATGGCTCTGAGCACTATGGGACTTAACATCTATGGTCATCAGTCCCCTATAACTTAGAACTACTTAAACCTAACCAACCTAAGGACAGCACACAACACCCAGTCATCACAAGGCAGGGAAAATCCCTGACCCCGCCGGGAATCGAACCCGGGAACCCGGGCGTGGGAAGCGAGAACGCTACCGCACGACCACGAGCTGCGGACGCATCCAGTCTCTGTATGTCCATCTTTTCACAGACGGTTGCAGGACATCGGCTGTCCCGTGCAGAATGTCTAAATTGTTATTTTATTGGGCTACCAGTTTCGGCGATATGTTGCGCCATCTTCGTGTCCCTGGACCGGCGTGTAGGAGGATTCCCACTTTTAGTCCAGTCAAAACAGGTGCCAGCATCCAATGCCAATTATCCGTACATTTTTGAGACAGCGATCAGTTCAAAAATCACGGATACCAAGCACTGAATGCTGGCTCCTATTTTGACTGGGAATCCTACTACACGCCGGTCCGGGAACCCGAAGATGGCGCAATATATCGCCGAATCTGGTAGACGGTCAAAGATGTTTGAATTGACATTCCGTCCTGAACTGCATTCGTACACACATTTAAATAATATAATGAAATTTACGACGTCCTAAAATCTTGGACCCTGTGCTAGACGGAATTAACGCTATGGAAAAGAAAGAAGATGTGCACGTAGACGTCAATGGCACTGCAGAGTACGAGCGAGACCTACTGCTACTAGCGCCAACTCCTGTTGCGAGAAAATTGGTGGCTGCCTGGAATTTAAGAATGAGTCGTTTCCAGTGGGGCGCCGCGGCGCACGGTCCGTGTCCGTGCGGCAGGTCGGCACACGCCTGCCACCCACGTTCCGAAATAGCCGCTCCGGCAGGAGGCGGGGCCGGCCGGTCGATGGGGCCTCGTGCTGTGGCCTGGGCGACCCCGTCCCAGCCACCAGCTGGCACTGGGACGCAGTCTGAACCGCAGCTTGCGGGAAATCTCCACAGCTCCGCGACTGTCACGGAATTGCCACACAAGGTCAGTCAGAGGTAGTCTCTTTGTGAAAGGTACCACCCCAGCGCAGTTTTCTTTCGTATTATTTTAACCCACAAATAAAAAAAAATACATTCTCGTACTAAACTAACTATTAGCGCTTTAGCATGACATAATAATAATAATAGTAATAATAATAATAGTAATAATAATAACAACAACTGCGTGTGGTCGAAAGGCTGGTTCCAAGCCTTTCTATTGGTCGCCACTTCCGTAGGTAAGTACAGGGTTATTACAAATGATTGAAGCGATTTCACAGCTCTAGAATAACTTTATTATTTGAGATATTTTCAAAATGCTTTGCACACACATACAAAAACTCAAAAAGTTTTTTTAGGCATTCACAAATGTTTGATATGTGCCCCTTTAGTGTTTCGGCAGACATCAAGCCGATAATCAAGTTTCTCCCACACTCGGCGCAGCATGTCCCCATCAATGAGTTCGAAAGCATCGTTGACGCGAGCTCGCAGTTCTGGCACGTTCCTTGGTAGAGGAGGTTTAAACACTGAACGTTTCACATAACCCCACAGAAAGAAATCGCATGGGGTCAAGTCGGGAGAGCGTGGAGGCCATGACATGAATTGCTGATCATGATCTCCACCACGACCGATCCATCGGTTTTCCAATCTCCTGTTTAAGAAATGCCGAACATCATGATGGAAGTGCGGTGGAGCACCATCCTGTTGAAAGATGAAGTCGGCGCTGTCGGTCTCCAGTTGTGGCATGAGCCAATTTTCCGCGGGCTACGCGTGAAACTTGCCCGCACGCGTTCAACCGTTTCTTCGCTCACTGCAGGCCGACCCGTTGATTTCCCCTTACAGAGGCATCTAGAAGCTTTAAACTGCGCATACCATCGCCGAATGGAGTTAGCAGTTGGTGGATCTTTGTTGAACTTCGTCCTGAAGTGTCGTTGCACTGTTATGACTGACTGATGTGAGTGCATTTCAAGCACGACATACGCTTTCTCGTCTCCTGTCGCCATTTTGTCTCACTGCGCTCTCGAGCGCTCTGACGGCAGAAACCTGAAGTGCGGCTTCAGCCGAACAAAACTTTATGAGTTTTTCTACGTATCTGTAGTGTGTCGTGACCATATGTCAATGAATGGAGCTACAGTGAATTTATGAAATCGCTTCAATCATTTGTAATAGCCCTGTAGATTACAGCTGAACATCACGTCGAAAGCGACATCCTTACTGACGGAACACAAGCTTGGATTACGGCAGGATGGGGAAGGAAGTCGGCCATGCATGTTTCTAAGGAACCAACCCGGCATTTGCCTGCAGCGATTTAGGGAAATCACGGAAAACCTTGTAAGGTGTGAGGCAAATCTAACACCTTCCATGAAAACCCTGACATGATAGCAAATCCAGGAATATGTCACATAGCTCCGAATAAATCCTGACATTAAATTAACCAAAGTAATACGATCAGCGACTGAGCAAATGGAATACCACAGACTAACACAAGAACGTCTAAATGCATGTCATACCTTCCTACCGTGAAATAGACGTAGTTCCGAGGGGAGAAACGAGAACAGAAGCCGAGAGCCGAGCCCTACGATAAGAGCGCGACAATGGGACACCCGCATCTCCGGCCAACCGCCAAGTTGTCCGTCCCCCAGCCCATGTTAAAAGATACAGCACTCCAGAAGAACAGTACAGATCTTACGATAAAACTAAAAGGGCCATACCAGCTGCAAGTTTTAGCGTGAGACTATATTCGTCTCTGTTACGTAGCGAACATTAAAAACATTGTCCCTCCACGAAAAGTATAACGTTCCTCATTGGATAGTTGCAAACACAGCCAGATACATTTTTCTTAAACCAACTTCGGTAAACAGTAGTAAGGATAAGTTCGAGAGAGTTGCTACCGAGACGGCGAGGTGTGTGGAGCTGCACTGCCAGCCGCCCCTGATGCTGCCCAACCAACGACAAGGTAATGGTTAGTGGTGTTTAACGTCCCGTCGACAACGAGGTCATTAGAGACGGAGCGTAAGCTCGGGTTAGGGAAGGATGGGGAAGGAAATCGGCCGTGCCCTTTCAAAGGAACCATCCCGGCATTTGCCTGAAACGATTTAGGGAAATCACGGAAAACCTAAATCAGGATGGCCGGAGACGGGATTGAACCGTCGTCCTCCCGAATGCGAGTCCAGTGTGCTAACCACTGCGCCACCTCGCTCGGTATCTCGACGACAAGGTAATGAAAGCACGCGATGCCGCATAAGAGCGCGTAAGGTTTCACTCAGAACTGCAGAAGTCTCATCTGTTACATCCCCTTTTTACGTAATACTAGTGTCAATCGTCAATTAAACTTCATGGTATTCACATTTGCTACTTGAAGTTAAAATCCGAAACGCGATGATTTTTCTGTTATATAATTCTTGAGAAGCCACATCAGCCACTGTAATTTACGACAAGTTAAATAAGTAATTGAAGGTAATTGAGGGTCACTGTAGACGATTTTTGATAGTTTTTTCTTTTATGAAACTTAATTTAAACCTAGATTATAGATGTGATATGGCATAGGTCATCCTTCGATCCATTATACAACTTGGAAACCCATTCAGGAAATATTCGCTCACATTTTTGTTGAATGCAGTTGGTTTTTATCATCCTGTATTAAAATATTTCCTTTTATCAATAGTACAATTTATAAACAATGTTTTGTGAGTAGAATAAAAATTCCAGTGGTAAACTTAACTGCTTTTTCGACGTTATTTTACCAGCTAGCTAAAAATAGGAAAGCCTGGAACCCCTTCCACTAAATTTAGTTAGTATTAAGATTCTTTTACAGGGAGTGCAGTGGAGCTGACGCTGAAGTCATTAAGTATTTGATTATATCATCGCTAGTCTCACTGAACTCTTCTGAACTCTACATGTCATGTGTGGTCTGGCGTCTCCTTACCAGCAACAGGTCCCAGGTTCAAACTAGTCAATTCCCAAAAAAACACGTTCAGAGCGTCGTTGCGCGAAAGTGGTAGGGAGACACGACTTAGAACAAACAGACACCACGCAGAATGTTAGAACCTAAATCTGTGTGGACAGACACGGATTTGAACCGTCGTTCTCGCGAAAGCGAGCCCGCCAGCGACCTGAGTGTCCCTTATCTGCCCATTATCCGACCGGGGGAAGGGGACACGCAGTTCAGAGTGGAACCAGGACCACGTTTTGCTCCTGGCACCTCCTCACGTCACTGACGGGTGAAGGCTGCGTCACAGGCACAACGAAAATGTCTGGGATCCGGCCGGGATTCGATCCCGCAGTCTCTCAGTTACCAGGCACGCGCTTTACCACTAGACCCGACGTTACATATGCTAAGGCGGTTCAGACAAGTGTAATATGGTCCTTATCGTGTAAACTGATGTTGTTTTTATTCACTTGTTAGTTTTTCGTGGTATAGTAGAACCACTTGTAATCTTCCCCCTCCTTCCTCCTTTCATCTATTGTCCACATTAAACAATGTCCAGTCCAAGTAATTAATAAGCAAAGTCTTTTATAAAGCTTTGAGAAGAGCGAAGATTACAATGAACTTTCAAGTCATGTTGAGATGGCTCCAGTTCTTCTTGTCTAGGGGTCTGATTCCTGAAGATGAAAATCTAAATCAGGTCTTCACGGTTGGTTTGAACTAAATAAATTGGAAGACAGTTGTCGCAAAGTTTTTTACGTAAATATATTTTGCCTTTATTTCTCTCACATTTTAATATATCATACAGTCTTTTGATTTTTCACATTAACAAAGCCGAAATTACATTGTTCGCATCTGTTATACAGATATACGTCCGATCTCATCAGAGGCTAGGTTACGACTCTGGTACTCTGCGGAAATAACAATATTCCAAAGGGTTTACAATTTTTCTTAACAAATGAATTCGCACTGGTTTCCATTAGTATTTAGATTATTATTTCATAAATGAATCCAGAAATGAGCATAGTAAACAGTAAAGGGTTCCGTAAATAATAATAGAAATTGTGAGTGTGCAAATAATTCACAATTTCAAAAGTTTCTATAAAAAATTAATTTTAACTGTACATTCAGGACTAGTACTTACCGATTATAACACCCAAAGTAAAATATTTTATAAATTCGAAAAATAGTTATGGAATGGACTACTACTGTTGAGGAAAAGTAATGCTAGAGGAGAATGTCCCGTTACCCAAACCACGATGTGAAACGTTCCTTTTCAGTTCGCATCTCGGAGCTTGCGTTGCGTCGCATGCAGTCACACTCGCGGCTGTGGCCAGCCTCTACATCTATACTCTGCGAAGTGCATGGCAGAGGGTACTCCCAGTATACCGGTTATAACGGCTTTTTTCCCGTTCCGTTCGCGTACTGAGCGTGGGAAGAATGATTGTTTAAATGCCTCTGTACGTGCTGTAATTGTTCTAATCTTGTACTCACAATCGCTATGTGAGCGATACGTGGTGGACTGTCGTATATTCCTATAGTCACCATTTAAGGCCGGTTTTTGGAACTTTGCTAATATACTCTCTCGGGATAGTTTACGTCTATTTTCAGGAGTCTTCCAATTCAGTTCCTTTATTATCTCTGTGATACTCTCCCACGAATCAAACAAACTTGTGGCCGTTCGTGCTGCCCTTCTCTGTGTACATTTAATACCCACTGCAAGTCCTATTGGTACAAGTCCTACACACCCGGACAATATACGAGTGATTTGTGAGCAATCTCCTCTGTAGACTGACGGCATTTCCCTAGTGTTCTACCAATAAACCGAAGTCTGCCGCCAGCGTTACCCACGAAGCAGCCTATGTGATCGTCCCACTTCATATCCCTACTAAATGTTACACCCAGATGTTTAGATACGGTCTCTTAGACTGACATGCGGCCGGGCCACAGGTCCCTCGATATCCGCATCCATTGACGCCGGGTGGCCTGAGGACGACACGGCGGCTGGTCAGTACCGTTGGGCCTTCATGGCCTGTTCGGGCGGAGTTTAGTTTAGTTTTAGATATTTACATGAGTTTACCGATACTGTGTCAGTTGTTGTTGTTGTGGTCTTCAGTCCTGAGACTGGTTTGATGCAGCTCTCCATGCTACTCTATCCTGTGCAAGCTGCTTCATCTCCCAGTACCTACTGCAACCTACATCCTTCTGAATCTGCTCAGTGTATTCATCTCTTGGTCTCCCTCTACGATTTTTACCCTCCACGCTGCCCTCCAATACTAAATTGGTGATCCCTTGATGCCTCAGAACATTTCCTACCAACCGATCCCTACTTCTGGTTAAGTTGTGCCACAACCTTCTCTTCTCCCCAATCCTATTCAATACTTCCTCATTAGTTATGTGATCTACCCATCTAATCTTCAGCATTCTTCTGTAGCACCACATTTCGAAAGCTTCTATTCTCTTCTTGTCCAAACTATTTACCGTCCATGTTTCACTTCCATACATGGCTACACTACATACAAATACTCTCAGAAACGACTTCCTGACACTTAAATCAATACTCGATGTTAACAAATTTCTCTTCTTCAGAAACGCTTTCCTTGCCATTGCCAGTCTACTTTGTATATCCTCTCTACTGCGACCATCATCAGTTATTTTGCTCCCCAAGTAGCAAAACTCCTTGACTACTTTAAGCGTCTCATTTCCTAATCTAATACCCTCAGCATCACCCGACTTAATTCGACTACATTCCATTATCCTCGTTTTGCTTTTGTTGATGTTCATATTATATCCTCCTTTCAAGACACTATCCATTCCATTCAACTGCTCTTCCAAGTCCTTTGCTGTCTCTGAGAGAATTACAATGTCATCGGCGAACCTCAAAGTTTTTATTTCTTCTCCATGGATTTTAAAACCTATTCCGAATTTTTCTTTTGTTTCCTTTACTGCTTGCTCAATATACACATTGAACAACATCGGGGAGAGGCTACAACCCTGTCTCACTCCCTTCCCAACCACTGCTTCCCTTTCGTGCCCCTCGACTCTTATAACTGCCATCTGGTTTCTGTACAAATTGTAAATAGCCTTTCGCTCCCTGTACTTTACCCCTGCCACCTTCAGAATTTGAAAGAGAGTATTCCAGTCAACATTGTCAAAAGCTTTCTCTAAGTCTACAAATGCTAGGAACGTAGGTTTGTCTTTCCTTAATGTAGCTTCTAAGATAAGTCGTAGGGTCAGTATTGCCTCACGTGTTTCAATATTTCTACTGAATCCAAACTGATCTTCCCCAAGGTCGGCTTCTACCAGTTTTTCCATTCGTCTGTCTATTTTGCAGCTGTGACTTATTAAACTGATAGTTCGGTAATTTTCACATCTGTCAACACCTGCTTTCTTTGGGATTGGATTATTATATTCTTCTTGAAGTCTGAGGGTATTTCGCCTGTCTCATACATCTTGCTCACCAGATGGTAGAGTTTTGTCAGGACTGGCTCTCCCAAGGCTGTCAGTAGTTCTAATGGAATGTTGTCTACTCCCGGAGCTTTTTTGCGACTCAGGTCTTTCAGTGCTCTGTCAAACTCTTCACACAGTATCATATCTCCCATTACATCTTCATCTACATCCTCTTCCATTTCCATAATATTGTCCTCAAGAACATCGCCCTTGTATAGACCTTCTATATACTCCTTCCACCTTTCTGCTTTCCCTTCTTTGCTTAGAACTGGGTTTCCATCTGAGCTCTTGATATTCATACAAGTGGCTCTCTTTTCTCCAAAGGTCTCTTTAATTTTCCTGTAGGCAGTATCTATCTTACCCCTAGTGAGATAAGCCTCTACATCCTTACATTTGTCGTCTAGCCATCCCTGCTTAGCCATTTTGCACTTCCTGTCGATTACTGTGTCAGTAATATTATAATATTATATTCGTTCGATACTACGTTTTTTTGTGAAGTGCACAATTTTACCTTTTTGACATTTAAAGCAAGGTTCCAATCTTTGCACCTTCTTGAAATTTTATCAAGGTCTGACTGAATATTTGTGCAGCTTCGTTCAGACTGTACTTCGTAATAAATAACTGCATCATCTGTCAGATGTTACTATTGACATTGTCTGCAAAGTCTTCAATTTCAACATGAACAGCAAGGTAGTTGGTAGAGCACTTGCCCGCGAAAGGCAAAGGTCCCGAGTTCGAGTCTCCGTCCGGCACACAGTTTTAATCTGTCAGGAAGTTTCATGAACAGCAAGGGTCCCAACATATTTCCCTGGGGCACGTCCAAAGTTACTTCTGCATCTGACGATGGCTCTCCATCCAAAATGACACGCTCCGTCCTCTGTTACCAAGAAATCCTCAAACCATTCTCAAACTTCATCTGATAGACCATGCGATCGTACTTTTGATAATAAAAATAATTGTGGTACTGATTCAAATGCTTATAAGAAATCGAGAAATACAGCATCCACTGACTGTGTTGGTCCACGACTTTCAGGATGCCACATGAGAAAAGTGCGAGGTGGGTTTCACATGAAGGGCTTATTTCAATAGTGGTACAAGTCCTTTACCTCCACTTTTCTTGCCTATAATGCTTCTGAAATTAATGATCCAAACAAACAGAAAGAAAGGTTCATCTCTAGCAAGAAGCCATATGCTTGAATATTTCTGGTATCTCAACTGCAGATTTTTCAGCGCTCATTTAACTTTAGGACTCTGTATCTCACAATGAACAAAAATGGGCTTGTACACTATTGAAATAAGCCCATCACATTATCTATGTTTTCGAAATCCGTGCTGCTTGGATTGGAAGAGGCTGTTCTGTTCCAGATACCTCATCATGTTTGAGCTTAGAATATGTTCTAAGATTCTGCAACTAATGGATGTTAACGATAGGTGAGTGTGACCTGTGCTCCCTTCCAACTACCGGACACACTTTTTCGTCTGAAGGATCTACAGTAGATTATAATTAAAAGACAGACTAACTCAGTCGCGAATTTGGTATAGAATCTGATAGGAAATCTATCGGGCCCTGGGGCTTTGTTGAATTTCAGCGATTTCAGCTGTTTCTCAACGCCGCTAACACTAATATCCATTTCACTCACATTTTCCATGGTGCGAGAGTTAAATTGAGGAAATACTCGTGGGTTTTCCTTTGAAGGAACATTTGAAAACAGAGTTAAGCATTCCTGCTTTTGCTGTGCTACTCTCAGTTTCAGTTCCTGTATCATAGTCCATGAGTTTTTTCTTGAAGCGGAACTTGGCGACCAGCCTAAACGAGCGTGGGAAACCGCCTAAAAACCCACTTAGGCTGGCGGGTGCAGCAGCCCAGGTTCTTCAACCCACCGCGCTCACTTCCTTACCTCGCAAGCTAGCGTGCTGCGCGTTTCGCTTTATGGGCACGCCAGCCTACATGTACATATAGTTTTATACTCCGCATGTACACGACATGGTGGACGTTACATCCTACCAGTATTATTTCCACTCATGTATTGATTTTTTTAAAAAATGAAGGAACAATGACTGTCTAAAAGCGCCTGCACGCGCCCTAATCTTTCTGAAATTTTTTCCGTGGTGCCTACGCGAAATAGCTACATAGTAATCATACAATGGTCTTCGAATATAAGTTCTGCAAATTTAGCCATCAGGGTATGATAAGAACTATGGCCGTCTTTAAGGCCGTGTTGGGACATTTATAATACTTCTCCATTTTCCTCTGTTCTTCTGCCATTCTTCTTCTATAACTGTTTTGTTCCAGTCCATATTCTGCCTCCTTAAACTCTTTCTTATTGAGTCAATCCATCTTGTCCCAGATCTCCCTGTTGCCCCAGATCTCTTTCTTGCCCTTTTATCCTTAAACTTGGTCTCCACATTTCGTTTTGGTATTCTTCCATTCTCTTTACGTTTCCAAACCATTTTAACCTGTTCTTCCCAATTACATTCATTCAGACTTTTTATACTAATTTTGTTCCTAACATCTTCATTTCTCGTTCTGTCTCTTCTCGTTTCCCCTGCCACACTTTCGAAGAACTTCATTTCACTGGCTTAGATTCTAATCTCCCCTCTTCTTGCCATTGTCGAGGTCTCCGTTGCATATATCAGTATGGGTGGAAAGTACGTCTTGTGCAGCACTTCCTTACACTTCAATGGCACCTCCCTACCCCAGACTGAGCCCGTCACGCGCTGGTAAAATGCATTTCCCTTTTGTACACTTTCGCTAACTTCTGCCCCCATTCTTGCATTTCCCATTATCACACTTCATAGACATTTAAAGTAATCCACATTTTCTACATCCTCCCATGTAACGTAAATTTGTCCCTTACTTCTCTGATTCCTCTGGTTACCACCATAGTCTTGCTTTTCTTCAAACTGCATTTCATTCCATGTCTCCCAATTTTTTTCATTTAAGATGTCTGTTTGCTCTTGTACTTACTTCCTTACTGTTGAACCCCAGACCACAATATCATCGGCAAATAGCAATAACTTCATCTCACTTTCTCTACCATCTTCTTTTGCCTCTTTCACTATTCATCCATCGCCATTATAAATAATAATAGTGACATCACATTTTCTTGTCTCAATCTCATGACATTTCTAAATCAATCAGTTCTTACAGCATGGACTTGGAGAGAGCTGAAGCTTTTGTCACAAATTGCTTCAAGAAAAACTACTGTCACCTTCTAGAAAACAAAGTCCGTCAACAGCTTTGGTACGTCACTGTCCAACGGTCCAGGACTACTGCATATTCACAATATGGCAACAGCATTTTACTGCAAGTGGGCCTTCTTTGAGTTGTGAATTGCTGAGCGTATATTTATTACATCTTATTACATCTATTCCACTGATAGCAGTATTTATTTGCATGCTACACTCCTGGAAATTGAAATAAGAACACCGTGAATTCATTGTCCCAGGAAGGGGAAACTTTATTGACACATTCCTGGGGTCAGATACATCACATGATCACACTGACAGAACCACAGGCACATAGACACAGGCAACAGAGCATGCACAATGTCGGCACTAGTACAGTGTATATCCACCTTTCGCAGCAATGCAGGCTGCTATTCTCCCATGGAGACGATCGTAGAGATGCTGGTTGTAGTCCTGTGGAACGGCTTGCCATGCCATTTCCACCTGGCGCCTCAGTTGGACCAGCGTTCGTGCTGGACGTGCAGACCGCGTGAGACGACGCTTCATCCAGTCCCAAACATGCTCAATGGGGGACAGATCCGCAGATCTAGCTGGCCAGGGTAGTTGACTTACACCTTCTAGAGCACGTTGGGTGGCACGGGATACATGCGGACGTGCATTGTCCTGTTGGAACAGCAAGTTCCCTTGCCGGTCTAGGAATGGTAGAACGATGGGTTCGATGACGGTTTGGATGTACCGTGCACTATTCAGTGTCCCCTCGACGATCACCAGTGGTGTACGGCCAGTGTAGGAGATCGCTCCCCACACCATGATGCCGGGTGTTGGCCCTGTGTGCCTCGGTCGTATGCAGTCCTGATTGTGGCGCTCACCTGCACGGCGCCAAACACGCATACGACCATCATTGGCACCAAGGCAGAAGCGACTCTCATCGCTGAAGACGACACGTCTCCATTCGTCCCTCCATTCTCGCTGAAGACGACACGTCTCCATTCGTCCCTCCATTCACGCCTGTCGCGACACCACTGGAGGCGGGCTGCACGATGTTGGGGCGTGAGCGGAAGACGGCCTAACGGTGGGCGGGACCGTAGCCCAGCTTCATGGAGACGGTTGCGAATGGTCCTCGCCGATACCCCAGGAGCAACAGTGTCCCTAATTTGCTGGGAAGTGGCGGTGCGGTCCCCTACGGCACTGCGTAGGATCCTACGGTCTTGGCGTGCATCCGTGCGTCGCTGCGGTCCGGTCCCAGGTCGACGGGCACGTGCACCTTCCGCCGACCACTGGCGACAACATCGATGTACTGTGGAGACCTCACGCCCCACGTGTTGAGCAATTCGGCGGTACGTCCACCCGGCCTCCCGCATGCCCACTATACGCCCTCGCTCAAAGTCCGTCAACTGCACATACGGTTCACGTCCACGCTGTCGTGGCATGCTACCAGTGTTAAAGACTGCGATGGAGCTCCGTATGCCACGGCAAACTGGCTGACACTGACGGCGGCGGTGCACAAATGCTGCGCAGCTAGCGCCATTCGACGGTCAACACCGCGGTTCCTGGTGTGTCCGCTGTGCCGTGCGTGTGATCATTGCTTGTACAGCCCTCTCGCAGTGTCCGGAGCAAGTATGGTGGGTCTGACACACCGGTGTCAATGTGTTCTTTTTTCCATTTCCAGGAGTGTATATTCCACAGTGCGGTGATTACGTGCTGGTAATATCGTGATAAGGAGTGTATTATTGGTATTTGACGCGACAATTTCAGGCCATTACGATACTACGTGATAAGTACTTTCTAGGTATAATAACAGTATAACATTTAGTGCATGCGTGCCGCACTCAGCAGCTAAAACCACAAAGGCTTCGCTATCTGTAAGCGGCATCATTTAATATCATGTGAGAACAACATTTCTCGTTTTGATTTAAATATCTGAATACATGCCAGCTGCAAAGTGCGAAACTTTCACGTAAAATTATAAGTGACAGTGTGAACTGCTTAGTTAACTTCGAAACTCTCTTTACGCTTTTAAATCCAGAAAAATCCGATTAAAAAAATTAATATTTCATAACAGGCATTTTCTGTTATATGAAAAGTAATGCAACGAAAAGTTTGTGAAAATAGCTGTTAATCTCGGAGGTTTCGGAAGAGGTGGGTTCTGTTTGGATAAGGGGAAATAGGACACCTCACAGTGTCTGACCACGAAGCTGTTTGCCACCGAGTAAGTGTTGTTGTTGTGGTCTTCAGTCCAGAGACTGGTTTGCTGCTGCTCTCCGTGCTACTCTGTCCTGTGCAAGCTTCTTCATCTTCCAGTACCTACTGCAGCCTACATCCCTCTGAATCTGCTTAGTGTATTCATCTCTTGGTCTCCCTCTACGATTTTTACCCTCCACGCTGCCCTCAATACTAAACTGGTGATCCCCTGATGCCTCAGAACATGTCCTACCAACCGATCCCTTCTTCTTGACAAGTTGTGCCACAAACTCCTCTTCTCCCCAATTCTATTCAGTACCTCCTTTTTAGTTATGTGATCTACCCACCTAATCTTCAGCATTCTTCTGTAGCACCACATTTCGAAAGCTTCTATTCTCTTCTTGTCCAAACTATTTATCGTCCATGTTTCACTTCCATACATGGCTACACTCCACACAAATACTTTCAGAAACGACTTCCTGACACTTAAATTTATACTCGATGTTAACAAATTTCTCTTATTCAGAAACGCTTTCCTTTCCATTGCCAGTCTACATTTTATATCCTCCCTACTTCGACCATCATCAGTTACTTTGCTCCCCAAATAGCAAAACTCATTTACTATTCTAAGTGTCTCGTTTCCTAATCTAATTCCTTAAGCATCACCCTACTTAATTCGACTTCAGTAAAGCTGCATGCCCTCCGGAAAAATTGTGGCTGTAGTTTCCCCTCGCTTTCAGCCGTTCGCAGTACCAGCACAGCAAGGCCGTTTTGGTTAGTGTTACATGGCCAGATCAGTCAATCATCCAGACTGTTGCCCCTGAAACTACTAAAAAGGCTGCTGCCCCACTTCAGGAACCACACGTTTGTCTGGCCTCTCAACAGATACCCCTCCGTTGTGGTTGCACCTACGGTACGTCTACCTGTATCACTGAGGCACGCAAGCCTCCCCACCAACGGCAGGGTCCTTGGTTCATGAGGGAAAGCGAGTAACACTATAAACTCCAAAATCCTCAGCAGTATAATGGGGAGTAGGCTGTGATCCGATCACAGTAATGTTACCACTGGTGCTTCTTGACAGGTGGAAGCTCATTTTAGCGGTTATCTCCCCTCGAATCCTCGCCTCCATAAAGTATAATTTGTTATGTAGCGTTATTACACCTGAGACGCAACACTCCCACAACAAGCTTTAAAAAAAGGGTCAGGGTCTACGAGAGAGGAAAGTTTAACAGTCGAGCATTTCAACGACCATTAGCAATTCCAAGGTCCTAAGCTGCGGGGAATTTTCTTTAGTTCAAAGAAAGGGAAGATTAGCTTCGTCTAAATAGCCACGAGTTCTTTAACAGGCAACAATAAAGACTCATTTGTCACAGTTGGTAATTTAGGTAAACACGTTGTGCAGATAAGTACCCGGAAACAGTTTCCCTTAAGCGAGTTAGGACTATGCTAGGCATGCAGCCGCGTACATTAGCTGCAGTGCTGTTATGGAGGGCACCTCCAACGTCCAAGAACAGCCGCGGAACGTGTATGCTTCTTACTGCTATATTAGGTCTCCAGAGAAGGTAACGGACGCATATCCAGGCTAAGCAAATTCACACACCGTCGCAAGAGTGGGAGACCCCTAAGGGCAGGTTCAGCCGCCTAATTGGGAAGGTTTTTCCTATCCTTTGTAACCTAGTGAAAACTGAAAACCATCCCCACAAAAGTTAATTGTGTATGTACTGCAAGTTCACAATTAGAACAGTACTGTTATACGTACACAGATTGAAAGGTGAAATCAGTTAGTAAACTACACTCCTGGAAATTGAAATAAGAACACCGTGAATTCATTGTCCCAGGAAGGGAAAACTTTATTGACACATTCCTGGGGTCAGATACATCACATGATCACACTGACAGAACCACAGGCACATAGACACAGGCTACAGAGCATGCACAATGTCGGCACTAGTACAGTGTATATCCACCTTTCGCAGCAATGCAGGCTGCTATTCTCCCATGGAGACGATCGTAGAGATGCTGGATGTAGTCCTGTGCAACGGCTTGCCATGCCATTTCCACCTGGCGCCTCAGTTGGACCAGCGTTCGTGCCGGACGTGCAGACCGCGTGAGACGACGCTTCATCCACTCCCAAACATGCTCAATGGGGGACAGATCCGGAGATCTTGCTGGCCAGGGTAGTTGACTTACACCTTCTAGAGCACGTTGGGTGGCACGGGATACATGCGGACGTGCATTGTCCTGTTGGAACAGCAAGTTCCCTTGCCGGTCTAGGAATGGTAGAACGATGGGTTCGATGACGGTTTGGATGTACCGTGCACTATTCAGTGTCCCCTCGACGATCACCAGTGGTGTACGGCCAGTGTAGGAGATCGCTCCCCACACCATGATGCCGGGTGTTGGCCCTGTGTGCCTCGGTCGTATGCAGTCCTGATTGTGGCGCTCACCTGCACGGCGCCAAACACACATACGACCATCATTGGCACCAAGGCAGAAGCGACTCTCATCGCTGAAGACGACACGTCTCCATTCGTCCCTCCATTCACGCCTGTCGCGACACCACTGGAGGCGGGCTGCACGATGTTGGGGCGTGAGCGGAAGACGGCCTAACGGTGTGCGGGACCGTAGCCCAGCTTCATGGAGACGGTTGCGAATGGTCCTCGCCGATACCCCAGGAGCAACAGTGTCCCTAATTTGCTGGGAAGTGGCGGTGCGGTCCCCTACGGCACTGCGTAGGATCCTACGGTCTTGGCGTGCATCCGTGCGTCGCTGCGGTCCGGTCCCAGGTCGACGGGCACGTGCACCTTCCGCCGACCGCTGGCGACAACATCGATGTACTGTGGAGATCTCACGCCCCACGTGTTGAGCAATTCGGTGGTACGTCCACCCGGCCTCCCGCATGCCCACTATACGCCCTCGCTCAAAGTCCGTCAACTGCACATACGGTTCACTCCACGCTGTCGCGGCATGCTACCAGTGTTAAAGACTGCGATGGAGCTCCGTATGTCACGGCAAACTGGCTGACACTGACGGCGGCGGTGCACAAATGCTGCGCAGCTAGCGCCATTCGACGGCCAACACTGCGCGGTTCCTGGTGTGTCCGCTGTGCCGTGCGTGTGATCATTGCTTGTACAGCCCTCTCGCAGTGTCCGGAGCAAGTATGGTGGGTCTGACACACCGGTGTCAATGTGTTCTTTTTTCCATTTCCAGGAGTGTATTTTGATTCTAATGTTATGGTGTTATACGAAATCTCAGCAATTACACACATCAAGAAAAAGTTTTGCATCACCAGGGTTTCCAGAAATCCTGAAGACAGACGTTGACTGCGGATATTGAATCACAGACACAGTCCCTTTGACTGTTCAGAGATGTCACTAAACCTGCCCAAAGATGGAAACAACCATGCATGAGCAGCGCCTTTTAGACGGAGGGGGGTCCGAAAGCCGATCATTTCCGATCATTCTACCAGGAAGGAGGTACACGGCTCTTGTTGTCTGTAGTTCAACCATGCCTAGACGGTTAATACCGCGGCTCGATCGCGTCCGCATTGTTTACTTTGTGCCAGAAAGGGCTCTCAATAAGGGAAGTGTCCAGCCGTCTCGGAGTGACATGGAGGAGATACAGAGAGACAGGAACTGTCGATGACATGCCTCGCTCAGGCCGTCCAAGGGCTACTACTGCAGTGGATGACCGCTACCTACGGATTATGGCTCTGAGGAACCATGACAGCAACGCCACCATGTTGAATAATGCTTTTCGTGCAGCCACATGAATTCGTATTATGACTCAAACTGTGCGCAATAGGCAGTATGATACGCAACTTCACTCCCGACGTCCTTGGCGAGGTCCATCTTTGCAGCCACGACACCACGCAGCGCGGTACAGATGGGCCCAACAGCATGCCGAATGGACAGCTCAGGATTGGCATCACGTTCTCTTTTACGATGAGTGTCGCATATGCCTCCAACCAGACAATCGTCGGGGACGTGTTTGGAGGCAACCCGGTCAGGCTGAATGTCTTCGACACACTGTATGGCGATAGCAGCAAGATGGAGGTTTCATGGTGTTTATGGGTGGGGTCCGACGCATGCTGCTGGTGGTCATGGAAGGCGCCGTATCGGCTGTACGATACATGATTGCCGTCCTTCACCCGATAGTGCAACCATATCGGCAGCATATTGGCGAGGCATTCGTCTTCATGGGCGACAGTTCGTGCCCCTTCGCGCACATCTTGTGAATGACTTCCTTCAGGGTAACGACATCGCTCGACTAGAGTGGTCAGCTTGTTCTCCAGACAAGAACTCTATCGAACATGGCTGGGATAGACTGAAAACGGCTGTGTATGGACGACGTGACCCACCAACCACTCTGAGGGATCTACGCCGAATCGCCATTGAGAAGTGGGACAATCTCGACCAACAATGCCTTGATGAACTTGTGGATAGTATGCCACGGCGAATACGGGCATGCATAAATGCAAGAGGACGTGGCACTGGGATTTAGAGGTACCGGTGTGTACAGAATTCTGGACCACCATCTCTGAAGGTCTCGCTGTATGGTGGTACATCATGGAATGTGTGGTTTTCATTTGCAATAAAAAGGGCGGAAATGATGTTTATGTTGATCTCTATTCCAGTGTTTGTACAGGTTCCTGAACTCTCGGAACCGAGTGATGCAAAACTTTTTTGATGTGTGTATTATCCTTACGCTATCATAAAATTTGTATTTAAATGCTCATTGCTATGACATGATCCGTTTTGCACGTTAATCAGTCTTGTGATTCTCAAAGAGTATTTTCTGTAACTGTGAACAAGTTTAAGTAGTTGTAGTGTCAAGCGGCTGAAAATTAAAAAAAAAAAAAAAACTATCAATCAGGAACGATCGGTTAAATCTTCTTGCAGCTGCGACACCACAGCGATGAAATTTGGAAAATGATTGCTTATAAATAGTTCTGTGTTCCAATGGTTCAAGTGGCTCTAAGCACTATGTGACAACATCTGAGGTCATCAGCCCCTTAGACTTAGAAGTACCCAAACCTAACTAACCTAAGACATCACACACGTCCCTGCCGGAGGCCGGATTCGAACCTGCGACCGTAGCAGCAGCGCGGTTCCGGACCGAAGCGCCTAGAGTCGCTCGGCCTAGTTCTGTGTAATTTCCGTGCGTTTCGCTCATCGTTTTACCTACCTCTGAAGTATCCGACTGCAACTCTCAAAACGGGAATTCCTTTCACTGCGCGACGTGTAACTGTGTTGATGTGAAAATGGTTCGGAGAATGGTGGGGCGGTGGGAGGGGGAGTAGTGGAGGTTAAGGGGAACATTTTACAAGGACACTGGGGGAACAGGTTACGACATCGCAAGGGAACGTCACCGCGCAAATGTACAATTTTACCGCGTAGTCTGCCTACGGCGTGCCATTTTTAATCCCATGTGCACGAGCTAAGTTCTATTGCGGGAAAGGTGAATGGCTGACTTCGGTTTATTGGGAGAAGTTTAGGGAAGTGTGGTTCATCCGTAAAGGCGACCGCATACAGGGCACTAGTACGACCGACTTTTGAGTACTGTTCGGGTTTTTGGGATCCGCACTAGGTCGGATTCAAGGAGGACATCGAAGCAGTTTAAAGGCGGGCTGCTAGATTTCTTACCGGTTGATTCGAACAACACAGAGATATTACGGAGATGCTTCGCGAACTCAAATCGACGTTCTTTTGGAGGAGCGCCATTGAGAAGATTTAGAGAATCGGCATTTGATGCTGACTGCCGCCAACGTACATTCCGCGTAAGGAACATGAAGACACACTGATGAGCCACAATATTATGGCCACTTACTTAAAAGCGTGTTGGTCCATTTCTGGAATGTAGTTCAGCAGTGACTCTGCATGCCATGGATTCGACAAGTACCTGATAGGTTTCCAGAGGCTTGTGGCCCCAGAGGTCTACGCACAGGTCACAAACTGCACGTAATTTACGAGCAGTTAGTTTGTGGGCTCGGAGCTGGCGCCCGATAGCGTCCCAGTTGAGTTTCATCGGATTCACATAAGCTGAATTTGGTGGCCGAGACACCAGTGTGAGCTCACTACCATGCTACTGAATCCGTCGTAGCACGATTCTGGCCTTGGAACACGAAAAGTTATGGTTTTAGAAGATGCCATCACTGTGTAAGAGAGCCGCGCTGGGTGGCAGCGCGGTCGGAGGCGCCATGTCACGGACTGCTCGGCCCCTCCCGCCGGAGGTTCGAGTCCTCCCGCGGGCGTAAGTTAGTTTACGTTCCAAGATGCTACTCCAGGCGGGAGTAAAAGGAACGTGCGCAGTGGAGAATAATACACGCAAAAATGAAGATTTGGCCCTGTCTGACTACCCACTGAAGCAGATCTTAGGATAATTCTATAAATTATAATCTAGACATAAATGAATGATCAAGGCAACGAATCCTACTAAATGGTAAACGTTGTTCCTGCTTATATATTTATTGTAGATTAAAACAAAAACCTTTATATCACAAAGTTTACATTTCCTAAGTAAAATTACTAATCAATTGCCCATCTCTGCCCCTTATTATGACTGCGCGATCTAATATCAATAACGCGAAATGACTGACATCATCAACGTACCAAACACTAGAAGACACTACTTTCAAAGATGATCTGCGGTGGCGTGGAACCTCAGTGGAAATAGACTAACGTGATCACAGCTGTTTAGCTTTTATAGCCCTAATAAGCCGAAGCAATTTGCGATACCACCGTATGTACTGCGCCTGGTGCGTCGAAGTGATGATTCTCGTACTCGTCTGCGACGATGGAAGAACTCCAGCCACAAATGAAAACTCTGTCAAACGCTAGGACGGCAGAAGGCGGTCCTGTGACTAATATAATCAAATACTGTCCTCTCTCCTCTGTGTTCTACAGATGAGAAACGCGAGCTCCCAGCCACAAGGACGGCGTTCAATAACGTCTCAACGTAATTATAGGTAGAAGAAGTACTCTCAATCACTGAACGGTGCATACTCAACGACGACTTCCAACCCGGAGGCGACCGTCAGACACGGGAGCTCAAAACGGAAGACCTCGTCTCTCCACCGCTGACCTCCCAGCAAGGCTCGGCTCCCCCCATCGTAATTCTGAAAACGAATCATATTTCCGAAACCACGGAATATTCTCCCTCTATACAGATTCTTCCGAACGCCGTAGTCTTTTGCTGTCCAACGCGGAAAGTTTGAAAAACATACACTCGTACAATGGTACGCTTCTGAGTAAAAATCCTTGGAAATAACCCAACCTGCGTGGTTTCCGAGGTGCCGCTTCTTCGTTCCTCTCACCTACGTCCGAGATTTTCGTAGTTTCCGACGTATAATACTGCCGGTTCGGCTACAAACCGGCCGGTCGCTACTCTATTTATCGATAAACACACCTGTGTGGGCCTTCCACCCAGGACTTGAGTTCCATCCATCGTTTCATTTCCACTGTCGTTCCAACCTCTACTAGTATAGGCAATCATTCATTACGCCATTTTCGTAATATAGCCACTCCCCCCATGTACCATGGACCTTGTCGTTGGTGGGGAGGCTTGCGTGCCTTAGCGTCAACTGCAAGCCACATTGTCTGTCCATCAACGCCCTCTTGCCTTCATTTTCGAATTAATGTTGCTGTGCTACTTCATTTTGAAATTAATGTTAGATTGCAGCATCGATCACACAATCATATATTCTTCTTTGCTTTCTAGTCATCCATATCTTTCATCTCCGTAAAATATCGTATTCGATCTATTCCACGCCAATACGTGGCGTTAAGGCGTCAGTTCCATTTAGCGTCAACGGAACCATTGCACTACCGCGACAAAAGTCATTGGAGCCCGATATGCACATATACAGATGGCGGTAGTATCTTGTACACAAGGTATAAAAGGGCAGTGGATTAGCAGAGCTTTCATTTTACTCAGGTAATTCGTGTGAAAAGGTTTCCCGCAGGATAGGAATTAATACACTTTGAACGCGAAATAGTAGTTGGAGCTGGATGCATGGAACATTCAGTTTCGGAAATCGTTAGGGAATTCACTACTCCAAGAATACCAAATTTCTGGCATTACCTCCCACGACAGACAACGCCGTGGCCGACGGCCTTCACTTAACTACCGAGAGCAACAGCGTTTGCGTAGAATTGTCAGTGTTAACAGACAAATGGTTGAAATGGCTCTGAGCACTATGGGACTTAACAGCTGTGGTCATCAGTCTCCTAGAACTTAGAACTACTTAAACCTAACTAACCTAAGGACATCACACACATCCATGCCCGAGGCAGGATTCGAACCTGCGACCGTAGCAGTCGCGCGGTTCCGGACTGCGCGCCTAGAACCGCGAGACCACCGCGGCCGGCTATTAACAGACAAGTAACAATCCAAGAAATAACCACAGAAAGTAAAGGGGAACGTAAAGACGAACCTATCTGTTAGAAAAGTGTGAGGAAATTTGACGTTAATGGGCTGTAGCAGCAGATGACCGCCGCAAGTGACTATGCTAAAGCCGTCGGCACACAGACCGTGCATCCGAACGTTGAACGTTGAGCGTGCCGAGTTTCTGACGTCATAGCGTGGAATAGCACGTTCGGGAGTCTTTCCGAACGTGCAGAGCAATATCTGGCATGTCAGATATTCTGAGCGTGCGTCTGAGCGTTGACCAATGACATGGCACAACGCCACATACGTCACACGCACGCCGTCTCCCTTCAGTACAGAGTTGTGAGGCGTCATATTGGCGTTCATTTCAAGCCTATATGTATATATGCCGTTTCTCAGCACCAGCAAATTGAGAATCATTGGAAAACCCGTTGTTAATTCTGTGATTCGTTCCAATAAAATAACGAGAAACATCATATTCATGGCAAAAGAATTATTGTAACTTGCGTCTTATGAGAGTAGGCTATTAGAAGGCAGTGACACAAGGATGATCCACCCGAAACGCATTGTTCTTGTACAATTTGTTAGAATTAAATTTCAATTAGTAACGTATCTACGATAACGTTTTGTGCAACAGGTAACATACTTAGATTACTTGCGAGAGATATGCGTGTGCTGTTGGATTAGCGTAATGAGTAGCGTAACTGTTTCGTATTTAGTTGATAGTTGGGGCGGTGGTTCGCGTCTTGACACTTCCGTATTCTATTTCTTAACATTAGCGTTTTTATTAGGTTGTGATACTTTATTATTAGTTAAATATCAGTATATACTATGATATTTGATATTATGTAAATATAAGTTCACCTTTTTTTGAGGGGTGCCTTTGTTCGATTGGCTTAATCTACGGACAGCTTGCGCTACTTCCATAAAGATATTTTGCTCGTTTTCTTTTTCGCTTCGTAATTCACATGTTGCAAATATTCTGCTGTTGGGTAGGAACAGTGATTGAGTAAGACTGACCTTGTGGTTTTAATAAAATGTGGGAATGATGAAATAATGTTTATCTTATGCGGAAAAGTGTTCCAAATTTGTACCGCACTGTTTGTAATGGAACTTTTATATGTCTCTCTCCTTATTGATTGGACATGGTATTTTCCCTTTCGTGGACGATGGAGGAAATGTGCGTTTTAATATTGCTAACGTGGGAATTTTACGCGCGCCCGTTGAGTAAACAGTGTGATTTACGAACTAGAAACATCGCTCAACTGCCGTTGGAGTGCGTTGCGATCGCGTATACCACGTTGGGGCCCACGTACCGTATGCACAAGTCGCATCGTTCCTGAGCGTTCAGCAGCACGTTGAACTTGGCACGCTCAACGTTAACGTTCGACAGCACGGTCCGTGTGCCGACGGCTTAACAGAACGAAATAGCCTGAAGCGGCTCTCCTGGGCTCGTACCCACAATGGTTGACCGCTTAGACGACTGGAAAACTGTGGGCCGGTCAGATGAGTCCCGATTTCAGTGGGTAAGAGCAGACATTAGGCTTCAAGTGTGGCGTAGACCCCATGAAGCCATGGCTCAAAGTTGTCAACGAGGCACTGTGCAGGCTGGTGGTGACTCCATAATGCTGCGGGCTGTGTTTCTATGGAGTGGACTGTGTCCTCAGATCCAACAGAACCGAACATTTACTAGAAATGGTAATATTCGGCTACTCGGAGACCACTTGCAGCCAGCAATGAATTCCATGTTCCCAAACGGCGATGGAATTTTTACGGATGACAATTCACCATGTCACTGGGCCAAAATCGTTCGCAATTGCTCTGAAGGACATTCTGGACAATTCGAGTGAATGATTTGGCCACCCAGATCGCCCGACATGAATACCGTAGAACATTTATGGGAGACAGTCGAGAGATCAGCTTGTTCACAAAATCGAGCGCCGGCATCACTTTCGCAGTAATGGACGGCTGTAGAGGCAGCATGGCTCATTGTTTCTGAAGGGGACTTCCAGCGACTTGTTGAGTACCTGCCACGTTAAGTTGCCGCAGTACGCCGGGCAAAAGGAGGGAGACACGATATTAGGAGGTATGTAATGACTTTTGTCACCGCACTGTACAGGGTGATTCAAATTAGAATACCACAACTTTAGGAATTTAAAACTCTGCAACGACAAAAGGCAGAGCTAAGCACTATCTGTCGGCGAATTAAGGGAGCTATAAAGTTTCATTTAGTTGTACATTTGTTCGCTTGAGGCGCTGTTGACTAGGCGTCAGCGTCAGTTGATGCTAAGATGGCGACCGCTCAACAGAAAGCTTTTTGTGTTATTGAGTACGGCAGAAGTGAATCGACGAGAATCCGCGGGAAACAACTCAGTATGAACGTGACTCGCCTAAGGTGAACGTTTTCTGTGCCATTTCAGCCAATAAAGTTTTTGGTCCCTTTTTTCTTCGAAGGTGCTACTGTAACTGGACTACAGTATCTGGAGATGTTAGAGAATTGGCTGTTCCCTCAGCTCGAACAAGAAGCACAACAATTCATATTTCAGCAGGATGGAGCGCCACCACATTGGCACTTATCTGTCCGTAACTACCTGAACGTCAACTACCCGAGGCGATGGATCGGCCGCCAGGCAGCCCGTGACAGAGCACTTCATCACTGGCCTCCAAGAAGCCCTGATCTTACCCCCTGCGATTTTTTCTTATGGGGGTATGTTAAGGATATGGTGTTTCGGCCACCTCTCCCAGCCACCATTGATGATTTTAAACGAGAAATAACAGCAGCTATCCAAACTGTTACGCCTGATATGCTACAGAGAGTGTGGAACGAGTTGGAGTATCGGGTTGATATTGCTCGAGTGTCTGGAGGAGGCCATATTGAACATCTCTGAACTTGTTTTTGAGTGAAAAAAAACTTTTTTAAATACTCTTTGTAATGATGTATAACAGAAGGTTATATATTTTTTTTTTCATTAAATACACATTTTTAAAGTTGTGGTATTCTTTTTGAATCACCCTGTATTTTATTTTTTCTGGACACGTAACATGATGTCGCAGAAAACCCGTACTGAAGTCCATTCTGGAATCTATCAATAACCCATTGTTTTATATCCTGCTATTATTGAACTAGGTGATCAGATAGCTTCTCAACTCTATCCAGTCTAGAGTCCGCGACTTGTAGAAGGTTTGCCTGAAAAGCTCCATCATTTTCGTCTCGATTCTCAGGCCGACTTTATGGGCTAGGTGCCTCACGTTGCCAAGTTAGTGTAGTCTGGGAAAGGTATTCCATATCGACTCCCTCAATGACCCGCAGGTTGGTTCCTGGACAGGCAGACCCCCTGGAGACGGGTAAGCCCGCAGTGTGTGTGTGCGTGTGTTTGTGTGTGTGTGTGTGTGGGGGGGTCCTCCAGTGGCTGAAGGTCATCACCGACTGCGGGAGCAGCCGGAAGGCCGGCCGGCGCTCCGTGGGGCGCTGATGGGAAAATTGCCGCGCCTAACGGGAAGATTGCGCGGCTTCCGTCGACGTCGGCGGTCGCACCCGCCCAGCAGCAACTAGTCGCCGGGTCCACCTGGCGAGGGCGCGGCCGGCGCGTCCTTCTGAATATATATATATATACACTCCTGGAAATTGAAATAAGAACACCGTGAATTCATTGTCCCAGGAAGGGCAAACTTTATTGACACATTCCTGGGGTCAGATACATCACATGATCACACTGACAGAACCACAGGCACATAGACACAGGCAACAGAGCATGCACAATGTCGGTACTAGTACAGTGTATATCCACCTTTCGCAGCAATGCAGGCTGCTATTCTCCCATGGAGACGATCGTAGAGATGCTGGATGTAGTCCTGTGGAACGGCTTGCCATGCCATTTCCACCTGGCGCCTCAGTTGGACCAGCATTCGTGCTGGACGTGCAGACCGCGTGAGACGACGCTTCATCCAGTCCCAAACATGCTCAATGGGGGACAGATCCGGAGATCTTGCTGGCCAGGGTAGTTGACTTACACCTTCTAGAGCACGTTGGGTGGCACGGGATACATGCGGACGTGCATTGTCCTGTTGGAACAGCAAGTTCCCTTGCCGGTCTAGGAATGGTAGAACGATGGGTTCGATGACGGTTTGGATGTACCGTGCACTATTCAGTGTCCCCTCGACGATCACCAGTGGTGTACGGCCAGTGTAGGAGATCGCTCCCCACACCATGATGCCGGGTGTTGGCCCTGTGTGCCTCGGTCGTATGCAGACCTGATTGTGGCGCTCACCTGCACGGCGCCAAACACGCATACGACCATCGTTGGCACCAAGGCAGAAGCGACTCTCATCGCTGAAGACGACACGTCTCCATTCGTCCCTCCATTCACGCCTGTCGCGACACCACTGGAGGCGGGCTGCACGATGTTGGGGCGTGAGCGGAAGACGGCCTAACGGTGTGCGGGACCGTAGCCCAGCTTCATGGATACGGTTGCGAATGGTCCTCGCCGATACCCCAGGAGCAACAGTGTCCCTAATTTGCTGGGAAGTGGCGGTGCGGTCCCCTACGGCATTGCGTAGGATCCTACGGTCTTGGCGTGCATCCGTGCGTCGCTGCGGTCCGGTCCCAGGTCGACGGGCACGTGCACCTTCCGCCGACCACTGGCGACAACATCGATGTACTGTGGAGACCTCACGCCCCACGTGTTGAGCAATTCGGCGGTACGTCCACCCGGCCTCCCACATGCCCACTATACGCCCTCGCTCAAAGTCCGTCAACTGCACATACGGTTCACGTCCACGCTGTCGCGGCATGCTACCAGTGTTAAACACTGCGATGGAGCTCCGTATGCCACGGCAAACTGGCTGACATTGACGGCGGCGGTGCACAAATGCTGCGCAGCTAGCGCCATTCGACGGCCAACACCGCGGTTCCTGGTGTGTCCGCTGTGCCGTGCGTGTGATCATTGCTTGTACAGCCCTCTCGCAGTGTCCGGAGCAAGTATGGTGGGTCTGACACACCGGTGTCAATGTGTTCTTTTTTCCATTTCCAGGAGTGTATATATATATATATATATTCAGTGCGTTAGCCGTACCGCTGGTTTACAAGCAGTGCCCTCTGGCCTTCTAAAATGGTCGTTTCAGGCAGGAATCACTGCTTCTCGAAAGATTAAGTGAGGCCCACGAAACCGTCAATTATTTTGATACTTGTCATCATTGTACTCCTATTGTCTCGAATTCCACAGAAGTCCTACTGTACAAATTTCTCTATCATCTTGTCCATGTGGTTCTGACCCTGAGAGCAGTATACTGTGGTGCTAAGCGAACTGTTTTGCAGTGTTTTTCAGGTAGATACCAGTTCTCCATATCGATATATGTTCACTTCGGCGCAATCGTAGTTATCTCTCTCTCCACGATTCGCATTTAAGTTGCACTATCATCTCCGTGAGACACTGATGTATCTATACCAGCGGGCTAAAAGATTAACAGCACATACGTCATTTCTTCCAACCATTTCCTTAGGCGTAACTTGGCGATGATCTGACACAAATGTATTCAAGTGCTACGGATGCAGTGCTACTCGGAGGTGCTCATTACTTTTCTGGAATTCTTTCAACAACTCCAACTCTCCCTTCATCCACAGATAGAATGATTTTACGGCATTACACGCACTCATGAAGTGTGCACAGATTTATCGCTATCACTTCAATGGATAATTAATGAAGTTGTTCTCATTTTTGTGTTCATTACCTAAATCTTTGTCTGGAACCGCGCGACCGCTCCGGTCGCAGGTTCGAATCCTGCCTCGTGCATGGATATGTGCGGTGTCCTTAGGTTAGGTAGCTTTAAGTAGTTCTAAGTTCTAGGGGATTGATGACCTCAGAAGTTAAGTCCCATAGTGCTCAGAGCCATTTCAACCATTTTGAACCTAAATTTTTTCACATTAAAGAAGAGTTTTTATTCAGTTCAGGAAGTGGAATTTTGACTAAGTCGTTCTGGGTTTCGTTTTACTTAGACAACTGACATGCTGTCTTGCAGCTACATCAATGGCGAACAATTTCAGAGTGCTGCTCTATCACTGACAGACCGTTTATGTAAACCGGAAACATGATAGATCTCTTGTGCTTCCTCGGGTCACATTGAACGTTGCTTTTGCACCTCAGCTCAATAAGAGAAAGCAGTGACAAGGTTTATGAAGCTTGTGAAAACGCCACATACTCACTGTCTGCCGTCGGCAGCGAGGTTGTCCGGGACAGCAACGTAGCTTCGCTTTGACCCTGGGCCAGAGAAAACTTATCCATCCCACTGAGGGATGGACGTTAAAGTTTTCTCCGGGGAGAGACAGTCCGCTACTACAAACGCAGATTTGTGTCCCCTACTTTCATATTGTTTACGTACGAGTGCTTGCTTTGAATATTTAATGTGATAACTCTCAAAGCTTTTAAAATAAAACAAACGCTATTAACACTCAACATCTTTATTCTTCATGTCTACATACCTGCAGGCCTCTATAGGTAGAGGCTCTGAATTGTAGCGTGTAATACGGTGGTGTATAACGTAATTATGTGGGATCACGTGCTGTAATCGAGTTTCGAGATCGAGGAGTTGGTCCGCACATGTAGCACACTCTCCTTCACCATGACAATGCCAGACCACACACGAGGTCTACCACGTGTGCAACAATCGAACGCCTTGCTCTCACTGTCGTCGATCATCCTCCATACAGTCACGACTTGACCGCATACGATTTTCATCTGTTTGCAAAACTTAAAGAACACCTTCGAGGACTTCACTTTGACGGTGATAAAGCGCTGCAAGCAGAGGTGGTGTGAATCCGTCAACAAAGTGAAATATTCTACAGTGACGGTATCAACAAACTGGTCTCTGGCTGGAAGAAATGTGTTCGTCGCGAGGGTGACTGTGTTGAGAAAGTTAGATGTAGAATGTTAACGTTTGTGTTGTGGGTTGGCAAGAGAGCCAACGCGGTATACTAGAGGAAGCCGAAAGGCACGCGTTTTAGCTCACGCAGGCTGGCGTGAGGTCTGGAACAGGACAAGGAAATTAGACTTTAGCAAAAAACGTACGTAGCTGCTGGAATACTTAACTTTAATCCATAAATGGTGAACATCGCTCTTGAGGGTACATTATTCATAATCTCAATAGTAACTGGTAATGGCGCCTTGCTGGGTCGTAGCAAATGACGTAGCTGAAGGCAATGCTAACTATCGTCTCGGCAAATGAGAGCGTAATTTGTCAGTGAACCATCGCAGGCAAAGTCGGCTGTACAACTGGGGCGAGTGCTAGGAAGTGTCTCTCTAGACCTTCCGTGTGGCGGCGCTCGGTCTGCAATCACTGATAGTGGTGACACGCGGGTCCGACGTATACTAACGGACCGCGGCCGATTTAAAGGCTACCACCTAGCAAGTGTGGTGTCTGGCTGTGACACCACAGTTTGTTTTATTTAATAAGCGTTTACACAAAAAATTCAAAGGCATTACTTTTTGCACGCCCTCGTACAATGAGATAGGAATCATATGGTATTGCACCAAGACCCATTTGCGAGCCTTCGTTTGGTCGTTGAAGGTATTGTAAATCGGTGATAGCAACTACAAGAAAATGCGTGTTCTTCTACCAAACGCGGTTCTTTTTATTTAAATAAAACATCATCAGTGATCTTTATGGTATTTCAGTCAATCTGCATGATTTTTGAACGGTTATCTTCGTAAAACAATTACGCATATTTCAATACCCTTAGCGTTTCCTTACGAGCGAACAGCTGTCAAATTGATCATCAGAAGCTTCTAGGAGACCTAATGTCATTCTCGGTGTCAAAGAAGTTTCTATTTATTTACAGGTACGTGTCTACAGTCCTGGTGCACGTTGAAATCCCACGCCACAGGAGCCAGAGTATAAAATGTGTTACCCAGCGGTGCTTTTATCTCCCTAACGAGTTGCCACCAGGGCAATGATTATGTAACGATGCTCGCGTCTGACCAACAAAACTGGCAGTAGTGAATCAAATTGTGCGAGAGGTCCTCTTTCCATGCGCCTTCCTGTTAGAGCAGAGTCCGCACGCCATTTGTTAGATCCAATGCTTCCCGTGGATTTAGGTTTCTCGATCTTACAAGGAGAGTTCTCCAGCAGTGGGAACCGCGTTTTGAAACAATCTATTCGGTGATGTAGGTCAAGTTGCAAGGAATCGCACCCTGCACCCATTCATCCTGGTGGGCCCTCGTTTGCGACTAGACGGCGTACAAAAATTCGAAATTTCCTGTGATCCTCTATAGTTTGAGAAATGGTAACGATTTACTAACTGAAGCCATATTGTAATGGTTTAGGTACTGACGTCACCAGCGAATGGATGTGGTTTCGAATAGTGTCAGGTGCTTTGAAATTTTTTATATTTAAATCTTATCAAAATGACTTCGATCATCATTTTTATAAAATTAATACGTTGAAACGTAATTTTTCTATTCCTTTCTTGCGTCATCGTTTGAAACACGTCATTTTCTCTCATTTTTCCATTCAATTTTCTGTCCTTGTTCATGAGATTTTGATTATTGTTATATACACACATCAAAAAAAAGTTTTTTCAACACCTCGGTTCCGAGAGTTCCGGAACATTGGAATAGAGATCAACATAAACATCATTTCCGCCCTTTTTATTGCTCATGAAAATCACACGTTCCATGTTGTACCACCATACAGCGAGACCTTCAGAGGCGGTGGTTCAGATTGCTGTACACTCCGGTACCTCTAATACCCAGTAGCACGTCCTCTTGCAATGATGCTTGCCTGTATTCGCTGTGGCATACTATCCACAAGTTCATCAAGGCACTATTAGTCCAGTTTGTCCACTCTTCAACGGCGAATCGGCGTAGATCCCTCAGAATGTTTGGTGGGACACGTCGTCCATAAACAGCCCTTTTCAGTCTATCCCAGGTATGTTCGATAGGGTTCATGTCTGGAAAACGTACTGGCCGCTCTACTCGAGCGATGTCGTTACGCCGCGCGGGATTTGCCGAGCGGTCTAGGGCACTGCAGTCATGGACTGTGTGGCTGGTCCCGGCGGAGGTTCGAGTCCTCCCTCGGGCATGGGTGTGTGTGTTTGTCCTTAAGATAATTTAGGTTAAGTAGTGTGTAAGTTTAGGGACTGATGACCTTAGCAGTTAAGCCCCATAAGATTTCACACACATTTGAAGATTTGATGTCGTTACCCTGAAGAAGTCATTCACAAGTTATGCACGATGGGGGCGCCAATTGTCGTCAATGAAGACGAATGCCTCAGCAATATGCTGCCGATATGGTTGCACGGTCGGTCGGAGGATGGGATTCACGTATTGCGCAGCCGTTACGGCGCCTTCCATGACCACCACCGGAGTATGTCGGCCCCAAATAATGCCATCCCAAAACATCAGGGAACCTCCACCTTGCTGCACTCGCTGGACCGTGTGTCTAAGGCGTTTAGCCTGACCGGGTTGCCTCCAAACACGTCTCCGACAATTGTCTGGCTGAAGGCGTATGCAACGCCCATCGGTGAAGAGAACGTGATGCCAATTCCGTGCGGTCCATTCGGCATGCTTTTGGGCCCATGTGTACCGCGCTGCATGGTGTCGTGGTTGCAAAGATGGACCTCGCCATGGACGTCGGGAGTGAAGTTGCACATCATGCAGCCTATTGCGTACAGTTTGATTTTTAACACCACGTCGTGTGGCTGCACGAAAAGCATTATTCAACTAGGTGGCGTTGTTGTCAGGGTTCCTCAGAGCCATAATCCGTAGGCAGCTGTCTTCAACTGCAGTAGTAGCCCTTGGGCCGTTTGAGCGAGGCATTTATCGACAGTTCCTGTCTGCCTGTATCTCCTCCATGTCCGAACAACATCGCTTTGGTTCATTCCGAGACGCCTGTACGCTTCCCTTGTTGAGAGCCCTTCCTGGCACAATGTAACAATGCGGACGTGATCGGTGTTGACCATGTAGGCTTGGTTGAACTGCAGACAACACGAGCCGTGTACCTCCTTCCTGGTGGAATGACTGGAACTGATCGGCTGTCGGACCCCCTCCGTCTAATAGGCGCTGCTTATGCATGGTTGTTTACATCCTTGGGCGGGTTTACTGACATCTCTGAACAGTCAAAGGGACTCTGTCTGCGATACGATATTCACAGTCAACGTCTGTCTTCAGGAGTTCTGGGAACCGGTGCGATGCAAAACTTTCTTTTGGTGTATGTATTAACTTCAATGTAATTACTTCCATTACATTAATAACATTTTTGTCAATTTTAGTGCATTCATTATTACTATTTCTCATTTTGATTGAATTTCGTTTTACTAGTTATGCCTGCTTTCGTTTAAACCATCATCCACGTTATTTTGTCCACTGAGCAGAAGGCGTTTTTGTGTCGATTGTCATCTAAAAAGATGTACATTTTGCAACAAAAAATACATTCTTGATACCACTGCCGGCCGGGGTGGCCGAGCGGTTCTAGGCGCTTCAGTCTGGAACCGCGCGACCGCTACGGTCGCAGGTTCGAATCCTGCCTCGGGCATGGATGTGTGTGATGTCCTTAGGTTAGTTAGGTTTAAGTAGTTCTAAGTTCTAGGGGACTGATGACCATAGATATTAAGTCCCATAGTGCTCAGAGCCATACCACTGCACAATCAATATAAAAAGATTGTTTTCAGTTTTTGTTTCGTAAACGATGGATCGGCGTTTTGAAATGTTTAATTATTACGATAGATAAATAAAAATAATTAAATTCCCATCACAAATATTCAGAGCAGAAAAAGAGTGATAGGAAGAAAAAATAAGAACAACTGAAGAAGTTAAAACTTTGATTAAAATGACGTGACAGAAGAGTACAAATAAAAGAAATTGCGTGTAAACCAATTAATTGAATAAAAACAGTGATCGGTGTCATATCGGTAAAGATTTAAAAATAAAAGAGATTTCAGTGTACTTGCCGAGATTCGAACCGATAATGTTTTGCATTAGAGGTCATCACGTCAGTACCTTCAGCACTACGCCATGCAACATGTGTGTCAATGGCTGCTTTTTTTCTCGTCGATTACTCGCTAACGAGGGCCCACCATGGTGAATGGGTGCTGGGTTTGATTCCCTGGACCTTGACCTACATCACATTATAGTTTGTTTCAAAAAGTCGACCCCACTCCTTGTTATTTGCTATTACGGTGTCCAGCCATCGGAATTTAAGTCTTCCACGCTGTCTTTGGCCATCCACAATGAGGTAATGGGCCGAAATGATGACTGAACGACACCTGTGGCTACTTTATCCGACTATTAGGTTACGGTGGATTCACTGAAGCTAGGTAGGACAGTGCGAGTTCCCGCCTAGCCTCTCTGCTGCTGCTGGAAGACTACAACTGACATTCTGCCCAACTATCAGCAGGCAACGCTAGAAGGGAAAGTCTTCCAGTAACCTCCTTGCTTGAGTAGTTTGAACGTGGCTCGATTACGCAAGCCTCGTCACAGGTTCTAAGAGCTGCGAGCAAAGAACAAAACATAAACGCAATGCTAACAGGCTGACGTCACGAGTCCTGCGGTTGCTCCGCGTAGTGCGCAACAGCTGTGGTTCCCACTTCTTTCGTCTGGTCACCGAGGCGGTACAATCCGAAAGAAATCAGCGGGTGAAGGACTAGCTGTTTACTATGCTCAGCACTGTAACAAAACAGAGCTCTCTTATTTTAATGCACAGACATACAAATTTTCGAACACACAGCAATACATGTGAATAGTGACAGAAACGATTTACATTTTTCGTACAGAAGCTCTAAGAGACAAGATAACAGTGTCCATATGTTTAAATTTGCAGTTTTGCTACGAGAAAATGAAACTATTAATTATAGTGAAACTTGTTTCCGATTGTGAAAAATATGATTTACGGTTACGTCGCTTCGGAGATCAGATTCGCGCTTGTTGTCATAAGGTTCAGCCTTGGGTACCGATGTGTTTTGTGTTTTTCAACATAGCTATACGTATACATCTGTACAAATCTAGTTTTCTTCCTAATTGAAATTTCGTCAGATGTAAATAAATTTTCAGTTCTAATGGTTGAGGCAGAACGTTGAGATGAGGCAGAAGACGTCTTTCGCGTCGAAGTTTCGACCTAGCTTCTTGTCTCTAGTGCTTCACTTCGGTTGAAAAATATCGATTGATTTTTGTAGTGAGCTTGTGTGGTCATAATAAACACCTGTGATTCAGCAGATATTCATCACAGAAACGTATAGGACAAGAAAACACTCATTTAACGCTGGGAAAGGTAAAATAAAATACAGGGTGCCAGAGAAAGTGGAAAATTTGAATTAATTTGATAAATATGGGAAAACTAGAAAAATTTTAAGGTTCAGTCCTAATAGCGTCTCTTGAGATAACGCGAAATCCAAACAAACGTTTTATTCCTGCTATAGATTGACTGGCACTGTGTGAGGTGGTTCCACGCTGTTGAAACCAGGTCTGCTGACATTTCGTATTCAGTATTGGAGCCAGAAATTTCTCCAATGTGATCAAATAACGTTCAGGCGTTACAGTGACAGCAAACGCTTTTTGTGGAACCACTCGAAGCGTCGTGGTACAGCGTTGTTAGATATCCACATCGCTGAACGTAATGAAACTTCCAGAATGAGATTTTCACTCTGCAGCGGAGTGTGCGCTGATATGAAACTTCCTGGCAGATTAAAACTGTGTGCCCGACCGAGACTCGAACTCGGGACCTTTGCCTTTCGCGGGCAAGTGCTCTACCATCTGAGCTACCGAAGCACGACTCACGCCCGGCCCTCACAGCTTTACTTCTGCCAGTATCTCGTCTCCTACCTTCCAAACTTTACAGAAGCTCTCCTGCGAACCTTGCAGAACTAGCACTCCTGAAAGGTTCGCAGGAGAGCTTCTGTAAAGTTTGGAAGGTAGGAGACGAGATACTGGCAGAAGTACAGCTGTGAGGGCCGGGCGTGAGTCGTGCTTCGGTGGCTCAGATGGTAGAGCACTTGCCCGCGAAAGGCAAAGGTCCCGAGTTCGAGTCTCGGTTGGGCACACAGTTTTAATCTGCCAGGAAGTTTCGTAATGAAACTTGGTTCCGTCACACAATCCGAAGATAAAGCGACAGTCAACCGCTTGTTCAGCGCCTTCCCTGCCTCCCTGAGGTAGAAATTCGTGATGCTTCAAGCCGTCGCTATCGAAAAAAGACATCAGCGTAATTTTAAACTTGGATTTTGTCAGATGACTTTTTTTGGGAGGCAAGGAAAACGATGAGCACATTCCCGTTGACTGTCGCTTTCTGTCCGAGTCGTACTGGCAGCACCAGGACTCATTTTCTGTAATGATGCGGATATCCAATAACGCGAGACCTCGGTGCTTCGAGCGATTCCAGAAGACACGTTTACTGACATATTCTTACAACCGACGTCAGAAGTTTCATGTGGCTGAAACTGATCACTCTCAAAGCCAGGAAAGCTGCTTCGTTTGTAACCCTTGTTCCCTTTTCTCAGAACATTCACCGAACTTTTCAGACGCACCTTGTAAATCACTTCGATAAAAAGTATATTAAAGGAATCTCCGCCGCAGAAAACGTTATAGATCCCACTGATGATGCCTTAGAACAGGAGAAGGCGAAACGCGTATGGGAGAAATAAAGTAACTAGCAGCAGGAAAAGGCAGTTTTATTTACAAAACAAGCAAACAGAACAAAGTTTGCACGCTTCCCTCACTGATAGAACCACAAAATTAAATCGAAACATATTATGAAATATGTGTGTGTGTGTGTGTGTGTGTGTGTGTGTGTGTGTGTGTGTGTTCGTACATCTCCTCCTCAACCACTGGACCGATTTCAACCAAACGTCGTACACATATCCCTGTCAGGCAACAATCGCTGTGGGGGTACGAACCACCTACCTAGTTCAGGAGATATGACGTCATGAAGAATAAGATTCATGAAAAACTGCCGCATCGTGCTTGATGTTTAAATTTATCATAACTCTATTCATAACTCTATTCATAAATAAGTTTCTCAGACAGTATCCACATGCGACGATAAAAGGACCTCCTCCGAGCCAACCATACGAGTTAATTGACGCCTCGCTTTTCATCAGCAGGATGTGCCTACTGGACGACTTATGAGTAACACTGCAGTGGAACCTGTTAGCGGATTAAAGCTTTATGTTTCACTGGGACTCAAATCTAGAATCTTGCCTTCGCGGTCTTTGCTGTTCTTTTCTGAGCTAGACAGATCGGCCTTTGCATCTTCATTTCTGCCAGTACCTCTCTGTTACCTGTCAGACATCACAGCAACTCTTCTACACATCTTGCTCGACTCTCACTCTTAGGGGAAGGTGTGTTTCGGAGAAGTAGCTTTTACACTACTGGCCATTAAAATTGCTACACAAAGAAGAAATGCAGATGTTAAACGGATATTCATTGGACAAATATATTACACTGGAACTGACATGTGATTACATTTTCACGCAGTTTGGGTGCATACATACTGAGAAATCAGTACCCAGAACAACCACGTCTGGCCGTAATAACGGCCTCGATACGCCTGGACATGGAGTCAAACAGAGCTTGGATGGCGTGTACAGGTACAGCTGCCCATACAGCTTGAACACGATACCACAGTTCATCAAGAGTAGTGACCGGCGTATTGTGACGAGCCAGTTGCTAGGCCACCATTGCCCAGACGTTTTCAGTTGGTGAGAGATCTGGAGAATGTGCTGGCCAGGGCAGCAGTCGAACATTTCCTGTATCCGGAAAGGTCCGTACATGACTTGCAACATGCTGTCCTGCATTATCCTGCTGAAACGTAAGGTATCGCAGGGATCAATGAAGGGTAGAGCCACGGGTCGTAACACATCTGAAATGTAACGTCCACTGTTCAAAGTGCCGTCAATGCGAACAAGAGGTGACAGAGACGTGTAACCAATGGCACCCCATACCATCACGCCGGGTGATACGACAGTATGGCGATGACGAATACACGCTTCCAATGTGGGTTCACCGCGATGTCGCCAAACACGGATTCGGCCATCATGATGCTGTAAACAGAACCTTAGATTCATCCGAAAAAATGACGTTTTGCCATTCGTGCACCCAGGATCGTCGTTGAGTACACCATCGCAGGCGCTCCTGTCTGTGATGCAGCGTCAAGGGTGACCGCTGCCATGGTCTCCGAGCTGATAGTCCACGCTGCTGCAAACGTCGTCGAACTGTTCGTGCAGATGGTTGTTGTCTTGCAAACGTCCTCATCTGTTGACTCAGGGATCGAGACGTGTCTACACGATCCGTTACAGGCATGCGGATAAGATGCCTGTCATCTCGACTGCTAGTGATACGAGGCCGTTGGGATCCAGCTCGGCGTTCCGTATTACCCTCCTGAACCCACCGATTCCATATTCTGCTAACAGTTATTGGATCTCGACCAACGCGAGCAGCAATGTCGCTATACGATAAACCGCAATCGCGATAGGCTACAATCCGACCCTTATCAAAGTCGGAAACGTGATGGTACGCATTTCTCCTCCTTACACGAGGCATCACAACAACGTTTCACCAGGCAACGCCGGTCAACTGCTGTTTGTGTATGAGAAATCGGTTGGAAACTTTCCTCATGTCAGCACGTTGTAGGCGTCGCCACCGGCGCCAACCTTGTGTGAATTGTCTGAGAAGCTAATGATTTACACATCGCAGCATCTTCTTCCTGTCGGTTAAATTTTGCGTTTGTAGCACGTCATCTTCGTGGTGTAGCCAGTAGTGTAGTATCAGTGTACGAGGTGCGTGTGGCGGCGGCGCGCACCGTGGCCACGCAGGTAGCGGGATGCGCAGGGAGGCGTGCCCGCCGCTGGCGAAGGCCCAGTTGCGAGGCGCAGCGCCGGTGGAGGGGGTGGAGGGGGGGGAGGAGGTTGTTCACCCGCCACCGGCAGCCCGTCTGTTGCTCTAGACCTCACTCTGCCACCGAGGCGAGCGTCACGTTCATCAAATGAGTGCACTCAGGGAGTAAGAACCCTGCCGGCAGACATTCAGATGATGCCAGAATGAGATTTTCACTCTGCAGCGGAGTGTGCGCTGGTAAGAAACTTCCTGGCAGATTAAAACTGTGTGCCGGGCCGAGACTCGAACTCGGGACCTCTGCCTTTCGCGGGCAAATGCTCTACCATCTGAGCTACCCAAGCACGACTCGCGCCCCGTGCTCACAGCTTTACATCCGCCAGTACCTCGTCTCCTACTTTCCAGACTTCACAGTAGCTCTCCTGCGAACCTCCTGCGCAGGAGAGCTTGTCTGAAGTCTGGAAAGTAGGAGACGAGGTACTGGCGGATGTAAAGCTGTGAGCACGGGGCGCGAGTCGTGCTTGGGTAGCTCAGATGGTAGAGCACTTGCCCGCAAAAGGCAACGGTCCCGAGTTCGAGTCTCGGTCCGGCACACAGTTTTGATCTGCCCGGAAGTTTCATTCAGATGATGATTGTTGTGGTCACCAGTTCACGTACTATACTACACACCACCGTTAAGCTCCTTCTTCCGCCTTTCTGTAACGACTCTTTGCTCATCAGTGCGATGTAGAACAGAGAACTTGAGAATGCTAGAAAATCATAGCGACACTTGGTGCAAAGACTGTGAATCATCAACGTAAAAAGCAAGTAACTTACAGCACATGAATCGCCGCGAAGACCGCTGTCGCGATTACCGAACAGTCAGTAAAATCGGTCACATCCATTAAATATCTCGAAGAGTACGTAGACAACGGCTTGATCTGCTCGTTAACCTGAACTCAGAGCACGCTAATTTGCGAGAGAGATTAGTTAGCTCTAGATCCGAAGCGAAACCGCCCGGCCAACTAATGATTATACACTCCTGGAAATTGAAATAAGAACACCGTGAATTCATCGTCCCAGGAAGGGGAAACTTTATTGACACATTCCTGGGGTCAGATACATCACATGATCACACTGACAGAACCACAGGCACATAGACACAGGCAACAGAGCATGCACAATGTCGCCACTAGTACAGTGTATATCCATCTTTCGCAGCAATGCAGGCTGCTATTCTCCCATGGAGACGATCGTAGAGATGCTGGATGTAGTCCTGTGGAACGGCTTGCCATGCCATTTCCACCTGGCGCCTCAGTTGGACCAGCGTTCGTGCTGGACGTGCAGACCGCGTGAGACGACGCTTCATCCAGTCCCAAACATGCTCAATGGGGGACAGATCCGGAGATCTTGCTGGCCAGGGTAGTTGACTTACACCTTCTAGAGCACGTTGGGTGGCACGGGATACATGCGGACGTGCATTGTCCTGTTGGAACAGCAAGTTCCCTTGCCGGTCTACGAATGGTAGAACGATGGGTTCGATGACGGTTTGGATGTACCGTGCACTATTCAGTGTCCCGTCGACGATCACCAGTGGTGTACGGCCAGTGTAGGAGATCGCTCCCCACACCATGATGCCGGGTGTTGGCCCTGTGTGCCTCGGTCGTATGCAGTCCTGATTGTGGCGCTCACCTGCACGGCGCCAAACACGCATACGACCATAATTGGCACCAAGGCAGAAGCGACTCTCATCGCTGAAGACGACACGTCTCCATTCGTCCCTCCATTCACGCCTGTCGCGACACCACTGGAGGCGGGCTGCACGATGTTGGGGCGTGAGCGGAAGACGGCCTAACGGTGTGCGGGACCGTAGCCCAGCTTCATGGAGACGGTTGCGAATGGTCCTCGCCGATACCCCAGGAGCAACAGTGTCCCTAATTTGCTGGGAAGTGGCGGTGCGGTCCCCTACGGCACTGCGTAGGATCCTACGGTCTTGGCGTGCATCCGTGCGTCGCTGCGGTCCGGTCCCAGGTCGACGGGCACGTGCACCTTCCGCCGACCACTGGCGACAACATCGATGTACTGTGGAGACCTCACGCCCCACGTGTTGAGCAATTCGGCGGTACGTCCACCCGGCCTCCCGCATGCCCACTATACGCCCTCGCTCAAAGTCCGTCAACTGCACATACGGTTCACGTCCACGCTGTCGCGGCATGCTACCAGTGTTAAAGACTGCGATGGAGCTCCGTATGCCACGGCAAACTGGCTGACACTGACGGCGGCGGTGCACAAATGCTGCGCAGCTAGCGCCATTCGACGGCCAACACCGCGGTTCCTGGTGTGTCCGCTGTGCCGTGCGTGTGATCATTGCTTGTACAGCCCTCTCGCAGTGTCCGGAGCAAGTATGGTGGGTCTGACACACCGGTGTCAATGTGTTCTTTTTTCCATTTCCAGGAGTGTATATAAATTGAAGGGGGAGGGGGGGGGGAGAGGAAAGGAAAGGGAAGGCATTACTGCTGTCAGCTGCATCGGGACGTTACGCGGAATCAGCAGCGACGAGTGAAAATGTGTGTCGGACCGGAATTCGAACCCGGGACCCCCTGCTTTCTAGGCAGGTGTGGTAATTACTGCGCCATTCGGGACACAGCACTATCGCAACTGCGCGGCACGCCTAACGGTCCACTGAACTCCATCTATCCGCAGCCCCTGTCAATTTCCTCCGTGTTAAAAATTCAAATGTGTGTGAAATCTTGTGGGACTTAACTGCATAGGTCATCAGTCCCTAAGCTTACACACTACTTAAGCTAAATTATCCCAAGGACAAACACACACACCCATGCCCGAGGGAGGACTCGAACCTTCGCCGGGACCAGCCGCACAGTACAGGACTGCAGCGCCTTAGATCGCTCGGCTAGTTCCGCGCGGTCCTCCGTGTTGCATCCACACTGAAGAAGGTGGATCCATTGCCCATCTAGGCATGAATACGTCGTTTCTCTTTTATCGGACATGTACGAAAGAACAGACACCAAACATTCATACAATTAACGATTGTTGACCTGGTAAAGCAATCAGCCTAAGCGTGTTTTTTAGACTGTTTCCACGCTAATTTAGGTAAATACTGGGCTAGTCCACAATCTCTACCTCAGAAAATACCACACGCAAGCACGTAAAGTATGACAACACACAGGCACGTGGCGTACACTACAACCAACAAAGAGAGAGAGAGATGGGTGTGGAACGCTTTCGAGTGCAACGACAACATACAACTAATCGCACAAACGTCACATGCCACAGTAAGATTCACTGGACGAAACCTCGCTCACGAAGGGGAACATAGCTTACAGAGCCCTCGACCAATAGCACATTATTACTCCTCAGCCTGCGATCGTTACCAAGCAGGACTGGTACACAATATCCAAATTAGATCAGCGCATTTCATCACCACTTAGTGTGCTAAGCGCGAAAACGCCACGGATATGGCCATCCAACGCCGATGGCAGTCGCTAAAGGAGGCGTGCTACGTACGGTGTTATTAACGAGAAGGTATGTTCGTAGAACAGTTAACCAACATATCCCTCTTCCACTGACGAAATTCTTTTCAGGAATGTTTTCTCAGCAGTTTGATGGTAAGGGAGTAAATTCTTCCAATCCATATGTGGCAAGCAGCAAACCAGTGCTTTACAGTATTTGTTAAAAACAGTATTGGTTGCAATTTTAGTTTTTTATTTTTCAACGACGCTTTTCGCCTTATTTAGGCATCTTCAGGTTATCTTAATTTGGTATTTCTTAAAATGGTTCAAATGGCTCTGAGCACTATGGGACTTAACAGCTATGGTCATCTGTCCCCTAGAACTTAGAACTACTTAAACCTAACTAACCTAAGGACAGCACACAACACCCAGCCATCACGAGGCAGAGAAAATCCCTGACCCCGCCGGGAATCGAACCCGGGAACCCGGGCGTGGGAACCGAGAACGCTACCGCACGACCACGAGATGCGGGCTGGTATTTCTTAGAAGAATCCATTAGTCAGTGTAGCCAAAGGAGCTTCTGTGAACGGGAACGCGTTATGCAGATCTTGGTGTCACTCGCGTCCATCTAGAAAAGTTTTTACTGAGTTTAACGAAGGCGATGTTGGCCTGATATATTCGACGATGCCCTTTGGCTACACTGACTAATGGATTCTTCAAAGAAATACCAAATTAACATAACCTGAAGATGCCTAAATAAGGCGAAACGCGTCATTGAAAAATAAAAAATTAAAATTGCAACCAAGACTGTTTTTAACCAATACTGATAAGGGAACAACTTCTTACCGCCGTTGACCTTTGTTAGCAATGACATTGAAAATACGTGCACAACAGCGCAAATTTCGACGGTGTGCGGAAGTGTCTTATTGAGAAACAAATTGTTCCGTTGCGGTACTTCCGTTGATAACACTGATGTCCACTCTACTCTTTGCCCTCAAGCATGCAGTCAGTCCTGCGCGGGACCATCCAGATACGGCGACTACGCAGCAGTACTTTTGGATTCTTTCACTATTGTGAATATATTTTCCCCAGAAACAAAGGTAACTTGGGTACTCTGTAACCACCAGCCAGATACAACGGATCCCTTATACCACAATATTCAGAAATCCCTGAACAGCCTGCAGAACTTTACCAGTGGAGTTTGGGTTCACCGTGTGTGCATCCCGAAAACAACACCAAGACGAATAAAAAGGCTTACGAACAATCCCACGAAGTACCATTTGCCACCCACCGTAAGGTGTCTTCCGCACTACCGATGTAGCGGATACAGTATTTTTAATAAGTGTCCTGCAGGATTAAAGCTTACACGAGGTTTACCGATAACTTGTTACATCACATCATTGTTGTTGCTGTTGTTGTGGTCTTCAGTCCTGAGACTGGTTTGATGCAGCTCTCCATGCTACTCTATCCTGTGCAAGCTTCTTCATCTCCCAGTACCTACTGCAACCTACATCCTTCTGAATCTGCTTAGTGTATTCATCTCTTGGTCTCCCCCTACGGTTTTTACCCTCCACGCTGCCCTCCAGTACTAAATTGGTGATCCCTTGATGCCTCAGAACATGTCCTACTAACCGATCCCTTCTTCTGGTCAAGTTGTGCCACAAACGTCTCTTCTCCCCAATCCTATTCAATACTTCCTCATTAGTTACGTGATCTACCCATCTAATCTTCAGCATTCTTCTGTAGCACCACATTTCGAAAGCTTCTATTCTCTTCTTGTCCAAACTATTTACCGTCCATGTTTCACTTCCATACATGGCTACATTCCATACAAATACTTTCAGAAATGACTTCCTGACACTTAAATCTATACTCGATGTTAACAAATTTGTCTTCTTGAGAAACGCTTTCCTTGCCATTGCCAGTCTACATTTTATATCCTCTCTACTTCGACCATCATCAGTTATTTTGCTCCCCAAATAGCAAAACTCCTTTACTACTTTAAGTGTCTCATTTCCTAATCTAATTCTCTCAGCATCACCCGACTTAATTCGGCTACATTCCATTATCCTCGTTTTGCTTTTGTTGATGTTCATCTTATATCCTCCTTTCAAGACACTGTCCATTCCATTCAACTGCTCTTCCAGGTCCTTTGCTGTCTTTGACAGAATTACAATGTCATCGGCGAACCTCAAGGTTTTTATTTCTTCTCCATGGATTTTAATACCTACTCCGAATTTTTCTTTTGTTTCCTTTACTGCTTGCTCAATATACAGATTGAATAACATCTGGGAGAGGCTACAACGCTGTCTTACTCCCTTCCCAACCACTGCTTCCCTTTCATGTCCCTCGACTCTTATAACTGCCATCTGCTTTCTGTACAAATTGTAAATAGCCTTTCGCTCCCTGTATTTTACCCCTGCCACCTTTAGAATTCGAAAGAGAGTATTCCAGTCAACATTGTAAAAGCTTTCTCTAAGTCTACAAATGCTAGAAACGTAGGTTTGCCTTTCCTTAACCTTCCTTCTAAGATAAGTCGTAAGGTCAGTATTGCCTCACGTGTTCCAGTATTTCTACGGAATCCAAACTGATCTTCCCCGAGTTCGGCTTCTACTAGTTTTTCCATTCGTCTGTAAAGAATTCGTGTTAGTATTTTGCAGCTGTGGCTTATTAAGCTGATTGTTCGGTAATTCTCACATCTGTCAACACCTGCTTTCTTTGGGATTGGAATTATTATATTCTTCTTGAAGTCTGAGGGTATTTCGCCTGTTTCATACATCTTGCTCACCAGATGGTAGAGTTTTGTCAGGACTGGCTCTCCCAAGGCCATCAGTAGTTCCAATGCAATGTTGTCTACTCCGGGGGCCTTGTTTCGACTCAGGTCTTTCAGTGCTCTGTCAAACTCTTCACGCAGTATCGTATCTCCCATTTCATCTTCATCTACATCCTCTTCCATTTCCATAATATTGTCCTCAAGAACATCGCCCTTGTATAGACCCTCTATATACTCCTTCCACCTTTCTGCTTTCCCTTCTTTGCTTAGAACCATTAGATGTCGTTATTTATTCAAGTTCCTATCTGCCTGGACGCGGTACGGCAGTTGTTCTTCAGAGTTGTGCCGGATAACGGAAATGGTAGGCCCGGCTCTTTCTGACCGCTACCTGGGGATAGGTGGTGTGTGCATGCATGCGAACCGGATGCCTTCTGGGCTATAACGTGAAAGGCGCCCGAGAATGCAGCCGAGAGCGCTGCGCACGGTTTCCTGGATTATACTGGTTGGCCTTCTGCAGCCCAACTGAGAGGGGTATGGTGCGGCGCGGGTGCTCTCTCCGTGTGTGGGGCTCTTGGCTTTAAAGTGTGTGCCTGCCTCTGATGATGGCAATCAAATGGTTCAAATGGCTCTGAGCACTATGGGACTTAACATCTATGGTCATCAGTCCCCTAGAACTTAGAACTACTTAAACCTAACTAACCTAAGGACAGCACACAACACCCAGTCATCACGAGGCAGAGAAAATCCCTGACCCCGCCGGGAATCGAACCCGGGAACCCGGGCGTGGGAAGCGAGAACGCTACCTCTGAGCACTATGGGACTTAACATCTATGGTCATCAGTCGCCTAGAACTAAGAACTAGTTAAACCTAACTAACCTAAGGACAGCACACAACACCCAGTCATCACGAGGCAGGGAAAATCCCTGACCCCGCCGGGAATCGAACCCGGGAACCCGGGCGTGGGAAGCGAGAACGCTACCTCTGAGCACTATGGGACTTAACATCTATGGTCATCAGTCTCCTAGAACTTAGAACTAGTTAAACCTAACTAACCTAAGGACAGCACACAACACCCAGTCATCACGAGGCAGGGAAAATCCCTGACCCCGCCGGGAATCGAACCCGGGAACCCGGGCGTGGGAAGCGAGAACGCTACCTCTGAGCACTATGGGACTTAACATCTATGGTCATCAGTCCCCTAGAACTTAGAACTAGTTAAACCTAACTAACCTAAGGACAGCACACAACACCCAGTCATCACGAGGCAGGGAAAATCCCTGACCTCGCCGGGAATCGAACCCGGGAACCCGGGCGTGGGAAGCGAGAACGCTACCGCACGACCACGAGCTGCGGACTGATGGCAATCGATCCGTCGGGTAGGTACGTCACATACGTTGTCTTCAAATTGTACATTTCAAATAGTGTAAAACTAGCTGACCCGGCGAACTCTGTTCCGCCTTAAAGCCAACAAATAATCAGATTTTGGATGTTAAGTGTCGTGGACTGACAAGGCAGCCAGTCCACAGCGACGGGTAACCGAAATGCACGCTTTACTCACACCGGCTGGCGTGAGGTCTGAAACAGGATACGTGATGAATGCTATAAAGAAAAGTACGTAGCTGATGCTATACTTAACTTTAATCCATCATTGTGGTACATCGCTCTTGACGATACAAATGAGACACTTTAAATATGGTTAATGGCGCCTTGCTAGGTCGTAGCCATGGACTTAGCTGAAGGCTATTCTAACTGTCTCTCGGCAAATGAGAGAAAGGCTTCGTCAGTGTAGTCGCTAGCAAAGTCGTCGTACAACTGGGGTTGAGTGCTAGCCCGTCTTTCTAGACCTGCCGTGTGGTGGCGCTTGGTCTGCAATTACTGACAGTGGCGACACGCGGGTCCGACATGTACTAATGGACCGCGGCCGATTTAAAGCTACCACCTAGCAAGTGTGGTGTCTGGCGGTGACACCACATTAAGTTCAATTTTTCATTAGGAAATACAAATAAAAAAATTAAGTATTTTAATGATTCTTTATTCTTTATGTCCTTTGGTGCATAGCTTCCATTCTTCAATTAAGTACCTTGTGATACACGACATTTTTTGTTTTATTATCAGGCGCAAGAACAAACAACGCAGATGGTCTTCCGACCCGTGAACATGCCACATGTAATTGACCACGTGAAAAACATGGATATTCCAGATTTAAACCACAAACTTTCAAGGATTGGCCTTGTGATTTGTTAATGGTCATGGCGAATGCAAGACGGATCGGAAATTGAAATCCTTTAAACTGAAAGTTACAGAAATTGTGAGGAAATGAAATCAGTCCGCTCGATTCTTCGACAGGTACTCGACCATTACCGATAGTCAGCTATTGCTCAGAGAAATCTTCAACAGATGTATCATTAAGCAATGCAACTCTCATGTTTGTTGTCAGCTGAAGTTTCTTCACATAGCGCCATAGATTCGATTATATCAGACAAGCATTTATTTCGCCTGCAGCCGTTGATCTTGGAAGTCGCCAGACAGTAAAACCATTGCTCCTCCAAAACATCTCGAGTCATTGCGTAGATCTTTCAATGTTCGGTTAAGTGCCTGTAATGGGCTTGAATTGAACATCCCGGGGGCTGCACCTGTTATTAGTACACCGGCATCTCACATTTGCAATGGCTTATCTCACGGTTACATTAACTTTTGATTTCGTAATTTTAATTATTTAAATATGTTACCTGGACAAATGTGTTCCCGAAATTTCATTACTGTACATTAATTAATTGTTGATCTTCAGGTGTTTTTTCCGTTACTGTATTTAAATTGAAATGAACAAAAAAAGACCGAACTGGGACTGGAAACAGTGATCAGCAGTCTCGAGCGTTACCGATTTTTTTCCCCATCTTAATGCATTTTGCGCCTTACGGAAATGCTCGTAGAACATACATTTTTGTTTATGAATTTTCTTCGGTTTGTTCAAATGTTTCAAATGGCTCTAAGCAGTATGGGACTTAACATCTGAGGTCATCAGTCCCCTAGACTTAGAACTACTTAAACCTAACTATGGACATCACACACACCCATGTCCAAGGCAGGATTCGAACCTATGACCGTAGCAGCACTGCGGTTCCGGACTGAAGCGCCTAGAACCGTTTGGTCACAACGGCCGGAGAAATTTGGAAATTTGTTGTAAGTTCCTATTGGACCAAACTGCTCAGGTCATCGGTTCCTAGGCTTACACACTACTTAATCTAACTTTAACTAACTTACGCTAAGGACAATACACACACACCCATGCCCGAGGAAGGACACGAACCTCCGACGGGGGGAGCCTCGCGAACCGTGGCAAACCGCCTCAGACAGCGCTGCTACCCCGTGTGGCGCGTAGGCTGGGAATCGAACTCAACCGCTGTCGTGGCCTATGTGCATTGTACCACAGTGCTACACTTTCTATCGAAAAAAATCGACCTCATTTTAGGTTACTAAACACACTCTGAGGACTTCCAAATTTTAAATGTCGATTTTCTAGAGAATTTTAGAGTTGCATATGACGGCTGTGTGAGACTGATATTTGAATTCTGAACTTGATGTGCCATAAATACAAAAAATACAAAAATACAAAAATCCGTTTGCCGAGTGGTTGCCTCGTAAGTGGCGTGACGAGAGGTATCGCCGCTGCAGTATCCGTGTGACCTGCTCGGGCCCAACGGCCGGCTTTCTCTGGACGTCATCGTCTGCAGCAGGAGACAGGGAGACAGAGCCAGGGAGGACACGCGCCTCAAGTAGGCTGCCCGTATCCGATTGCGGCGGAGCCCGCGGGACCGCTTCGACTGCATCTGCGGTCGGACTTCATCGTCCAGCCGGATCCTCTCCGCGTCCTGGAGAAGGCAGAGGCAGCGCTGCCGGCGGCAGAGTCGCCCACAACCGCGCAGGCAGGCGGAGCTACGGGTCCGGCACTGTGCACCGGACACCCGGCTAAGCGGCCCCCAGGAAGATCTTACTTTCGGGCTTAGGTGAACGGAGAATTAGTTGGTGTTTCAAGTTTGTTTCTGTGGTAAGTATTAAAAAATTCAAATTCTAAAGGTGGCAGGGGTAAAATACAGGGTGCGAAAGGCTATTTACAATTTGCACAGAAACCAGATGGCAGTTATAAGAGTCGAGCGACATGAAAGGGAAGCAGTGGTTGGGAAGGGAGTAAGACAGGGTTGCAGCCTCTCCCCGATGTTATTCAATATGTATATTGAGCAAGCAGTAAAGGAAACAAAAGAAAAATTCCGAGTAGGTATTAAAATCCATGGAGAAGAAATAAAAACTTTGAGGTTCGCCGATGACATTGTAATTCTGTCAGAGACAGCAAAGGACTTGGAAGAGCAGTGGAACGGAATGGATAGTGTCTTGAAGGGAGGATATAAGATGAACATCAACAAAAACAAAACGAGAATAATGGAATGTAGACGAATTAAGTCGGGTGATGCTGAGGGAATTAGATTACGAAATGAGACACTTAAAGTAGTAAAGGAGTTTTGCTATTTGGGGAGCAAAATAACTGATGATGGTCGAAGTAGAGAGGATATAAAATGTAGACTGGCAATGGCAAGGAAAGCGTTCCTGAAGAAGAGAAATTTGTTAACATCGAGTATAGATTTAAGTGTCAGGAAGTCATTTCTGAAATTATTTGTATGGAGTGTAGCCATATATGGAAGTGAAACATGGACGGTAAATAGTTTGGACAAGAAGAGAATGGAAGTTTTCGAAATGTGGTGCTACAGAAGAATGCTGAAGATTAGATGGGTAGATCACACAACTAATGAGGAAGTATTGAATAGGATTGGGGAGAAGAGAAGTTTGTGGCACAACTTGACCAGAAGAAGGGATCGGTTGGTAGGACATGTTCTGAGACATCAAGGGATCACCAATTTAGTACTGGAGGGCAGCGTGGAGGGTAAAAATCGTAGGGGGAGACCAAGAGATGAATACACTAAGCAGATTCAGAAGGATGTTGGTTGCAGTAGGTACTGGGAGATGAAGAAGCTTGCACAGGATAGAGTAGCATGGAGGGCTGCATCAAACCAGTCTCAGGACTGAAGACCACAACAACAACAACAAATGTAAACATCTTTTTATGGTCTGCAATCGGATATTTATCTTCCAGAGAGATTTCTCCTTTTACAATAAAGCCATTTGGTTTACTTTTTCCTGATTAATCTCGTTGTTGTTGTTTTGGTCTTCAGCCCGAAGACGGGTTTGATACAGCTCTCCATCCTATTCCATCCTGTGCAAGCCTCTTCATCTCCGAAAACCACTGCACCCTACATCTTTCTGTATTTGCTTACTGTATTCATCTCGTGGTCTCCCTCTACGATTTTTACCCCTCCCCCCCTCGACTCCCGCTCTTCCCTCCAATACTAAATTGGCGATCCCTTGATGTCTCAGAATGTGTCCTATCAACTGAGCACTTCTTTCAGCCAGGTTGTGCCACAAATTTCTTGTCTACACAGTTCGCTTTAGTACCTCCTCATTAGTTACATGATATACCCCTCTAATCTTCACCATTCTTATGTGTCGCGATCTTACAAAAGTTTATTTTCTCTTCTTGACTAAACTGTTTCACTTCTGTACATTGCTGCTCTCCAACAAATTTCTTCAGAAAGACTACCTAGTACTTAAGTCTGTATTCGAAGTTAACAAATCTCTCTTTTTCGGAAACACTTTTCTTCCCATCCTACGTTTCATATCCTCTTTACTTTGGCCATCATTAGTTATTTTGCTGCCCAAGTAGCTAAACTCATTTACTACTCTTAAGTGTCTCATTTCCTGATCTTAATTCCCTCAGCATCACATGTTTAATTCGACTACATTTCGTTATCCTTGTTTTGCTTTTGTTGATGTTCATCTTATATCCTCCTTTCAAGACATTGTACATTCCGTTCAACTGCTCTTCCAAGATCTTTGCCGTATTTGACAGAATTACACTATCATCGACAAATCTCAAAAATTTTTATTTCCTCTCCATGAATCCTAATTCCCATTCCAAGTTTTTCTTTGCTTTCTTTTACTGCTTGCTCAATGTACACACTGAATAACATCTAGGATAAATTACAACCCTGTCTCACTGCGTTCTCAACCACTGCTTCGTTTCCATGCCCCTCTAATGTTATAACAGCCGTCTGATATCTGTACAACTTGTAAACAGCCTTTCGCTCTCTTCCACGTATACAACCTTCTTTCACGATTTTTAAACAAAATGTTAACGATGATTAAATTATGCTGTGTGCTAAAATCTTCCTCTTTCATTCGTTTCCCCCAGTCCATGTTCACCCACTATCTTTCCTTCTCTTCCTTTTCCTACTATGGATTTCCAGTCTCCCATCACAATCAAATTTTCGTCTCCCTTAACTATGAGTAACTTCTTTTATATCATACATTTCTTTAATCTCTTCATCACCTGCGGAACTAGTTCCCATATAAACGTGTACTGCTGTGATAGGTGTGGGCTTCGTATCTGTCTTGGCTACGATAATGCGTTCACTGTGACGTTCGGGACCATTTTACGTCCGGAATATTTTACCCAAGAGGATGCCATCACCATTTAACCCAACAGTAAATGCGGCTGTACTTTCCCCTTGCTCTCAGCCATTCAAAAAAAAAAAAATGGTTCAAATGGCTCTGAGCACTATGCGACTTAACTTCTGAGGTCATCAGTCGCCTAGAACTGAGAACTAATTAAACCTAACTAACCTAAGGACATCACACACATCCATGCCCGAGGCAGGATTCGAACCTGCGACCGTAGCAGTCCCGCGGTTCCTTCCATTTCTCTTCAACTGTACTGCCTACTGCGCTATTCCTTATTACTGTATCTATAGCGTTAGAGAACTTCAAACGTATCTCGTCATTCCTTAGTACTTCCGTATCCCACTTCTTTGCGTATTGCTTCTTCCTGACTAATGTCTTGGACTTCAGCCTACTCTTTATCACTACTATATTGTGATCTGAGTCTATATCGGCTCCTGGGTACGCCTTACAATCCAGTATCTGATTTCGGAATCTCTGTCTGACCATGATGTAATCTAATTGAAATCTTCCCGTATCTCCCGGCCTTTTCCAATTATACCTCCTCCTCTTGTGATTTTTGAACAGGGTATTCGCTATTACCAGCTGAAACTTGTTACAGAACTCAATTAGTCTCTCTCCTCTTTCATTCCTTGTCCCAAGCCCATATTCTCCTGTAACCTTTTCTTTTACTGCTTCCCCTACAACTGCATTCCAGTCGCCCATGGCTATTAGATTTTCGTACCCCTTTACATACTGCATTGCCCTTTCAATATCCTCATACACTTTCTCTATCTGTTCATCTTCAGCTTGCGACGTCGGCATGTATACCTGAACTATCGTTGTCGGTGTTGGTCTGCTGTCGATTCTGGTTAGAACAACCCGGTCACTGAACTGTTCACAGTAACACACCCTCTGCGCTACCTTCCTATTCATAACGAATCCTACACCTGTTATACCATTTTCTGCTGCTGTTGATATTACCCGATACTCATCTGACCAGAAATCCTTGTCTTCCTTCCACTTCACTTCACTGACCCCTACTATATCTATATTGAGCCTTTGCATTTCTCTTTTCAGATTTTCTAGTTTCCCTACCACGTTCAAGCTTCTGACATTCCACGCCCCGACTCGTAGAACGTTATCCTTTCGTAGATTATTCAATCTTTTTCTCATGGTAACCTCCCACTTGTCAGTCCCCTCCCGGAGATCCGAATGGGGGACTATTCCGAAATCTTTTGCGAATGGAGAGATCATCATGACACTTCTTCAATTACAGGCCACATGTCCTGTGGATACACGTTACGTGTCTTTAATGCAGTGGTTTCCATTGCCTTCTGCATCCTCATGTCGTTGATCATTGCTGATTCTTCCGCCTTAAGGGGCAATTTCCCACCCCTAGGGCAAGAGATGCCCTGAACCTCTATCCGCTCCTCCGCCCTCTTGGACAAGGCCGTTGGCAGAATGAGGGTGACTTCTTATGCCGGAAGTCTTCGGCCGCCAATTCTGATTATTTATCAAAATTTAGGCAGTGGCGGGGATCGAACCCGGGTCCGAAGACGTTTTGATTATGAATCAAAGACGCTACCCCTAGACCACGGGCCCTCCACAAGTTTTTAACTGGTGCTCCAGGTGGTCAGCATAGGCACCGTCTGTGACGTGGCATACGTCAGTACGTGAGTGCGACGTGCGTGCGTACGCAACGACGGCAGCCCGCTTTGGCAATCTGTCAACTAGGCTGCCTATCTGCAGGAGCCAATTACATCGATGCCACAGCACTGAGCGGATGATTTGTGTACGTTTTCTGACGTGCCTGCCCCCCTAGTAGTGCACTCTACAACTACTCCACGTCTTTTCAGTCTTCTGACTGATTTGATCCAGTCCACCACGACTTCTTCTCTTGTGCCAACCTTCTGATCTCGTAGTAGCAATTGCAACCTAAGTTTTCCATTATTTCCTGGATGTATACCATTCTCTGTCTCCTCTATACTTTTTACCTTCTGCAGCTCCCTCTGGTACCATGGAAGCTATTCGCTGACGTCTTAAAAGTTGTTCTAGCATTCTATCCTTTCTTCTTGTCAGTGTTTTCCAAGTATTCCTTTCCTCGGCGATTCTTCGGAGAACCTCCTCATTCCTTACCTTATCAGTCCACCTAATTTTCAACATTCTTCTGCAGCACCAAATCGCAAATGCTTCTCATCTCTTCTGTCCCGGCTTTCTCACAGTCCATGTTTCACTACCTGTCTCATAACGTTTTAAATTCCAGCACTTCGTTCTTGCTCTTCTTCTCCTATTGTTTCCTCTTGGTTCTTGTACATGTTGTATATTACCTGTATTTACCTATAGCTTATCCATATTTTTCTCAGAGTTTTGAACGTTTTGCTCCATTTGATATTATCGACAAATCCTATGAATGTGTCTCGACTTTTCTTTCCATTATGTCAGAACAGAGTCTCTGGTGCCTTTATCTTTCCTGAAGCCAAACCGATCATCATCTAACGATCCTCATTTTTCGTTTCCGTTCTTCTGTGCATTATTCTTGTCAGCAACTTGGATGCATGAGCTGTTAAGCTGTTTGTGCTATAATTCCCGCACCTGTCGGCTCTTGAAATCTTGGAAATTGTGAAGATGACGTTTTTCCGAAAATCTGATAGTATATCATCGCCAGTCCCATACATTCCACACACCAATGAGAATAATGTTTTCTTTTTCGCTTCCCCCAGTGATATCAGAAATTCTGATGGAAAGTTACCAATCCTTCTGCCTTATTTAAATGTTCCACAGCTCTTTTAAATTCTGGTTCTAATACTGGATCCCCTATCTCTTCTCTATCGACTCCTTTTTCTTCTTGTATCACGCCATCATTTACTCTTTTCACCTATCGGCTCTCTTCTCTGCATTTAACAGCGGAATTCTCAGTGCAGTCGTACTGCTGCCGCCTTTGATTTTAATTCCACTGAAGGTTGTTTTGATTTTTCTGTATGCTGACTCGTTCCCTCCTATAATTAATTCTTTTATGATTTCTCTGTCCACTCGTACGCGTCATTTCTCTGCATGTCTTATAATATTTTGCGTAGTCATCTTCGGGATCGCCAGAGCTACTTACCAATAACCGTGTACGTTGTGCGACTTGAATTCACCGCGTTAAGTGCCACAGCTCGTTACATCCACCACGTAAGTAGACCTGCAATACGACCTCCACCAGACATGACTCCACAGCTTATCGTACACAGAGAAAGAACGGCCACGTGCCATAAGAGATAGGAACGTCGAAGCACGGACTCCTCGTTATTTCCTGGATGGCACCAAGACCGCAACATATACTTAAGCTTCAAAGCACGACGTGAAGCAAAGTATCTCTCAGACGAAATCAGCTTTGCAAAGTTTGTGTGTAGGTTTAAATAGTGCCTAGCCTGCTTATTTTTGCAGACCGCTAGATACCTTTCACGTCTGAGTGAAGTTAGGTGTGGTCAGCCTTGGAGAAGTTGCCCAGCCACATACTTTCTCCAGTGCTGCTTATACGTAGACTGTATATTGGAAATTATCAAATGGTTCAAATGTCTCTAAGCACTTACGGGACTTAACATCTGAGGTCATCAGTCCCCTAGCCTTAGAACTACTTAAACCTAGCTAACCTAAGGACATCACACACATCCATGCCCGAGGCAAGATTCGAACCTGCGACCGTAGCAGCAGCGAGGTTTCGGACTGAAGGGCCTAGAACTGCTCGGCCACAGCGGACGGCTTGGAAATTATCACGTAATTACAAACATATTTATATGAGCTTATAGGTACGGATTGGTTTGCGTTACCTAATGGTTGCTGTTATCGGGCGCTTCCTAATTCATTCAAGATGGATTTTTATTTGTCGATGTAAACTGCCTGTGTGATGCAATGACTCAGCCGCTTATATAAGCGTACAGGCAACGTACTGTGATTCCGATGCGGGTATATAAGCACCGACATGTAAGCAAGGAAGTAGTGTGGCATTTTTATCTTTATGACGTGCGTGTTGGAAGTGCGGGAACTTGATTATGGCAACATTATTGCCAGATGCGTCCAAGCAGGACCAACGTGCTGTTATTCTTTTCTTGGCTACTGAAGGACAAACACCGATAGACATCCATCGCAGAATGAAAAATTCTGGCCAACATGTCTCTCGAAAACCACCATTGTGTAACGGCGCGACAAGTTCCGTGCGACAAGGGGTGCTGCTGCTAGTTCATGACAACGCACTTCCCCATATCACAAATATTGAAACGCAGGAGCTATGCCAACTCAAGTGGGTGGCACTCGAGCACCCGCCCTGAAGTCCTAATCTTTCCCCATGTGGTTATCACGTCTTTGGTCCCTCAAAAAGGGCCTTGAAGAAACTTCCTGGCAGATTAAAACTGTGTGCCGGACCGAGACTCAAACTCGGGACCTTTGCCTTTCGCGGGCAAGTGCTCTACCATCTGAGCTACAAAAGCAAGACTCACGACCCGTCCTCACAGCTCAAACTCCTCCAGTACCTCGTCTGCTACCTTCCAAACCTCACAGAAACTGTTCTGCGAACCTAAGAGAACTAGCACTCCTGGAAGAAAGGATATTGCGGAGACATGGCTTAGTTACAGCCTGGGGGATGTTTCCAGAGTGACATTTTCACTCTGCAGCGGAGTGTGCGCTGATATGAAACTTCCCGGCAGATTAAAACTGTGTGCCGGACGGAGACTGAGATGCTAGAGCACTTGTCCGCGAAAGGCAAAGGTCCCGAGTTCGAGTCTCGGTCCGGCACACAGTTTTAATCTACCAGGAAGTTTCATATCAGCGCACACTCCGCTGCAGAGTGAAAATATCATTCGAGGCCTTGAAGGATCGACGATTCCTGTCGGACGAAGATGTGTAGAAGGCAGTGACGGACTTCTTGACCCATCAGGACACGGTGTTTTGCGAACAAGCGTCTTCAACCTGGTGCGGCGGTGGGGTGACTGCATCAATGCCTACGGCGATTTTGCTCTATTGGCACATCGATTCTGGACCGTATGGCATCCGAACGGATACTTTTTGATCGTCCCATACGCGTATATGACAGCTTTTCTGCAGTTTATACGAGACAGATATTTCACTTCTCATTCGAGAAATAATAACAATCTAGTGAAGTACTCACATATTCTTTGAAATTTTCCCAGCGAATCAACTGTACAAAAAGATTATATCGTGCTTATATAGCGCACTATATAAGCTGGAGCGGAGAACGTCTTCGTCAGTCCTCGTTCGGCTCACCTGAAGATGGCTGGCAGTTGTCCAGCCGAAATATCGTACAATGAAGTTTACGACGACCGGCTGCAAGCCCGAAATCTTTTTGAATATTCACATATTATTCGCAGAACATGAGACGATTAAGTTTTACAGCGCTTCTGCATAGTCATTACAAAATACAGAAAAATAGTAACCTCTATGTTAACATTTTATTTCTTTCTTCTGTGGTATGGGTAATGTGTCTCGCAACGTGTTTCTGCACTTAAATAAATTAAAATTATTTTACTCTGTATTGTTTTTAGCCGCGCGGGATTAGCCGAGCGGTATAAGGCGCTGCAGTCATGGACTGTGCGGCTGGTCCCGGCGGAGGTTCGAGTCCTCCCTCGGGCATGGGTGTGTGTGTGTTTGTCCTTAGGATAATTTAGATTAAGTAGTGTGTAAGCTTAGGGACTGATGACCTTAGCAGTTAAGTCCCATAAGATTTCACACGCATTTGAACATTTGAAGCATCGAGGAAACGTAGAAGCTGGGCGGCTGTTGGCTTGCTACTGTCGTGAGCGTCTATGCAAAGTGGTTGAAGAGTACTGAAACCGCGAGTAGACAAGTAGAAGTTGCACATCCATACCTTTTTGCTTTTTATTTGCCGTTGATCGTAAACGTGTCAATGACACAGTACTTGAATTCAGTGTCGCTTCGTCCGAAGTTAAAGGCACCCGCTTAGACTGTGAGCCGCATTATAATTTTCTTTGCTACAATTGCAATTGGTTTTGAGTACCTCGTAGCTCCATCGGCATTACGTTTCTCTTGTTTGGTACTCTTTATATCATATTATGTTATATTATATTATATTACATTATATTATATCGCGAATTGGTTGAAAGGTGGATTTGTTTTGATGAATCAGTATGAAACAAGGGCGCGTTCTCGTGCCAAGCCCCGTGCAAAAATTTTTTTTCTTTCACGAGCAGAAATACCAACATTCCGTGAAACTCAGGTTATTAAGCTAAGATCTGAAACTACTAAATAATATAAGAACACTGCAAGTGTCATTTATAGTTTGTCAGAAGTTGCTCAAGATAGACAAGGTACATTTAGTGACTTTTTGACCAACCATGGTTTGGAGTGAAGTCTCACAAGTACTTTTCTGTAAGGTTCAAAATGGTTCAAATGACTCTGAGCACTATGGGACTTAACTGCTGAGGTCATCAGTCCCCTAGAACTTAGAACTACTGAAGCGCAACTAACCTAAGGACATCACACACATCGATGCCCGAGACAGGATTCGAACCTGCGACCGTAGCGGTCGCGCGGCTCCCGACTGTAACGCCTAGAACCGCTCGGCCACTCCGGCTGGCTTTTCTGTAAGGGCATTGGATTTTCTCATACCGGGTGTTTACCTGCGACATAATAATTCACTATCCTAGTAATACCACGTTACTTCATTTTCTTTTGGGCAACACCGCTGTTAACAAGCGCTCCTGCTTGAGCATACGCGTTGCGGCAAATGCTGTTGTCCTTCAAATACTGTTCTCTGAGCGACAGTGCTCAACTGCAAGATCGAACTTTCCTGTGCTTAAGAGTGCACAGAGCGCAGGAAGGCATTAGCGATGTGAACAGTGATGTAAATATATTTATAAATAGACGTGAGCAATTACCTTCTCCTTCTGTTGTTTACGCGCATATAATTACCATTCACTTGGAACTAAACGACAACTGCTGTCACTCGAAGCATGAAATTTTCATCTGTAATAAATTTTCTGGCGTCTTCTGACAACTGCAAAATGAACACGACGAAATTATTCTTCTCGGCAAATACAAAGCTTTTAGCAAAATCGAATCATTCACCAGTTTTTTTTTTTTGTGAATTAACTGTAGTAAGAAGTACCAGATAGCTGACTGACACGCGGAACGACTTTGAAATGCTTATTTTATTCCTGTGGTACATTCACGACTCAGTGTGAACATGTCTGACTTTCTTATCAGGATTCCGGGCTTCAGTCGATAGAAACGGAACCGTCATAGCATCGCTTTGTTCTCGTCTGCTTGTCCGTCCGTCTGTCTGTCTGTCTGTCTATCTGACTGTTAAAAACTCTTCTTCTCAGGCGCTGGTACACATATCAAGTTGAAATTTATGTCGCAAACTGACGTCTATGGCTTCTTGGCGGTGTAAAAAATTGTAGCTTCTAAGTCAATGAAATGAAAAGATACCGCCATTTACGTCATATTTTAATAGTCGCAGACTCACTCATCAAAACATATAAGATACTTTCCGTTAGCTTAGAATCAGGAAATGTGGCAAAAAGGTAGGTTTCACAGTACAACCAATGTAAAAAAAAAAAAAAAAACGGGAAACTGTAAATTGGTAATTATACCACACGAAAAATTTTGTTATCGTTTCTTGTCTGAGTCTCTGCTGTTCGTCAGTCTGTTGAGACCCCTTGTTGACATTTCTGTCACGTAATAAGGCCTATAGAAGCTTAGCGGTGTAATAAATGTAAGTTTCTAAATAAATATAACCAAAAGCTACGGCCATGTAGGTTACATATTTTCATGCTCGCAAATTCACTCATCAAAACCTGTAGCGTATTTCCTGTTCATCTACAAAGAAATTTGCCGCGCGGAATAGCCGCGCGGTCCGAGGCGTCTTGCCACGGTCCGCGCGGCTACTCCCGCCGGAGGTTCGAGTCCTCCCTCGGGCATGGGTGTGTGTGTTGTCCATAGCGTAAGTTAAGTTAGATTAAGTTGTGTGTAAGCTAAAGGGACCGATGACCCACGCAGTTTAGTCCCATAAGACCTTACCACAAATTAAAATTACAAAAAAAAAAAATTGGTAAGAAGTAACATTTCGCAATACAAGTGAAGGAAAAAATACGAAAATTGTTAGTTTGTCATTACATCACACGAAAAAAGTATTTTTGTCATTTATTGTCCGACGTCTAACTTGAAATTTAAAAAAATCAGTAGCTCTGCATTCCGGCTAACTGTGTCGCAATGGTAAAAATCAAAGATCAGGCAAGGAATGACTTTATTGCTCATACGACGTGTTTCGGAATTTATCCATCAACAGATATCCAGGAGCGATTACTGCACGCAGATACGGCGTTTCAAGCTGTACGTGAAACAAACACTGGCAGTCTAGCAACGAAGTCATTCCTTGCCTCATGTCCGGGTTATCCCAATGTGATTATCATGGCTTCGGTCCCATAAAAAGGGGTCGGCGATTCCTGTAGGACGGTGATGTGTAACGAGCAGTTACGGACTTTTCCACGCAGCTGGACACGGTGTTTACCAAACGGGCATCTGGAACCTACTGCGTCGCTGGGATGATTCCCTCAACAATCGCGGCAGTTTTGCCTGATTCGTCATACCGATTCTGGACTGTACGATCTTAGAACGCAAACTTTTAGATCGCCCCTTATAGGTCATTATTATTACTTCGAATTTCCTCGGAATGAGGAACGGTTTATGTTATCACATGAAAATTGGAAAAAGTACGACCTGTTCTTAAAAACCCTCGCACCAGGTCTCTAAATATGCAATAAATGAAAATATCTGAGCGGATCAAACAAGTGGGTAAAACGATGCCACCGTATAAGCGAAATAACACAAGTCAGCGCGAACTGGCGCAGCGCTAGGTTCAAAGTGTCATGAAATAATGAATGGACATCGAGTTGAAAGGCAGCTAGAGATTTGGTGTGGCACTGAAGTAAGGGACTTATCTGCTAAGGTCATCAGTCCCTTAGCTTACACACTACTTAACCTAAATTATCCTAAGGACAAACACACACACCCATGCCCGAGGGAGGACTCGAACCTCCGCCGGGACCAGCCACACAGTCCGTGACTGCTGCGCCCCAGACCGCTCGGGTAATCCCGCGCGGCTAAAGGTGTGAGGAAGGTTCGTGAGCGGTGCCTCCGCGAAAAGCAACCTCTCCGGTTCGATTCCCGGTGCAGCGCGCAGTCTTACTCTGCCAGGAAGTCGCAGAGCAGCGCTCCTCGCGCTACAGAATGAAAGACGCTCCTAATGACAATGGGGCACAGCACGGAAATACCGCAGCCCCGCTAGCCTTCCCTCTCATTATGTAGGGTAGAGAAAGGCGAGAATTTATTTGTCCAGTATTCATTCGGGTAAATAAAGACAAATGGACTGAATATTTTAACAGCCGGTCTCGCGACTCGTAAATGAAGCCGAGCGGAACAAATTGCGCGAGGCGAGGAGAAAGGTGCAGTAGTACAATAAGAACTGAGCTAGTTAACAGGCATTACCGCCCAGCAGAGGGACGAACAGTAATGAGAATGTGTAAATGTTGTGCTCGGCGGGCGGAACCCGGCTGCAAAAAGTTGCGACGCGGCGCCCGCGGCGCTTTTGTTTCCTTCCTTGGGCCGCGTACCGAGTCGGAGCATTCTCTACCCGTCTGGCGCATATGCAGCCAGCAGCAGCGGCGGCGGCGGCGGCGGCGGCTTTCTGCAGACCGCTCTCCTCTTGCGCAAGGTCGCGGCTACGTTTCCCACGCCGTCCGGTAACGAGCCGCTTCCGCCGCATAGACCGTTTCGCAACGGAATATTGCGGCGCGGAGGGTGGCGCCGAGGAAAACCGCCTGTCGCCCCGCCTGTCGCAGCCGCGATACCATCTGGGCGGCGGTACAGCGAGTAGCGGCCGTTCCGGGCAGGCGCTGCCGAGCGAGACGCGTGCCGTGGCCTGCGCTGCTCTGCTTGCGAGTCATTGGCCGGGCAGCCGCTGTGCACAGTGGACGTCCGCCGCGCTCCCGACACCCCTCTGCGGGCTCCTCTGCCTCAAGCGTCGCTGGAGCGTCCCGTGGTCAGCACGGTGCTCGCCCGATTGCTGCTTCAGAATTTTCGAACACTCGCTTTATTTGTTCATGAGACCCAGAAAATATTAGAGACAGGTTCCCAGGTGCCGGCCGCGGTGGTCTAGCGGTTCTGGCGCTGCAGTCCGGAACCGCGGGACTGCTACGGTCGCAGGTTCGAATCCTGCCTCGGGCATGGGTGTGTGTGATGTCCTTAGGTTAGTTAGGTTTAAGTAGTTCTAAGTTCTAGGGGACTTATGACCTAAGATATTGAGTCCCATAGTGCTCAGAACCATTTGAACCATTTTTTTTTTTTTTTGCTCCCAGGTAGATGGTATTTTCCTTGACTTCCGGAAGGCGTTCGATACAGTTCCGCACTGTCGCCTGATAGACAAAGTAAGAGCATACGGAATATCAGACCAGCTGTGTGGCTGGATTGAAGAGTTTTTAGCAAACAGAACACAGCATGTTGTTCTCAATGGAGAGACGTCTACAGACGTTAAAATAACCTCTGGCGTGCCACAGGGGAGTGTTATGGGACCATTGCTTTTCACAATATACACTACTGGCCATTAAAATTGCTACGCCATGAAGATGATGTCCTACAGACGTGAAATTTAACTGACAGGAAGAGGACGCTGTGATATGCAAATGTTTCCTTTACAGAGCATTCACATAAGATTGGCGCCGGTGGCGACACCTACAACGTGCTGACATGAGGAAAGATTCCAACCGATTTCTCAGATGCAAACAGCAGTTGATCGGCTTTGCCTGGTGAAACGTTGTTGTGATGCCTCGTCTAAGGAGGAGAAATGCGTACCATCACGTTTCCGACTTTGATAAAGGTCGGATTGTAGTCTATCGCGATTTCGGTTTATCGTATCGCGACATTGCTGCCCGCGTTGGTCGAGATCCAATGACTGTTAGCAGAATATGGAGTCGGTGGGTTCAGGAGGGTAATACGGAGCGCCGTCTGGATCCCAAAGGCCTCGTATCACTAGCAGTCGAGATGACAGGCATCTTATCCGCATGACTGTAACGGATCGTGCAGCCATGTCCCGATCCCTGAATCAACAGATGGGGACGTTTGCAAGACAACAACCATCTGCACCAACAGTTCGACGACGTTTGCAGCAGCATGGACTATCAGCTCGGAGACCATGGCTGCGGTTACCCTTGGCGCTGCATCACAGACAGGAGCGCCTGCTATGGTCTACTCAACGACGAACTTGGATGCACGAATGGCAAAACGTCATTTTTTCGGATAAATCCAGGTTCTGTTTACAGCATCATGATGGTCGCATCCATGTTTGGAGACATCGCGGTGAACGCACATTGGAAGCGTGTATTCGTCATCGCCATACTGGCATATCACCCGGCGTGATGGTATGGGGTGCCATTGGTTACACGTCTCGGTCACCTCTTGTTCGCATTGACGGCACTTTGAACAGTGGACGTTACATTTCAGATGTGTTACGACCCGTGGCTCTACCCTTCATGCGATCCCTGCGAAACCCTACATTTCAGCAGGATAATGCACGACCGCATGTTGCAGGTCCTGTAACGGCCTTTCTGGATACAGAAAATGTTCGACTGCTGCCCTGGCCAGCACATTCTCCAGATCTCTCACCAATTGCAAACGTCTGGCCAATGGTGGCCGAGCAACTACCTCGTCACAATACGCCAGTCACTACTGTTGATGAACTGTGGTATCGTATTGAAGCTGCATGGGCAGCTGTACCTGTACACGCCATCCAAGCTCTGTTTGACTCAATGCCCAGGCGTATGAAGGCCGATATTACTGCCAGAGGTGGTTGCTCTGGGTACTGATTTCTCAGGATCTATGCACCCAAATTCCGTGAAAATGTAATCACATGTCCGTTCTATTATAATATATTTGTCTAATGAATAGCTCTTTATCATCTGCATTTCTTGTTGTTGTAGCAATTCTAATGGCCAGCAGTGTATATAAATGTCTTAGTAGATAGTGTCGGATGTTCCACGCGGCTTTTCGCGGATGATGCTGTAGTATACAGAGAAGTTGCGGCATTAGAAAATTGTAGCGAAATGCAGGAAGATCTGCAGCGGATGGGCACTTGGTGCAGGGAGTGGCAACTGACCCTTAATATAGACAAATGTAATGTATTGCGAATACATAGAAAGAAGGATCCTTTATTGTATGATTACATGATACCGGAACAAACACTGGTAGCAGTTACTTCTGTAAAATGTCTGGGAGTATGCGTGCGGAACGATTTGAAGTGATGAAGGGACAGGATGATAGGACATCTGCTAAGACATGAGGGAATGACTTCCATGGTACTAGAGGGAGCTGTAGAGGGCAAAAACTGTAGAGGAAGGCAGAGATTGGAATACGTCGAGCAAATAATTGAGGACGTAGGTTGCAAGTGCTACTCTGAAATGAAGAGTGAAGAGGTTAGCACAGGAAAGGAATTCGTGGCGGGCCGCATCAAACCAGTCAGTAGACTGATAAAAAAAAAAAAAAAAAAAAGATCACGTAACTAATGAGGAAGTATTGAATAGGATTGGGGAGAAGAGAAGTTTGTGGCACAACTTGACTAGAAAAAGGGATCGGTTGGTAGGACATGTTCCGAGGCATCTAGGGATCTCCAGTTTAGTATTGGAGGGCAGCGTGGAGGGTAAAAATCGTAGAGGGAGACCAAGAAATGAATACACTAAGCAGATTCAGAAGGGTGTAGGCTGCAGTAGGTACTGGGAGATGAAGAAGCTTGCACAGGATAGAGTAGCATGGAGAGCTGCATCAAACCAGTCTCTGGACTGAAGACGACAACAACGATCATATAAAATTAATTGTCGGTAAGGCGGGTACCAGGCTGAGATTCATTGGGAGAGTCCTTAGAAAATGTAGTCCATCAACAAAGGAGGTGGCTTTCAAAACCTATACTTGAGTATTGCTCATCAGTGTGGGGTCCGTACCAGATCAGGTTGACGGAGGAGATAGGGAAGATCCAAAGAAGAGCGCCGCGTTTCGCCACAGGGTTATTTGGTAACCGTGATAGCGTTACGGAGATGTTTAGCAAACTCAAGTGGGAGACTCTGCAAGAGAGGCGTTCTGCATCGAGGTGTAGCTTGCTCGCCAGGTTTCGAGAGGTTGTGTTTCTGGATGAGGTTCAAATGGTTCAGATGGCTCTGAGCACTATGGGACTCAACATCTTAGGTCATAAGTCCCCTAGAACTTAGAACTACTTAAACCTAACTAACCTAAGGACATCACACACACCCATGCCCGAGGCAGGATTCGAACCTGCGACCGTAGCAGTCCCGCGGTTCCGGACTGCAGCGCCAGAACCGCTAGTCTGGATGAGGTATCGAATATATTGCTTCCCCCTACTTATACGTCCCGAGGAGATCACGAATGGAAAATTAGAGAGATTCGAGCGCGCACGTAGGCTTTCCGAGTCGTTCTTCCCGCGAACCATACGCAACTGGAACAGAAAAGGGAGGTAATGACAGTGGCACGTAAAGTGCCCTCCGCCACACACCGTTGGGTGGCTTGCGGAGTATAAATGTAGATGTAGATGTATTATGTTCGTGTATAATGACTTCTCTGGAGACTAGAAATCTACTCTGTAGAAATCAGCATGGATTTCGAAAAAGACGATCGTGTGAAACCCAGCTCGCGCTATTCGTCCACGAGACTCAGAGGGCCATAGACACGGGATCCCAGTTAGATGCCGTGTTTCTTGACTTCCTCAAGGCGTTCGATAGAGTTCCCCACAGTCGTTTAATGAACAAAGTAAGAGCATATGGACTATTAGACCAATTGTGTGACTGGATTGAAGAGTTCCTAGATAACAGAACGCAGTATGTCATTCTCAATGGAGAGAAGTCTTCCGAAGTAAGAATGATTTCAGGTGTGCCGCAGGGGAGTATCATAGGACCGTTGCTATTCACAATATACATAAATGACCTGGTGGATGACATCGGAAGATCACTGAGGCTTTTTGCGGATGATGCTGTGGTATATCGAGAGGTTGTAACAATGGAAAATTGTACTGAAATGCAGGAAGATCTGCAGCGAATTGATGCATAATGCAATGAATGGCAATTGAATCTCAATGTAGACAAGTGTAATGTGCTGCGAATACATAGAAAGAAAGATCGCATATCATTTAGCTACAATATAGCAGGTCAGCAACTGGAAGCAGTTAATTCGATAAATTATCTGGGAGTAGGCATTAGGAGTGATTTAAAATGGAATGATGATATAAAGTTGATCGTCGGTAAAGCAGATGCCAGACTGAGATTCATTGGAAGAATCCTAAGGAAATGCAATCCGAAAACAAAGGAAGTAGATTACAGTACGCTTGTTCGCCCACTGCTTGAATACTGCTCAGCAGTGTAGGATCCGTACCAGATAGGGTTGATAGAAGAGATAGAGAAGATCCAACGGAGAGCAGCGCGCTTCGTTATAGGATCATTTAGTAATCGCGAAAGCGTTATGGAGATGATAGATAAACTCCAGTGGAAGACTCTGCAGGAGAGACGCTCAGTAGCTCGGTACGGGCTTTTGTTGATGTTTCGACAACATACCTTCACCGAGGAGTCAAGCAGTATATTGCTCCCTCCTACGGTTATCTCGCAAAGAGACCATGAGGATAAAATCAGAGAGATTAGAACCCACACAGAGGCATACCGACAATCCTTCTTTCCACGAACAATACGAGACTGGAATAGAAGGGAGAACCGATAGAGGTACTCAAGGTACCCTCCGCCACACACCGTCAGGTGCCTTGTTCACTATCGATGTAGATGTGTACGCGGACAAGGAAAGAAAATTCCCAGATTTTTCCCGGATATCCCGGTTAAAAAATACACTTCTTCCCTGTCGAAAACACACATTTTTCGTGTTAAATGACAGTACACATTCCTTCGAAACTGTAAAACCTATCAAACCTTTGAATGGTTAATGTTTTATACACCACCGGCTTATTAGGTCCATCTACAACACTCCTTACTTCATGGGAATGCGTTGCACAAGAACGATATTTTCTAAATCCGTGGTGGTTATGTATCAATAAGTCATTTTCTTCAAGGTGATTCATAATGTTCGAATACAGTAATGCTCGAAAATCCTACAGCAAATTGAGGTCAGTGATATGGGTTACTCCTATTTCCTTTCTTGAATATTGGTGTGACCTGTGCTACTTTCCAGTCTTTAGGAACAGATCATTCGTCAAGTGAGCGCTTGTGTATGATTGCTAAGAAAGGCGCTATCGTATTTATCCGCTGATACCGGGCACCGACTTTGAAGCGCCATGTCTCCCGCGTGCGGGGATATACATAATGGACGTACGAGTGCCGGCTGTAAACGCAAGGTTGAGTCTAGCCGTGGGTCGTCTCAGATAGTTTAATGGTAGGGCGACCACTCGTGAAAAGCGGAAAATCTGCTTTCGAGTCCCGTTCCGGCACAAATTTTCATTGTAGTCATTTCATTATACAGCTGATGGTCGTCCATATTCGCAACTGCGAATACATTTCATGTATTTCGTAACGGCTGTAGTCGCCGCAATGGATGTTCCTGTAATTATGAGCCGGCCGCTGTGACCGAGCGGTTCTAGGCGCTTCAGTTTGGAACCGCGCGACCGCTACCGTCGCAGGTTCGAATCCTGCCTCGGGCACGGATGTGTGTGATGGCCTTAGATCAGTTAGGTTTAAGTAGTTGTAAGTTTTGAGATGTTAAGTCCCATAGTGCTCCGAGCCATTTGAACCATTTTTTGTAATTCTGAATAACACAGGCACTGCCATATCGTATCGTGTAGTATCGCCACGAGGAGGCTGGTTTATCACGGCTGAAATGCTCCTGCGGGCGAGGCACCACGTGCCAGAGTGCAGCAGGAAAAGTGATTTCAGAACCTACAAAGGCTGCGAGTGTGTAAAAGTGATAAAAGAGATTTGCATAAAAACTCTTCTAGCAGCGTGCTTTGCTGTTCAGATTCTCACGCACCGACCGAAAGCCGCTTTTCTCCGAAACCATGAGCGCGAATTAACTCTGGAAAAATATGTTTTAGGTTAATCTCTAAAGACGAATTGAACGATAAACATAAAATTGCCTAGAATATGCTTGGACCTGAATGAAAAGTGTATACTTCAGAATTACAGTTGGGAAATTTGTAGAAAATTAGTAGCGTTGAGACGAATAGTAAAAAGTGGAAATGTTCAATAAGTGACACAGATGCAATGATATTTTCTTCTCATTTAAAAATATAAAGTTAACTTTTTCCCTCCAAGTTCCAGGAAGTGTGATGTGTACCACACAATTCACGTTTACAGGTGGAAATGGTTCAAATGGCTCTGAGGACTATGGGACTTAACACCTGAGGTCATCAGTCCCGTAGAACTTAGAACTACGTAAACCTAACTAACCTAAGGACATCACACACATCCATGCCCGAGGCAGGATTCGAACCTGCGACCGTAGCGGTCGCGGGGTTCCAAACTGAACCGCCTAGAACTACGTTTACAGGTTTTCATAGTTTTTACCAGAAAAAAAACCGAACGCCCGTTTCTTTAAATGAAAAGTATTTCTACAGTACGTCTGGGACACCTGGAATTCAGAGGAAGAGTGGTGTGTTGGCAATGTACAATTATTACCTGATGGCCGACGTGTCGATCGGCCACACGTACGAGATATAATAAGCTGGCAGACATTCTACAGATTCTCACACCAATCGTGTACAAAAAGCATTAGATGTGACAACTGGTGTGCAGCATTCAAACTATAATCGCAGTGCTATATCGTCTGAAGAAAATTCAAAATTTTGAGAAGCGGGCGGTAAACTTCTTCAGGCTGTTTAAATGTTGCTTCGTGACTGTGCACATGATCCTTAATCTTTCTTGGGGGGGGGGGGGGGGGGGGGAACCGCACACAATAACTAACACACCCAGCTACGACGCAGCTCATGAATCTAACACTTTGTTCCCACATGTTGTTGCTCAGCGGTTTTCAGACGTACATCTGACCCACGGAAGATTAGGTTACATACGATGCACTAAGTGATTTGTCTGCGGAGAGTCGGTGTGGCTTTTGCAACGCAAGAAACGCCGGCTCTAATTGGCCGCGCAGCGTACCGCTGGACTGTCGCTCTCTCGCCCTTCCCTACTTTTTTCCCCTTCCTCGATGTTTAATTAAGATCGCTAGAGGCGAATTAACTGACTTAAGAGTTGCCTGCACTCGAAACAGTAAAGCAAAGCGTGTCGTCTTTAAGTGAGATACGCACGTCCGTCGCTATGAAAAACATGACGTGTGCGTCTGGGAGTACCGCAGACCAGGCTAAGCTGCAACGTTCCGGTCCGTTCAGCCAGCTAAGAGTACATCTTGCCCCGACGATTCAACAATCCGAGATCCACACAGTCAAGATAGTGCCGAGAATACGAGATTTCAGGCATTACCTCTCACCACGGGCAACGCAATGGCCGACAGCATTCACTTGACAGCCGAGAGAAGCAGCGTTTGTGTGGGGTTGTCAGTGCTAGCAGACGGGAAAGACTGCGTGGAATAATCGCAGATGTCTATGTGAGACGTACAACAGTAGGACAGTGCGGCGGTATTTCGCGACAGTGGGCTATGGCAGCAGATGACCTTCGTTATTGCCTTTGCTAACAGCTACAGAAGAATGCTGAAGATTATGTGGGTAGATCACATAACTAATGAGAAAGTATTGAATAGGATTGGGGAGAAGAGAAGTTTGTGGCACAACTTGACCAGAAGAAGGGATCGGTTGGTAGGACATGTTCTGAGGCATCAAGGGATCACCAATTTAATATTGGAGGGCAGCGTGGAGGGTAAAAATCGTAGGGGGAGACAAAGAGATGAATACACTAAGTAGATTCAGAAGGATGTAGGTTGCAGTAGGTACTGGGAGATGAAGAAGCTTGCACAGGATAGAGTAGCATGGAGAGCTGCATCAAACCAGTCTCAGGACTGAAGAGCACAACAACAACAACAACAACAACAACAGCAAGACATCGCTTTCAGCGCCTCTCCTGGGCTCGTGACCGTATCTGTTGGACCCTAGACGCCGGAAAACCGTGCCCTGGTCGGATCACTCCCGATTTCAGTTGGTAAGAGGTGGTGGTTAGGGTCCGTGTGTCGCGGACTACCCACGAAGCCATGGATCCAAGTTGGGAACGAGGCACTGTGCAAGCTGGTGGTGGCTCCATAATGGTGTGGACTGGGTCCTCTGCTTCAACTGAACCTGTCACTGACTGGAAGTAGCTATATTCAGGTACTTGCAGATCATTTGCAGCCATTCATTTCCCCAAGCAATTATGGAATTTTTATGGGTGACAGTGCGCCATGTCACCGGGGCACAATTGTTCGCGATTGGTTTAAAGAACATTCTGCACAATTCGAGTTGTAACGCTGGAAATGTATAGCCTCCAATTTCCATCCATTGTACTATAATTTTTTCTGCTTGCTTTGTTACCTCAAGATATGACATTTCTGTCTCTTTATATATTGTAATTGTTTTACTGTTTGTATATATATATATATATATATATATATATATATATATATATATATATATATATATATATATATTTATGCATTTATGTTTGTTTGTTTTGTGAAGGGATGACAACTTATTACTTCGTTGTCTTGGATCTCCTTTTGGTGCAGCTTGAGGTAACGGAGATAAAGCAGAGGGAGATGTGGAATTAGAGATAGGCAAGGGCATTGATAATAAATGAAGTTCTACGTGGGGTAATGAGGATGAAATACAAGTAGTGTAGTGTTAGATGAAGGCTGGGTCTCGCATAGGGAAAACTATGCTATCGAACGGATACATCCATAGGTCGTGTGGAGAACCAAAGTGTTGAGGATCCTTGGGAGTGTTAACGCTGTCGCGTGGAGCGCGGGCAGAGAGGGAGAGTCTGGCTGGAGTAGCGAGTGGAGCAGGTGTGTTGTGTGAAGCTCCCGCGAGTTGCCGCGCTTTCGGGGTTGGGCAGCATGTAATTGCGCTCGACTTGCGATGATAGTTTCTGACATGGTGTCGCGGACGGGAAGCATTAGCTGGCGCACATCAAGAGCCCGTTTCGCCTGGTGACCGTGTCGAGAAGAAGGCGCGCCAACATCCAGCTTCTGCAACAGCGACGGCCGACAATGAGTGACTGTCGCCACCTCCTCGATCGGCGGCTTCAAACCTTCAATCAACTAACAAGGAAGACTGCAAGCGCGTAAAGTTTTAGAACTGTATGGCAGACCTCAGCTTTTCAAACTTTTAAAATTGTTGCATCACAAAATTACAGCTACTTAGCATGAAGCTTCGTTGCTCATTGTCCCAATTGCATTGCCAAGCAGGGTCCCTTCCTTTTCCGAGATGAACCCGAGTGTCGTTCAAATTCAGACGCCAGCATTAAAATACAATAATTCCATTTCACTACTTTAATTTCAAAGTTCAGTTAAAGTATTCATAGCTGGCTACAATACTTAGATTACACAAGCACAAATTAAGAGTGCTAGTTTTGTTACCATATTTTAGCTTACCTGTGACTGCAGCTCAGCTTGGTACGTACTAAATTTTACTATTGTTAATTGTTCAGAATCATTTAATTCAAGTTCAAAGTTAAATCTCTTATTTCTAAATTGCGTAGATTCAAGTAGCTTTTGAAATGATTGTTGAGGTAGTCCAAGACTAACCGTATTTTCTGAATTTCGATGTGCTTCAGAAAGAAAGCTCACTATTAACTTCAGTCACTAAATTAACTTTCGATTTTCCGGTTTTATTAATTCTTTTGCTAAATTAAGTCAGAGTGTAGCGAAATTTATTACTTCTGACAAACTTTCAGTTTTCACACTACACTTGTCAACCTTCAGTTGCCACGCTTCTAGTGCTAATTATATGTGTAATAATCTTTCTTTTTCAGTTACTATAGTAATTGTCCTTAGGACTGGCGACCGTAATTTCCCCCAAATCTCAAGTATCTAATTACCGCTAGTTGATTGTTAACGTAACGGCCGCACATTTACTTTCTTTATTAACTTTACCCCTTTTCAAAATTAATTTCCACCAGTTTCATTATCATTTTTCCTTTCATTTAGATGTGACCCTTTCCTCCCTCTTTACCGACAAATTAACCTCGGTGACGATTGCTTTTCCCAAATTTCCATTAGGTACACGCGGTTTAATTTTTCACTGTCATTAAGGTCGATAAGTGAGGGGGAGGTTACAGAGTGACGATGACTGCCCAACTCGCCCAACATGAATCCCATTGAACGTTTAGGGGGCATAATCGAAAGGCCAGTTCTTGCACAAAATCCTGCACCGGCAACACTTTCGCAATTGTAGACGGTTATAGAATCAGCATGGCTCAGTGTTTCTGGAGGGGACTTTTAGTCCATGTCACGTCATGGTGCTGCACTGCGCGGAGCAAAAGGAGGTCCGACACGATATTAGAAGGTAACCCACGACTTTTGTGACGTCAGTCTACTTTTGGTTGGGCGAGGCTACACGGAGGGCTACGCCGTGGATTTTTCAAAGAATCATTCCGCCTTTTGCTTGAAGTGCTTTCGAGAAATAAAGGGAAATCTACGAGATTACTTCCTGGAATTTGAAATAAGAACACCGTGAATTCATTGTCCCAGGAAGGGGAAACTTTATTGACACATTCCTGGGGTCAGATACATCACATGATCACACTGACAGAACCACAGGCACATAGACACAGGCAACAGAGCATGCACAATGTCGGCACTAGTACAGTGTATATCCACCTTTCGCAGCAATGCAGGCTGCTATTCTCCCATGGAGACGATCGTAGAGATGCTGGATGTAGTCCTGTGGAACGGCTTGCCATGCCATTTCCACCTGGCGCCTCAGTTGGACCAGCGTTCGTGCTGGACGTGCAGACCGCGTGAGACGACGCTTCATCCAGTCCCAAACACGCTCAATGGGGGACAGATCCGGAGATCTTGCTGGCCAGGGTAGTTGACTTACACCTTCTAGAGCACGTTGCGTGGCACGGGATACATGCGGACGTGCATTGTCCTGTTGGAACAGCAAGTTCCCTTGCCGGTCTAGGAATGGTAGAACGATGGGTTCGATGACGGTTTGGATGTACCGTGTTGCGAATGGTCCTCGCCGATACCCCAGGAGCAACAGTGTCCCTAATTTGCTGGGAAGTGGCGGTGCGGTCCCCTACGGCACTGCGTAGGATCCTGCGGTCTTGGCGTGCATCCGTGCGTCGCTGCGGTCCGGTCCCAGGTCGACGGGCACGTGCACCTTCCGCCGACCACTGGCGACAACATCGATGTACTGTGGAGACCTCACGCCCCACGTGTTGAGCAATTCGGCGGTACGTCCACCCGGCCTCCCGCATGCCCACTATACGCCCTCGCTCAAAGTCCGTCAACTGCACATACGGTTCACGTCCACGCTGTCGCGGCATGCTACCAGTGTTAAAGACTGCGATGGAGCTCCGTATGCCACGGTAAACTGGCTCACACTGAAGGCGGCGGTGCACAAATGCTGCGCAGCTAGCGCCATTCGACGGCCAACACCGCGGTTCCTGGTGTGTCCGCTGTGCCGTGCGTGTGATCATTGCTTGTACAGCCCTCTCGCAGTGTCCGGAGCAAGTATGGTGGGTCTGACACACCGGTGTCAATGTGTTCTTTTTTCCATTTCCAGGAGTGTATGTTGTCCGACGCCAAGAGCATTACGCAACAAGAGGGCTCATGGTCAGATGATGGCACTTGTTCTGAGTTTCATGCAGATACATTCCTGTTGCGGTCCGGAAAAAAAAGGTGCAAAATAGTTACGGAGTAAAATGATGCAGGAATTGAAGACGTACCGTACTGCAAAGTTGAAGTACGCAGGACGGAAGGGTTGTCGTCTAAATTGCTCACAGATTCACCGTAAAATTATTGGGGTGTGTGAACCATATGCAGTGTAGAGCCCAGCCGTAGTGGAATGGTGCCAATGGTTCAACGAAGGCCGTACAGACGTGGGCGATGCTGCCAGGGAAGAAAGGCCGTTGACATCGACCGCAGACGGATGTCGGTACGGTCGAGCAACTGATTAGCAGCAATCGTAGATTTTCCGACGATGTGGACTTTTACGCATCAGTCCTCGACTGGTTTCGTGACTGAAAAGCGGACTTCTATCGGCGGGGAACAATTGTTTACAGAGTCTTGATGCCTATGTTGAAAACAGTGTCATGTACCTGGGTCACTTTCATATGTAGTGCAGCAGCCAATAAAAGTTTCATGGCCGGCCGAAATAATGTGCAACATACTTTGTCGAGTCCCGTCGTAAATGATGCTGGACAAGCGGAGATTTCAATTAAACGTGTAGGTTCCTTAAATGGCCTACACATATAAATAAATATTTTTAATGATTCGCTTCGCACCGTCCCCGTGCGTCAAAGATGTCGTAGGGAGGTATGATTATATCTGAGTACGCCGTTTTTATGCACCTCAGATGTGTTTTCAACCCATCCCGGAGCCTGTCGGTCTTTTAAGCTGGTGCGATGAAGACGTATGTTCTTGCACTCTCCCAGTATTCTGTTAAAGCCGCGCGGGGTAGCCGATCGGTTTGAGGCGTCTTGTCACCGTCCGAGGTTCGAGTCCTCCCTCGGACATCGGTGTGTGTGTGTCGTCCTTAGCGTAAATTAGTTTAAGTTAGATTAAGTAGTGTGTGAGTTTAGGGACCGATGGCCTCTGCAGTTTGGTCCTATAAGATCTTACCACAAATTTCGAAATTTCTATTCTGTTAATTTAAAGTTACAATATGCGGAAGTCGCGAGTGTTCATTCTCCTATCGAGTTACGTCCTAATATCCACATCCCGACGCGACGAGGACATGCATATTTAAATGGAACTCTTCGGAGAAGAAGTCAACACGAAGAGAGAATAGCCGACGCAGCCACGCCGGCGTTGTTGTGCATCGTCGGGGAGAGGAGGTTAATGTCAAGCCGTACACCAAAACTCAAAGGAATTAATCTTCAGTGTTACTGAAGTGGCACAACGTCTCTTAACCCGGATGCATACCTGTGCGCGTAACTGGACTTACAATTTCCGAAACCCCTTCACCAATGATGACGAAGTAAATATACCTGAATTCCAACCGAGAACAACTGCCAAGGTCAGAAACATAGAATTAGATATCCTCGGTGTCGCAAAGCAGCTTAAATCACTTAATAAAAGCAAGGCTTCCGGTCTAGTTTGTCTACCTGTCAGGTTCCTCTCAGAGTATGCTGATACAATAGCTCCATATTTAGCAATTATTTACAACCGCTCGCTCACAGGAAGATCCGTACCTAAAGACTGGAAAATTGCTCAAGTCACACCAACACCCAAAAAGGGAAGTAGGAGTAATCGGTTGACTTACAGGCCCATATCACTAACGTCGATTTGCTGTAGGGTTTTGGAACATATACTGTATTCGAACATTATGAAGTACGTCGAAGAAAACGATTTATGGACACGTAGTCAGCACGGATTCAGAAAATATCGTTATTGCGAAACACAACTAGCTCTTTATACTCATGGAGTGATGAGTGCTGTCGACAGGGGATGTCAAATTGGTTCCATATTTTTAGATTTCCAGAAGGCTTTCGACACTGTTCCTCACAAGCGACTTCTAACCAAACTGTGTGCCTATGGGATATCGCCTCATTTGTGCGACTGGATTCGTGATTTCCTGTCAGAAAGGTCACAGTTCGTAGTAATAGGCGGAACGTCATCGAGTAAAACAGAAATAATATCGGGTGTTCCCCAAGTAAGTGTTATAGGCCCCCTATTGTTCCTGATCTGTATTAACGATATAGGAGACAATCTCAGTAGCCGTTTTAGGTTGTTTGCAGACGATGCTGTCGTTTACCGTCTTGTAAAGTCATCAGATGGGCAAAACGAATGCAAAATGATTTAGATAAGATATCTGTGTGGTGCGAAATGTGGCAGTTGACCTTGAATAAAGAAAAGTGTGAAGTTATTCACATGAGTACTAAAAGAAATCCACTAAATTTCGATTACGCGATAAGCCACACAAGTCATAAGGCTGTAAATTAAACTAAATACTTAGTGATTACAATTAGAAATACCCTAAATTGGAACGATCACATAGATAATGTTGTGGGTAGAGCAAACCAAAGACTGCGATTCATTGGCAGAACACTTAGAAGGTGATGATGATGATGATGACGAGCGTTTGGCGTCATTGGCCGGGAGGCCCCTCGCGGGGCAGGTCCGGCCGCCTTGGCGCAGGTCTTATTACATTCGGCGCCACATTGGGCGACCTGCACGCCGGATGGGGATGAAATGATGATGAACACAACACAACACCCAGTCCCTGAGCGGAGAAAATCTCCGACCCAGCCGGGAATCGAACCCGGGCCCGGAGGACGGCAATCCGTCACGCTGACCACTCAGCTACTGGGGCGGACACTTAGAAGGTGCAATAGGTCTACTAAAGAGACTGCTTACACCACGCTTGACCGCCCTATTCTGGAGTATTGCTGTGCGGTGTGGGATCCGCATCAGGTGGGACTGATGGATAACATCGAAAAAGTACTAAGAAGCGCAGCTCGTTTTGTATTATCGCGAAATAGGGGAGATATTGTCACAGACATGATACGTGAATTGGAGTGGCAATCATTAAAACAAAGGCGTTTTTTGTTGCGGTGGGATCTTCTCATGAAATTTCAATCACCAGTTTTCTCCTCCGATTGTGAATACATTCTGTTGGCACCCACCTACACAGGGAGACCACATAAAAATTTAAGTGCTCGTTTTTCCCGCGTGCCGTTCGAGAGTGGAACGGTAGAAAGACAACTTGAAGGTGGTTCAGTAAATCCTCTGCCAGGCATTTTATTGTGAACAGCAGAGTAATCACGCAGATGTAGATTGTGCGGCTAAAAGTGCGTTATCATAACTTCGTCTGCTCTGAACGGTCTACATAATCTCTCTCCCTTTACCATTATACAGATTACTGTACTGCTGGCAGTACAGTTTTTGGAAAGAGATGAATAGTGGCAAGACTTTATTTATTGACAGGGAAGAGAAATAAAGGCCGAAGAGGACGTGGATTCACGACAGACACGGCTGGTTACGCAGCCAAGGACACACTAGTACGCAAAGGTGACGGAAGGTTGCGTCGTTGTTTGAAGAATAGATCACAAGAGAATTGAGACAGTACAACACAATCAGTGCTAAAGTCAACAAATTATTGTGTTGGAATTACTGGTCAAAGCGAATTGTAGATCTGCCCGTACGGTAAATACAGGATGTCGGCACTGGAATGCCCTACTTTTTGAGGTGGTTTAGAAAAGTGTATCTTTTTCTGATTCACGTCTGACATGTCCCGTTGGGTGCAGAAGAACCATAAAAGTCGCTGCCTAACTTTTGTCAATGCCTGGCACGTTTTCATTATCTCAATGTCCGCCGAAGCGAAAATGGCTTCAGTTCAGGGGAAAGCACCAACTGTGCTTTGGCATACTGAGTGCAAATCCATTGTTACAGCGCAAAGGCAGTTTCGTTCTATTTAGAAGAAAGCAGCAATAGGCGCCATGTGCATAAAAACATCGCATACGCTCTTGCTTCACCCTGGCAGCATTGTCAAGTAGCGTGCAGGGAGTCGACGTGTATCTGAAGAACAAGCTCAGAATGTCCGCCAAGCGTTCCAAAAAGCCATCCAAATCAATTCGTCAGGTTTCACGGAAATTCAGATGCTACTTGCAACTATTCGCAAGGTCGCTAAAAAGCGTTCGCGTTTGTATTCAAACAAGGTGCAGATTCTGCCGGGCATGAAGCGTAATGACAAGCAACGACGATACGGATGTGCATGTGAAATGCTTAACCGAATCTTATCGCAATCCTGCTTCCTTGTCATGTGTTCTGATAAGAACACATTCCATGTCTCTGGAACTGTGAATAAGCGTAACGTTCGCCTTTGGGGATCACAGAATCGACACAGAATCAGGGGAAAGGTGCGAGATTGTGCGAGAAGACTGTCACAGGAACGACGCATCTAGAAATATCGTAGATAAAATTTTTTGAAACTTTATTCATGGAAACAGCAGTGTTGACTGCACAAAATAACTTTTTTAATTTTCAAAGGTGACTGATTCCATCTGTGTAAGATTTTCAGATCAATTACTTCGTGATGACTGTTGGAGAAGGTATCAAGGACGAGGAACGGCTCTGAGAAGGCTTGTGAGGATCAGCTACTCTTGAAATTGGAGGTATTTGCTTTTCCCCTGGTTGAAGACCTGCAACCAAACCTTTGGTTTCAACAAGATGGTGCTCCACCTCACCGATCGTTGGACGTTCGGACAACTCTAAATCGAACATTTCCAGGACGCTAGATTGGACGATATGGACCCGTGAATTGGCCTCCACGTTCTCCTGACGCCACACCATTGGATTTTATTCTCTGGGGCTATGAAGGACAGGGCGTCCGCCACTGTAGTGCAGGACCTTCAAGGGCTCCGCACTCGGACCTTGAAGTCGTCGACACCGTACCTCCGCAAATGTTGCAGCAGGCATGGATGGAAACTCAATACTGACTAGAAAATCTTCGCTTCCCCACAGGGCCACACGTGGAGGTGTTTTGATGTAATTTTTTTAACTTGACATGCAACTTATTTATGAGAAGGCAATAAATTTATTTCATTAAATTTTGTGTTGCAAGGAACTTGAATCCAAGGCATTTCGGTGTAGACACCATGTAATATGGTCACGTGAATTGGTGCAACAATTTTTCAGTTCACAGCAGCATACGTTGTTACCTGCACTGTAAGCTTGGGAAGTAGTAGCGGAGAATGGCTTCGCAGACAGGCAGGCAGTGGAGACGGATTGCTGTTAACTTAATTGAATTTATTGACAATGGGAAGAAGAAAGGATTGACAGAACTGACGGAGAAGGTGACGAAAGGAGCAAGCTAAGAGCTAAGGCTGCGTGACTGAATTGTGTGCAAATTACGGTTGGACGGACAAAGGCAATTATCTTCAGCAAATAAGAAAAAATGAATTACACACAATAAATATCCCACTGACAATAAGGATAAACTTTCAACCAGCACACTGGTAGTACCAAGTGTCCACGGCCGGAGGACTTGTCTGCCGTAGCTGTACTAGATTATACGTATACACAAACCTTCCTTGTGAACCGCTCTATCAGCTATTTGTATAGCCATTGGAACATACGTCTTAGTGTACCTGTATTATAGTATTGTCAGCTTTCAAGTAAGTTTATATACATAATAGAAACTATTTACATGCATTATTATCACAAACTTCAGCCGGCCGGGGTGGCCAAGCGGTTAAAGGCGCTTCAGTCTGGAACCGCGCGACCGCTACGGTCGCAGGTTCGAATCCTGCCTCGGGCATGGATGTGTGTGATGTCCTTAGGTTAGTTAGGTTTAAGTAGTTCTAAGTTCTAGGGGACTGATGACCATAGATGTTAAGTCCCATAGTGCTCAGAGCCATTTGAACCAACCCATAGTGCTCAGAGCCATTTGAACCACAAACTTCAGACAAATATCTTGATAGGTACCGTATTTATATTTACTGTTGTTTCCTGCACTGTATTAATTATTTACGGTTCTTTCTCATTTGTGTGCGTATAAAGTCTCATGCTTAAACTAATGAAATGTATGTAAGTACAAAACAAAAAAAATACAAAGAATTAAATAAATTTTAAAAAATAATAAATATAAAACAAAATAGGAAAAATATAAAAAATAAAAACCCTCCAGCAGACACATGACCTTGACGTGGTGCTGTGGCTTGTGTACTTTGAAGACACAGTAGGCAATACTGGACAGTTTTAACGATACCTGGCAGATATAGGAGCCAGACTAACGACGCCCAACTCAAGCAACATGATCCGAAAGACAATAAAGAAAAGCTGTACCGGATAAGTCATCGCCAGAGTCAACAAGAATCTACATCGATTGCCAGGCTATGGTGGTCTAATGTCAAAATTATGGTAGTATAAAAGTTCCGAACCAGAATGAAAAATGCTCCTATCATAGCACAAAAAAAGGCGAGCATGTCCTCGGTAAAATTAGGGATGTAAAAGAAGGGAAATACACTACCGGCCATTAAAATTGCTACACCAAGAAGAAATGCAGATGATAAACGGGTATTCATTGGACAAATATATTATACTAGAACTGACATCTGATTACATTGTCGGCCGCGGTGGCCGAGCAATTCTAGGCGCTACAGTCTGGAACCGCGCGACCGCTACGGTCGCAGGTTCGAGTCCTGCCTCGGGCATGGATGTGTGTGATGTCCTTAGGTTAGTTAGGTTTAAGTAGTTCTACGTTCTAGGATATTAATGTCCTCAGAAGTTAAGTCCCATAGTGCTGAGAGCCATTTTTTGTGATTACATTTTCACGCAATTTGGGTGCATAGAGCCTGAGAAATCAATACCCAGAACAACCACCTCTGGCCGTAATAACGGCCTTGATACGCCTGGGAATTGAGTCAAACAGAGGCCGTTGGGATCCAGCACGGCATTCCGTATTACCCTCCTGAACCCACCGATTCCATGTTCTGCTAACAGTCTTTGGATCTCGACCAATGCGAGCAGCCGTGTCGTGATACGATAAACCGCAATCGCGATAGGCTACAATCCGGCCTTTATCAAAGTCAGAAACGTGATGGAACGCGTTTCTCCTCCTTACACGAGGCATCACAACAAAGCTGGTCAACTGCTGTTTGTGTATGAGAAATCGGTTGGTAACTTTCCTCATGTCGGCATGCTGTAGGTGTCGCCACCGGCGCCAACCTTGTGTGAATGGTCTGAGAAGCTAATCATTTGCATATCATAGGATCTTCTTCCTGTCGGTTAAATTTGGCGTCTGTAGCACGTCATCTTGGTGGTGTAGCTTTTTTAATGACCAGTAGTGTAGCTATTCGGCTCATCTGGCAGGTTCAAAGACATTTAAATCGAAACATCTTGATACAAGTCGCGCTTTTTGACGATTTAACTCTCCTTTTCCAGCGCAGTGAGCTCTCTTAGCGGTAAGGTGTCCGCACATCTGCATCTTGCAATTTATAGGCCAAAGTCCCTGTTCTTGTGCCCAAAATCAGAAGAATCGCCAGCCATAATAAAGACTATGTGATATCACAGGCTGAACAGTATACATGCAATAGCTGAAAAAGTTTTTTATGGGGGTGGGGTTTGGTAATTTTGGGGGTAGATTTGTTCGAGGGAAGATGATAAGGCAATGTATTGATTTATGGGGGGGAGGGGGGGTAATTTCTTCTGCGAGGGGACCATTTGTCGCCCAAAACCCACCCTCTGTAACGTATGTAGACACAAATTTATGTGCTCGTAGAAGTGGGCTGCAGCTACAACAGGAAGTATCTGAAGTGGGGGTGCGTCTATAATAGTAAGGATCTCAGAGTGGGGATTCATGCATCCTAAACTTTAATGACACGCTGTGTCATATTGCACGACATGACAAATGCCGTGTAGGATAGCATGATGGCATGGGTCATTTTATACGACATGACATCACCTGCCATGTTATTTTACTTGACACGATGCATTACATTACTTGACATGGTTACTAATACTAAGAGGTAAAAAAGCGCGATTTAAATGTCTGAAGCTGCCAGATAAGTCGAAAACCTAGTTCCTTCCTTTTTCATCGCTAACTCTGTCCAGGAGATTTTCGCCTTTTTGTGCTATGATAGGAGCAGTTTTCATTCTGGTAATGTGTATAGATGTGTTATTAGGTAGTGAAGTCTGTGATGTTGTGAACAATACAAGGATTAACTAAATTTGTGAAAATGTTACAGCATTTTGTCACACAAAACAGATCTCCAAGGTCAGCAAGGAAACTCTTTGACACAAACTGTTCTGTCTTTGCGATTTGGCTTTCAAAAGCACCAGAACAGATGGGCAATCAGGTGCGAAAGAGGCCACATGGTTTCAGAAAGGGTAAATGCTTTACCGAGAAATGAAGCATCATAATTTCAGGGGGCAGCGATTTATTCAGACGAAACTAGGATTCGAACCCACTAGGGAGTGAATAATTGTTGTCACAGTGACAAGTGTGCGAGAAATACTGTTTAACGAAAGTAGCAGTCATTGTCTAAATGTCGGGCATCGACGTGTAAACGAGTAGCGCGTGGCTGCGCGCCTCCTGTAACGATACCTCTTTTACTGCCTGCGCTCCCCGTTTCTGGGATATGCCAGGTAGCGAGTTCGCTTTGTCGAGTGACAAAACGTCGCACCTATCTACCTCGGCAGCTTCCGTGGAGCACACCAACAACACTGTCGTAGCCCCGGCAGTACAGAGACGGACGGACAGCAACGAGGCTGAATGGGGGGAGGTACGGTACGCGGGCGCCGCTAACCTAAATTGCCTCACGGTTTAATTACATTTTTCGCGGCACGCCGCCCTCGCAAAACCAGTCGGGGATAGCGATGGCCCGCTCATTCTCCACGGACGTTCTGCTTCAGCGGTCCAGATGTTTGACACTGGGTTTGGACAGCTTTCGAGCCATTGAGACGATCGAAATCTTTCCCTTCAAGTTCCTAAGCGTCGTCCGCGCACGGCTGCACCCCCAGCGCGCAATTTCCTGTCCGCGGCTACACAAAGACGAGAGAGGAGAGGAAAAGGAGGCACAGAACGAAAAACTGTTTCGATAAGGAATGTTTGCTGTACCTTTGGCGATATGCTGTGCCCATTAACAAATAAACTCAGCAGAGCAATTTTCATTCTTGACAACAGTAATGTCTCTCTCCACATGGCTTATAGTAAAGGAACATGTCCAGTAGTTGCTTCTTAGCGCATGGATTGATACAAACTGGTTCCAGCAGTAGCACAGTTGTGTGTTACAGCTGTGGACGAGTAATAATACTTTGGAGAGGCAACTGGTGGTATCCGTACTGTCGAAGTTCACTAGATGTACATTAATTTCACGGCTGAAAATCATCTTCGGACACGCCAAGATATTAATAATATAGTTTTCTGTTCGGACTATTTGAAACTCAGTTGCTCACCCAGTGGATAGCGTTTCTTTGATGCCTTTCTTGTACAACAAAGACTCAGATCCACTAGGTAACGAACAGAAGATAACCTCCCGCACGTTGAGTAATTTGCAAGGGAACACTGACCATGAAAAACATTTGCCTTGACTTAACCACGCAGACATATTCTAGGTCTCTTCTGTTAATGATTAATTGGAAACAATGTAATCGTTTAAGGGCTATTCGTATATTAATTACTAGCTGACGAACCGGGCGTTGCCAATTTTCTTTTAGAAAAAAAAGCACTCCATCTTCAGGCCACGAGTGGCCTACCGGGACCATCCGACCGCCGTGTCATCCTCGGTGGAGGATGCAGATAGGAGGGGCGTGGGGTCAGCACACCGCTCTCCCGGTCGTTATGGTGGTATTCGTGACCGAAGCCGTTACTATTCGGTCGAGTAGCTCCTCAATTGGCATCACGAGGCTGAGTGCACCCCTAAAAATGGCAACAGCGCATGGCGGCCTGAATGGTCACCCATCCAAGTGCCGACCATCCCCGACAGCGCTTAACTTCGGTGATCTCACGGGAACCGGCGTATCCACTGCGGCAAGGCCGTTGCCCGATTTTCTGTTAGAAACGGAAACAAAATATGAATAGTGTTACTAGTGTAATATCGGAAAAATTTTATTTCCATGTATTCGTGAAGACACCGTCGAAATTATGAAACAGTCATACAAAGAAATATGCGTGAAGTACAAATGTATGACTACACCAGCCTCGCGTGTCTGCAACGCGATTTTGTAGGCGTCTCTATGGGAACACCCCTTTACAGCTCTACAAATGGCTACTATTTACGCCTACAGCCGTTTTCTATCCACAGTTGGAAGTTGTCAGAAGTGCTGCCAGGTGTCAGGGATTTTCTTAAGTTGACTCGACTCTAGAAGTGCCTTAATAGTAAAGAAAAAATGTAATAAAACTTTATGCATGGTGCGGTATTTATTCACGCATCTCGGTATCTATTACGTTACATCTCTTGAACTATGTGTCGTACGATGATGATGTATTTGTGTAGATACATTCAGGGTGACATGTAGGTACTGTCTGCAAAATACGGTGCGAATAGAGTTAGTAGCACACAAGTAATAAATTTAAACGTCGTGCATGAGGCTGCAATTTTTCATGCATATCGTTGTCTATGACGTCGTAGCTCCTGAAATATGACACCTAGGTGGTTCTTACCTCGACAGCGGTTGTTGCCTCATAGTAAGGGATATGTGTACCACGCTTAGTTGAAATCGGTCCAGTGGTTTAGGAGGAGATGTTGAACACACAGTATATATATATTTATGATTAATATCAGCTACATCTAAACGCATCTACTACGCTCTACTGTTCCTCAAAAGAGGAATTTAGTTCCTAATACTTATCAGTGGAAGTAGGATTTATTGTCCGTTCTACAGAAACGTTAATCATGTTGAATCAAGTCGGTCAGTTAGAGTCTGATTTGAGTGGCTGGTTTCAAATTATGCTTCTTGCTCTGCACTTTTACAGAGAATAATCGTCAGAGATGCAGCTTTATTATTAGCATCGTTAAAAAATAATAACAAAAACGTCAGAGTTTTAGGAAACAGTGCACTTCGCCATAGATGTTCATGTTTGATAACCGCGAAGTCATGTTTCGCTGTGGTAAGACATTCTGGTTCAGATTCTCATAAATTACCTGATTGGGTGGCTGGCTCGTTAAACAGTATCACGTCCGATTTCATTTCCTTATATCTGTTCAGTGCGTGCTCTGATGATCTAGACGTAGATAGGGCGATGAAGTACAACTTTCCTTCTTGTCAGTTACTTATTGTAGTGGAAAACATCTATAGCAAAAGTGCAGGCACCACTGATATGCCCACACAATTCCAAGGTACCTTCAGTTATAATTGTGTGTTTTGGTTTCTCGCAAGAAAACAGTAACATAACAGTGGTTAGGAAACTTGTTCTTTGAAACTTAAATATGTTTTGCCAGAGATTAAAAAAACTTAATAAACTGGAAATGTCGCAGCATAACATTTTGAGGCCGGTACAAATGAATGGCTCTGAGCACTATGGGACCTAACTTCCAGGTCATCAGTCCCTTGAACTTAGAACTACTTAAACCTAACTAACCTAAGGACATCACACACATCCATGCCCGAGGCAGGATTCGAACCTGCGGCCGTAGCGTTCACGGGGTAGCGCCTAGAACCGCACGGCCACTCCGGCCGGCTACAGCAGATATGGCACCAACTCAGAAACCGTGATAGCAACGTGTTTTGCTAGCGTTTTAAGTTTTCAGTAATTGGCCTGATCAACTAAATATTACATAAACTGACTTCATTGAATCTTGAACACTAATTTGTCTTAAATAATGAAACCGACGTTGTAGAAAAGGTGTGTGACTTGCCAAGAGTCTGAAATTGAATAAATATATTGTTAGGTAAAAATCTAATAACGCTGAACTGGGTCTGTACGCTAAGTCTAGCTACTTCAAGAAACTACAAGTCCAGGACGCGTTAGATTGTTTAATATTTCTAATAAGCCTCACAATATCACTGAGGATTGTACAAGTTATTTACAAATCAAAGGGAGATTTGAATATGATTTAACGTGTTCAAAGAACTTAAGAACTTGGGTATATTACACTGGTTGTTGGACCACAAGGAAGAGTAGCAAGATGGAACAAAAGATGTGCATGGAATGGCCGGCCGGGGCGCTACAGTTTGGAACCGCGAGACCGCTACAAAAAAATGTTCAAATGTGTTAGAAATCTTATGGGACTTAACTGCTAAGGTCATCAGTCCCTAAGCTTACACACTACTTAACCTAAATTATCTTAAGGACAAACACACACACACACACACACCCATGGCCGAGGGAGGACTCGAACCTCCGCCGGGACCAGCCGCACAGTCCATGACTGCATCGCCTAAGATCGCTCGGCTAATCCCGCGCGGCGAGACCGCTACGGTCGCAGGTTCGAATCTTGCTTCGGGCGTGGTTGTGTGTGATGTCCTTAGGTTAGTTAGGTTTAAGTAGTTCTAAGTTCTAGCGTACTGATGACCTCAGCAGTTAAGTCCCATAGTACTCAGAGCCAATTGACCCATTTTTTGTCCTTGGAATGAGTTCTGCCAAAAATTACGCAACAGAAACAATTGTTTTCACTACATTGTAATACCGGTATAGAAGTGTTAGTTAAGCACACAGGAGGGGAAATTATGTCTGCTCGGCGATGGATGAACAAACACATGCCTGCCGTCCACTCATGAGTTAAAGAGAAGAGGCTGGCTGAATTAATGGAATGAAGCTAAGCCAGACCTGCGCTTCCATGAGTTCCGCGAAGCTTGACAAACTCGACTCGGGCGTAGCGCCCTGTTTAGCGGTGCCGCGCTCACCAGATTCAACGTCCACCGTCGTAGAATGAAGACAGCGTCGGCAGACGGCTGTATTACGAGAACGGACCCTACATTTCACGAGATCGATGAATAGCCTCCTACAGCATCCAATTTTCTGTGTGGTTTAGGTAGATCTCTATGAAGCCGTGGTCGAGCACTTTTACTCGTTCGTGTAGTAAATACGAGGTGCATTCAAGTTCTAAGGCCTCCGATTATTTTTCTTATTAACTACTCACCCGAAATCGATGAAACTGGCGTTACTTCTCGACATAATCGCCCTGCAGACGTACACATTTATCACAACGCTGACGCCATGATTCTATGGCAGCGGCGAAGGCTTCTTTAGGAGTCTGTTTTGACCACTGGAAACTCGCTGAGGCAATAGCAGCACGGCTGGTGAATGTGCGGCCACGGAGAGTGTCTTTCATTGTTGGAAAAAGCCAAAAGTCACTAGGAGCAAGGTCAGGTGAGTAGGGAGCATGAGGAATCACTTCAAAGTTGTTATCACGAAGAAACTGTTGCGTAACGTTAGTTCGATGTGCGGGTGCGTTGTCTTGGTGAAACAGCACACGCGCAGCCCTTCCCGGACGTTTTTGATGCAGTGCAGGAAGGAATTTGTTCTTCAAAACATTTTCGTAGGATGCACCTGTTACCGTAGTGCCCTTTGGAACGCAATGGGTAAGGATTACGCCCTCGCTGTCCCAGAACATGGACACCATCATTTTTTCAGCACTGGCGGTTACCCGAAATTTTTTTGTTGGCGGTGAATCTGTGTGCTTCCATTGAGCTGACTGGCGCTTTGTTTCTGGATTGAAAAATGGCATCCACGTCTCATCGATTGTCAGAACCGACGAAAAGAAAGTCCCATTCGTGCTGTCGTTGCGCGTCAACATTGCTTGGCAACATGCCACACGGGCAGCCGTGTAGTCGTCTGTCAGCATTCGTGGCACCCACCTGGATGACACTTTTCGCATTTTCAGGTCGTCATGCAGGATTGTGTGCACAGAACGCACAGAAATGCCAACTCTGGAGGCGATCTGTTCAACAGTCATTCGGCGATCCCCCAAAACAATTCTCTCCACTTTCTCGATCATGTCGTCAGACCGGCTTGTGCGAGCCCGAGGTTGTTTCGGTTTGTTGTCACACGATGTTCTGCCTTCATTAAACTGTCGCACCGATGAACGCACTTTCGACACATCCATAACTCCATCACCACATGTCTCCTTCAACTGTCGATGAATTTCAGTTGGTTTCACACCACGCAAATTCCGAAAACGAATGATTGCACGCTGTTCAAGTAAGGAAAACGTCGCCATTTTAAGTATTTAAAACAGTTCTCATTCTCGCCGCTGGCGGTAAAATTCCATCTACCGTACGGTGCTGCCATCTCTGGAACGTATTGACAATGAACGCGGCCTCATTTTAAAACAATGCGCATGTTTCTATCTCTTTCCAGTCCGGAGAAAAAAAATCGGAGGCCTTAGAACTTGAATGCACCTCGTAGTTCATCACCCTCTTGTTAGAGTTTCGTATGGGCGCATACTGACTGCGTGGAGGCGTTTTCTATCTTCTCACCTGGTCGAAAACAGTCGGAGGGCCCTCTTTCGTCGTTTGTTCACAAAATATTGGTTATGCGTGGAAGGGTGTCTCATAGAAGAAGAGCGACTTTCGTAACGTTTGTGGCGGGTCCACGACGCGACGGCGCGAGATGCTAATGCGAGACACGTCTTCCCCCTTCTGTCTGCCCGGGAACAAGTCAGCTACAAATCTAGGAGCTGTTTTCGCAGTATAGCCGGCTACCGACGGTGTCTTCGGTCTGTGATGGCGGCCGTTAGATTGGTAAGTATGGCATCGCTATGGAGGGCGCTAGGCCCCATCCAAGTTTGTTAAGCTCCACGGGACTCACGAAACGCGGGTTCCGCTTACCTTAATTCCGTTAATTCAACCAGCGACTTCTTTTAAATTCATGAGTAGACGGCTGATCAACGATTGCTTATCCATTGCCAAGCAGATGCAATTTGCCCTCATGTGTGTTTAACTAACATTCCTGTGTAAATACATACGGTCAAAGGAATTAATGCTTTCAGGCTATACCACTTTGAATAATCAGTTATTGCACAGCACAAATACATTATCAATAGGACAGAAAACAATCTGTTAGTACTACACAAGACGGTAAATTATTAGAAGAACTGGAAATATACCTCCACAAAATCAAAAAGCCTGAATCTACGTTAAATGAACAGGAACGATTTTGCTAGCCATCATTATTTTAGTAATTTTAAAGGCTTATTTTAAATTTATTCCTTGCATATGTAAACTTGTAAAAACTCAGATCTCTGAAATTTGTGATAAACTCTATTTTTGATCCCATCAGATTAAATGACACCTGGGAAGTGTTTTTCGACAGTTGTAAACAAATGTGCGCTTCGAGTGACGTGATGTGCGACGACAGAATGAATAAATCAGCGTATACTGATCCCAAAAGTTTAAAAAAGTCCTTCTTTGTTTGTTCGGTAATCATTTTACACTGTTACTTCCGCTGTGCTCGGACATTTTTCCCACTCGTTTCACGAAATACAAAACCTAACATCTAGCTTTCTCATAACAGGAAAACGCTTTTCAGCTCACTCAACAGCGTATGTAAATTCTGTATTAGATGATTTGCTCCTGACGATGGTCACGCAGGGATCGAAATGCATCGTGTGATTTAATAAACCGTGAACAAATTTGTGATTAAAGCGTTTTTATTCAAACTTACTGTCTATCGACTACAGTCACATACACACCTAAAAAATACGGATAAAATTACATTCTATCTGTCACGTCAGGCCACGCAGTTTTTCGCCAAACTCAATATATCTGGCAACTTTTGTCACGTCTAGCTAGTTTTCCCTGCGGGCCAACCATCAGTAAACTATTTCCGTTTCTTACATTGTTTGAAGATGTTAATTCAAATTCAGATGGCCTATTGACACAATCGTCAGTGGTACTGTTTGATGTTTGTGATTAATATTAAACCATCTAATATATCTTAGATTTCTAGTTCCTTTAAGCAGTCAAATTCAGCATACAGACCCATATTAGTGTTATTAGGTTTTTACCTAACAACATATTTATAATTTCTAGCTTTTAGCAAGCCCTTTTTCTGCAATGTCGGCTTGATTATTTAAGAAAAATTGGTGTTTAAGATTCAATTAAATGAGTTACGTAAAGTTTATTTAACCATTGTAGTTACAGCAAAATTAAAAGGCGAGAAAAATGCGTAGATATCACGGATTTAGAATTGGAGACATTATTGTTCTACTGGCCTGAACAGTTACGATGCGTTATTTCTGATTTATTAAGTTTTGTAATCCCTCTGTCAAAAAAAACTAAAACCGCAAGTACGAAAGTTTTATAGAAACTTCCTGGTAGATTAAACCTGTGTGCCCGACCGAGACTCGAACTCGGGACCTTTGCCTTTCGCGGGCAAGTGCTCTACCATCTGAGCTACCGAAGCACGACTCACGCCCGGTACTCACAGCTTTACTTCTGCCAGTACCTCGTCTCCTACCTTCCAAACTTTACAGAAGCTCTCCTGCGAAAGGCAAAGGTCCCGAGTTCGAGTCTCTGTCGGTCACACAGTTTTAATCTGCCAGGAAGTTTCATATCAGCGCACACTCCGCTGCAGAGTGAAAATCTCATTCTGGAAGTTTTATAGAGCAAGTTTCCAATGTTCTGTTATATTATTGATTTCTTGCGACAAATTATCTCAAACAAATCAAAGCCCACGATTATAACAATACTGAAAGCACTACGAAATTGTGTGTGCATATCAGTGCGCCAAAAATAATGTCCGAACCTTGCTATAGACGTTTTCCTCTACAATAGGTAATTGACAGGAGGCAAAGCTATACTTCGACTCCCTGCTGACGTCGAGATCCTTACATTACGGGCTGATCAGATATTGGGATATAAAATCGGACATTGTCTTGTTTAATAATTGGCCAGCCAGACACCTCAAGTAACTGATCGAAACCTGGATCAGCATGTCTTACCACAGCGACATCTACTGTAGGTCAAGTAATTCATTGAAAGACAGCTCGACAGTTGTCAAAGACGAGCACCTACGGCGAAGAGCACGTTCCTTAATTCGCTGACGCCTCCGTCATTATTTTTTAAGGGTGCCAGTAACAAAACAGAACTTTTATTTTCTTGATACGAAAAACAACGGAAAAAATTTCCGACGCAAATCGTTAGTGCTATGGCGTCAGACTGACGCAGAGTGGCAGTTACAGAATCTGACTCGTGACGACAGCAACTGGTTCTTCGAAGGTTGTCCTGTGCCCACGCGCTGTACTGGCTACAATGCCTGAGATGAGCTTTACCGTGATGCGTAATTCCTGTGCTATTAAGGGGCTCCGGAACGCCCTATACTTGCAATGTTAAAATAACGCTTATAAATTACATCTTTCCTCACAAAGTATTTGAGGTAGGAAGTTGAACTTTTTACAGATTATTTATTGGAATATGGGCTACAACTTAAAACAGGGATTTTACAAAATTTTAGTTCAGATATTAAAGATGATTTTTTTTCAATTGTAATGAAAATGCACAACATTTTTTTGCAATTTTTTATTTATATATTCAAAAATATACAGTTTTTTGGAAAAAGGCTGTGTTAAATTATGCAGAAGGTACTGTGTAACATTTACTGAAAGTTTGAAACAAATATGTTTGGAAGATCCTTAGAAAACATGTAATTAGTATGAGAAAATAAAAGTTTTGGGAATCGAGCGACAAAGATTGGATTAACTTTTTAGTGCATTCCAGGTCCATAGGATGGATTATCTTCATCCTCTGCAAACTCCTCCTCCAGCTTCCTCTTGTTCCTCCTTCTGTTTACTCTTGCTTGTATTTCTAGACTCTTTACAGCCCTGTCTGCAGCCCGAAGGCGTTCCTTGTCTAAAGCAAGCATCGCTCGTACCATGTTAGAATGTTATTATTTACAGTAATAACACATACCTTTGGCTTTCCAACATTTCTCCTTTTCTTAAAAGCCTTCAGAGGATTTCTAATAACTTTACTTTTACTCATTATTATACTTCAACAAAACAGAGACTCAAGAAAAAGAATTAATTACGAATATTTTCGAGATAACGACAGAGTAAATAAACATGAAACAATCGACAATCACACCAGCGATATATATTGAACCATCACAGGTTAGTCACAACACGTACTTTATCTCACATCACTAAAATGTACCTGATGAACTCGGACGTTAATAATAACACCATTTGACAGCAGTTTAACAGCGCCACAGTGGGTCACGCCCATGTAGAACACATTTCAAAAAAAATTTAAAAATAGTTGTAGTCTTCGGAATTGAATAAATTATATATCTATTAAAAGGTAATAGTCTGCAGATTCAGAAAACGCAAAAAAGTAAAAAATGAACTTTTCATGATTTTGAGCCTTTCCGGAGCCCCTTAAATGAGCGTTGAGCGTTACGCAGGTCATTAGAAACGTGCAAGGGCAATGAACTGGGTTTTAGTGTATTAGGTAGACGTATGTTTCTTCGAATGTAAAAATAGTCCTTCCCTAGACGCACACTCCGAGAGCGGGGAACCAAACGTATACAGTGAATATATGTGAGGCAGAGAAGAAATCCAATAGTAGTAGGCGCAGTTATCATTAAATGGAGTAATGAGTGCTGTCGACAAGGGATCTCACATCGATCCATATTCCTAGATTTCCAGAAGGCTTTTGATACCGTTCCTCACTAGCGACTATTAATCAAATTGCTTGCATATGGAGTATCGTCTCAGTTGTGTGACTGTTTCCATAAAATGTTAAAGCTAAATCGTCGATTCGTTGCTGTGAAGTAGGAACCAGGAAGGCCAGGCGCAGGTCGTCAGGATAGTTTCTGATATGGTCCCAGTTTCCATAAAAAAATTCCAACGCAGACATTAGCTGTAAACAATAATCTTTATTTAAAATGTAACCGTACCTTTTCGTTTACAAAACGTCATATACACTCTGTTCCTCACTACAAAAGTTAAATATTTTACTTCGCTTTGCACAACACTGTTTTTAGCCGGCTCATCTCCAGCTATTTCTAAATCAATATAAAATGGATTGACACCATTCGTAGTAAATCATCGAGTAGAACAGAAGTGGTATCTGGCGTTCTGCAAGGTAGTGTCATAGGCCCTCTGCTGTTCCTGATTTACATAAATGATCTAGGTGATAATCTGAGCAGCCACCTTAGACTGTTTGCAGATGACGCTTTAATTTACCGTCTAATAAAACCATCAGACGATCAATTCCAATAACAAAACGATCTAGAGAGAATTTCTGCATGGTGCGAAAAGTGGCAATTAGCACCAAACAAAGAAAAGTGCGAGGCCATCCACATGGGTACTAAAAGAACTCGGATAAATTTTGGGTATACGATAAATCGCACACATTTAAGGGCTGTCAATTCGACTAAATACCTAGGAATTACAATAACGAGCAACTTAAATTGGAAAGACATAGATAATATTGTGGGGAAGGCGAAACAAAGACTGCGCTTTGTTGGCAGAACACTTAGAAGATGCGACGAACCCACTAAAGAGACAGCCTATATTACACATGTCCTTCCACTGCTGGAATACTGCTGCGCAGTGTGGGATCCTTACCAGGTAGCATTGACGGAGGACATCGAAAAAGTGCAAAGAAGGGCAGCTCGTTTCGTATTATCGCGCGATAGGGGTGAGAGTGTCACTGATATGATACGCTAGTTGGGGTGCCAGTCACTGAAACAAAGGCGGTTTTCTTTGTGGCGAGATCTATTTACGAAATTTCAATCACCAACTTTCTCTTCCGAATGCGTATTGATTTTGTTGACACCCACCTACGTAGGGAGAAATGATCATCATAAAAAAATAAGAGAAATCAGAGGTCAAACGGAAAGCTTTAGGTGTTCCTTTTTCCCACACGCCATTCGAGATAGGAATGGTAGAGAAGTAGTATGAAAATTGCTCGTTGAACCCTCTGCCAGGCACTCAAGTGTGAATTGTAGAGTAACCATGTAGATGTAAATGTAGAACATCAAGCGGTATAGATGTAATTAGAGGTCAGGACCCTCCAGTCTATAAGGAATACGCATACTATTTCTTCTGAAATTTACGTATATTTACACGAAGATGGTCCATTTGGGATCACAGGAGACGCGAATCATCATTTCAAGATGAACTGAATCTCCTTCCTACAAAATTTTGTGGTGCTTCATTGTCGCTACGTGCGAGCTATTAATCTGACAGAAACAAATGAAGATGACCTTTTTTCTAGGAAATTTAATGTAGTTAAATTTAGCAAGGGGTACGTTATCGCCAAGGGCCGTAGTTTTCGAGTTATTCAAGAACCCCCCTCCCCCCCCCCCCCCCCCTCTCACACTCTGCCTGCATAGGTCAGGATTTGTAATATGTTGTTCATAGCACTTCCTCCTGCAATGTACAAAAACCTGCGACTATCCAAATTATTTCCGACATTCGACCTTTTCTGGTCTTGATAGACTGGACTTATTACGCCACTGGTTTAGTCGAGCACTGACGTTTGTGCAAATTTTCTTAACAATTTGGTGTATTTTATCAGCATAAAATAAGGAACTGGAAGAGTTAAGTTCTTATCAAATTATCAACATAATTAGTTTTAGCGTAATATTCATAAAATTCGTTTTTCGCTCATTAAATTCACGGGCACGTTTAAGTTTATAATGTTGACGAAGTAATCGACTATGCTGGTGGCATAATAGCACAATCAAGAGAGATCAAAGAAAGGTTAAACGTTAGGAATAGTTCGCGTAGTCGAAAATTTTAGTATAGTGGTACTAGGGAGTGCTACGAGCGACACACTATAAATCGTGATTGGCGAGGGATGAGTGTGTGGCGGAGGTGTGTTTGAAAGTAACTGTTGTACGTGTTTCTTCAATAACTTGAAAACCTTAGTTTCCAGCAATACCGTATCCCAGTACAAAATATAACTACACTAAATTTATTAGAAAATGGTCCGACTCATTTTTTCTGTAGGACCAATAGCGGAGGAGCAATACAGCTTCGAATGTCATTTAATTTTTAAGCAGAATGAAATAGCACATTGCAAATTTCCCACAATACGTTCCTTAGACGACTAGACGAAAACCACAACACGTTATCGGTTTAACTAACGTACTATTGTGATTAAAAACAAGAATGATGAAAATTCCTCCGTTAACCAAAGGGTAATTTATTCTGCATAAGCTGTGTGTAACGTAAGAGAGTATTGAAGGATTTCACCGTATAGTTAAATATTGAAGCCACTGAAGGTATTAATTGCAGTCAGTCGTCTGGTAATCTCTTAGCTCCTTCCTTATCCGAATCCGAGGAATACATTTCAGTTCTAAAAGTGTCACCTACTACATTGATAACGAGACTATGAACAACGGAATCCAAGAAGCAAACCAGGCGCAATATTTTCTCTTCTTCTTTTACGACGATCCGTTCTATATCCCGCCAGCGATCGGCAGTGACGTGTGAAAAAGCTGCATGCGTTAGTTGCAGTACGTCTGAGAGCTTAACAGTCTTGTTACTTCTCGGGACGAATCCCTCAGCTTGGCTCCATATCAATTCTGTTGGGTTCACATTGTAATAGTACAGTGGCATATGTAAGACTGCAGCATTTGTATGATGTGCTCGATGCCGTGAAAATGATTGTTTTCATGTTTCTACGATACTTATCTACCTGTGTGTTATAAAACGATGGACACAGTCCAAATAGAGGATTTGGTTTTTCATTTTTGCCTAAAAAATTAAATTATATGTTTTCTTAATTTAAACAACTTTTATGAATAGTCTTTCATAAAACATCTACATATAAGTAAGAATTTGTATGTGAAATGGAAACAGGAATTTCGCGTCAAATATGTATTTAGAAACAAGAAGACGTCCATTATTCACAAAACATGATGATGTGTTTTATAATTACGAGATGTATGTATTGAACGGAAAAAAATGGTACCAGGGAGATTTGATCCACAGCACGAATAACCATATTTGGTTCACTTTCCGTTACGCTACCGACCCAGCTACACGTTCAATGTATGTTCGGTTACCGACTGCATTATATACAACGGTGGGAAAATTTCAAAGACGATTGTCTCCGTAAATTTATGAAAAACATTAAGAACAGCCTATTTCTCGGCACTTATTAGCCGTGTTCCACGCACCTGTTTCACTACGGAATAGAAAGCAGCCTCAGCCATTTTCATCCTGCGCATTAGCAGCGCGACAGTCAGAACACAACGCTGCCGAGGTTGTGACTGTATAACATTTCTGAAATAAAAACTACGTAGCTAAAGCGCGATTAAGAAAAACGTTACTGGCCGTTAATACATTTGAATATATTAAAGTTTCATTTAACGTAACTTAGTAATAAGGTATCTACTTCCAAGAGCGTAACAACACCAGCGTACGTGTGCTACGGCTTCTGACGAATCATGGCGTTTATGTTTGTTTACATTAGGTTTTATTCTTATGATGAACGGATTATAGACGCGGATATGGAGGGGCACGTGGTCAGGGCACGGCTCTGCCGGCCATTTTTAGTTTCCGTGACCATGGCCGCAGCTTTTCAGTCAAATATCTCCTCAACTGGCCCCGCGAGAGCTGCGTGCATCCCGCTTGCCGACAGAGCTTGGCAGACCTGGACAGTTACCCACTGAACAGCTGGCCAAGCCCAACGGGAAGCGGTGTTAACAACTGCGGCCAGTCCATTGGCTGAAATGGAGGTGACCTGCCCATAGTCTCGACCTGAACGCGATGGAACACCTTTGGGATGAGTTAGAACGACATCGCTCCAGACCCCAGGGTCCAGCATCACTGCCTCCTCTGATTTCAGCTGTTGAGGAAGAATCGGATGCCATTCCTTCACTGACACTCAGACACCACAATGAAAGTGTCCCCAGCAGGGTTAAAGTCATCATAAAGGTGGAGTCTGGAGATACCCCATATTAATGTCCACTTACAGGTGACCAGATACCATTCATCAGATAGCGACAATGATGTCCTTGAAAAATTTTTCATGCCTGAACCAATCGACACAATAACCTGACATGCTAGGTGGCGCGGATTTCCTCAGAATGTTTAAAAAAGTACTTTCTAACTATATACATCTATAAAGTTAAAAAGTACTATTTTAAATATTCTGAGGACCTAGCATGTCAGACTATTGTGTCACTAGCATCTGCAAACAGAGCCGTGAATGAACTAAAGCTGAAACCTTCCAAAATAACTGGTTAACTTCATATATATATATATATATATATATATATATATATATATATATATATATATATATATATATATATATATGAGGGCAGTTCAATAAGTAATGCAACACATTTTTTTTCTGAAACAGGGGTTGTTTTATTCAGCATTGAAATACACCAGGTTATTCCCCAATCTTTTAGCTACACAGCACTATTTTTCAACGTAATCTCCATTCAATGCTACGGCCTTACGCCACCTTGAAATGAGGGCCTGTATGCCTGCACGGTACCATTCCACTGGTCGATGTCGGAGCCAACGTCGTACTGCATCAATAATTTCTTCATCATCCACGTAGTGCCTCCCACGGATTGCGTCCTTCATTAGGCCAAACATATGGAAATCCGACGGTGCGAGATCGGGGCTGTAGGGTGCATGAGGAAGAACAGTCCAATGAAGTTTTGTGAGCTCCTCTCGGGTGCGAAGACTTGTGTGAGGTCTTGCGCTGTCATGAAGAAGGAGAAGTTCGTTCAGATTTTTGTGCCTACGAACACGCTGAAGTCGTTTCTTCAATTTCTGAAGAGTAGCACAATACACTTCAGAGTTGATCGTTTGACCATGGGGAAGGACATCGAACAGAATAACCCCTTCAGCGTCCCAGAAGACTGTAACCATGACTTTACTGGCTGAGGGTATGGCTTTAAACTTTTTCTTGGTAGGGGAGTGGGTGTGGCGCCACTCCATTGATTGCCGTTTTGTTTCAGGTTCGAAGTGATGAACCCATGTTTCATCGCCTGTAACAATCTTTGACAAGAAATTGTCACCCTCAGCCTCATGACGAGCAAGCAATTCCGCACAGATGGTTCTCCTTTGCTCTTTATGGTGTTCGGTTAGACAACGAGGGACCCAGCGGGAACAAACCTTTGAATATCCCAACTGGTGAACAATTGTGACAGCACTACCAACAGAGATGTCAAGTTGAGCACTGAGTTGTTTGATGGTGATCCGTCGATCGTCTCGAACGAGTGTGTTCGCACGCTCCGCCATTGCAGGAGTCACAGCTGTGCACGGCCGGCCCGCACGCGGGAGATCAGACAGTCTTGCTTGACCTTGCGGCGATGATGACACACGCTTTTCCCAACGACTCACCGTTCTTTTGTCCACTGCCAGATCACCGTAGACATTCTGCAAGCGCCTATGAATATCTGAGATGCCCTGGTTTTCCGCCAAAAGAAACTCGATCACTGCCCGTTGTTTGCAACGCACATCCGTTACAGACGCCATTTTAACAGCTCCGTACAGCGCTGCCACCTGTCGGAAGTCAATGAAACTATACGAGACGAAGCGGGAATGTTTGAAAATATTCCACAAGAAATTTCCGGTTTTTTCAACCAAAATTGGCCGAGAAAAAAAAGTGTTGCATTACTTGTTGAACTGCCCTCTTATATACACCGGTTGATTATAATTAGAGTGTGGCTCCTCACAGAGGTCCAGTACAATTATCGTATGGCAGCGAAACTTGATAGATATGCTAATACGTTAATGTGTAACCGATTTACACTGAAAAAAATTAGTTCCAGTTTTGTCCAGCAGGTGCAAATATGGCCCTGTGAAAGCAAGGAAGACGTAAAAATTGTTTGTATATGTAATGGATTTGGGACAGGACATGGCCAGAAAAGGTCAAACGAGTGAGAAAGGCATAAAATTGATTTTATTATTAACCGCCGCCTTACAGAACCTCTTCAGTATTAGGTCTAGAGACGTCGATGAGATGGTGAACAGCGCCATATTTGCACCTGGTCGACAAAACTGGAACTAATTTTTTCCAGCGTAAATCGGATCCGCATTAACGCATTAGCATATCTACCAAGTTTCTCTGCCATACGACGATTACAGCCCACACTGGACCTTCGTGAGTAGCTGCAGTTTAATTATAACCACCCGTTATACAGTATATACACTACCCTGGGAAACACCCCTGGTACTCAATTTGAGAGCAGGATGAATTCATCTGGGGCCGTGCTGGAGGGACTGGAATGATGCGTTTACTTCAGTGCGAACCTCGTTCGAAATAAACGCTAACTCTGGTCAGTGCAAAGATCGTTGGAATTAAACGCTAACTCAGGTCAGGAGATAATGGCAAGACTGCATTATTAACGTCTTTTTTCTAGCTGGATTCATAGATACCAGAAGGGAAATGACCAGTAATTTTCTTACGACTCTGTCATAGATATTAAACTTACAAGAAATCGAATTCGCTAAAGTGCGGAAAACTGAATCATTCGGAAATTACTTTTTATCTATTTTAAAAAACGTGTGTGAAATCTTAAGGGACTTAACTGCTAAGGTCATCAGTTCCTAAGCTTACACACTACTTAACCTAAATTATCCTAAGGACAAACACACACACCCATGCCCGAGGGAGGACTCGAACCTCCGCCAGGACCAGCCGCACAGTCCGTGACTGCAGCGCCTAAGACCGCTCGGCTAATCCCGCGCGGCTCATTCGAAAGTCTTTCCACTATTTCTGCAATAAGAAGAAGTATGTGGAATGCGTAATATATCTTGTCTGTGTTCAAGATTTGTTGTGTGGGCAGTGCGTTATTTTCCTACAAGGCAAACAAAAAGCTAGTTATGACTGCAGCGTAAACATCTTAACAGAGACACAGCAGTCACTGCCGACGATTAAATACAGTGGCGGCGCGCTAATGGGCTGTGCAATCTCCGCGCAATTACCGCTACTATCCTGCTCCCCCCACCCCCACCCCCCCTGCGCAAGTCTTGGACATCTGTTGCTGGACAGCAAGACTAGCAGCACGCGCACCACACAGCGGAAGGACACCGTCTGTGTGTCGGAACCTGTGGCGCACTTAAGGGCCTCAGGCAGTCAGGCGATAAAAGCACAAGCAGCAGTGTCTGAAGGCTGATTGTTGCTCTACGGTAGGCAGGCGGTTGCGCCAAAGCGTAGTGTGTTCTTTGGGATGAGCCGTACACTCTACTTTCATTTTTCATTACCTGTAGGGGCAGGGCAGGCTGTTGTAGAAATGATTCTTTCCATCGAAATCCCAGTAAGCGAGGGAAAGTGGGTCCCAAGTAGGAATATTTGGGTGGGTATTTCCAGTTCCAGCATTCGCATGATAACCAAAGGAGACTTCCAGAAAAGTGTGATCATACCCATACCTGTAGGAGGGTTGGGCTGATTTGGGGGATGAGACCAAACTGCGAGGTCACCGGTCTCATCGGGTTAGGGAAGGATGGGGAAGGAAGTCGGCCGTGCCCTTTCAAAGGAACCATCCCAGCATTTGCCTGAAGCGATTTAGGGAAATCACGGAAAACCTAAATCAGGACGGCCGGACACGGGATTGAACCGTCGTCCCATACCTGTAAGAACTACGTATATCTGTAACTTATGTTGGTATCCAGCAGCAGAAAAAGAAGATTACCTTTCAGTTTGAAGATCTGCTAGCTTTCATCAGTACCTTGAGAACCTCTATTCTGCTCGTCCTCGGCCGAGCGGTTCTAGGCGCTACAGTCTGCAACCGCGCGACCGCTACGGTCGCAGGTTCGAATCCTGCCTCTGGCATCGATGTGTGTGATGTCCTTAGGTTAGTTAGGTTTAAGTAGTTCTAAGTTCTAGGGGACTGATGACCTCAGGAGTTACATCCCATAGTGCTCAGAGCCATTTGAACCATTTTGCTAGTCCTGAAATGATGTCAACAGCGAAAATCGAGACGTATTCGTACGAATAGTAGTAGTTTCACCTCTCCCAGTGAGTGAGTTCTGTGTCTTTATGCCGAATTTCATTTGCGTAAAACCCTTTTATTAAAAAGGAACAAGTGGCACACGGTATAAGGCTAAACTGAATGCGCGCCTTAGTGTGATTCCGCAGAGAAAACTATTTATTCGTGATATGTAGTAGCACACAAACCTTTCCAGCGAATACAGCACTCTTATACCAGAGTGCAAATCTTCATGCTCTTCGCTGGCAGGGAATGCAAGATTTGCCGACTTCGCCTTCGTTGCGTTGGTAGGGTTCACCTTCATTGCGTTGGTAGGATATTCCTGTTACCTAAACTTGTGTGCCTCACAGTTACAGCAAGCATTCCAATCTGACAGCATCTACACGATTTCCTTGGTCATTTATTCAAGCGGCTTTGTCGTTCACCCAAGGAAGATAGTTATAACCATTACAGATATTTCTAAAACACGAAACTGCAGATAAAATCCAGGATCTACACATCACTTTCCAGAGACGCTAACAACTGCACCACGGAAACGCATTCTATGGGGGTTGATTGTAAGATAGACCATTGAGATACACCTTACGCATACGTAACTAACTGCTACTGCCATCAGTTAAAAAGAAAGAGAAGAATATGTCGACGCTATAAAGAAAGTGTGCGACAGCTGACAGAAACATTCGGATACTCATTAGCCTTGCAGTGTTGCGATGAACATGCTGCTCGAACAATTACACCTTGCCGCAAAGTTGTCGATCCACTCCTGCTGCGCGCCCAGTACAAGTATTTCATGGATTAAAAGGTGTTCGCTACAAGGAAAAACTAGAGATCACTCTTCACTTTCCCGTAAATAACTAGGCCGTTAGAGACGGAACAAAATCGGGCAAAAGATTAGTATGTTCCAGTATGAAGCAGCTACTTACTAAAGTTCACTACAGTATGTAGACTTTAAAGCCAACCTAGGTGGCAGTTTCTGATATGTTTTCAGGTCCTTCTTATCAAAAACTCTAAGCACGAAAGTCACACTGTAGAAACCTTAACACGAAACTCCTGATCTGTTCATTCTGTGGCCGAAAAACAAATCTTTAATAATATGATGTAATATAATGTAGACTACATAGGTAGCTGTGTGCAAAGATCGATAATTGCTTCTCGACGGCGTTTATTTATTCGGCTGTTGGTAACGTTCAGCAAAGTCGTCATGTATCTTGGTATAATCTCCTTAATACTGAACCAGTTGTTCCATACAAATATTTGTGTACGAAACTATGGCATTACTATGTTTTTATCTCGTTCGTTTACCACTGAATCCGCCCATTTCATCTTATGTGAAGAGAAAAAGGCAATAAAAGAAAAATCAACTGCGGCATACGAACACGACCCTTAACAATTGTGTCGCTATCACAATGAAATGTCATTTCTTGTATTTGTGAAGCTCTAGACATTTCAATGATAGTTATTTCCATAGAAGTCGGACACCCATACACAGCAGCTTTCGACAAGCTCCTCACAAACTTAAAGGGGGAAAGAGGAAATAGATCACAGTAAATTGCTACTAGCAACTCACATTCTCAAACTGGATCCTGATTGAGAACAACGCGTTGATCCTAAGAATATAGTCTGTATGATTGCCTACTTACTACATAAATGCTGTCGATTTTTACACGTCTGTTATGCATATACAAATGACCACTACACCAGTAGTGACACCAATGTATCACAGAGCGAACCCTGACGCTATTCAAACAAGAGTCCTCTGGTATCTTGTATATATTTGATATTCATTTTGCACAAATAATCAAGGGCCACTGCTCTATCAAAGAAGGTGTCATAATGCGAACGAACCTTAATATTCCGATTCCAGGTGTCCTACTGTGTCTTGAGGTGGTGGTATTCTACTCCATCCTCTCTTAATACTCCTTAGGTCCGCGTGAAGAGCGAGGTTCAAATGACATTCCAGTTTTCCATATAATTTCAGATGAACATAGAGATGCTTCCACAAAAAAAGACCGCAACGGATTTCTTGCACTGTTCTTGTCTCTGATCAACTTACTGTCGACTATCATCCTTCCTTTTCCCGTAAGATTTTCGATAACATTCGATGCAGTTAACTTTGTATTTCGACTAAGCTTCTATTGTTTGTTGTGTATAACTTTTCCATGCCCGCAAAGTCATTGTATTAAATTAGCTTAGGTTGGCAAGAACTACGTAATAGAAGTAAGCAGCTATTTCGCCATCCATGTCAAACAATTTAGGGAAATCCCGGGATAGTTGCATTTGTTTCTCCCGCAAATTTTCTCGATCATGTCAGGTGACAAATGTTTACAGTTAAAGGTATGGGACCTCGTCGTTCAACTGTCGCGACTCTTGCAAGACCAGAGTTGTCAGCTGTCAATGGTTAAGTCGAAGGACGACTTTTTGTTTTCGAAGTGAAGGACCTCGCATTTGACTGATGGGCAGAGGTACAAAGTTCATAACTGACGCGGAGTGGAAACTCCAGCGGGCAATTATTGCGGCAAGAAGTTGACAGCGCGGGTGGTCGTTGCTGCGTAGTTTGAGTTGCCGACCTCCCTCCCGCCCCTCATCGTAACGCAGGCGGCAGCGTCTGCCGGTGATGGCTCAGCGCGAAACCTGCCTGCAGAAACCGGCGCCGACTGAGACATCTCGGGAAAGCGCCTCATCGCGATTCGATACGCCGGAAATTGGGTACCCTACCCTCGCCAGTATCTAAGCGTTGCGAAAGCGTCCAACTAATGAATCTGTCCACAGTGGAGAATTGATGGGCTAAATGAAAGATTAACTTACGATATTCAGCCGCGGATTTGTGGCGCGCGTTGACTGAGCGCAGACTGCGTGAATAAATTGCTAGAACCGCTGTTCTCAAGCTCTTCTTCCTCTTCCAGTGGTGTGGGTATTATAACGCGGCGGTCGAGGTTTTATGATATACTAGTACCGATTTAGGCAAAAATGAGACTATGGGCATCGGAGCACCCAAAACCTTGCTATAACTAAATTTCAAATGAGCGGAAAAAAACTTTTCGCGTATGTATTAACAATTTGAAATCAGCAATAAATTAAACTTCCACAGCGTTGGAGTGTTGGCGAAAATCTCCAAATTACACTACTCACCATTAAAATGGCTACACCATGAAAAAATGCAGATGATAAAGGGGTATTCATTGGACAAATATATTATACTAGAACTGACATGTGATTACATTTTCACGCAATTTGGGTCCATAGATTCTGAGAAATCAGAACCCAGAACAACCACCTCTGGCCGTAATAACGGCCTCGATACTCCTGGGCATTGAGTCAAACAGAGGTTGGATGGCGTGTACAGGTACAGTTGCCCATGCAGCTTCAAGACGATACCACAGTTCATCAAGAGTAGTGACTGGCTTATTGTGACGAGCCAGTTGCTAGGCCACCATTGACCAGACGTTTTCAGTTGGTGAGAGATCTGGAGAATGTGTTGGCCAGGACAGCAGTCGAACATTTTCTGTATCCAGAAAGGCCCGTACAGGACCTGCAACATGCGGTCGTGCATTATCCTGCTAAAATGTAGGGTTTCGCAGAGATCGAATGAAGTGTAGAGCCACGGGTCGTAACATATCTGAAATGTAACGTCCACTGTTGAAAGTGCCGTCAATGTGAACAAGAGGTGACCAAGACGTGTAACCAATGGCACCCCATACCATCACGCCGGGTGATACGCCAGTATGGCGATGACGAATACACGCTTCCAATGTGCGTTCACCGCGATGTCACCAGACACGGATGCGACCATCATGATGCTGTAAACAGAACCTGGATTTATTCGAAAAAATGGCGTTTTGCCATTCGTGCACCCAGGTTCGTCGTTGAGTACACCATCGCAGGCGCTCCTGTCTGTGATGCAGCGTCAAGGGTAACCGCAGCCATGGTCTCCGAGCTGATAGTCCATGCTGCTGGAAACGTCGTCGAACTGTTGGTGCAGATGGTTGTGGTCTTGCAAACGTCCCATTTGTTGACTCAGGGATCGAGACGTGGCTGCACGATCCGTTACAGCCATGCGGATAAGAGCCTGTCGTCTCGACTGCTAGTGATACGAGGCCGTTGGGATCCAGCACGGCGTTCCGTATTGCCCTGCCGAACCCAGCGATTCCATATTCTGCTAACAGTCATTGGATCTCGACCAACAGGAGCAGCAGTGTCGCGATACGATAAACCGCAATTGCGATAGGCTACAATCCGACCTTTATCAAAGTCGGAAACGTGATGGTACGCATTTCTCCTCCTTACACGAGGCATGACAACAGCGTTTCACCAGACAACGCCGGTCAACTGCTGTTCGTGTATGAGAAATCGGTTGGAAACTTTCCTCATGTCGGCACGTTGTGTGAATGCTCCGAAAAGCTAATCATTTGCATATCACAACATCTTCTTCCTGTAGGGTAATTTCGCGTCTGTAGAACGTCATCTTCGTGGTGTAGCAATTTTAATGGCCACTAGTGTATATTGCTTATGTCACTTTGGACCACATAGTCACTTAAAGACATAATACACACAATAATTACTCACAATGTCTCACAAAAAACTAAACTACTAGTAATGAATTAGGTAAGATATTATTTGTGCTAGGAATACTGCGCAGTTTATTATTTTATCAGTTTACTGCAATGGCAAAATGGCAGTATCACATCAGTGATTGCACAGCGTCCTTCCCCTTCCTTTAATATTCCGTGTATTGTGATCTCCCAGATAAGTTTGTCTTGTGCATTTGTTTATTATGAGAAACACGTGCTGCCGTTGTATTCTGTGCACATCGCACAACAGACTGCCACAGACTGTAAATGTGGACAAAGCTGTTACAAAAATAGCGTCTCTGCCCAGCGAGTGCAGCTCCCGTATTAATTTCCTATATACGCTGCATTTGCTTTCACTACATATTTAATAGTTTCTACGTCATTAATCTTTTGAAAGAATTAAGCGCGAAAATAATAACATCTGCATTTACGAGTTTCTTCATACAGAAAAATGACATTTGTGGAAGTAGTTCTTTACGCTTCTGACAGATGGCGTTACTTTTTACTTTCACAGAACACTGGCGCCTAATTTCAAATATATCATACTGTGTTATGAACTGAAATTTACAGATATACGAATAAAATGTTCTAAAAGTGAGTGTATTTAAATGTGTGTTACTGCTTCATTTAACCGTGTCATTAAGTATGATAAGGTGAGTGGGTGGTATATTCTGTGTAGGAAGACAGAAAAGCTATTACGCTGTGTTGTCAGGAGTCTTCTGTCGGTCTCTGCTACACGTTCCACATCCTGGTTGCTCTCTCTGCTAAGACAGGAAGCAGCGGAGCTTGTCTCACTGTCTTGCGCTGTTTATTTCTGCTCCTTACACATTTTCACACATTTACAGACGCTGTGTCCATAGTTCTCAGTAGTTCATGTGATATTTGTGGTAAATCCCTTATATAACGAACGCTATGACGGCAAAAAAGCCGTCAGTATGCGTGCTGTAACACTGTGGATAAAGATTAAGATTTAACGCCTCGTCGAGGACGGATTCGCTAGAGCAGGAGCGCTAGATTGGAGTGAACATGGGTGGTGGAAGGAAACAGACCGTGCCTTTTACAAAGAAGCATCCCGGAATTCGCCTTAATCGATTTATGAAAACTGGAGGGGAAGCCAAAGCATAATGACTTGACAGACTGTGTATCGTGTGTGTGTACGAGGTGCGGCTAGAAAAAAACTGGACTGATGCTGGAAAAAACATTTATTTACAATTATTTACAATTTCATGTTATCTCCTTCAATGTACTCTCCTCCTCGGTCTCTACACCGCTCCATACTAATTTTCCAGTGTTCACAGCAATGCTGCAGATCATTTTCGGTAAGTCCATACATTACTTCCGTCGCTTTTTCTTTTACTGCTTCAACAGTCTCAAATCTAGTTCCTTTCAAAGCTGACTTGACTTTAGGGAAAAGAAAAAAGTCACAGGGGGCCAAATGAGTAGGGTGGATGATCTAAGATGGGAATGTTGTGTTTTGCCAAAAACGTCTTCACTGACAACGCACTGTGAGCTGGGGCATTGTCTTGGTGAAGGATCCATGACTTTTTTCTCCACAAATCGTTCCGTTTTCTCCGTACTCGCTCACGTAGGGTAGCCAGGACGCTAATGTAGTAATGCTGATACACTGTTTGTCCCTCTGGTACCCAATCAATGTGCACAATCCCTTTGATGTCAAAAAAAAAAAAAAAAAACAATCATCATTGCCTTGAATTTCGATTTTGACATTCGTGCTTTTTTTGTCGTGGGGAACCAGGAGTTTTCCAATGCATCGATTGGCGTTTAGTTTCGGGATCGTAAGTAAAAAACCACGATTCATCGCAAGTAATAACATTTTGTAAGAAGGTGGGATCACTTTCAATGTTTTCCAGGATGTCAGAACAAATCATTCTTCGGCGCTCCTTCTGTTCAATTGTGAGACAGTTTGGAACCATTTTTGAACACACTTTGTTCATGTTGAAACTTTCACGAAGAATCCGCCTAACACTTTCCTTGTCAACTCCTGTTAACTCAGACACTGCTCTGATTGTTAAACGGCGATCTTGTCGAACAAGTTTACCGATTTTTTCAATGTTTGCATCAGTTTTTGCTGACAATGGTCTGCCAGTGCGAGTGTCATCACTGGTGTCTTCGCGGCCATCTTTAAATCGTTTAAACCACTCAAACACTCGTGTTCGCGATAAACAATCATCGCCGTACACTTGTTGTAACATTACAAACGTTTCACTTGCAGATTTTCCTAGTTTGAAACAAAATTTGATGTTAACACGCTGTTCTTTCTGTACACTCAACATTTTCCGACGCACAGACAAAACGTCAACTACTTAAAACAGACGCCACGGGCAGACTGAGTGCAGGAGGCAGATGAAACTCGAGCAGTAGGCGGAGCGAGAGTCACGTGACAGGCCACGCGACTTTCAGCCTCATTGCATTCGTTTTATTGTTTCACCAGTACTAGTCTGGTTTTTTTTCTAGCCACACCTCGTATATTAAACGGGGGACCTAGAAACGATGGAGAGGCTTCGTCCCGCCGTAGCTAGCCCTCAATGTTTCACAACCCTACAACAGGCCACAGCAGTCCACCCACCCCACCGCCGCCCCACACCGAACCCAGGGGGAACGTCTCATACCAGACGAGTGTAACCCTAAATGTCTGCGTGGTAGAGTAATTATGGTGTACGCGTACGTGGAGACTGTTTGCGCAGCAATCGCCGACATAATGTAACTGAGGCGGAATAAGGGGAACCAGCCAGCATTTGCCGAGGCAGATGGAAAACCGCCCTAAAAACCATCCACAGGCTGGCAGGCACCCCGTACTCCGACTCCACTCCGCCGGGTTGGTTCGTGCCGGAGACCAGCATGCCTTCCCACTCGAAAGCAGCGCGTTAGACCGCGCGGCTAGCCGGTATACTTGAACAGTGTTTCACCGGCATTCAAAGTCAGTGTATGAATCGATGCACGTCCTCACTCAATGTTAAAAATGTGAATCAACAATAAATGTTCAGCGCCCAGCCCGAAGCGTTCATAAGGCGGAATCGGCAGAAAGGTGTGGAGTAGACTTGGCCACTGTTTCTATGTTTCGATACTGTGTATCGATACCTGGAACTGTTTCAGTGTTTCGGAACGGCTGTGGTTCACCGTTTCGAAACAGTGGTGTTTCATTCCGCCCATGTCTCGGATCTCGAGCCAGAAACAGAAACTGTATCGTTGTTTCAAAATAAGACTGTTTCAGTCCACCTGCGCCTGGAACGGACTAATTGTATCGAAACAGTGATGTTTCATTCCGCCCTGTGTCGGACGAGATTCGGGCTCGGTACAGGTACTGAAACACAACATACCACTTCATGAAACACTTTCAAGAGTGTCGAAATCTTTTGACAAGCAATAACATGAAGCTTAAGATATCCGAAAATAAAGCTTCGTTTCTAGCTGACTGTCCTATTCCGAAATGGCGTAACATCTGCTTTATAAACACTAACCAAACAATAAAACAACGCATACTATTCGCATTCAAAATAATAAATATGTGAAAATCATTCAGTTAAATTACACTTTTTTTAATAACATACGCTTCTCTGTTCATGTACAGTAATCATATTAAGAAACGCAAGTAAGACTACAACATTTTAAATAAAAAAAAGGCGTAGAGTGACAGTTATTAGACATGTACATAAATTTGATGTAGGTATAATTGCAAGCAATCTGTTTGACATATCACAGATAGCGTAATGGTGAACGGGAAGCATCGTAAATTTATAGTAACAGTTCGAAACACGTTGAAACACAAATTTTTTTTCTGTTATATTTTATTATTTATCCGAATTATTTGGCGTTATTTGTGAGTCTATAGTCACTGTGTCTATTATCCACAATGATTCCCTTTGTGTGCATGGAAATTAGCAGGATGGGTATATTAGCCATACTAATGGAATGTGGGAATCCCAGTAGCATATCTGTTGTTTCTGCAGTTTGCTCCCACCTCCAGTTCCGTTCGTGGTGGTTCTTCTGCCTTCAGCTAAGGCTTTCCTCAGCCAATTGAACAGTATGAAAGTCACATGACACAAAAGCAGCGCATTTGCTGCAGGAAATACGAAACTGCCAAGACGCCTAAGTGATAGTTTCATACTTTTTGCGATATGATTAGCGCTCTCGCACCTCATTTGTGTTTATATGGACATACTTATACAGTAGACATTCAAGATGATAAAATGTGTAGGTTTATTAGATTACAAAACACAAACTGTTTCACTGTTTCGAAACACCGTATCGAAACATTACATTGTACTGTTTCATTTGTTTCGAAACATTTACGTGTTTCAGTTTGCCCATCTCTAGTGTGCAGTGCCTCACATTGTTGATTGCTAATTGTTGTTCGCACCTCGCAAACATTGCCCGTTGGTAGTATTGCACTACTCACGTATGTCCAGTATTCAGAAAATTTTCATTTCAACAGAGTTCACGTTTCATTGATAGACGATGCTACATTTCACGCGAAGTAGATGTACACTGCCGGAAAAAAATGCAACACGTTAGAGAACGGAGTTCAGTGGCATCAGGGTAAAATATGTGCATACTGGGGGGTTGTAGATGTCCATTTTTCACGGCATCGGCGAGATGGCGCTGAGGATGCCTTTCAGAGAAGCCTGTGGTTTGACTCTGCAGGGAAAGTGTGTGGCGAGTTTAGAGGTGAACCGCGTTTGAAACACTCGTTCTAGAGTACAAGAATGTCCCACCGCCGAGTAAGTCTCCTGTTGAACAGCTTGATTTATTTGACACTGTGCGCCTGCGGGAAGCTGGGTGGAGTTATCGATGGACTGTTGGGTACAATACATCAGTGCTGTGTCGCTGCTTTCAACAGTGTTCTGTGGAACTTTCCCACGCCCGTAGGCTAGGTTCTGGACGCTCGCGTAGTGCAGACGCGCCTCAAAATCGACGCATTTCTTTCCCGGAAGTGAACAGAAATTGAGACAATGTTTTCGTTTGCCTGATCGGTGTTCAGCGGCAAGAAATTAAAAATGATGGAATTATACATTCTTATTCGGAAAGCCCTATGGAAGTTCTCGAACTAAAAACAGTTCCCATAATCACTATGTTTTAAAAGAGAAGGTAGTGTAAAATGGAAGTCACGTGCAGCTCCTTAACAAGACACTCGTTACATAGAATGGATTCGTCGTAGTAACTGGAAAGTTAGCTAATTCACGTGTGAATGGGGGAAGCTCTGTCTTTCTCGCCCTGTTGCTGTCCTGTCACCGCTACTGCTTCATCTTCAGCACTGATCCTGCAGGGAGGTTACGTTTGCAGTGCCTGGCTCTTCGCGTCGGTGTTGACAAGTAATCGGAGAGAGAAAACAGGAATAACGGCTGAATTTCTGAAACCGCGCACAATACGTCGGTACTTTCGTTTGAATTGACAAGTGGAGCGCCACTGTGCGAACAGGTGCGACTTCTGCGACTGGTGTAAATTTCATTAAAATCCTCCTGGGCGTAGTGCTGCGTCGTCTTATAAAATACGAAAATGCTAAAATACTCAAATATGTGACGAATCGGCCGCACTGCAGCAGCCGCACCCTGAGGAAGGCCGCCGCAACACTGCTGGAGCGTCGAATAGTTTAGAATTTTGTTAAGATGACGCGGCAGTAGGTCGAGAAGGATTTTAATGAGAGATTGATGGTTCCAGCCATTCTCACAGTACGAGGTGCATTCAAGTTCTAAGGCCTCCGATTTTTTTCCTCTGGACTGGAAAGAGATAGAAACATGCGCATTGTTTTAAAATGAGGCCGCGTTTATTGTCAATACGTCCCAGAGATGGCAACACCGTACGGCAGATGGAATTTTACCGCCAGCGGCGAGAATGAGAACTGTTTTAAATACTTAAAATGGGGACGTTTTCCTTCATTGAACAGCGTGCATTCATTCGTTTTCTGAATTTGCGTGGTGTGAAACCAATTGAAATTCATCGACAGTTGAAGGAGACATGTGGTGATGGGGTTATGGATGTGTCAAAAGTGCGTTCGTGGGTGCGACAGTTTAATGAAGGCAGAACATCGTGTGACAACAAACCGAAACAACCTCGGGCTCGCACAAGCCCGTCTGACGACATGATCGAGAAAGTGGAGAGAATTGTTTTGGGGGATCGCCGAATGACTGTTGAACAGATCGCCTCCAGAGTTGGAATTTCTGTGGGTTCTGTGCACACAATGCTGCATGACGACCTGAAAATACGAAAAGTGTCATCCAGGTGGGTGCCATGAATGCTGACGGACGACCACAGGGCTGCCCGTGTGGCATGTTGCCGAGCAATGTTGACGCGCAACGACAGCACGAATGGTACTTTCTTTTCGTCGGTTGTGACAATGGATGAGACGTGGATGCCATTTTTCAATCCAGAAACAAAGCGCCATTCAGCTCAATGGAAGCACACAGATTCACCGCCACCAAAAAAATTTCGGGTAACCGCCAGTGCTGAAAAAATGATGGTGTCCATGTCCTGGGACAGCGAGGGCGTAATCCTTACCCATTGCGTTCCAAAGGGCACTACGGTAACAGGTGCATCCTACGAAAATCTTTTGAAGAACAAATTCCTTCCTGCACTGCAACAAAAACGTCCGGGAAGGGCTGCGCGTGTGTTCTTTCACCAAGACAACGCACCCGCACATCGAGCTAACGTTACGCAACAGTTTCTTCGTGATAACAACTTTGAAGTGATTCCTCATGCTCCCTACTCACCTGACCTGGCTCCTAGTGACTTTTGGCTTTTTCCAACAATGAAAGACACTCTCCGTGGCCGCACCTTCACCAGCCGTGCTGCTATTGCCTCAGCGATTTTCCAGTGGTCAAAACAGACTCGTAAAGAAGCCTTCGCCGCTGCCATGGAATCATGGCGTCAGCGTTGTGAAAAATGTGTACGTCTGCAGGGCGATTACGTCGAGAAGTAACGCCAGTTTCATCGATTTCGGGTGAGTAGTTAATTAGAAAAAAAATCGGAGGCCTTGGAACTTGAATGCACCTCGTACACAGACTGTCACAATCGCTCAGAATCATCGCCCTAAAAAAACTCGTTAGCGAGGGCGCTACCCACCGGTATCTGCGTTGCTGCGTGGTAAGCTGTGATAGATGTTGCGGCGGTGGCGGTGCCCTTGGGACGCACCACTCACTACCTCTTCACGGTGGCGTGTTTGCGAACGTGCTGGTTATGAAGTCGAGGAGCAGCTGAAATTCTTGTACATCCTGATACTTGTCCCGAGAAGAATACGCGACTGGATATTATACCTACATTCTGATGGTCGTGACGTACCATTGATACACTTCGAAGCCCGTGAGCTTGCGAGGATTTTCTCGTACCTTTCTCGTACCAAACAAATCGGGAGGTACTCCCTTCTCTTATTGTACAGCTCAGAGGAGAAAGCTGACTGCCAGAAGCCCGTATTGTGGCAGTGTCGTTATTTCTGTCAGTCATCACCACTTTTCTTCACATTCACATCCCCTCCCTCCTTCCCTTCCATTATCTTCCTCATGATGTCAACCAGCCTTCCTGCACCACCGTATTGTGGCAGTGTCGTGATTTCTGTCAGTCATGACCACTTTTCTTCACATTCACCTCCCCTCCCTCCTTCCCTTCCATTATCTCCCTCATGATGTCAACCAGCCTTCCTGCACCACCTACGAGTCTCAAGAAAATTCTATAATAATTTCGATAACTTATTTGGGCATTTTGCAGCTTCGAGAAAAGAGTGCAGTATATCAGAACTCGCCAATAAAAGAAAGAGCGTGTGATAAGGGGAGAACTTAAAATGAGTGTTTATGCAACAACTATTGTAAGTAGGCTGTTTAGGTTTTTATGTTGGTAACGCCATTTAGCGCTGTGTATGAAAATCACTCACTGTGCTGTGTGCAGTCTGTGGCTGGTTGGACTTAATGTTGGAATATTCGCTTGTGTAGTGTTGGGCAGTTGGATGTGAACAGCACGTAGCGTTGTGCAGTTGGAGGTGAGCCGCCAGCAGTGGTGGATGTGGAGAGAGAGGAGAGAGGAGAGAGAGAGAGAGAGAGAGAGAGAGAGAGATGCCAGAGTTTTGAGAGGTCACTATAAGCGGACGACCTGGACGTGTTTCAGCCAGAAAAAGGAAATTTGTAAATGTGGATCTCATAAAATGATGACTGTTGAAGATTATTAAGGTAAATAGATTGTTTGTTCTCTACCAAAATCTTTCATTTGCTAACTATACCTGTCAGTAGTTAGTGCCTTCAGTAATTACAATCTTTTATTTAGCTGGCAGTATTGGCGCTCGCTGTATTGCAGTAGTTCGAGTAACGAAGATTTTTGTGAAGTAAGTGATTCATGTAAGGTATAGGTTATTGTTAGTCAGGGCCATTCTTTTGTAGGGATTACTGAGAGTCAGATTGCGTTGCGCTAAAAATATTGTGTGTTAGTTTAGTGATGATCAGAATAAGTAAAGAGAAAATTGTTGCAGTACGTTGAGTTTTGCTCAGCTGTTTGTAAATCAAATAACGTAAGAGATTTACTAGTACAGTAATTCATAATTTTTCTAAGGGGACGTTTCATATCTCAAACTGACTATAGCGCTAAAAGTACATGGTAATTGTAAAAGAAAATTAATAGAGAATTAGGGTTTCTAATGCAGTAAAAGAGCAGCCTTTGGCAGCCGAAGTCCATTTCGATAAAATGCTTCTTTGTGTGCGACCAAGTCGTATGTCATAAAAACTCAAGTATTATTGCGTATTGTGCAGTAACACTCTCAGAACACATTTATTACAAAAAGAAAAAGGTTTGATTGTTGTCTGCAAGAGTAGTAGCCACAAGTCAAGAACAAAGGAGTGATATTTCCTTGAGAAAGTAAACAATCATAAATGACTAGCAAAGGCCAGGCGAGACCGCCACACGGGCGTCCTTACCGTGCCTTCGCATACACAGAGCTCGGCTTGTGCAGATAGTAGATAGCGCACATGCCGCTCCGCAGTACGAACGAAATGATGCGGAAAAAACAAGGGCGCCCAGGACACAGCTTCCGGCATCAGTGGTCGAGAGCTGGTATTTTCTTGACAACAGGAAATACGCTACAAATTCGTGTTATGCTAAGGAGAACTGAATTAGACTAGGCCTGGAGATTACACACTATAAACACTGGAACTCCAGGAAGCAGTTGGTAATCGGGCATGATGTCCACTGGGACAAGACCTAATAGACCAAAAGTGGACAGTGTTTTATGCACGACTAGACCAAGGGCGAAAATGTCACAGTGAGGTAACGGAGCCCAAAATTCCCACCCGCTGAAATTTATTTATTATTGAATTTCCCCAATTTTTTATACCGAAGAAGGGTTATTATTGTTTCACTTAGTACTCGAATCTCAACGTAATTAAATTCCAAACAACACGAAAAAATAACGAAAGGATCGTTAGCTTAGTGGTTATGCTTGGTTGGCGCTTTTGAGCTGTTGTTATGCATCAATAGACTAAAAGACTTGGAAGTCCTTTGGTCTCATTATGCGTAATTGAACAATGCACTAGGCCTATTATAACAATGAAGAGTTATTAAACCACATGTCTGTCATAGTCTCCAAGTTTTTCTTTGGAAATCGATTTTCCCCAGGTCACAATGGAAGTAAGTGTTCACCCAACTTCGATGGGCGGCAAGAAGGTCCCCCATTTTTCATTTTTTTGAATGTTTATTTCAATTGCAGTCTCCCGGTCAATCCCCATCACCAGCAAATATCTGTTATTTGTATTTATCAGGTTTTCGAAAACGCCTTACGTTGGTAAAGTGTGCATATTCTCGAATTTCGATGTTTGTATAAATAACAGCCAGTGCTAAGTTCTGCGCTTCATTGGCGATGCTGCTTTCGGATTTAGATTAGGCTGTGGTTCAACGTGACAGTAGCACAATCCAGTTTAAGTCAAGGGAGTCTTGAAAACAGCAAAAGGACGCATAATGTCGGTGCGAACAGTCGGACTTCGTCTTGGTGAAGACAGCGTCTATATTGTAAGGCCGTGATATTTGTGTGTGTGTGTGTGATTAACAAGATAATACTGTTCTGCTAGAAATAATAGCTGGAGAGTTGCTGTCATTGGGCACACTGAAAATGTCCATATTTCCTTTTGTATTGTCTAACAACACGTGTTCCTTGTCCAGTCTTTCTTGATATCTTCCAAAAACTTTCAGTTCTCTTGTGTAGTTACATCGAGATATTTTCTTTCATTTTCGTTTTATTTGGCTTTTGGTCATACAGCCAACGAACACCATCGCAGTTGCACCTATCTCTGCCTATATTCAACACGTAGTGCATCGCACGTTGTACTGTATCGCAGTTGAAGAGCTAGGGATAGAAATTCCGTACACCCTGTACGTATTTCACAAGGCAAGAGAATTTAAAAATTGCTTCAAACATCTCAGCCAGCGAATTCATAGCAACAAATTAAGTGATGAACCTACAAAATGATGTTTTCAAAAGCGCTAATAACCTTATCACAGGGAATTCGTGGGTATTCCGCAACTACGGGTATGCGTCCAGAGTCTGTCAAAGAGCTGTGATTTCATGAAACTTCTCTGTCCTCATACCGAGAGTGAAACTTCAGGTAGCCCAGAGCATTTCTATAAGACCTGGTGCAGCTTCTATCTTCGTCGTGTACGTCTTGTGCTCCTGAAGCACACAATAAATAAAATAACATTTAAGTACGGTCAGTTCAACAAAAAAATAAAATCATTACCGAGTGCGTTTTGAAACTGACAAAAAAGTCTTCGATTGTCTTTGTTAGCTTCCAAATAGTTGACCGTTTCCAGGTTTGGTTTCATTTGTTTCACCAAACTTTTCTATCTGTTACTGTCGACGTGGTTTTCGCTGTTACATTCGCAGCAAGTGCATACGTCAGAACTGTAAGTTCTTCGGTGTTAGCACACCTCACTGATCTTTGTGCACCACCTCGACAATGAACAGGTGTGCTGAGCATCAGCCTTGCTGAAGGACGGACAGCCTGTTCGTTTTTCTCGGCCGAGAACAGCACTCGACATTTCGCATTTGCCTTCATCGTCCTCGCTTCTGTGTACACTTCGTGTGTGTGTGTGTGTGTGTGTGTGTGTGTGTGTGTGTTCACGCTCTCTCACATGAGGGCCGCAAGGTCCCGAACATGCCGCGGCTTTCACTTTTCAGCTAACATTTTCGTTCGCATTTGCTTTCGACGTGTTATGTTAACTGCTACCACAAACAGCTCCATTTGCAATATTAAAATAAATATTTTTTCTTTTACTTCAATGGTCAGGCGGAAGAAAAGGTTTGTATCGTTCATTTCTACTTTAATTAATACACTGCTCTGCAAAACGTAAGGACGAGACAGATAAAGTAACGTAACATATTAACTGCTTGGTGCGAGCATGTTCCCAGAGGTCTCCCAGCCGTGCACGGGAAGGTGGACGTCAGTCACATGGCGTGTGGTCGGCCTGACTACAGCACCAAACGTGACTGGCCCCATAGCACCGGGGCACTGGAAATTACAGTGTGTGTGTGTGTGTGTGTGTCAGTCAGCGAGCAGTTACACTGTGGCTGTCTTGTTCATTACAACTTGGCCCGCGGACAACATTTAGATGATTTTACACGGGGAAGAATAGACGGGAAACCGGAAGAAGGCAAAGTATGACGAATGTAGCCCAAGACGTTGGTATTTGTTTACGTGCATGGGGATGGTTTCGAAAAAAAAGGCACTGCTGTCGGAAAGAGAGGAGGTGATCGGCTGGTCCCGGCGGAGGTTCGAGTCCTCCCTCTGGCATGCGTGTCTGTGTTTGTCCTTAGGATAATTTACGTTAAATAGTGTGTAAGGTTAGGGACTGATGACCTTAGCAGTTAAGTCCTATAAGACTTCACTCACATTTGAACATTTGGAGGTGGTCGAACACGGTCAACCACGGCAGCAGATGACCGCTACAATGTGCAACGCCTGAGAAGGGACCCACGTCAAACAGCAGGTCCAACTGCAAGCACAGTAAACAGGACTTCAACCTACGCAGTCTAACGCTCCGCAGCGACGTAGCTTCTGCGTGGAGGCGGCTCTTTGTCTGCCGACCAGTACGTTGTGTTACCCTTGTAACACCGAAGATGCATCCAAAATTTTAGCCGCTTAATGTCCGATGATAACTTGCACTATACTTTTGATTCTGAAGCTGTAAGCTGTAGTACAGAAACTATGTTTAATACGTAATCGATGTACTAGTGTATTTGTTTTTGATTGTACAGGGTGATTCAAAAAGAATACCACAACTTTAAAAATGTGTATTTAATGAAAGAAACATAATATAACTTTCTGTTATACATCATTACAAAGAGTATTTAAAAAGGTTTTTTTTCACTCAAAAAAAAGTTCAGAGATGTTCAATATGGCCCCCTCCAGACACTCGAGCAATATCAACCCGATACTCCAACTCGTTCCACACTTTCTGTAGCATATCAGGTGTAACAGTTTGGATAGCTGCTGTTATTTCTCGTTTCAAATCATCAATGGTGGCTGGGAGAGGTGGCCGAAACACCATATCCTTAACATACCAACGAAAGATTCATCTGTTTCCATTTGAGCAAGGATAAAATCACAGAAATCGATTCTTTTACTCTTATCAGCTGCAGACAGTGCTTGAACCAATTTCAGACAATAGTGTTTCATAACTAACCTTTTTCGTAGGACTCTCCATACAGTTGATTGTGGAATTTGCAGCTCTCTGCTAGCTCTGCGAGTCGATTTTCCTGGGCTGCGAACAAATGCTTGCTGGATGCGTGCTACATTTTCATCACTCGTTCTCGGCCGTCCAGAACTTTTCCCTTTGCACAAACACCCATTCTCTGTAAACTGTTTATACCAACGTTTAATACACCACCTATCAGGAGGTTTAACACCATACTTCGTTCGAAATGCACGCTGAACAACTGTCGTCGATTCACTTCTGCCGTACTCAATAACACAAAAAGCTTTCTGTTGAGCGGTCGCCATCTTAGCATCAACTGACGCTGACGCCTAGTCAACAGCGCCTCAAGCGAACAAATGTACAACTAAATGAAACTTTATAGCTCCCTTAATTTGCCGACAGATAGTGCTTAGCTCTGCCTTTTGTCGTTGCAGAGTTTTAAATTCCTAAAGTTGTGGTATTCTTTTTGAATCACCCCATATATAATTGATTATAATTATAATGAAAATATTGAAACTGCTGGGAAATAGTCAAGGGAACTGTATTGAAATGCATCGATAGCAACGACAAAATGGTAGCAGCTGTGCCATTGTTCATCTTTGCGTATGGAGAGTCTCTGTCGCGTTGCGAGCGGAGAACACAGCATGTTGTTCTCAATGGAGAGACGCCTACAGACGTTAAAGTAACCTCTGGCGTGCCACAGGGGAGTGTTACGCGACCATTGATTTTCACAATATATATAAATGACCTAGTAGATAGTGTCGGAAGTTCCATGCGGCTTTTCGCGGATGATGCTGTAGTATACAGAGAAGTTGCAGCATTAGAAAATTGTAGCGAAACGCAGGAAGATCTGCAGCGGATAGGCACTTGGTGCAGGGAGTGGCAACTGACCCTTAACATAGACAAATGTAATGTATTGCGAATACATAGAAAGAAGGATCCTTTATTGTATGATTATATGATAGCGGAACAAACACTGGTAGCAGTTACTTCTGTAAAATATCTGGGAGTATGCGTGCGGAACGATTTGAAGTGGAATGATCATATAAAATTAATTGTTGGTAAGGCGGGTACCAGGTTGAGATTCATTGGGAGAGTCCTTAAAAATGTAGTCCATCAACAAAGGAGGTGGCTTACAAAACACTCGTTCGACCTATACTTGAGTATTGCTCATCAGTATGGGATCCGTACCAGATCGGGTTGATGGATGAGATAGAGAAGATTCAAAGAAGAGCGGCGCGTTTCGTCACAGGGTTATTTGGTAACCGTGATAGCGTTACGGAGATGTTTAACAAACTCAAGTGGCAGACTCTGCAAGAGAGGCGCTCTGCATCGCGGTGTAGCTTGCTCGCGAGGTTTCGAGAGGGTGCGTTTCTGGATGAGGTATCGAATATATTGCTTCCCCCTACTTATACCTCCCGAGGAGATCACGAATGTAAAATTAGAGAGATTAGAGCGCGCACAGAGGCCTTCAGACAGTCGTTCTTCCCGCGAACCATACGCGACTGGAACAGGAAAGGGAGGTAATGACAGTGGCACGTAAAGTGCCCTCCGCCACACACCGTTGGGTGGCTTGCGGAGTATAAATGTAGATGTAGATGTAGAGGAGGCAGAGCAGCTTGAATCGTGAAGGAGTGCGGAAGTGTTTGTTGGGCGCTCCCTCAGATGCGGTGTGCAGCTATGATCGCGCCAGTGTAGGCGCGCCTGTTCTGTTAAGCTGCGAGTATTGGGAGCGCGGTAGGAGTTGACAGGCAGGGGCAGCTGCAGTTCTAACTGCTGCCTGTCCCGTTATTATCCGTGGCTCTGGACACGACTCGGGGTTCTTCTCATCGAAGAGCAACAATGGCAGCTCAGCATTGTCGTCGTATACATACAAACGTAAGACTGTTAACTGTAGAGATGGGCAAACTGAAACACCTAACTGTTTCGAAACAAATGAAACAGTACAATGTAATGTTTCGATACGCTGTTTCGAAACAGTGAAACAGTTTGTGTTTTGTAACCTAATAAACCTACACATTTTATCATCTTGAATGTCTACTGTGTAAGTATGCCCATATAAACACAAATGAGGTGCGAGAGCGCTAATCATATCGCAGAAAGTATGAAACTATCACTTAGGCATCTTCGCAGTTTCGTACTTCCTGCAGCAAATGCGCTGCTTTCGTGTCGTGTGACTGTCATACTTTTCAATTGGCTAAGGACAGCCATAGCTGAAGACAGAAGAACCACCACGAACGGAACTGGAGATGGGACCAAACTGCAGAGACAACGGATATGCTACTGGGATTCCCACATTCCGATAGTATGGGTAATATACCCATCCTGCTAATTTCCATGCACACGAAGGGAATCATTGTGGATAATAGGCACAGTGACTATAGACTCACAAATAACGCCAAATAATTCGAATAAATAACAAAATATAACGGAAAAAAATTTGTCTTGCAAGGTGTTTCGAACTGTTACTATAAATTCACCTTGCTTCCCAGCCCTTCCCGTTCACCATTACACTGTCTGTGATATGTAAAACAGATTGCTTGCAAGTATACCTACATCAAATTTATGTATATACGCCTTTTTTTATTCAAAATGTTGTAGGGTTACTTGCGTTTCTTAATATGATTACTGTACATGAACAGAGAAGCGTATGTTATTAAAAAAAGTGTAATTTAACTCGATGATTTTCACATATTTATTATTTTGAATGTGAATAATATGCGTTGTTTTATTGTTTGGTTAGTGTTTATAAAGCAGATGTTACGCCATTTCGGAATAGGACAGTCAGATAGAAACGAAGCTTTATTTTCGGATATCTTAAGCTTCATGCTATTGCTTGTCAAAAAGATTTCGACACTCTTGAAAGTGTTTCATGAAGTGGTATGTTGTGTTTCAGTACCTGTGCCGAGCCCGAATCTCGTCCGACATAGAGCGGAATGAAACATCACTGTTTCGATACAATTAGTCCGTTCTAAGCACAGGTGGACTGAAACAGCCTTATTTTGAAACAATGATACAGTTCCTGTGTCTGGCTCGAGATCGAATCTGGTCCGGTTATCCGAAACAGGGGAGGAATGAATCACCACTGTTTCCAAACAGTGAACTACAGCCGTTCCGAAACACTGAAACAGTTCCATGTATCGATACACTGTATCGAAACATAGAAACAGTGGCGAAGTCTAGTTAACTGACAGATATACAAATGTAGCGGCTTTACCCAGTCAATTTTCTTTCAATAAGTATGAATAACTTGAATAATAAATTGCAATAGTTAAAACTTATGTGGCACCTGTGCTGTCATTGTACTCAAACATTATTAGCAAGCAGTGTCCCTTTTCTTCCCATGCAGTCACCGAGTGTCGTAAGAATATGAAAAGTGATTAAGTATTTACTGCCAGTTAGGGTGTTCGCTAAAGACCAGTTTCATTCTAAATTTTCTGCCACAGTAACTGTTCATCCTTGTACTGCATAACATAGGCTACTTAAAGTAAAGTAAAATTTCACTGGCAAAACTAATAACTAAAGATACAGCACAAATTAAAAGTGCGCAATTTCATTTAATCTGGGTTTAGTTTAGCGAGTGACTTCTGCTGGCTCGGTATGTATTTTATTGTGGATATTTTAAAAGTAAAACCAACTGCTCGTTTGCTTAAAGTAAATTCAGTTCAGTCTTTCAATAATCAAAAGTAAATTGCTTGCCTTTTTCTAAATTTTGCATCACGTTTCACTGAGGTTACTGAAAGTTATTTTTTACATAACAAAGTTCAAGTTAAGCCAGTCATTTATTTAACCAGTAACTTCATTTAATTTTACTTTCAAAATTTAGTATCTTAGAATAAGTAACTACAAACTCAGTGCTTTCTGATTAATTTATTTGCTCGTGAACTGTTGAGCTGTGGAAAAGCGTGACAAACTTTTTTGCCACGCCGGTGATTATTTGCTTAAAATTCTTTGCAATTACCTTCTCAAGATTCTGGAGATTCAGTGCCCTAGCAGGTAGGCGACCGTTTAATTATCCTTTTATTTAGGTAATCAGTGTTTTCTTTGTGTTGTCAGTGATTTTGTAGTAAATATTACGTGGTACCCTTTTCCCCTCCTGTGCGGTTCGCGACCGATTGCACTATACTCCACCCATTTCAAAATTATTATCAGTATTTAGCTTAAGTTTAGAATGGGTTCTTCCTTCAGTAGAGTCTGTTGTACACTTCCCTCCAACCAACCGGCGCTGTTTTCCTTCGGTGACGATGGCCTTACTCACTGTAAAATTTCATTAGGCATATGCGGTCACGGTCAGTTGTATCGCAATCCAGTGGGCCGGTTAGGAAGGGGGGGGGGGAGGTTACACCTTGACACTCGTATATCAGGGGCACAGTTTGCGATGGTACCAAGGACGTAGGGACTGGGCCAGCAACGAGTGGCATCACGTACTCTTCTCGAATGAGGGCGGATTCAATCTGAGTAGCGATTCTGGACGTACCCTCATATGGCAAGAGGTGGGAATTCGTAATACTCCCAGGAACTCCGTCCAACATGATCATTTCAATGGTCCAGGTGTTAAGGTGTGCCCAGGCGTAAAATGGGGCATGGGCGTACGGTTCTCCAGATCTTTGAACGCGGTACATCTCCGGTCAACGTTATTGTGTCGCTATACTCCTTTAACAAGTGTGTCTGTTCAGGGATGCATTCGGCACTGACGTTTTTATGGATAACAATGCGCGACCGCGTCGAACAGGACAGGTGGAGGAGCTTCTGGAACGAGAGGATATTCGGCGAATGGACAAACCTGCCCGTTAGCCCGACTTAAATTCCTATCGGTCAGGAGTAGGACACCGTGGGAAGATGTACTGCAGCATGGCCACATCCACCAACAACCATCTAGCGCTGGTGGAGGAAGGAATGGAACGCCCTGTCTCAGTAGCTCCTTAACAATTTTGTGGTCAGCGTGGTAGCACGTGGAGAGCACAGCCATCACACACCACATGAGGGACCACGTCCCGCCTCTTGTAATGTCCAGAGAAACATCATAAATTGCGTTCTCTTCGTTGTAGCTATTGCCTTTGCATAAAAGCATGATTTGTGATCATCTCATTGCGTATTTCTTTCAGTCATCTTCTGTACCACAAAACCTTTTTATTTTTTTTACTTTATTTTATTTATTTATTTATTTATTTATTTATTTTGACGTTTCGCCAGCACGAGTGGCTGGCACTGTCAAAGCTTCACCGTCCATTGCTGGCGGTGGACTGGAGCCGAGCTCGCGGTCGCAGACTATATGTGCGAGGGGCGTTTGAAAAGTCCGTGCAAAAATAAAAGCTACTTACATGTTTGGGATAAACCTGTTTTATTTTTCGACATAGTCTCCTTTTAGACTTATACACTTCGTCCAGCGCTGTTCTAATTCGTTGATCCCTTTCGAATAATAGGAATTGTCCAAGTCTGCAAAATAGCTATTAGTTGCTGCAATCACCTCCTCGTTTGAATAAAATCTTTCTCCCGCCAGCCATTTCCTCAAATTGGGGAACAAATAGTAGTCCGAGGGAGCCAAGTCTGGAGAAAAGGGGGGGATGTGAAACGAGTTGGAATCCTATTTTCAATAAATTTTGCGACCACAACTGCTGAGGTGTGTGCTGGTGCATTGTCGTGATGGAAAAGAACTTTCTTGCGCTCCAATCGCCGGCGTTTTTCTTGCAGCTCGGTTTTAAAGTGGTCCAATAACAGTGAATAATATGCACCTGTAATTGTTTTACCCTTTTCCAGAGAGTCAATGAGGATTATCCCTTGTGAATCCCAAAAGACAGTCACCATGACCTTTCCGGCCAAACGACTGGTCTTCGCTTTTTTTGGTGCAGATTATCCCTTGGTAACCCATTGTTAAATTGTTGTTTGGTCTCACGAGTATAGTAATGTATCCATGTTTCATCCACAGTGACGAAACGACGCTTAAAACCCTGCGGATTCTTCCTGGACACCTGCAAACCATCCTTGCAACACTTCACACGATTCCGTTTTTGGTCAAGCGTGAGCAACCGCAGAACCCATCTTGTGGACAGCTTTTTCATGTCCAAATGTTTATGCAAAATATTATATACTCGTTCATTCGAGATGCCCACAGCACTAACAATCCCACGTACTTTAACTCTTCTGTCATCCATCACCATATAATGGATTTTATCGATGATTTGTGGAGTCTTAACCTCCATAGGGCGTCCAGAACGTTCAGCATCACTTGTGCCCATAAGGCAACTCCGAAAAATTTGAAACCACTTATAAACTGTTCTAATCTAAGGTGCAGAGTCACTGTAATGTTTATCAAGCTTCTCTTTAGTCTCCTGAGGCGTTTTGCCTTTCATAAAGTAATGTTTAATCACTACACGAAATTCTTCTTCGTCCATGTTTTGACAATCACTCGACTTTCTTGATCCACACGAATGCCAAACACAAAGAAATAGACCAATATGGCTGAAACTTGGTGTGCGTTCATTACAAAGGTGCTACTATAGTTCAATTCTCTAATCTTGGCGGTTCGCGCATGCCCGCCCCGACGCGGGAGATTGCTGCGTTGCCAGTTGCACGCGCCAAGAGAAGCAGCGCCATAGTATAGTTCGCAAACTTACGTTTAGGGGGGAGCGCGCAGTTTATGAAGTAAAGCCACTATGGCCGCATTAACCCTTTCGTTGCTACAGAGACGTGCTCCCCACATTCCGCGCTGTGCACGATTTTGTCATCACTGCACTGCTCGCCTGTGCAGACACATGGTGTTTCGACTGCTTTGACACACTTCTTCATTCAATTTCACAAAAACTATTTGGCCCAAAAATTTTATTTTTAACACATCTTCTTGACTGATACCTTCCCCCCATAAATGACCATAAATGACTTAATTTTGTTTCGATGTTCAACGCAGTTGTTGTACAGCATTATATGTAGTAAACCATTGCACGAAATTTTTAAGAGTTTGCAGAGGTAAAAGTCCATAGCGTATACTTTCCATGTGGTCGATTTTACTTGCCACTAGAAATTTCAAAAAATTACGTTCAAACGAATAAAGTTCATGAAGCACGACACTTCGATATTGTTTTTAAATAAAGAAAATATTACACACTGAACAAGGTTTGGACTCAAAACCTTTCGCTTAGCAGCGAAACTGTGTGACCGTTACGCTAACACATCTCGTCGTTCATGAGCTCTCCTGGAAGACTTTAAAATATCACGCAAAGTACCGACAGACACTGTTGGTATGACTATGAGTTACTCACGTTTCGTCGAAGTACAATAGGAAATAAACAATTACTGCTGTTCTTTATTGCGAAAAAGCCGTTAATGAGAATGATACAAACACCTTTCCTTGCTATCGCGTGAATTCGGAGGCTTATTGCTTGTTTGGTGTAATTACTTAATAGAGTATGAGGCAATTGGTGTAAAGAATGCTTTTTCCAAACTTTCTATAAAAGAAAGTCTGCTATCAAGACATTGCTTTTGTTCAGTTACTTTATTTATGACTGAACGTTTCTAAACCTGAAGACACTCGTCTGTGCTCTGCACTGCAGTGGAGCTCTGGCAACGTCGTTCTCTGTTCACTGGCTGACTGTGTTTTGTGACGTCAGATGCGCAGAACGAACCTAAACTCGGCCGCCGTCGTAAATGACGCGCACTTTAACTAAACACGACCTCGATACGCACCGGTGGTGCCATCTCTCAGACTTTGCACGGACTTTTCAAACGCCCCTCTTTCCTGGCACACCAACTCCAAGGGCTTTTCCGCGGTCATTTCCGATGCGGTTCTGTCCTTCCTACCTGCAACGGTCGTTCGCTGCAGCATGGGAACCCAGGATCCGTTCACCTTGACTTTTTCTTCTTTCTTATTGAAGATATTCTCATGTTTGTGTATTTCTACAGCTTCTTTGAACAAGCGGGTGTGATGGCTCTTTTCTACAGCAAGAACTTACGTGTCGGCGAATTTTACTATGTGGTCGGTATCACACAGCGCGTGCTTTGCCACGGCCGATTTCTCATCTGCCCCAACCCGTGATGTTGCTTATGTTCTGTGATTCTGATGTTGATTCATCGTCAAATCATTCCAACACAAAATTTTCCTCACGTACGTGGTATGCGGTATATTCCCGATATTCCGATATTACAGGTGGATACCTTTTATCCTTTGTCCCTCAGTCGGTATGAGACCCACTTGCAATGTCGGCATTGCAGGTTGGCTCAGATGGAGATACCGGCCGTGGTAGAGCACGCGCTGTGTGAGACTGAAAAGGAAATTCTGGCTGTAGAGAAGAGCTATCACAACTGCTTGTTCACAGAAGCTATAGAAATGCACAAACATGAGAACAGATTCAACAAGAAAGAAGGAAGGCTCAGTGTGAACAGGTCCTAGATTCCCGTGCTGTAGCAAACGGCCGTTGGAGGTAGCAAGGGGACAACCGCCCGGAAGTGATCACGGAAAAGCCCTTGGACGTTGGCGCGCCAGGTACATACAGCGATCTCGACTCCAGTCTACCACCAGCAATGGAGGGTGAAGCTTTGACAATGCCAGCTACTCGTGCTGACGAAACGTCAGAAAGATCATCAAACAAACATCGACCGAAGAATCCGAAATAGAAACCAACGGACAGTTTGTCATCTTCTGTACTACGCGTAGCAGTTCTTCAAAAGTGGTTCAAACGGCTCTAAGCACTATGGGACTTAACATCTGAGGTCATCAGTCCCCTATAACTTAGAACTACTTAAACCTAACTAACCTAAGGACATCACACACACATCCATGCCCGAGGCAGGATTCGAACCTGTGACCGTAGCAGCAGCGCGGTTCCGGACTGAAGAGCCTAGAACCGCTCGGCCACAGCGGCCGCTGTAGCAGTTGTTTCTATGTGTGGTCCAGTCCAAGTTTCATCGAGCTATGTTACTTGGCGGTGACGCGTCACGTGAAAATTACTTTGGTCGTTATGCTTTGCATACCAGTGTAGTTTTAGAACTAACGGTGCATACGGGTACATTTATGTATGGATGTGATTTTGATTTCTCAGGGAACATTTGTTGTTTAATTTTTTTTTCTTTATTGTCATTTTCAAACCTTAGACAGGTAGGCGGGCAGCGGCAAAACTACGCCGTTCTTCGGCCACAGATAATACAATTAGTACACAAAGAGACATAGAAAAACAAAACGGTGGATAAAAAACAGTAGAGAGACAAAATAAAATACATGGACCCGTTGACAGGCGCAGTGAAATAAAAAACGTTCAGCACTTGTACACGAACATAGACGACAAAAATGACACATGGAAGAGGAGGAAAGAAGGTAGGGGGTAGGGGAACCCCGGGGGGGGGGGGGGAGAGGAGGGAGGGAGGAAGAGAGAAGGGAGAGAGGGTGCCCTTGGGAAAAACACAGGGGGAGGAAGGGGAGGATGTTGTTTAATTCATGTTGACACTTCTTTGTGTTTCTTATTCCCACACTCGTCTTTTGAAGACTTTCTCATGGGCACTAAAGACTAAGACGCTGTGGTCTCAGCGACACAAAAATACCACCATAATAATAGGAAAATACCTTTTTTTCACGAAATCGTCAATGTTGCCGGGGACTGCCAAACAAGGCTAGTTTCATGAAAAAATCAAGAAGAGGCAGGACACGGAAGGGAAATGGTTGCCGTAAATCCCGGTAGGGGCTCCCTGCTGCCGGCATGCTGGAGCAAAAATAACGCACGCAACTCTTCTTTATTCCTTTACGTAAAGATGTGGTCAGGTAAGATTGTCATTTTTGTTACATAGTACTCTTTTCCGCTAGCTGTAATCTACAGTATGATATTTAGTTTTTTCCACGTCTGGAGACAAAGACTCTGTATCAGTATAATTATTGCACAGCAATATACTTATTATACAGGGTGATTCAAAAAGAATACCACAACTTTAAAAATGTGTATTTAATGAAAGAAACATAATATAACCTTCTGTTATACATCATTACAAAGAGTATTTAAAAAGGTTTTTTTTTCACTCAAAAACAAGTTCAGAGATGTTCAATATGGCCCCCTCCAGACACTCGAGCAATATCAACCCGATACTCCAACTCGTTCCACACTCTCTGTAGCATATCAGGCATAACAGTTTGGATAGCTGTTGTTATTTCTCGTTTCAAATCATGAGTGGTGGCTGGGAGAGGTGGCCGAAACACCATATCCTTAATATAGCCCCATATGAAAAAATCGCAGGGGGTAAGATCAGGGCTTCTTGGAGGCCAGTGATGAAGTGCTCTGTCACGGGCTGCCTGGCGGCCGATCCATCGCCTCGGGTAGTTGACGTGCAGGTAGTTACGGACAGCTAAGTGCCAATGTGGTGGCGCTCCATCCTGCTAAAATATGAATTGTTGTGCTTCTTGTTCGAGCTGAGGGAACAGCCAATTCTCTAACATCTCCAGATACTGTAGTCCAGTTACAGTAGCACCTTCGAAGAAAAAGGGACCAAAAACTTTATTGGCTGAAATGGCACAGAAAACGTTCACCTTAGGCGAGTCACGTTCATACTGAGTTGTTTCCCGCTGATTCTCAGTGCCCCATTTCGAAATGCACGCTGAACAACTGTCGTCGATTCACTTCTGCCGTACTCAATAACACAAAAAGCTTTCTGTTGAGCGGTCGCCATCTTAGCATCAACTGACGCTGACGCCTAGTCAACAGCGCCTCAAGCGAACAAATGTACAACTAAATGAAACTTTATAGCTGCCTTAATTCGCCGACAGATAGTGCTTAGCTCTGCCTTTTGTCGTTGCAGAGTTTTAAATTCCTAAAGTTGTGGTATTATTTTTGAATCACCCTGTATTACCAGCGAAGCAAACGGTACAAGCAGATGGAAATGTCAGAATGAAACCGTGCAACACTTTCTGCCTAATGGCTTTCGCAGTTCTAGCATATGTGTTGTGCTAACTGCACCAGTTAGCAGGGTGATCTGGTTCGAATCCCGTAGCTCGAATACTTAGCATTTTGACTATAGAGCCCACTGTCTCTGCCTGTGTCGGCACCACGGCGTGATCCACAGCACATGGTGGCAGAGTCCGTCCTTTGTGTCAGCGGGCAGTGTGGTTTACGACGTACTCTAGCACTTTACACAAAACGGCAGAACGCCATAAAAGCGCCCATAATTACGAGTCTCGTATCGTTAGTGCAAGTCATTAAAAGTTAACCACGACGTGAACATCAAATTGCGTCACGGCATGATACGGCTTCGTTCTTTAAAAAAATGTTATTTTTCAAACAAGATGCCAATACTCACTCCCTTTCTTAGCGCTTATCATTTATACGAAGTTCGCTGTTTCTCATGATTTAGCAAGTTTATTTTAACGTTGTGGCCGGATGCTCTTAATTTGGCCACAACCGCCAGTTTGGAGGGCAGTCGTGTGTAGAGCCATCTGTCAGCGAATCGTGTAAACTTTGTTCCGAGCGCTATCGTATTTTATTTGTTTGTTTATAGCATATTGTAAAGTAAAGATTGGGAACGAGACCAGTACATACCTAGCCGAGCGTGGAAAACCGCCTAAAAGTTGGTCTCAGGCTAACCGGCTTACAAAGCCAACGATCGACCCGCAAAATTATAGGTCAATGCACTTAACATCGGTTTAATGCAGAATTCTTCAGCACATTCTTAATTCGAATATAATAAATTTCCTTGAGAAAGAACACACATGAGCATGTTAGTTCTGCGCTCAGCTGTTGGTATCAGCCAGTTCATTTGTATAGTACTAAATGCTAACGGAGAGGTGATCGTCATTAAACACGAAGATTAATGCTGTCGATATTCGCTGCACTCGAAAGATTGATTTTTATGTAGTGTAACAGTTCATAAATCGATAAGGATAGATTGGTTACTACTTGCGGTTCAACATCACAGATGTGGAGTCACCTTCTCGTAGTAAGTGTTACGTTACCAAAAAAGAAACACGCTATCCCTACTAGAATTACTATCGTAAAATTCGGTGAAGGCAGTAAAAATAAACACCAATAAACGTAAACCAAGGACAATCACGGCTTTAGAAAGCATCACTCGTGTGAAAGCTTGCCCTTTTCTCACATGATGAATGCAACATGTAGATTCTATATTCCTAGATTTCCCAAAAGCGTTTAACATACTGACACAGCAGACTGTTAACGAGTGTAGGAGCGTGTGGAATATGTGATGTGTGAGTGGCTCGAAGGCTTCTTAAGCAGCGAAACCTTGTTTGTTGTCCTCGACAGCGAGTGTTCATCAGACGCGTGGCTATCGTCATAAGTGCCGCAGGGAAGTGTGATAGGACCGCTGTTATTTTCTGTATACATAAATTATCTGGCGGAGATGGTGAGCAGCAACCTCGGGCTGTTTGCTGATGATGCTGTGGTGTATAGGAAGGTGTTGTTGTTGAGTGACTGTAGGAGGATACTGTGGTGTCACCGCCAGACACCACACTTGCTAGGTGGTAGCCTTTAAATCGGCCACGGTCCGTTAGTATACGTCGGACCCGCGTGTCGCCACTATCAGTGATTGCAGACCGAGCGCCGCCACACGGCAGGTCTAGAGAGACGTCCTAGCACTCGGCCTAGTTGTACAGCCGACTTTGCTACCGATGGTTCACTGACAAATTACGCTCTCATTTGCCGAGACGATAGTTAGCATAGCCTTCAGCTACGTCATTTGCTACGACCTAGCAAGGCTATTTATCTTGTGATGCATGTGCCGTCAGACCGATGTTCAACAATTATGGATTAAAGTTAAGTATTCCAACAGCTACGACCTTTTTTGCTAAAGTCTAACTTCCTTAAATGCTCCAGACCTCACGCCAGGCTGCGTGAGCTTAAACGCGTGCCTTTCGGCTTCCTCATAGTGGCTTGGCTGTCTTGCCAAGTCACAACAGATACAAGATTACTTAGACAAAATTTGTAGCTTATATGATGAATGGCAGTTAGTCGTGAATGTGAAAAATGAAGGATGAACGAATCCCTAATATTCGAATACAGCACCAACAGCTTGCTGCCTAGCACAGTGCCGGACACTGTGGCCGAGCGGTTCTAGCCGCTTCAGTTCGGAACCGCGCTGCTGCGACGGTCACAGGTTCGAATCCTGCCTCGGGCATGGATGTGTGTGATGTCCTTAGGTTAGTTATGTTTAAGTAGTTCTAAGTCTAGGGGACTGATGACCTCCGATGTTAAGTCCCATAGTGCTAGAGCCATTTGAACCATTTGAACCTAACACAGTCGTGTCGATTAAATATCTAGGGGTAACGTTGCGAAGCGATATGAAATGGAACGAGCACATAAGGATTGCAGTAGGGGAGGCGAATGGCCGACTTCGTTTTGCTGGGGAGAATACTAGGAAAGTGTGGTTCACCTGTAAGAAAATGACGCCAATACGACACTACAGCGATTGAGCACTGATCAAGTCTTTGGGATCCACACCAGGTCGGATTCAAGATAGACATCGGAGCAATTCGGAGGCAGGCTGCTGGATTTGTTACCGGTATGTTCGAACAACACGCAAGTATTACAGAGATGCTTCGGGAACTCAAATGGGAATCCATGGAGGAAAGGCGACGTTCTTTTCGAGGAATACTATCCAAAAAATTTAGAGTACCAGCGTTTTATGCAGACTGCAGGACGATTATACTGCTGGCAACATAAAGTACGCGTAAGGCTCACAAAGCTACACTACTGGCCATTGAAATTCCTACACCAGGAAGATGACGTGCTTCAGACGCGAAATTTAACCGACAGGAAGAAGATACTGTGATATGCAAATGATTAGCTTTTCAGAACATTCACACAAGGTGGCGCCGGTGGCGACACCTACAACGTGCTGACATGACGAAACTTTCCAACCGATTTCTCATACACAAACAGCACTTGACCGGCGTTGCCTGAAGAAACGTTGTTGTGATGCCTCGTGTAAGGAGAAGAAATGCGTACCATCACGTTTCCGACTTTGATAAAGGTCGGATTGTAGCCTATCGCGATTTCGGTGTATCGTATCGCTACACTGCTGCTCGCGTTCGTCGAGATCCAACGACTGTTAGCAGAATATGGACTCGGTGGGTTCAGGAGGGTAATACGGAACACCGTGCTGGATCCCAACGGCCTCGTATCACTACAGTCGAGATGACAGACATCTAATCCGCATGGCTGTAACGGATTGTGCAGCCACGTTTCGATCCCTGAGTCAACAGATGGGGACGTTTGCAACACAACAACCATCTGCACGGACAGTTCGACGACGTTTGCAGCAGCATGGACTACCAGCTCGGAGACCATGGTTGCGGTTAACCTTGACGCTGCATCACAGACAGGACCGCCTGCGATGGTGTACTCAACGACGAACTTGGGTGCACAAATGGCAAAACGTCATATTTTCGGATGAATCTAGGTTCTCTTTACAGCATCATGATGGTCGCATCCGTGTTTGGCGACATCGCAGTGAACGCACATTGGAAGCGTGTATTCGTCATCGCCATATTGGCATATCACCCGGCGTGATGGTATGGGGTGCCGTTAGTTACACGTCTCGGTCACCTCTTGTTCGCATTGACGGCACTCTGAACAGTGGACGTTACATTTCAGATGTGTTACGACCTGTGGCTCTACCCTTCATTCGATCCTTGCGAAACCCTACATTTTAGCATGATAATGCACGCTCGCATGTTGGATGTCTTGTACGGCCTTTCTGAATATAGAAAATGTTCGACTGCTGCCCTGGCCAGCACATTCTCCAGATCTCTCACCAATTGAAAACGTCTGGTCAATGGTGGCCGAGCAACTGGCTCGTCACAATACGCCAGTCACTACTCTTGATGAACGGTGGTATCGTGTTGAAGCTGCATGGGCAGCTGTACCTGTACACGCCATCCAAGCTATGTTTGACGCAATGCCCAGGCCTATTAAGTCCGTTATTACGGCCATAGGTGGTTGTTCTGGGTACTGATTTCTCAGGATCTGTGCACCCAAATTGCGTGAAAATGTAATAACATGTCAGTTCCAGTATAATATATTTGTTCAATGAATACCCGCTTATCATCTGCATTTTTTCTTGGTGTAGCAATTTTAGTGGCCAGTAGTGTAAGACAAGAGAATTTAGGGATCGTCGGAGGCATACAGACAGTCGTTTTTCCCTCGCTCTATTTGCGAGAGGAGCAGGAAAGGAAATGACTACTGGTACTGGTGCAGGGTACCGTTCGCCCCGCACCGTGCAGTGGCTTGCAGAGTATGTATGTCGATGTAGATGCAGATCGTACCTCTGTCGCGTCGATTAGATCTGACGCTGGCTCACACCCCAGTCTCTCAAGCTAACGCGCCGCGCGGTAGGCAATACGATCTAAAGCAAGATATCGCCGCTGAAAAAAAGAATGCAGGGCCGACAAGCCCGTGACTCACCTCTGCAGTGGTAGCTCAAGGAGACAGAAAGCTCTAACACTGCCCTTGGGTACAGCACCGTATGCCCCAGTCTGTTTATAAACATTCTAATGGCAAATTGTTTTGGCTACCTGATTTCCGCTACCACGCATACCGGCGCTTTGTTGCTTATTGTGGAGCCGCTGAACAAGGATGTTGTCACTCTGAGATATAACATTACTTTCGATACAAGCCTTGCAGACTTCCTGCGGTAATAAAGTGAAACAATAGGATTTATCGCCGATAAAAAGTTGGTTTTATGGAGATGAACAAGTCTCTTGTTACCCCAAACATTAATCAGTAGGTCTGAACAGCAACATTGGAAACGACATTTGAGTCGAAACTTCCTGGCAGATTAAAACTGTGTGCCCGACCGAGACTCGAACTCGGGACCTTTGCCTTTCGCGGGCAAGTGCTCTACCATCTGAGCTACCGAAGCACGACTCACGCCCGGTACTCACAGCTTTACTTCTGCCAGTACCTCGTCTCCTACCTTCCAAACTTTACAGAAGCTCTCATTCTGGAAACATCCCCCAGGCTGTGGCTAAGCCATGTCTCCGCAGTATCCTTTCTTTCAGGAGTGCTAGTTCTGCAAGGTTCGCAGGAGAGCTTCTGTAAAGTTTGGAAGGTAGGAGACGAGATACTGGCAGAAGTAAAGCTGTGAGTACCGGGCGTGAGTCGTGCTTCGGTAGCTCAGATGGTAGAGCACTTGCCCGCGAAAGGCAAAGGTCCCGAGTTCGAGTGTCGGTCGGGCACACAGTTTTAATCTGCCAGGAAGTTTCATATCAGCGCACACTCCGCTGCAGAGTGAAAATCTCATTCTGGACATTTGAGTCGTCGGTTGATCAGAAATGTGCAGCCGCATGAGTACCTGGGTACAGTACGATCCAAAAGTATTTTTCGTCGTATCAGCGTAGGGGAAGAGGCACCAATGTTAGCACTGAATAGGGGATCATGGAGGAACTGTATAAGGGGGGCTATGCTCCAGACTGAACGCTGAAAGGCATAATCAGTCTTAAATGTTGATAATGATGATGATGATGATGATGATCAGCGTAGGGAAAGGGGGACCTTTTTGTGTTCTGTTACATGCAGTGTTGCAAACTTAATTATTCAACTAGTCACAAAGGTAAGTAAATCTTTTAACTCATTGCATGACTTCGTTACTAATTTGTTGGAGCGTTGTGGAACCTTCGTTTTCCTATCCTGTTACCTGACCCTCGGGCAAAAATGGCTCTGAGCACTATGGGACTTAACATCTATGGTCATCAGTCCCCTAGAACTTAGAACTACTTAAACCTAACTAACCTAAGGACATCACACAACACCCAGTACCCTCGGGCATAGCTGTGTAATAGTGGCAGGGAGAAATTGTATTAGCGGTGTACTGTTCCAGAAGCCGTTTCACGAACTCGCAAACTCGGCCTACCGTAAAAATAGTGGCAACTCGACCTCCACAGCAGTAGCGACGAGGCCTTTACTAAACTGGCGACGAGGGTTTACAAAAAAGAACACGCTAGATGAATTCAGGGAGATCTGCAGAGAATGGCCGGTTGGTGCAGGGACTGCCAGTGAGCTCACAGTGCTGCGCTCGTCCGTACCCTGCTGGAGCACTACTGTGCACTGGGGTGAAGTCCACGTGTATTTCAGGTGGGCGCCTAGTTCCGGGAAGCTGAATACCTCCCTTGCTTGATGCTACACTCAGCAGCTCGCTGCGACAACCAGTAGCGAAGGTCATTCTGATACGTCACTGTGAGTTTACTGCCGGTGCTGTTAGCGTTTCCTTCCCCACAGCTATTTTTGCGTTGTGGTCGAGATAAACATTTACTACACAGTTCAGTTGGGAGTCATTCCTCAACGTATTTCATGGGAGACTGTAGTCTGAAGCATGCTCTTTCTTATCTATTTGATAGAAGTGCCGTCCACCGTTCACTCAACGCTTAGGTTGTCCCTAAACGGAGGTAAGAGATGGCTCCTAATAATGATTACTAACAGGTTGATCTTTTGGGCACCCGAAATTTGATGCCAATTTATACGAACAGATGTTCTGAATGTTATTTCAGAAGTGGCTGAAAATGCTTTCAAAATGTAGGATTTATCCTGTTTTTTTTTTTGTTTTTTTTTTGTCACCTGTGTGTATTTCTCTGCAGTAGTGTGTAGCAAATGCTGATAACGTCTCAGAAGCTACAGCAGGGCCATTGTCGACGTCAGTTAATGGAATGGAAGAAACAGCAGACTCTACATTTGAAATTAGCTTATCTCCTCTACTTCCATCATCAAACCCAACAGTAAGAGCAGGTAAAGCAGCAGTGTTGACGTCGTCTCCTTTTAAAAAGGCTTTGGAGCAGGCCCTGGCTAAAGTGAGAAGGAAAGCAAGAGTACAGGGAAGGCACCACCTTCAATAAAACCTTCTCCGGGAGCTTCATTTGATGCATCTGATAGACTTTCGACATCAGGGACTACCGAAAGGAAGTTCTTTGTGAGAAAGAACCAGAGAGCCACGAAGCAGCAGAATCGTGGTGAAGAAGAGTCTGATTCAAGTCTTGGTGAAACCATATTGAAAGAATGATCACCTGAATACGAAGAGGACGAGGAGTGCACTTACTGCGACCAACTATGATCAATTAATACCTCTAAAGAGACCTGGATCAAGTGTGTCGGTTGCTTTCGCTCGTATCAAGAGCTTTGTGCATGTGTCGACGGTGATATTTGTATACACCTTAAACGTAACTTCTCTATCAAAAAGCACAGCGGCTCAACATTTTTCTTGTTATGACTGAAACGTCTGCATAGTAATCAACAATTATACATCACTCTTTACTTTTCAAACGACCAAACATTCATTAAATTTTAGCCCGAAAACGCGAAATTAAGAACCATGTTTTCCGGAGGTAAAAATTACACCTCCTGCTATGAAAGAATGAGAGAATATTCGGAAGATTTGTAGCAAGGGAATTATTAAAGACTCCCTAGTGATAGTATAGCACATTTTTCATAATTTAAAAGCTTCTAGTTTGATGGCTATCTCAAATTTTAAAACCCGTAACAGGGCAATTTCTCCTATGGAATCCTTACCAGAAAGGATTGACAGACAACTTCGAAGAATTTCAGAGAAGGGCAGCTCGTTTTGTGTTATCGCGAAACAGGAGACAAAGTTTGTTCGCGTGGCCAGTGTGTCACTGATATGATACGTGAATTGGGGTGGCAATCGTGAAAACAAAGGCGTCTTTTGTTGCGGCGAGATCTATTCGCCAAATTTAAATCTGTAATGTTCTCCTCCGAAGGCGAAAATTTTTGTTGACAGCTAAGTACATAGGGAGACATGACCATTGTAATAAAATACGAGAAATCAGAGCTCGCACGGAAAGATTTACATGTTCGTTTTCCCTGCGTGCTGTTCGAGAGTGAAAATGTTGAGAAATAGAATGGAAGTGGTTCGATGAACCCTCTGCGAGGCATATAAATGTGAACTGGAGATTAATGATGTAGAAGTAGATAGATAAAGGTAAGTTGGCAGAAAGACCCGTTCTTATTTGATTTAACGATCAGCGATAAATAAATGGAAAGAGTAGCAACCACAAAATATATAGCAGTGCGTTCCCAGTCACGTTAAATGTAATGACGGAGTAAAACTAGTTGTAGGAATAACAGATGCCTGACAAAGATCAGCTGGAAGACTTTTAAGGAAATGTAACTCAACCACGAAAGAACAAATTTATAAAAACCTCCTTCGTCCGATCCTTCTCTATTCCTCGACAGTCTGGGACCCTTACCAGCTACAGTAAAATAGAAGAAATAGATAAGATACAAAGAATAACGGCGCATTTGTCTCGGATTCGCTTAATAAGCACGACATCGGAACGCAGATTCTCTTTAAACTCCAATGATAGGCTTTGCAAGAGAGGCGTTGTGTTTTGCAGAGAGGTGCGCACTTAAAATTACGAGACTAAGTTCCAAGACAAATGAAAAACACATTAATTTTTTCCACGTACGTCCCTTGACACGAACATGAAAGGAGAGAGAAAAAAAAAGAAAGTTTTGAGCTCATACGAAGACTTACCGACAGTTTGGCCCCCCACCCACCAAACCATCATTTACGAAAGTACCAGGCAAGTGGGACATTGTAGTTGTACGCAAAGTAACCTGTGCCATATGCCGTAGCATGGAGTGTGGAGTAAAGGTGTGAATGATACGGAAATAATTTTGTGCCACAGTACGAGGTGCATTCAAGTTCTAAGGCCTCCGATTTTTTTTCTCCGGACTGGAAAGAGATAGAAACATGCGCATTGTTTTAAAATGAGACCGCGTTCATTGTCAATACGTCCCAGAGATGGCAGCACCGTACGGCAGATGGAATTTTACCGCCAGCGGCGAGAATGAGAACTGTTTCAAATACTTAAAATAGCGACGTTTTCCTTACTTGAACAGCGTGCAATCATTCGTTTTCTGAATTTGCGTGGTGTGAAACCAATTGAAATTCATCGACAGTTGAAGGAGACATGTGGTGATGGAGTTATGGATGTGTCGAAAGTGCGTTCGTGGGTGCGACAGTTTAATGAAGGCAGAACATCGTGTGACAACAAACCGAAACAACCTCGGGCTCGCACAAGCCGGTCTGACGACACGATCGAGAAAGTGGAGAGAATTGTTTTGGGGGATCGCCAAATGACTGTTGAACAGATCGCCTCCAGAGTTGGCATTTCTGTGGGTTCTGTGCACACAGTCCTGCATGACGACCTGAAAATGCGAAAGTGTCATCCAGGTGGGTGCCACGAATGCTGACGGACGACCACACGGCTGCCCGTGTGGCATGTTGCCAAGCAATGTTGACGCGCAACGACAGCATGAATGGGACTTTCTTTTCGTCGGTTGTGACAATGGATGAGACGTGGATGCCATTTTTCAATCCAGAAGCAAAGCGCCAGTCAGCTCAATGGAAGCACACAGATTCACCGCCACCAAAAAAATTTCTGGTAACCGCCAGTGCTGAAGAAATGATGGTGTCCATGTTCTGGGACAGCTAGGGCGTAATCCTTACCCATTGCGTTCCAAAGGGCACTACGGTAACAGGTGCATCCTACGAAAATGTTTTGAAGAACAAATTCCTTCCTGCACGGCCACAAAAACGTCCGGGAAGGGCTGCGTGTGTGCTGTTTCACCATGACAACGCACCCGCACATCGAGCTAACGTTACGCAACAGTTTCTTCGTGACAACAACTTTTAAGTGATTCCTCATGCTCCCTACTCACCTGACCTGGCTCCTAGTGACTTCTGGCTTTTTCCAACAATGAAAGACACTTTCCTTGGCCGCACATTCACCAGCCGTGCTGCTATTGCCTCAGCGATTTTCCAGTGGTCAAAACAGACTCCTAAAGAAGCCTTCGCCGCTGCCATGGAATCATGGCGTCAGCGTTGTGAAAAATGTGTACGTCTGCAGGGTGATTACGTCGAGAAGTAACGACAGTTTCATCGATTTCGAGTGAGTAGTTAAATAGAAAAAAAATCGGAGGCCTTAGAATTTGAATATGTGCGAATTTTCCACCTGAATTGTATTTGCAGCAGTTTTCCCCTGTTCACAACGAAGCTCAACAGCAGGTAGGGGACAAGAGTGCACCCCCCCCCCCCCACACACACACGTTTGTATACCGACGGAAGAAAGTCGCAACATCAACAGGTAGTTGCGCGACATAAAAGAAAGGTGGTAGGCGTGTTTCTAGATCTGAAATATTACGTTTGTTCAAATTTCGTGGCAGCCACATAAGAGTTGCGCTGGTAGCACAACTATGAGGATGGAAATCAGGTTTGCTTTAAATACACGGTGTAACTGTCGTAAGCGTTGGTTACATTTGAGATTGAATGTGGTGAGTTGATGTCAGTCAAGAAAGACGCCATTATCAACACCTCATTGATTTTCAACAAGGTCGTGTAACAGGCCTACGAGAAGCGAATGTTGCTTTGTGATATTGTATAAAGACGGCAGGAATGTAGGCATTGTACATGTTTTCTAGCAGCGGTCTTCTTCTTCTTCTTCTTTCTTGGTTCTACAGCTCATGATGAGCCTTGGCGTCTTCTACAATTTCCTTCCATTTCTCTCGGCCCTTTGCGAATATTCTCCAGTTTCCATAGCCCATCTTCCTAAGATCTTCGATTACTCCATCTTCCCATCTGGCTCTTGGTCGACCACGTGCCCTCTGCCCTCCTGGCTTTCCTTGTAACATTCTTTTTGGTACTTCTGTATCATTCATGCGAGCCACATGTCCCGCCCACCTCAGCCTGGATGATTTCACTATCCTTCTGATATACTCATGGTTGTATCTCCTCGACCATATTACTCTTTCACAGATTGGGCCGATAATTCGTCTAAGTACCTTTCTTTCAAATGCATCCAGTGTTTCAATATCTTTAGTTGCTAATGTCCAGACTTCAGAGGCATATGTAAGCACTGGTCGTATAAGTGATTTATACATAGTTAATTTAATGGTACGAGTCAGGAGCCTTGAGGATATAAGTCTTGTTAGGGCGAAATAGGCTCTATTGGCTAGTATTAATCTCTGCTTAATTTCATAGGAGGTATCATTTAGCGTAACTGTCGAGCCCAGGTACTTGAAATGTTCAGCTCTTTCAAACGTATTATTGCCCATTGTAATTGCATTTGGCATATTTTCTCTGTGTGCTTTTGCAGCTGCCATATACTTTGTTTATACAAGGTGTTACAAAAAGGTACGACCAAACTTTCAGGAAACATTCCACACACACAAATAAAGAAAACATGTTATGTGGACATGTGTCCGGAAACGCTTAATTTCCATGTTAGAGCTCCTTTTAGTTTCGTCAGTATGTACTGTACGTTATCATGGTTTAATACGGGATACTCTACCTGTGCTGCTAGAACATGTGCCTTTACAAGTACGTCACAACATGTGGTTCATGCACGATGGAGCTCCTGCACATTTCAGCCGAAGTGTTCGTACACTTCTCAACAACAGATTCGGCGACCGATGGATTGATAGAGGCGGACCAATTCCATGGCCTCCACGCTCTCCTGACCTCAACCCTCTTGACTTTCATTTATGGGGGCATTTGAAAGCTCTTGTCTACGCAACCCCGGTACCAAATGTAGAGACTCCTCGTGTTCGTATTGTGGACGGCTGTGATAAAATACGCCATTGTCCACGGCTGTTCCCGGCGGGGTCAGGGATTTTCTCTGCCTCGTGATGACTGGGTGTTGTTTGATGTCCTTAGGTTAGTTAGGTTTAAGTAGTTCTAAGTTCTAGGGGACTGATGACCGTAGTTGTTAAGTCCCATACTGCTCAGAGCCATTTGAACCATTTGAATCCAGGGCTGCATCAGCGCATCACGGATTCCATGCGACGGAGGGTGGATGCATGTATCCTCGCTAACGGAGGACATTTTGAACATTTCCTGTAACAAAGTGTTTGACGTCACGCTGGTACGTTCTGTTGCTGTGTGTTTCCATTCCATGATTAATGTGATTTGAAGAGAAGTAATAAAATGAGCTGTAACATAGAAAGTAAGCGTTTCCGGACACATGTACACATAACATATTTCCTTTCTTTGTGTGTGAGGAATGTTTCCTGAAAGTTTGGCCGTACCTTTTTGTAACACTCTGTATATACTAAGATGGTATCTGTTCTTTCGGACATGTCCGAAAGAACAGATACTATCGTTGACCAAGCAGCTCGTTAGAATGAAATTACAATGAAATGAAAACCCTTAGCTGCTTACAGGCGTTGACATCGCCAACGGGGACAGATGAAACGGGGATCACCGATAGTATCTGTTCTTTCGGACAAGTCCGAAAGAACAGATACCATCTTAGTATATATATAGTTAAGGCTCACCGGCCACTTGACCATCTTCTTCTTCTCTGCGGATGCACAAACAGTGCCCGAACTCTTATGGGAATCGGCAACGCGCCGCGAGTAATGAGTATAATGGGCGGGGGCACTACGAATGTAGTGCGGGACAATACGTTGAGAATGTGGGTTTCGTGGGATGCGTGCCAGAGATAAGTCCCTGCAGTCGCACTATCCTCGGTGGCTCAGATGGATAGAGCGTCTGCCATGTAAACAAGAGATCCCGGGTTCGAGTCCCGGTTGGGGCACGCATTTTCATCTGTCCCTGTTGACGTATGTCAACGCATGTAAGCAGCTAAGGGTTTTAATTTCATTGTAATATACTTTGTTGTTTGTTCATTAATAATTAACCCCATGTCCCTACTAGCCTGTTCGAGAGCTTTAAATGTCTCTTCCAGTGCTTTTTGGGTTCTTGCTATTATATCTATGTCATCCGCGTAGGCCAGTATTTTAACTGGTTTACAGAAGATCGTTCCCCTATTCAGAAGGTTTCCGTTTCTCATCACCTTCTCCAGGGCGGCATTACAGAGAAGACATGCCAGTGCATCCCCTTGTCGCACTCCGTTTTTAATACTCAATGTATTGGACATCATTCCTCCTGTTCTTAACTACCTTGTGTTTCGCTCATTGTCATTCTCACCAGCCGTACTAACTTTCTTGTATAAAGACGGCAGGAATGTAGCCATTGTACATGATTGCTGGCAGCGGTAGTCACGAGAATATATGGTCGCAAGAAGACCGGGGTTCCCGACGGCCATGTGGCACTACCGAGAGGGAAGAGCATCGTGTGCAGCGTATGGTTCTGGTGCATCATACTGCATCTGCAACTACAGTGAAAGGTGGCTACACTGAGCCACAGCGCCAGAGATTGCGCCAAAGAGTATTATTCACCCGCCTCCACTGGCAGTTCTTGTCGTGAAGTCGTCATGGAGAGTGCTGGTTGAGAAGTTGTCGTGGAGAGTGCTTGCCGTGAAGTCGTCATGGAGACTGCTGGTTCAGATGTTGACATATTGTTTTGATGGGCTAGACACCAGATGTTGTTGGATTAGGGATGCTGTAATGTGCTTTTCGTCAATATATATGAAGGTAAAAAAATTCCTTTTTTTATTTATTTCATTGTCTTAAACAATAATGCCTCTTGGTCACAGGTTCAGTCAACAAAGCATCTGGCTCGTGTTCTTGTATTAGACTGTATTTGTGGTTTCTATGTGCAATTATAGTATTTCAGTCTTATTTAATTAATTCAGTCTAAATGGTATCTAAAATATCTTGTCTTATTGAGGAAGTACCGTGCCAGATGTGTACGTTGAATCACACTTCCACACAGAACAGTTACATTTGTGTTTTGTTGGTTTGTAGGTTTTATAGTTGCTGGGGACTTAATTAATTGATTGTGTCAACGGAAGTTTTGTTTCATTCTTTGTTGTTATTCAATGCAGTCAGATTGCGTACTAATACTGGTCAGGGCCAACCGGTTACGAGGCTGCGTAACCGGACAGACAGTAAAAAACTATTTGCACTAAAATAATAATTAAGCCCCCATGCAACAGTTTGAGAAGTATTTGGCACCACAGTGACACTTATTAGAAATCCTTTGCTTCAAGTACAGCTCTGAGACAGACGTCCTGTGGCGTGCAGTCCACCGACCCCAAAACCACCGCAATTTGCTACTTCAGTGTTGTGAAGCGAGAGCTCATTGGAGGGCGGGGTGGGCGTCTGTTCTGTTTTCTGAAGAAATCTACTTCTGTCGCGGTGGCAGTAGTGGCCGTGTGTTAGTTAGATGGAGGCCAGTTGTGAGCCTGCAAACAATCTGTCTGCCTGCTAGACACATTGGACCTAAATCCGGAATTATGGTCTGGGGAGCGATTTCGTATGACAGCAGGAGCACTAAAAATTATTGCACTCCATCTTGGCGTGGTGGTACAGCAACCTTCTATTGCGACTTAAAAAAAAAAAGAGCCGTAGGTTTCACAATGTTCTTTATTAGCTCCAGAACGACCCGTTTCGCCATGGTAGAGCATCATCAGGTTATGTTAAAAGAAATCAGAATTTTGGGTATCATGCTTTTTGGCAGAAATTTTCTGATTTTTTAACAAAACCTGACGATGTCGTATCCGGGCGAAACGCATCGTTCTTGAGTTGATAACGAACGTTGCGCAACCTACGTCTGTTTTTTTTTTTTGTGGTTTTAGGGCGCACAACTTCAATGGTCATTAGCGCCCTGACTACGTTAAGAATGCACCGCGAGGCACAAGTTTAAAACAACAACTAAAAGGAAAACACGATAAAAGACAGACTGACAGGCATAGGATTAAAAAACAGCATCATCAAATGTCCTTAGTGAGGTTTGTCAAATTGATAAAACGAAGAACACGAGCAGCTGCTCGTGGGTCATCCGCTAAAACGGCATCTAAAGTACATGGCAGGTTAAGATCGAGACGCAGTGCGGTGAAATCCGGACAGGACATTAAAATGTGGCGGACCGTCAGCAATTGCCCACATGGGCTACGTCTGTTTGTTACATAGTGGCTATCCGACGCACACTTACTGCAAAACTTTCGTCAGTCTGGTGGCTGGACCTGTTGCGCTGCCACAGGGTAATGCTCCTCCACACACAGCAGATGTAACGCGACATACTCTACAGAGTGTCGACATGTTCACCTGGCCAACTCAATGACGAGATCCGTCTCCAATCGAGCGCGTACCGGACATCACAGGACAACTGTACCGTCATCCGTAACCAGTATGGACCGTCCCTGTTTGACCGACCGTGTGCACCAGGCGTCGAAGTCCATCCCACAAACTGATACCCGGCACGTGTAGAACACGATTCATGGCCGTTTGAATGCTTGTATTCAACATCCTCGCGGTTGCACCAGTTGTTAATGTACCAGGGTTTCACATTTGCAATGACTTATCTCGTGCTTACATTAACCTGTGATCTTGCAGTGTTCATCAATTAAATACGTTACCGAGATAGTCAGGCAGCAGTTAGAGTTGACGGTAAATTGAGTTCATGGTTCAGAGTAGTTTCAGGGGTAAGACAAGGCTGCAACCTGTCTCCACTGTTGTTCATATTATTTATGGATCATATGTTGAAAACAATAGACTGGCTGGGTGAGATTAAGATATGTGAACACAAAATAAGCAGTCTTGCATATGCGGATGACTTAGTTGTGATGGCAGATTCGATTGAAAGTTTGCAAAGTAATATTTCAGAGCTAGATCAGAAATGTAAGGACTATGGTATGAAGATTAGCATCTCCAAAACGAAAGTAATGTCAGTGGGAAAGAAATATAAACGGATTGAGTGCCAAATAGGAGGAACAAAGTTAGAACAGGTGGACGGTTTCAAGTACTTAGGATGCATGTTCTCACAGGATGGCAACATAGTGAAAGAACTGGAAGCGAGGTGTAGCAAAGCTAATGCAGTGAGCGCTCAGCTACGATCTACTCTCTTCTGCAAGAAGGAAGTCAGTACCAAGACTAAGTTATCTGTGCACCGTTCAATCTTTCGACCAACTTTGTTGTATGGGAGCGAAAGCTGGGTGGATTCAGGTTACCTTATCAACAAGGTTGAGGTTACGGATATGAAAGTAGCTAGGATGATTGCAGGTACTAGTAGATGGGAACAATGGCAGGAGGGTGTCGACAATGAGGAAATCAAAGAAAAACTGGGAATCAACTCTACAGATGTAGCAGTCAGGGCGAACAGGCTTAGATGGTGGGGTCATGTTACACGCATAGGGGAAGCAAGGTTACCCAAGAGACTCATGGATTCAGCAGTAGAGGGTAGGAGGAGTCGGGGCAGACCGAGGAGAAGGTACCTGGATTCGGTTCAGAATGATTTTGAAGTAATAGGTTTAATATCAGAAGAGGCACCAATGTTAGCACTGAATAGGGGATCATGGAGGAACTGTATAAGGGAGGCTATACTCCAGACTGAACGCTGAAAGGCATAATCAGTCTTAAATGATGATGATGATGATGATGACCGAGATAAATGTATTCTCGAAATTTCATTACTCAGCATTAATTATTGTTTCGTGTTGCGATTTCTTACCGTCAGAAGCAGAATAATCAAAATAGTTCAAATGTCTCTGAGCACTATGGGACTTAACATCTGAAGTCATCAGTCCCGTAGAACTTAGAACTACACTCCTGGAAATGGAAAAAAGAACACATTGACACCGGTGTGTCAGACCCACCATACTTGCTCCGGACACTGCGAGAGGGCTGTACAAGCAATGATCACACGCACGGCACAGCGGACACACCAGGAACCGCGGTGTTGGCCGTCGAATGGCGCTAGTTGCGCAGCATTTGTGCACCGCCGCCGTCAGTGTCAGCCAGTTTGCCGTGGCATACGGAGCTCCATCGCAGTCTTTAACACTGGTAACATGCCGCGACAGCGTGGACGTGAACCGTATGTGCAGTTGACGGACTTTGAGCGAGGGCGTATAGTGGGCATGCGGGAGGCCGGGTGGACGTACCGCCGAATTGCTCAACACGTGGGGCGTGAGGTCTCCACAGTACATCGATGTTGTCGCCAGTGGTCAGCGGAAGGTGCACGTGCCCGTCGACCTGGGACCGGACCGTAGCGACGCACGGATGCACGCCAAGACTGTAGGATCCTACGCAGTGCCGTAGGGGACCGCACCGCCACTTCCCAGCAAATTAGGGACACTGTTGCTCCTGGGGTATCGGCGAGGACCATTCGCAACCGTCTCCATGAAGCTGGGCTACGGTCCCGCACACCGTTAGGCCGTCTTCCGCTCACGCCCCAACATCGTGCAGCCCGCCTCCAGTGGTGTCGCGACAGGCGTGAATGGAGGGACGAATGGAGACGTGTCGTCTTCAGCGATGAGAGGCGCTTCTGCCTTGGTGCCAATGATGGTCGTATGCGTGTTTGGCGCCGTGCAGGTGAGCGCCACAATCAGGACTGCATACGACCGAGGCACACAGGGCCAACACCCGGCATCATGGTGTGGGGAGCGATCTCCTACACTGGCCGTACACCACTGGTGATCGTCGAGGGGACACTGAATAGTGCACGGTACATCCAAACCGTCATCGAACCCATCGTTCTACCACTCCTAGACCGGCAAGGGAACTTGCTGTTCCAACAGGACAATGCACGTCCGCATGTATCCCGTGCCACCCAACGTGCTCTAGAAGGTGTAAGTCAACTACCCTGGCCAGCAAGATCTCCGGATCTGTCCCCCATTGAGCATGTTTGGGACTGGATGAAGCGTCGTCTCACGCGGTCTGCACGTCCAGCACGAACGCTGGTCCAACTGAGGCGCCAGGTGGAAATGGCATGGCAAGCCGTTCCACAGGACTACATCCAGCATCTCTACGATCGTCTCCATGGGAGAATAGCAGCCTGCATTGCTGCGAAAGGTGGATATACACTGTACTAGTGCCGACATTGTGCATGCTCTGTTGCCTGTGTCTATGTGCCTGTGGTTCTGTCAGTGTGATCATGTGATGTATCTGACCCCAGGAATGTGTCAATAAAGTTTCCCCTTCCTGGGACAATGAATTCACGGTGTTCTTATTTCAATTTCCAGGAGTGTATTTAAACCTAACTAAGGACATCACACAGATCATGCCCGAGGCAGAACCTGCGACCGTAGCGGTCGCGCGGTTCCAGACTGAAGCGCCTAGAACCGCTCGGCCATACCGGCCAGGCGCAGAATAATCACGGAAGCTACGCATCAGTTATTAAATCACGCGCAGTGCCCAACAGATAGCGACTTCGCCCTTCGACTTGCTACTCCTCTTCCCCTCTGCGCTACTGTGAGTTGCCCAGTCGGCTGGGTGAGGTGCGGACACAGGCTGACAGCCGGCGGGCGATTTAATTGGCGGACGCGTGGCGTGGGAGGCATTGGCCGGCTCGCCGGGACACAGACCCACCGCAGATGGGCAGGCTCCGCAGAGCGCAACGGCGCTGCCCGCACCGTACTGCTCCGGCTCTGCGCAGCTCACGCACACACGATGCTGCGCGCACCGAGGCCGCAAAAAAGAACAGATTTCACGCTACTCGGTAAACCATGCTGCGACCCGGAAACAGGACAGCGTCGCACGGCTGTGCAGCAGTGTCTCTGGATGTCAACAGCCAATAGCCAGTGTGTCGCAGTGTGGAACAAAAATACGAGTAAGCGGGAGCGTCGCCACTGTATGTGTTAGTCAGTGGTAGTACTACACTACTGGCCATTAAAATTGCTGCACCACGAAGGTGACGTGCTACAGACGCGAAATATAACCGACAGGAAGAAGATGCTGTGTTATGCAAATGATTAGCTTTTCAGAGCATTCACACAAAGTTGGCGCCGGTGGCGACACCTACAACGTGCTGACACGAGGAAAGTTTCCAACCGATTTCTCATACACAAACAGCACTTGACCGGCGTTGCCTGGTGAAAAGTTGTTGTGATGCCTCGTGTAAGGAGGAGAAATGCGTACCGTCACGTTTCCGACTTTGATAAACGTCGGATTGTAGTCTATCGCGATTGCGGTTTATCGCATCGCGACATTGCTCCTCGCGTTGGTCGAGACCCAATGACTTACCAGAGTATGGAATCGGTGGCTTCAGGAGGGTAATACGGAACGCCGTGCTGGATCCCAACGGCCTCGTATCACTAGCAGTGGAGATGACAGACATCTCATCCGCATGGCTGTAACGCATCGTGCAGCCACGTCTCGATCCCTGAGACAACAGATGGGGACGTTTGCGAGACAACAACCATCCGCACGAACAGTTCGACGACGTTTCCAGCAGCATGGACTATCAGCTCGCAGACCATGTCTGCGGTCACCCTTGACGCTGCATCACAGACAGGAGCGTCTGCAATGGTGTACTCAGCGACGAACCTGGGTGCACGAATGGCAAAATGTCATTTTTTCGGAAGAATCCAGGTTCTCTTTACAGCATCATGATGGTCACATCCGCGTTTGGCGACATCGTGGTGAACGCACATTGGAAGCGTGTATTCGTCATCGCCATACTGGCGTATCACCCGGCGTGATGGTATGGGGTGCCATTGGTTACAGGTCTCGGTCACCTCTTGTTCGCATCGACGGTACTTTGAACAGTGGACGTTACATTTCAGATGTGTTACGACCCGTGCCTCTACCCTCCATTCGATCTCTGCGAAACCCTTCATTTCAGCAGGATAATGCACGACCGCCTGTTGCAGGTCCTGTATGGGCCTTTCTGGATACAGAAAATGTTCGACTTTCTGGATACAGAAATTGTTCGACTGCTGCTCTGGCTTGCACATTCTCCAAATCTCTCACCAATTCTTAACGTCTGGTCAATGGTGGCCGAGCAACTGGCTCCTCACAATACGCCAGTCACTACTCTTGATGAACTGTGGTATCGTGTTGAAGCTGCATGGGCAGCTATACATGTACACGGCATCCGAGCTCTGTTTGACTCAATGCCCAGGCGTATCAAGGCCGTTATTACTGCCGGAGGTGGTTGTTCTGGGTAGTGATTTCTCAGGATCTATGCACCCAAATTGCGTGAAAATGTAATCACATGTCAGTTATAGTATATTTGTCCAATGAATACCCGTTTATCATCTGCATTTCTTCTTGGTGTAGCAATTCTAATGGCTTGTAGTGTATATTACACTGGGGTGAAAAGAAAAAAAAGAAAAACATGGGATAGCGATATGCGCATACTCTGATGGCGGTAGTATCGCTCACACAACGTACAAAAGAGCACCGATGGAGCTGTCATTTACACGCAGGTGCTTCACGTGAAAAGGTTTCCGTGATCCACAGTGTATAGAGTGTGCCGAAAACTCCAAATTTCAGACATTGCCCCGCACCACGAACGGCGCAGTCGCCGACGGCCTTCACGTTACGACGTAGAGCAGCTGCGTTTGCGCTGAGTTGTCAGTGCTAACAGACAAGGAAGACTGTGTGAAAAAATCGCAGAAGTCTATGTGGGACGTAAAACGAACGTATGCGTTAGGACAGTGCGGCGAAATTTGGCCATATTGGTCTATGGCAGCAGACGACCGCCGTTAGTGCCTTTGCTAACGGCAAGACATCGCCTGCAGCGCTTATGCTGGCCTCGTGACCATATCGCTTGACAGCAGACGACTTGAAAACCGTGGCCTGGTTGGATGAGTCCCAATTTCGGTCGGAAAGAGCTGATTGCAAGGTTCGAGTGTAGCGCAGACTGTACGAAGCTGTGGACTGAAGTTGTCCACAAGCGCTGTCCAAGCTGGCGGTCTCTTCCCCAAAACAACCCAACCCCCAAGCTGGCGGTGGTCCCATAATGGTGTGGCTATGTTTACACGGAATGGACTGGGTTTTCTGAACCGAACATAGACTGGAAATGGTTATGTTCGGCCTGTTGGAGACTATGTGCAGCCATTCGTGTGCTTCATGTTCCCAAACAGCGATGGAATTTTTATGGATTACAGTGCACCATGTCACCAAGCCACAATTGTTTGCGATTGGTATGGAGAGCATTCTAGACAATTGGAGTGAACGGTTTGACCATCCACATATCACGACATGAATCTCATCGAACATTTATGGGGCATAATCGAGAAGTCAGTTCGTGGACAGAATCCTGCATCGGCAACAGATTCGCATTTATGGACGTCTATAGACGCAGCATGGCTCAGAATTTCTTCAGGGGACTTCCAACGACTTGCGGAGTCCATGCCACGTCGTGTTGCTGCACAACGTCGAGCAAAATGAGGTCCGACACGATATTAGGAGGTATCCCCATGACCTTTGTCATCTCAGTGTAAACCAAGATTACACTACCAGCCTAAGACAGAGGTGGCACTACGAGGTGCATTCAAGTTCTAAGGCCTCCGATTTTTTTTCTCCGGACTGGAAAGAGATAGAAACATGCGCAATGTTTTAAAATGAGGCCGCGTTCATTGTCAATACGTCCCAGAGATGGCAGCACCGTACAGCAGATGGAATTTTACCGCCAGCTGCGAGAATGAGAACTGTTTAAAATACTTAAAATGGCGACGTTTTCCTTACTTGAACAGCGTGCAATCATTCGTTTTCTGAATTTGCGAGGTGTGAAACCAATTCAAATTCATCGACAGTTGAAGGAGACATGTGGTGATGGAGTTATGGATGTGTCGAAAGTACGTTCGTGGGTGCGACAGTTTAATGAAGGCAGAACATCGTGTGACAACAAACCGAAACAACCTCGGGCTCGGACGAGCCGGTCTGACGACACGATCGAGAAAGTGGAGAGAATTGTTTTGGGGGATCGCCGAATGACTGTTGAACAGATCGCCTCCAGAGTTGGCATTTCTGTGGGTTCTGTGCACACAATCCTGCATGACGACCTGAAAATGCGAAAAGTGTCATCCAGGTGGGTGCCACGAATGCTGACAGACGACCACACGGCTGCCCGTGTGGCATGTTGCCAAGCAATGTTGACGCGCAACGACAGCATGAATGGGACTTTCTTTTCGTCGGTTGTGAAAATGGATGAGACGTGGATGCCATCGCCAGTCAGCTCAATGGAAGCACACAGATTCACCGCCACCAAAAAAATTTCGGGTAACCGCCAGTGCTGAAAAAATGTTGGTGTCCATGTTCTGGGACAGCGAGGGCGTAATCCTTACCCATTGCGTTCCAAAGGGTACTACGGTAACAGGTGCATCCTACGAAAATGTTTTGAAGAACAAATTCCTTCCTGCACTGCAACAAAAACGTCCGGGAAGGGCTGCGCGTGTGCTGTTTCACCAAGAGACAATGCACCCGCACATCGAGCTAACGTTACGCAACAGTTTCTTCGTGATAACAACTTTCAAGTGATTCCTCACGCTCCCTACTCACCTGACCTGGCTCCTAGTGACTTTTGGCTTTTTCCAACAATGAAAGACACTCTCCGTGGCCGCACATTCACCAGCCGTGCTGCTATTGCCTCAGCGATTTTCCAGTGGTCAAAACAGACTCCTAAAGAAGCCTTCGCCGCTGCCATGGAATCATGGCGTCAGCGTTGTGAAAAATTTGTACGTCTGCAGGGCGATTACGTCGAGAAGTAACGCCAGTTTCATCGATTTCGGGTGAGTAGTGAATTAGAAAAAAAATCGGAGGCGTTAGAACTTGAATGCACTTCGTAATATGACGAGGTTATATTGTAGTAATATTGATAAACGTGTGGCAGTGGCGTAAGTCACACATCAATTAGATGTACGATGTAATTTCGTTTAAACAACTCTTTAAATAGTCCTTTTTTGTTTGTTTCAATCAAATGGACTTACGGAAATACCACATCTTCGTAAAATTCTAGTATGCTTTGAAGTATTTTATTTGCAACGGAAATTCAGTCAAAGTTGGCGAAAGCTCATAAAAAATTTGCTCCTTTATTTTGAAAGCCGTCTGTTACAAAATTACTTTCATATAATATTCTTTGCCCGAGTTGTATGTCGCTGGCAAGGTGCAAACACACTTTAAGCACTGTTTTGGTCTGCCAGGGTAGTCGCAATTTTTGTACAGGAGAGTCTGCAGCGCTACGGCACTGACCAATCCGGGAACAGGGCTGCTGAGGTTTGAGTTAGCACGGCCGCGTGGGCGGAGAGACAAAGCACACTCGCGTTTCCGTCGACCGCTGGGTTACGCCAAAGCGCTGTAGAAAATAACGCTATTTCCGTAAATTCCTGCATGTTGTAGCTTAGTAATGGCGATCGAAATAAAACGTTAGATAGAGTGGTCGAATTTGAACAGAACCATGAAAACTGCAGGCAGCTTCCACGCTTTTCAATTTCAAATGGACGTTTCCGTTGCTCTTGTACTGATCTGCAGCAGCTTTCATATGAAAACATTTGTTTACGCCATTGTACCTCTCTGGATAGACAGTTTGATAAAAACATCTGCCAATGAACAATCAGGGTGGACTAGAAATCCGCTATTAAATGACCATACGTTAATTATGGGTGAAGAGTATGGGTTTGTGTCTTTTGATAAGTGGCTTATTAATAGAAACTGTGAACGAGAAAATGTATACACAATGAGACCGCAGGGGGTCAGCTTCACACTGCTCATGTGAATGTCTAATTCTCTCCAGGTGGTTGAACTGCTCCAGTGAAGCAAGCGAGGTGGCGCAGTGTGAAAGACACTGGACCCCTATTCTAATCCAGACCGCCAAATTATTATTTAGATTTTTCGTAGCCGTATTGCATCGCTTGAGGCGAAAGAGAGAATGTCGCCTTTAACATGCCACGCCTGATTCCTTTCCCCGGTTCCTCTCCAAATTAAGTCAGACTTCAATGACCTCGTTATCGGCGAGACATTAAACTTCCTCCCCCCTGTCAGTTTTGACATAGTTGATGATAACCTCAAGAGATATTCACATAGAATTTCCGGTAATTACGTGGTCGTTCCCTGCTCACATCAACCTTCATCTGTCACGGAAGAGAATGTTGTTGCAATACGAATGCTAGTGCTGGTGTACTGGCATGTCTCTCACCACGAGACGAGGTAATTCCTCTGCCTCCGTGTTCGCGCAGCTTACACCTCTCTACAAGAGTATTGGTGAGGAAACTTTATAGTGAAGTCTTTCTACTTCAAAGAAACGCTCAGAAATAGTGAAGTGTTTAATACTTCTACCTGAATATCAGTGTTACAGGAAATAGAACCTGAATTTATAGCTTCATTGTGGGTACTTAAAAAGGCATGTAATAATAAGGCAGCCGTGATATGATAGTGATAATAAGAGAATGGTGGGTTTTTTTCTTCGCCCCAATAAGAGTGTTAAAAAAAGTGATGCGCAAAACAATGCCTGCCTAAAAATCGCTGACAATGATTTCCAGACGATCATTCATTGCGCAAAAACAGTTCCGTACCTGTTACCTGCTACCGCTTTATCGTCTCTAGTCACGAACTAGGACAACTTACATTTGTTTAGAGAGAATCCGCCTCAGTAAACAGCAGTTTTAAGTAGGTTCCTCGCACCATTTCGAGACAACACTATCACTGATATTTTAGCATTATGTTTTGTGTATAGACTGTGCTGGATATACTTAGGTTGCTCTCCTGTCTTAGTTACGGCTTTCGAACTTAGCATATCATTGTCGCGCAAGTCGCCGAAGTGGCGTCAAATCGAAAGACTTGCACTAGGCGAGCGGTCTACCCGACGGGAGGCCCTCGGCACACGACACACACACACACACACACACACACACACACACACACACACACATATATATATATATATATATATATATATATATATATATATATATATATATATATATATTAGTCCGTAGCAAGAACACTATATATATATATAAACTCCGCTGTACCGGTCCCAAGCCCGGGGCCTCATTATGCAAGTGATGAGGAAGGAGGAGGGGGAGGAGTAACAACCTCGTTTAAAAAACCAGAGTTCACCTGGCCCGGGTGATAGTACTCTGTCAGGGCCCCTTTGCTAGGGTTACAGCGAAGACCTCAACGGTAGTGAAGGCGGAGAGAACGAATCTCGGTACGGTGGAACTAGCGGAAGAGGCACATAATACAATAAATCCACCTTGCGTCTGACTTGTAACAAGCGGCACTGTGGTCGGCGTCTGTTCACCAGAGGTGCGGCCGTAATACAAATTCTGGAACTAACCACTCCAGTCTTAACCACTGAGCTTTTCTGAGCTCAACCCTTTGATTCTAAGTACTATTATGGAGCGTTTTAGTAATTACAAAATTACCCCAGGTGGTAACAAATCCTCCGCCATCAGTGGCGCAACTAGTCTATCGGATTCTGGGGAGACTAGGCTGAAACGCTATATCCCAAACCAGAGGAAATCGAAGTCTTTTGACCGACTCCTGCCCAAGGTCGAAACATTTTTTGGAACTATCAATATTAACTCTCTCTTGACACCAGGAAAACTATATAAATTAGGAGACACACTAAAAGAACAAAATATCAAAATTTTAGCCCTGCAAGAAACAAGGTTGCCTGATGAGAATACCATGGATTTTGGAAACTACCGATTGTTTAAAAGTAAAACAGACAAAAGAATTCTTAAAAACACTCCGCATCTGGGTGTTGCATTCGCAATTTCGCAAGACATTCTTGGCTCCGTAATCGAAGTAAATCCAGTAAACAACAGACTAATGACAATTTCCATGAAATGTGCAAATAAAATGTACTGTTTAATTAACGCACACATGCCTGTCAACCAGGAGAATAAAACAAATCCAGAAAAAGTAAATAAGTCATGGGAAGTGTTAGAGAATACAGTCTCCAAAATTCCTCAAAATTATGTAAAGATTTTAATGGGTGATTTTAATGCACAGTTAGGGAAAGAGAGAAAATTTAGAAAAACGGTCGGTGAATTCCCTGCACATAAATGGACCAATCAAAATGGAAAGAGGCTGGTAGAATTTTGCAGAAATTTCAATCTCAAAATTATGTCAAGTAATTTTAAGAAAAAACCTTCAAAACAAAAGACATGGCGATCACCTAACAAGGACATAGGTGAATTCCAAATTGACCATATTGCAATCTCGTATCCATGTCACAAAGAAATTTTAAATGTTCAAGTTCGTAAAGGCGCCAATATTGACTCAGACCATTACTTAACCCGTGTGAAACTAAAGCTAAAACCCCAAAATTTCAACAAAAGGACACCATTAATCCCCAAATTTGACACCAGTAAAATCCAACCATCATTATTAGCAGACGAATTTGACAAAACAAGTGCACAAAATTGGGAACAACTCAAACACAAGATTATCAAAACAGCTCAAGATCAAATTCCTTTACGAAAACACAAGAAACATGCTTGATGGAATGAAAACTGTGATCATGCAATCAAAGCCAGACAAGAGACATTTAAAGCATGGAATAGCAACAAGACAGAAGACACATATGATACATTCCTGACAACTAGAAAAGACACTTCAAAACTAATTAGACAAACAAAAAGACAATATGAGAATAGTCAACTCTTAGTAATTGAAGAAGATTTTCAGAAATACAATACCAGAAATTTTTATAAAACTTTTAAAACCAAAATAAAGGGGTACCAACCCCAGAATCTTTGCTTCAAGAAGGAAAATGGACAGTTGGCTCTTAACAACCAAGAAAATTGCAAAGAACTTTCTAAATATTTTAAGAATCTTCTAAATTGCCCCGAGCCCACAGAAAGATTTCCACCAAAAATTCCCCAACAATGAAATCCAGTTTCACTTGCACCAAATGAAGAGGAAATCATTAAAGAAATTCATAGGTTGAAAAACAACAAAGCATCTGGTGAAGATGGAATTGTTGCAGAACTTTTAAAGGCAGCTGGTCCAAAAACGGTTAAAGAAATTACTTCAATCATGCAAAACATTTGGCAAACTGAAAAAATTCCTGATGAATGGAAAACCGCCTTGATTCAGCCACTTCATAAGAAGGGAGACAAAACTGATGTTAATAATTACAGAGGAATTTCTCTTCTTCCAGTCACATACAAAATCCTCTCTCAATGTCTTCTGAATCGAGCACAACAACAACTTGAATGGAAAATTGGCGAATATCAAGCAGGTTTCAGGCCAAATAGATCTTGCCCAGAACAGATTTTAGTCCTCAAACTAATTCTCAGACATCAAAAAATTTACAATAAAAAACTAGTTTGTACCTCTGTAGATTTTAGAAAGGCTTATGACTCAGTGGATCGTGAATCTCTTTTCCAAATTGTGAAAGAACAAGGCCTGGATCCTAAAACCACGGCAATTATCAGAGACACGCTAACTGGTACAAAATCAAAAGTAAAGTTCAGAGGAGAAATTTCAGAACCCTTTGAAATAAAAACAGGCGTGAGGCAAGGTGATGGACTCTCTCCGTTGCTATTTAACTGCGTTCTAGAAAAAGTAATACAAGAGTGGCGCGAACGAAAATTGGAGTTCAAAATTGACCAACCAGTGAAATTAGGACGAACAAATATTCGAATAGACTGTTTGGCCTTTGCAGACGACTTGGTTATTCTAACGCAGGACATCCAAATTGCTCAGAAACAAATAGAAATTCTTAAAGAAACAGCAGAAAGAGTAGGTCTCCAAATCTCATTTGAAAAAACACAGTATATGACTAGCAACAAACTGGCACGCAAACTTTTGGAAACTAAGTATGGAAAAATCAAAAGAGTTTCGAAATTCAAATATATAGGTGAAACAATCTCAGAGACTGGTCTAGAAAAAATTGGAAATGAAATTCGTTGTCAAAAGATGGAGACAGCTTTTAGACTTACAAAAGACATCTACAACAAAAAATGTCTCTCGAGGTACTCTAAATTGAGACATTACAACACGGTCATAAAACCAGAGTGCCTTTATGGGGCTGAAATGCTAATTTTAAACAGAAAAAAGGACATTCAAGAAATCCAAAAAAGAGAAAGAAAAGTAATCAGAAAAATTCTAGGTCCAAAATATACTGAAGAAGGAACATACAGGCTAAGAGCAAATAGTGAAATTCAACAATACACCAGCATATATTCGGATATGAAAAAACGCAGATTAAAATTTTATGGGCATATTAAAAGAATGGATGCTACCAGACTAACTAAACAAGTAGTGGAATTCTACGAAAATCGAAGTAAAGCTAAATTTGAGACAATAAAATGGATTGCTGCTATAAAAGAGGACATGAAAGAGGCAGATATAAAACAAGATGAAATTCAAGACAGAAAATTATTTAGGCAAAAAATTCATGACTGGGTAGTTGGTCAAGCTGAAAAACCAAAGAAAACTGGAACCACATGGTCTGATGAAAGGAAAAGAGCTCATTCCGAGAGAATGAAAACAATTTGGGCAGAGAGAAAGTCTAAAAGAAAATAACTGAATGCCCCGTGATTGTACTTCGCGTGGTCCAGTAGGGCCCAAACGTGAATAATAATATATATATATAGTGTTCTTGCTACGGACTAATCAGTTCTCGGTATTTAATATGACTGCACAATAATTAGTATAGTTACTGGCACTGCTTGTAGCTCAGAACATTCGTAAGGACACTAGCAGCCAAAAAACTGGAATCTGATTGCGCTCAGTTTTTTTTCCTACCTGTCACGATTAAATAGTGAGGATCAAGTCCGCCTGCTTGGCTGGGTGGTAAGGTGCTCGACTCCCGTACAAGCGGGTCCGGGTTCGATTCCGGGCCGGGTTGGAGATTTTCTCCGTTCGGGGACTGGGTGCTGTGTTGTCCTCATCATCATTTCATCCTCATCACCGGCGCGCAAGTCGCCGAATGTACCGACTACTGAAATAAGAGTTGCACTTGACGGCCGAGCTAACCGGATAGGGACCTACCGGCCAACGATGCCATACGCTCATTTCGTTTTATTGAGGACCAAGATTTACGCTTAAATTCCTTAGATAAATAACGTAGAATTATTTTTAACCTTATCTCACATTTTCTGTATTACGTTGTACCGTGTGGTCTTCTCGTTCGGAAGCAGCAGACTTGTTGCAAACTCAAGGAACTTCATTACGTATTATATATAAATAGTGCTACTCTTAGAAAGCTAATTGTTGCTCATTTCTTAAGTTTAAAATGCTTACAAACGCTCATATATTAGAAGCATGCTCTAGCATTGCATATTTGTCTCGCAGTATCTTACGCAATGTTAGTTTTCAATAACTTAGACTTTCTGCACGACTCGAATTTTTACTGACCACATGTTCTTGAGCTGTTATATTTCCGAAGTTGGCATTATCGGTTTCCATCGTTCAAAATCATACCTAGTCTTATTGTTACGAAGATTACAGAAATTATTCGCTGAATTCTAAATCGACGTAGTTCAGTTGCCATGGGAATCGTGAAGGAGTTACGAATGCGCGGCAGTTCATTAGTGTGCATAGGATCAGTACTTGAAACCACTTGTGCACACACGCTGTACACTATAATAGATTCCGATGTTGTTACGAAAATGTTAACTTATTTCAGTTAAAGAGTTCTACATAACAGACGACACGACTACGATCGATACGATTTTAAAATTTGTCATAGACTTATTGAATAACAGACTGCAGACTACCCTTACGAAATCTTTTTTACTAGGCCGTGAAATAACGAAGTACCGAAAGTTTCCGGTGAGACAGGCATTAAAGTGATCATAATCCAAAACTGTGGTAAATAAGGATTCTTATCATTTTTTATTGTTATGGGGTCGTTTTTCCCATCCATAAACTCGACGACAATAGATGCCGTAATCGTTAGCTGGATGTTACGGATATGATACGACGTTTCTTCTACCAGGAAATGGAAGTGTTAGTTTGACCCGGAATGGACAACGAAGCAACACCTCTTTGGCCTTACGGCACAGCCATTTATTAAGTCACGAAAGAATTTTAACGATGCTCTTCCACTCCCGGTGAATTTAATTTACATTTTCTAGCGATTACTTTTAGTTTCGTTACATCTTACATGATAAATGAATTTAACAGCATGGATGTGCTAATTTGATAAATTTCGTGTACCTGTTAGGTTCGCTCGAAAATTCACGGTGGTACCGCAGTAATGGATACAATAAATCAAGAGGAGAAGGCGCGTTGCGAGTCCGCAGGAACTAGTCTGTAAACTGAAGAAAATCTCCGTGGAGTGGACCTGTTCACAGCTGGCACACAGAGACGGTCTTGCCGGGAAGGAAAGGCGTGTCAAAACGATGAAGTGTTCTATTTGTCACGAACGAGCGACTGTCAATGAGTGCAGTACACTGTCAATGTGTCCGTGGTGTTGGCACAATCTTTCAGAGGTTACGAAAGAGCACAGAAGAGCCGCAACGAGGCGAGACAGCTGAACCCCTAAGCAGCTCAGTCGAAGGCTGTTAGTCCATCGATTTAAGTAGTCATTGAGAGACTACAAGCAGCCAGAAACCCCACAAAACATAAAGCAGAGCTGAAACTTCCTGGCAGATTAAAACTGTGTGCCCGACCGAGACTCGAACTCGGGACCTTTGCCTTTCGCGGGCAAGTGCTCTACCAACTGAGCTACCGAAGCACGACTCACGCCCCGTACTCACAGCTTTACTTCTGCCAATATTTCGTCTCCTACCTTCCAAACTTTACAGAAGCTCTCCTGCGAACCTAGCAGAACTAGAACTCCTGAAAGAAAGGATATTGCGGAGACATGGCTTAGCCACAGCCTGGGGGATGTTTCCAGAATGAGATTTTCACTCTGCAGCGGAGTGTGCGCTGATATGAAACTTCCTGGGAGATTAAAACCAGGCTGTGGCTAAGCCATGTCTCCGCAATATCCATTCTTTCAGGAGTGCTAGTTCTGCTAGGTTCGCAGGAGAGCTTCTGTAAAGTTTGGAAGGTAGGAGACGAAATATTGGCAGAAGTAAAGCTGTGAGTACCGGGCGTGAGTCGTGCTTCGGTAGCTCAGTTGGAAAAACTGAGTGGAAGGATCAACCACCGAACTTGAACAGGATGTCCTGCGACGTCCGCAACGACCAAACACAACGATCAATAATGAACAATAAGAAAAAAAAGAAAAAAAAAGTTGTTAGAGCACTTGCCCGCGAAAGGCAAAGGTCTCGAGTTCGAGACTCGGTCGGGCACACAGTTTTAATCTGCCAGGAAGTTTCATATCAGCGCACACTCCGCTGCAGAGTGAAAATCTCATTCTGGAATAAAGCAGAGATGCTTCCTGAATGATTAAATCTGAAACATTCCCAGAGGAAAGGAGACTGCAGCGGCTCGGACGGCAATCAATTTTTAATTCAGCTCATTAGCCAGTCCCGCAGAGTCCCACTTAACCTCCTGCTCCCCGCTTTTATTCGCGATTTCCTTTCGGCGACCGCTTTCATCAACAGACGAACGCATGTCTTACCTTCCTTCTTACGATGACGCCTTTGTATGGCTGCTATCATAGTTTTCGATAAAATAAACATAATCATACTAGAGTTATAATGCACGAACTGTTATTTGAAGTCCTGCTTTCTCAGATGTATGATTCTATTCACGTGCGATGACGTATCTCCAGCAGCCTACAGAGAAACATTTAGAAAATAGTATTTTGATTCCTACAAAGACTTCATTCAGGAAAACAATAAGAAATTAGCCGCTAAACACTTTGACCTGCATGTTTCACAAAGATACACTTTTAAACACAGCAAGCAAGATTAAAGAACAACGAATCCGCAATAATCGCCCGTTGGTTGTATCCGTTTTTTCTTTCTTTTGGCATTCGAATTAAGAAACTAGTCTTTTAATTCAATTAAAAAACGACGATAGAGACTAACGTCCTGCCCCTCGTACACACTGCACGGTTGACGAGAGAAAACACAACAAACATGCACTACTGGCTATTAAAATTGCTACACCAAGAAGAAATGCAGATGATAAACGGGTATTCATTGGACAGATATATTATACTAGAACTGTGATTATTAGAAATGTGATTACATTTTCACGCAATTTGGGTGCATAGATCCTGAGAAAACAGTACCCAGAACAACCACCTCTGGCCGTAATAACTGCCTTGATACGCCTGGCCATTGAGTCAAACAAAGGTTGGATGGCGTGTACAGGTACAGCTGCCCAAGCAGCTTCAACACGATACCACAGTTCATCAAGAGTAGTGACTGGCGTATTGTGACGAGCCAGTTGCTAGGCCACCATTGACCAGACGTTTTCAGTAGGTGAGAGATCTGGAGAATGTGCTGGCCAGGGCAACAGTCGAACATTTTCTGTATCCAGAAAGGCCCCGTACAGGACCTGCAACTTGCGGTCGTGCATTATCCTGCTGAAATGTAGGGTTTCCCAGGGATCGAATGAAGGGTAGAGCCACGGGTCGTAACACATCTGAAATGTAACGTCCACTGTTCAAAGTGCCGTCAATGCGAACAAGAAGTGACCGAGACGTGTAAGCAATGGCTCTCCATTCCATCACGCCGGGTGATACGCCAGTATGGCGATGACGAATACAACCTTACAATGTGCATTCACCGCGATGTCGCCAAACACGGATGCGACCATCAGGATGCTGTAAACAGAACCTGGATTCATCCGAAAAAAGAGTTTTTGCCATTTATGCACCCAGGTTCATCGTCGAATACACCATCGCAGGCGCTCCTGTCTGTGATGCAGCGTCAAGGTTAACCGCAGCCATGGTCTCCGAGCTAATAGTCCATGCTGCGGGAAACGTCGTCGAACTGTTGGTGCAGATGGTTGTTGTCTTACAAACGTCCCCATCTGTTGACTCAGGGATCGAGACGTGGCTGCACGATCCGTTACAGCTATGCTGATAAGATGCCTGTCATCTCGGCCGTTGGGATCCAGCATGGCGTTCCGTACAACCCTCCCGAACCCACCGATTCCATATTCTGCTAACAGTCATTGGATCTCGACCAACGCCAGCAGCAATGTCGCGATACAATAAACCGCAATCACGATAGGCTACAAACCGACCTTTATCAAGGTCGGAAACGTGGTGGTACGAACTGCTGTTTGTGTATGAGAAATCGGTTTGAAACTTTCCTCACGTCAGCACGTTGTAGGTATCGCCACCGGCGCCAACCTTTTGTGAATGCTCTGAGAAGCTAATCATTTGCATATCACAGCATCTTCTTCCTATCGGTTAAATTTCGGGTCTGTAGCAAGTCATCTTCGTGGTGTAGCAATTTTAATGGCCAGTGGTGTAACAAGAAAGCAAGAAAAAGTCTATCTTATTGCTATCAATATAATCATTTGGTACCAGTACATCTCTAGAAAGGAAGTAAAAGCTTGGACTGGAGAATAAGTGTGACAAATCAACGTATCTGGAAGCACAACTACGCTTTTTGTTCTTTTTTTGTGGTATATGCTGCATGTAAATGATAAATTTAAACAATATGGTATAACTTATAATGGAATTAAATGGTGTCTCGTTTCAGATGTGTAAAAGTGTCGCCGGCCGCTGTGGAGGTTCTAGGCGCTTTAGTTCGGAACCGCGCTGCTGCTACGGTCGCAGGTTCGAATCCTGCCTCGGGCATGGATGTCTGTGATGTCCTTAGGTTAGTTAGGTTTAAGTAGTTCTAAGTTCTAGAGGACTGATGACCTCAGATGTTAAGTCCCATAGTGCTCAGAGCCATTTTTTTCTGTATAGAAGTCAGACGGAAAATTGCAAGAGGGCAGAACGGGACGTTTATGTCTTTGTTGCCGGAGGAGGAGGTTCCCTACAGCGAGAGGAGCTAGCTAGCTTCCGCCAGGATTGTTTTTCTTTTTTAAGCATTTTTCTTTTCATTTAATTTCCTAAAGCGTTTGCCTCCGGCATTTCATTTAAAAAAAAATCATCTCGTTAACCCCGCTGGTAAATTTACATAATGTATTTTGTTGGCGCTAATTTCGTAGGCTTTCACGACCAGAGTCAGTTTCTATAAAGTTCTTCTGGGCTGTAGAGCGCATTATGTTGTAAACTTAACCAAATTCTCGGTCATTATTGCTAGTTGCCTTCATCGGGGGCTGTATTACATATTCTGTAACAGTGGCCGTAAAGTTACTACACATTCCCACATGACAGTCTAATATTCAGGACAAGTTCATGGAACAAGTCAGGCACCTTGAATCAGTAGAGTAGTCGCCTCGATTTGGCCTTGTTATCGTATACTCGCACATGGTGAGTCGCATAAGACGTTAACACCCTTTCACGAGACTCCTTTCATGAATACTGCTCATGATTTATTGCTTACTTTCACAGGAATTACTTTGAAACAATCTCTTTACATTTCTGTAATACAGTCTCTCTGATTCTCAACAACCGCGACCCAACGTTGGGGAAGTTTTATTATTCCATTTAACACGTCATCTTTGTTCAGTTGACGAATAGCTTGGGTATGGCGTCAGTAAGGTGTTGCAGATATGAATAACGGCGTCTTTGCATAGGTATTTTCCAATATGAGGATAAGTCAATGTCCGGTGGACGCATATCAGGACTGTAGGGTCCATCGCCACAATATTCGCACAACTCTTCAGTTACGACGTCGACGATGCTTGCGACAACATTGTCGACGAGAATATCCGCCGCTACGTAGAGCAACTGACGTGCGGTTTAATTTGCGACTTTTTCTGCTCAAACGACGTTCGCGAAAGCGATTAGCCCAACTACGGCCCAGCATTAACGTACCTCACACTTGAAGTACTGTGGGTTAAGGTCGCAGACTTATCACGTAGAGTTTCGATCTTAATGTGCGATTTTTAATCGCCAACAGTTATAGTGCTCGATATCAGCGCATACGCCATAAATAGTTTCTGCTCTTGTAAAACAACATTGGCGAAAATAAAACAAGGTGTTCTGCCTCTAGCTTTGCTCGATAGCTGACATAGCAATATCGGCGCGTCATTCACTCAGCAATATTGCCAAACTGTGCTTTATTTATGGAACGACCCTCGTATTTCGTAAACTCTTCAACGTATCCAAACGAAGTTTTCGGCAAATGCTAGTACGCAGAGGGGGCGCGTAATTTTGTTTCGTAGCTAATCCTCTTAACTATTGTATCAACCGACATATCGAGTCAAGCATGTTTTGTCTAAAAGCAACTATGCATCTTTTTTGACGGCATTTCAAAGCCTTTAAAAAAGACGAGAACACTGGTATTATGATTCTTAATGTTGGCGATGAATCTTTCCGAAAAAAAAATCCGGGAAACGTGCACATTTCTCTCGTATTTTTACGTCAAGTTCCATCGCCAATGTTAACAAGCTTTATGTAGTTGTACCCGCCTTTTCAAGAGTTTTTGAAACCCGTTTAAAATAGTATTCGTTTTAATTAGAAAGAAGTCATGCCTACTTCAGTAGACATGGCGGTTCAGAGAAATGGGAAATAGAAAAAAATAAATCAAATACTGTTGCAAAAAAATGAAGTATAGTTATGTCATTTATCGGCAAAAACTGTGGACATTAAAAATAAATACAGTAAATTTATTTCTTGAGGGCAGCCTGCTGCAGATCAGCTCCATTTTTGCGCAAACATTGCTGCAGTCTGTTAGATAAACTGTGTTTGGTTCGAAGCAACATTTCAGCAGGTTCGAAGCAACATTTCAGCAGCAGTTTCGGCAACTATTTTCTGGTTCTTAGCATTCATTTCTTTGTAGCCCGGTGGATTACGATACACTGTACTTTTAAGATGTACCCACAAGAAGAAACCTCACGCTGACAGATCAGCGGTCCGGGAGGCCATGGAATGTTACCGTTTTTCTAAATTGCAGGGTTTCCAAACAAATGGTGTACAGCAGCCATCGATATTCGTACTGAGTGTGACCTTGATACGTCTTGCTTAGTGCAACCGTTGCCAATAATATGTTGACATTTCTGTAGTATTTGCGCAACAAAGGTGTCGGGCGTGGCGATGCACCGATTCGGTGCGACTGTAATCTTAAGGCCACTGTCGTCTTCAGAACAGTAAGGATCTGTTATTCCATACCGGAGCACAGCGCATCGCACGAAAATTTTGTTGGTGTGCAGTGGACATTAGTGTAGCTGAGTAGGATATTTATTTTGTGACTAACTATGAATATTTTGCGTATTAACGAATCCATTAACGTGGGAAATTGGCTTCAACCGATATCGAGAGGTCATTAACAGACTCATTAGGGTTGCTTATCTGTTCAAGCATTCGTTCAGAGAATTGTCGTTGCGTTAGGAGATCGTTGGGTTTCACTTCCTGGACGATCTGCAACTTGTTTGTGTGGTAATGTAAGTCATGTACCAATATTCTTCGAAAGCCCGAACTAGGTAAAATGTAAAGACAAAGATGCAGGCTCCCAGTGACAGCAGCTCGAACAGTTCGCACGCGGACTGAACGTTTGATATTTATTTCTCAACCTGTTTTCTCAAAATTACGTATCCACGTGTTAATTGTACGTGCTAATGGAACATGACCCGGGCGTCTTAAACTGAAGTAACGGCAATTCTGTCCGTGCAGTCTCCACACTGCTATTGCTTCTGCTTTGATGGTAAAAGCACGTTGTGCACTGCAAGTGTCTGTAGACAGAAAATCTGTTCTATAGGAATCAAAATGGGAAAGCTAGCTCGCTCGGTTCGTTCTCGAAACCCACAAAGCAGTAGATGGAGGAGTTTAGGTAGATGTGGTGGCATTCGATACAGTTCCGCACTGCTGTCTAGTGAACAAAATAGCTTACAGAATGCCAGCCCGACTATGTGATTGTATTGGAGTTTCTAGCAATCAGAATTCTGCACAGCATTCTCAAGGGAGGGAACTGCTACTTTTCACAGACGTATAAATGACTTAGTAGACAACATCGAAAGTTCCATGAGCCTTTTTACGGATGATGCCGTTGTATTCAGAGAATTCACAACGCTAGAAAATTGTCAACACAGGAGTCACACAAGCAGCCGGTTGCAAATAACTATTTGGTACACTGACCTAGGTTTCGACACCTCTAAGGATGTCTTCATCAGAATTAAGTTTTAAGAAACCATAAACTTACACTACGAGAAGGCAGTGGTCAAAGTTTCGCGCAGATATGCTTACGTCAAAAAATTAAAAACGTTCTGGCATTTGGCACCTATGCTTTACCAGGAACAACATCACATGTTTTTCCTAGCAAGCCATACGTGGTAAAGGCTGGAACGTGTTTAATTTTAATTTTTGACTTGGGCACATCTGCTCGAAAATTAGACCATTGCCTTCTCGCAATGTAAATTTATGGTTTCTTAAAATCTCATTCTGATGAAGACACCCTTAGAGGTGTCGAAACGTAGTTCGATGAACCAAAAAGTTATTTGCAACCGGTTGGATGTGTTATTCCTATGATGAAACATACATACGGTTGCTGAGGGACAGCCGTGCTTAAAACTGCTAGAAAACTGTAGCGAAATGCAGTAGGATTTGCAGGGGGGCAGTGCCGGGTGGAGGGAGTGGCAACTGACCCTCAACATAAACAAATGTAACGTATTGCGAGTATATAGACAGGAAGACCGAGTGTGATTACTCGGCTACAGAGCTATCACTGGAAGCAATTACTTCCATAAAATATCTAAGGGTGTGCGTACGGTGCGGTTTGAACTGGAACGACCACATGAAGCTGGTCGCAGGAAAGGCAGATTCAGACTGAGGTTCGTTGGCAGAATCCTCAGGAAATGTAGTCAGTCAACAAGGGAGGTAGCTTATATATCGCTCATTAGACCAATACTTGAATGCCGTTTGCCAGTCTAGGATCCGTACCAGATAGGGCGGATAGAGGAAATAGACAAGATCCAAAGAAGAGCAGCACAATTCGTTACAGGTTCTTTTATTAAGCACGAAAGCATCAACCGACTCCAGTGGCAGGCGCTTCAGGAGAGATGTTCTGCATCACAGTATAGTTTACTTCCGAGAGCGTACGTTCTTAGAAGAGTCCATTAATGTAAAGTTCCCTACTGCGTATATCTCGCTTAAAGAGCATGAAGGTGTATTTGGAGAGATTCGAGCCCACACGGAGGCTTACTGGCAATCGTTCTTACCGCAATCGATTCGTGACTGGTACAGGAAAGGGGGAAGTGACAGTGGGATACGAAGTACCCTCCGCCACACAACGCAAGGGAGTTGTGCAGTATAGATGTAGACAGCGTGAGCTTGATCTTTTGTGTTTTTGAGCGTTAGCTATCGCCCAGGGCTACCAACACAAATTTCAAAATTTCGCGTTTCTCTGACTCGCCGTATACAACCCAATTACTTGGCCGTGTGCATGGTATAAATTGCGAGAAACCTCGTTTTGATAGGTTGAACCGTTATGGAAATAAAAGAGATGTTACGTACTACGCCACTATCCCTGCAAATTCTGTTGCTGTATCATACGCGAATGGTTGACCGTCGTTTTTGGTTATGAAGTAGGGCTCATTTGATAAATATCTAGCGAAGTGGAACGCACAAGGCAAGTTCAGTGCGAACACCTTCTCTCCAGAATTTCCTTGTGCTTTTTGTGCAAAACCTAAATTCCGAATACACGGAGTACAACGTTAAGCACACCCAGGTAGCCGGAGGGCGAAGCCTATTGCGCACTGGCAATTGTATTGTTTCTCCGCGCACTGGAATGCCCAGGCCGTGCGGGCAGTGGCTGGAGCTGACTGGAGCTGGAGCGGGCGCCCCGCTGCGAGGACAGCCGCTGGACAAACAGCGGGGCGCTGTTCCAGGCTGCGTGTTGACCGACCGACCGCCTGCGCCTGACGAGTGTCGCTCCAGCGGCCAGCGGCCAGCGGCCTGTGTTTGCTGGCGCCAGTAATGGCTGCCGGCGCTCGTCACAGCTGACAGCCGAAGGGAGGCGCCACGGAGGGGACCGCGGCTGAGGACACACCCTCGTCACTGTCACACTACTTCTGGCGTCCTTTGCTACTCGCAGATATTGTACCTAAGCGTTACGCCGTGTCACATCTGCGTCCACTATCGTGTGACAGGACCTACCGTCACACTGCTGTCTTCACCGCCGAGTGACGTAACATGATATTTGTTTACAAAAGCCGTGTAATGAACTTCTACGAACTATAAATTGTAAATACAGGGTGTTTCATAAATGACCGGTATATTTGAAACGGCAAGAAAAACTAAACGAGCAGCGATAGAAATACACCGTCTGTTGCAATATGCTTGGGACAACAGTACATTTTCAGGCGGACAAACTTTCGAAATTACAGTAGTTACAATTTTCAACAACAGATGGCGCTGCATGTGATGTGAAAGATATAGAAGACAACGTAGTCTGTGGGTGCGTCATTCTGTACGTCGTCTTTCTGCTGTAAGCGTGTGCTGTTCACAACGTGCAAGTGTGCTGTGGACAACATGGTTTATTCCTTAGAACAGAGGATTTTTCTGGTGTTGGGATTCCACCGCCTAGAACACAGTGTTGTTGCAACAAGACGAAGTTTTCAACGGAGGTTTAATGTAACCAAAGGACCGAAAAGCGATACAATAAAGGATCTGTTTGAAAAATTTCAACGGACTGGGAACGTGACGGATGAACGTGCTGGAAAGGTAGGGCGACCGCGTACGGCAACCACAGAGGGCAACGCGCAGCTTGTGCAGCAGGTGACCCGACAGCGGCCTCGGGTTTCCGTTCGCCGTGTTGCAGCTGCGGTCCAAATCGCCAACGTCCACGTATCGTCTCATGCGCCAGAGTTTACACCTCTGTCCATACAAAATTCAAACGCGGCAACCCCTCAGCGCCGCTACCATTGCTGCACGAGAGACATTCGCTAACGATATAGTGCACAGGATTGATGACGGCGATATGCGTGTGGGCAGCATTTGGTTTACTGACGAAGCTTATTTTTACCTGGATGGCTTCGTCAATAAACAGAACTGGTGCATATGGGGAACCGAAAAGCCCCATGTTGCAGTCCCATCGTCCCTGCATCCTCAAAAAGTACTGGTCTGGGCCGCCATTTCTTCCAAAGGAATCATTGGCCCATTTTTCAGATCCGAAACGATTACTGCATCACGCTATCTGGACATTCTTCGTGAATTTGTGGCGGTACAGACTGCCGTAGACGACACTGCGAACACCTCGTGGTTTATGCAAGATGGTGCCCGGCCACATCGCACGGCCGACGTCTTTAATTTCCTGAATGAATATTTCGATGATCGTGTGATTGCTTTGGGCTATCCGAAACATGCAGGAGGCGGCGTGGATTGGCCTCCCTATTCGCCAGACATGAACCCCTGTGACTTCTTTCTGTGGGGACACTTGAAAGACCAGGTGTACCGCCAGAATCCAGAAACAATTGAACAGCTGAAGCAGTACATCTCATCTGCATGTGAAGCCATTCCGCCAGACACGTTGTCAAAGGTTTCGGGTAATTTCATTCAGAGACTACGCCATATTATTGCTACGCATGGTGGATATGTGGAAAATATCGTACTATAGAGTTTCCCAGACCGCAGCGCCATCTATTGTTGACAATTTTAACTACTGTAATTTCGAAAGTTTGTCTGCCTGAAAATGTACTGTTGTCCCAAGCATATTGCAACAAACGGTGTATTTCTATCGCTGCTCGTTTAGTTTGTATTGCCGTTTCAAATATACCGGTCATTTTTGAAACACCCTGTAATTACAAGTTAAGCGAGCGGAGGTCGTAGCAACACGGCCACGTGTACTTCTGTTGGGAGCGGATTATCGTACCACCGGACAGAGCGACGCGTTTAGCCGACGTTCAGCGACCGCCTCTTTGTCGTCACTCCCTGTGATCATTATTTGAAACACTATAATTTTTACTTGTACTAAATACACCGGTACTGCACTAATTGCTTACAGTTTGCATATCACCTTGTAAGGTTGGTTGTCATTTGAAGTAACAAGGATTACAACACTTTTGCACTTCTGATTTTATAACTCCAAGAAAGTGAAAGTAAATATTTTATTTGTACAATGTGAAGATATGTATGAAGAATTGTTACCACTTGAACTAGTTTCCTTTGAGTAGCGTAAAACATAACAGGTGAAATAACATTTTTTTTATTAAGTCACAAAAGCAAAGCGTACATCGTGGAGATAGTGTCTGCATCTTTGAGATAGTCGTCTGCAAATTACGAAATTATCTGAAGTATATGGTACTGACAGAGATTCGCTTATTATAAATTTTATTAAAAAGAAAGGATAAATTATATGCCACCGCTGTATATAAGACGGAATAGGAAAAATTAATTTAATAAATGTAGTTAAGTTAAACATCTCAGGCAATGACTGTAAAGCACATCGCTGGTTAATGCTACCGCAACAGCATAAACGATAGATTAAGGTTATCCTATGCTGAGGTGTAAATTGTCACATCTTCTAGTCTAGATGCTTACAGTACTAACAAATGTTTCTCCTCCAGAAAAAAAAAATGGTTCAAATGGCTTTGAGCACTATGGGACTTAACTGCTGTGGTCATCAGTCCCCTAGAACTTAGAACTACTTAAACCTAACTAACCTAAGGACATCACACACATCCATGCCCGAGGCAGGATTCGAACCTGCGACCGGAGCGGTCAAGCGGTTCCAGACTGAAGCGCCTAGACCGCACGGCCACACCGGCCGGCTTTCTCCTCCAGAAACCTGACATAATGTGATTATGGAGGAAAAACTTTTTTTAGTGAGTCTCTAGGGAATGCGGCTATTACCACGGCGACGTTGGATATCTTTTATTGCACACATAAAACAAGACGTTCGTTTTAGGCACATACACAGTCATATAGTCGCAGGGCGAACCACGGCAATAACGAAAAAAAGACGCCACCTCAGCCGTCAGTCAACGGCTCATACTGTCAGGTCAAAAATGCGCTAATTATTCATGTTAGTCACTCTAAAGATCAACGGATATTATAAAAGGTTTTCTCTAGCAGCAGATTCCATTCCTGAAGTACGAGTCTGGAAGTGTGCAAAATTCCTGTCTACAGTTGGCGTGAACTCAAAATGATCTTCAGTCACAAATTAGTTCTGATGTAGTGATGTGTGAAAATCAAGCAGGCCAAATATGTTGAAGTGGGTGGATGGATCTCTGTTTTCCATTGCCTAAGTACCGTTTTGCACATGTTCATTATACTGATGAAAGACGGTCTTTTTCTTTTTAAATCCGAGCCTCTTCTCTCGTGCTTCTTTAATCCATTTGGTCCAGACTAGTTGCGTATTATTACTCAGATTTTGTTTTGCTCTGGGCAAGATGGTCAATAAAAATAACTAGTTTTTCAACGCAGAAAATATTGAGTTAAACCTCTGCAGCAGATGAAATGTATTCTTCTTCCTTGGGGCTCCGTCATCTCCTTTCACTCGCAACTCTCATTATTTTGATTGCTGTCTTCTTCACAGCGTGAGGTCTTCGATCCACGTCTCATTCATGTCAACAAATCAGCGGACAAAATGAACCACATTCGTTTTAAAATGGTCCGAACATAGCAGAGATATTCCTCTGGCATTTGATTTGGTCTACATTCTACATATATGGCACGCAACTAAGACGAAACTTTTGAGATTTAATATTTTGCGTAAAATGTTCCATTCATACGCATTGTGCCTAAGCAGAAGCTCGTACTGGATGAAGTTCGCTAAGACCGCCATCTGCTCAAATAAACAATCCATGTATTCGCCTGAAGTAGTGAAATCTAAACTGAACGGCCAGATACGGGTTTGGCCCCAGTTCCTCAAATGTCATTCCAGTGGCATAACCACGGCGTCACTTGGCTCGGTCCAAAACGAAGAAGAAGGAAACAACTGAAATAGAGTGCAACAAAAACGCTTTCATAATCGAAGACAGCGTAAGTAATGAGAGTTACTCGGGGCACGGAAATCTGAAATTGGCAATGGAAGGGACTGCTGAGTGCAAAATACTTCAGGGAACGACAGAGAATGGAATATGCAGCAGAAATTATTAAGGGTGCTGGGTGCAGGGATATACATCCGAAAACGGAAAGATCTGTACAACAGCAGAAGTTATAGGACAGTATCAAACTGTACTAAGAGCAATACGATGTCTGAGTTGCATGAAAAATTTAGGACGATCCCTGTAATTCCTTGTGTACGGTCCTAAAGGGAACGTCTGATACCAGTCCGGTGTATCTGTTTCAGATGTACATATGCATTTTTTATCTTGACTTTCGTGTTGAAGATGGGAATAAAAGGAGCAAAAGAGGACGGAAGCTGGTATTGCAGAGAACTTAACGCCAATTGGCTGATGCACAGAACACCCCTACGAGTGGGGGTATGACATCCAAAACCGTAAAAAGCAACATAGTGGGATTCAATTCAGTGAATCGCATTCTGGTTCAGGAGTGGTAAACCACCAGGTTTCCCCATGATAGTTGTCAAGACAAATGTGTTAGCAACCTCTGCTTCACAGATGAAGATATTCGACGCTACGAGGTCTGATCAAGAAAGGCTGAGACTGATTTTTTCCTTTAGCTTCGTCTATGGAATATTCCCTGAATATCTGAAAAAAAGCGGGTTTTTATGTGTAATGTCCAAAGGCCGCACCACTCTCGTATCAGTACGTTGGTAGTAAAGCTGTATTTTGTAGACGCTCGCCGGCCGGTGTGGCCGTGCGGTTAAAGGCGCTTCAGTCTGGAACCGCGTGACCGCTACGGTCGCAGGTTCGAATCCTGCCTCGGGCATGGAAGTGTGTGATGTCCTTAGGTTAGTTAGGTTTAATTAGTTCTAAGTTCTAGGCGACTGATGACCTCAGAAGTTAAGTCGCATAGTGCTCAGAGCCATTTGAACCATTTTTTGTAGACGCTCTTTGCATTTTGCACATCAAACAATGGAGACAATGCGAGACGAGCAGTACAACACAACAGCCACTGAAACTGTAGCAAGCGTAGGGTGAAGATGCATTACCTCGTGTAACAGTGTGTAGGTGGTTCAAGGAGTTCAAAGGAGGCCGAACTGTCTGTGTTAATCAAGGTGGGCCTGACGTTTCGGCTTCTACTACGACTGAAGCCAACACCAGCACATGTGGTGTGATTGCGCGTGAGGATCGCCGCATGACATTACGTAACCACAGTGAAGTGTTGAGAATTTCATATGGCAGTGTGTTTACGATCGAGCATGATCATCTCCATACGAATCGTTTTTGTGCCCGCTGGGTGCCATGTCTGTTGACTCCGGAACGAAAGGGAGCGCAAATGGAGACAAGTCTTGAGGTGCTGCGAGTCTTTGCAGATGGAGGAGATGCGTTTCTGCGTTCGATTATCACCGGTGATGAGTCATGGCTGCATCATTACGATCCTGAAGCTAAACGAGCCAGAACAGTGTAATAGTCGCCTGGTTCTCCAACACGAAAAGAGGCGAAAGTTGTTCCATCTGTAGGGACAGTGACGGTCATCACTTTTTTGACTAACATGGAATTTTTTATCAGCACACAGTTCTCCCTCACACTACTGTTACAACAGCGTACTACATGTCAGTATTGACTACACTGAGGAGGCGCACTGTAAAGAAACGACCAGAACTTTCTGAGACTGGGTGTGACTTTATCATGAGACTGCGCGGCCTCACGTCGCAATTCAAATCATGCAGTACGTAACTCGATTCAACATTACATGCGTACCGCATCTGCCTTATAGACCTGATATTGCACCCTGTGATTATTTTGTTCCTACCACTGAAAGCGAAGCTTGGGGGCATTCGATTTGATCAACCTGAATCAGCGCTCAAGAAAACTGAGGCGATCCTCAAGTACCTGACAAAGAATGGCCTGGGCCATGTGTTCGAGGACCGGCAGACACACTATAAAGACTGCAATCAACTAGGAAGGGAGTACTGTGAAAAAGATCATGTGAACATTCAAATGGAGTAATAAACATCTCTGGAAAAAAATCAAACTCAGTCTTTGTTGATCAGCCCCCGTATTGATGCGATTATCTGAAATCGTAATTTACAATGCCCTGCCATCTACCGCACTACCTTTGCCCACGCCAGGAGACGTCGCAGCAGCCTGCAGATGTGTCAGCAGACGCCGACGCTACAAGCTGAAGTACAAACATTGGCCTACTTGTCACGTTAACAATGAGACTGTTTATGTTTTCCACGAGAAGTTCAGTGCTCGTGATGCAAATGCACACGGGGCGCTCTTTCCTCTTACTGTGGCCTTCGCCCTTCTAACGAAGGACTGAAGTACATGGGAGTGTGCTTCCTTTCGTATAAATATACACTACTGGCCATCAAAATTGCTACACCACGAAGATGACGGACTACAGAGGCGCTCTGCATCGCGGTGTAGCTTGCTGTCCAGGTTTCGAGAGGGTGCATTTCTGGATGAGGTATCGAATAGTCCGCGGCTCGTGGTCGTGCGGTAACGTTCTCGCTTCCCGCGCCCGGGTTCCCGTGTTCGATTCCCGGCAGGGTCAGGGATTTTCTCTGCCTCGTGATGACTGGGTGCTGTGTGATGTCCTTAGGTTAGTTAGGTTTAAGTAGTTCTAAGTTCTAGGGGACTGATGACCATAGATGTTAAGTCCCATAGTGCTCAGAGCCATTTGAACCATTTGGTATCGAATATATTGCTTCCCCCTACTATATCACGAATGTAAAATTAGAGAGATTCGAGCACGCACGGAGGCTTTCCGGCAGTCGTTCTTCCCGCGAACCATACGCGACTGGATCAGAAAAGGGAGGTAATGACAGTGGCACGTAAAGTGACCTCCGCCACACACCGTTGGATGGCTTGCGGAGTAGAGATGTAGATGTACAGACGCGAAATTTAAACGACAGGAAGAAGATGCTGTGATATGCAAATGATTAGCTTTCCAGAGCATTCACACAAGGTTGCCGCCGGTGGCGACACCTACAACGTGCTGACATGAGGAAAGTTTCCAACCGATTTCTCATACACAAACAGCAGTTGATCGGCGTTGCCTGGTGAAACGTTGTTGTGATGCCTCGTGTAAGGAGGAGAAATGCGTACCGTTTCCGACTTTAATAAAGGTCGGATTGTACCCTATCGCGATTGCGGTTTATCGTATCGCGACATTGCTGCTCTCTTTGGTCGAGATCCGACTGTTGGCAGAATCGGTGGGTTCAGGAGGGTAATACGGAACGCCGTGCTGGATCCCAACGCCCTCGTATCACTAGCAGTCGAGATGACAGGCATGTTATCCGCATGGCTGTAACGGATCGTGCAGGCACGTCTCGATCCCTGAATCAAGAGATGGGGGCGTTTGCAAGACAACTGCACGAACAGTTCCACGACGTTTGCACCAGCATGGACTATCAGCTCGGAGATCGTGGTTGCGGTTACCCTTGACGGTTACCCTTGACGCTGCATCACAGACAGGAGCGCATGCGATGGTGTACTCAACGACGAACCTGGGTGCACGAATGGCAGAACGTCATTTTTTAGGATAAATCCAGGTTCTGTTTACAGCATCATGATGGTCGCATCCGTGTTTGGCGATATCGCGGTGATCGCACATTGGAAGCGTGTATTTATCATCGCCATACTGGCGTATCACCCGGCGTGATGGTATGGGGTGCCATTGGTTACACGTCTCGGTCACCTCTTGTTCGCATTGACGGCACTTTGGACAGTGGAAAATTACATTTCAGATGTGTTACGACCCGTGGCTCTATCCTTCATTCGATCCCTGCGAAGCCCAACGTTTCAGCAGGATAATGCATAACCGCATGTTGCAGGTCCTGTACGGGCCTTTCTGGATACAGAAAATGTTCGACTGCTGCCCTGGCCAGCACATTCTCCAGATCTCTCACCAGCTGAAAACGTCTAGTCAATGGTGGCCGAGTAACTGGCTCGTCACAATACGCCAGTCACTACTCTTGATGAACTGTGGTATCGTGTTGAAGCTGCACGGGCAGCTGTACCTGTACACGCCATCCAAGCTCTGTTTGACTAATGCCCAGGCGTATCATGGCCGTTATTACGGCCAGATGTGGTTGTTCTGGGTACTGATTTCTCAGGATCTATGCACCCAAATTGCGTGAAAATGTAATCACATGTCAGTTCTAGTATAATATATTTGTTCAATGAATACCCTTTTATCATCTGCTTTTCTTCTTGGTGTAGCAATTTTAATGGCCAGTAGTCTAAAGGAATGGACATGTATTCTGAACGTAACGGGTTAAATTGATGAGGCAGCTTCTGCATTCGTATATATTCTTTTAATGCATGTTGAAGCGTGCTACTTGAGAAATGCACACTGTTTAGGTAATGTAAATCCCTTATGTTGTGGGAGTAATAAACGCTGCCGTGGAGACTTGGGAGACTTGACAACACAGTGCTCCGGACGCGGCCAGACAGCACTGCTTCACTGCCCGGCGACGTGTAACACTTGCCTGATGCGAAACAGCCGTGCGGCGAGCGCACGGAGCAAAGCAGGCCGCTAACAGCAGTTCAGCGGGCCGCTTAAGCTGCGTTGACAACTTCACTGACGACGGTCGGCAGACGCAGTCGCCAGAAAGGCCGTTCCTACCGTTAGGAAAGACTAGGCGACCGCCTACGGCGGCAAAATTTTAGCTGCGGCAAAGGGCGGAAAATAATTAATTCCCAATCAAACAGCGAAAAAATTGAGCAAATGAGGAGAAAAAAATGAGAAAGCGGAAACATTCAAACACTGAATCGTTTTCAAAAGCATATGGAACACTTACTTAACAAATCTTTACTGCATTGAGGAAACTAAACAAGTACGAAACGGAAAGAAATATGATCTCGATTTGTCTCTGTTCAGCGCTGGAGCGAGGCACGAACGTTGGCTTGCGATCATGGTGCGACTTGGTACTATACCTCCCTCAGTCCCTGATCTGTTCAGATCATTTGGCAAGCGTCTGTTGTATTGAGTGGATTCGAACCAAGACTCATTTTGGAAGAATGATCAGAAGCCAGTCGTTCAGATCATTGGGCTGAACGGGGGATGGGGCGGGGTGGGGGTGGGGGGGCGGGAGGAGGGCGCTAAGAAAAGTTGCAGAACTCTCAATAGAAAATGCAAACAAGACGTCACTTATTTACTTATTCGCAAGGAACTTCAAATGGCTCTAAGCACTATGGGACTTAACATCTGACGTCGTCAGTTCCCTTGACTTAGAACTACTTAAATCTAACTAACCTAAGGACATCACACACATCCATGCCAGAGGCAGGATTCGAACCTGCGACCGTAGCAGCAGCGCGGTTCGCAAGGTAGTGGATGCTGTAGAAGGTGAGATTTATTCCTCATTCTAAACATATCTCAATTAAAACACAAACGAAATAACACCAGGGTTATACACATGAGCTAGAGTGACGCTCCGTTATATCGCCAATCAGTATAGCAGAATTTCTAAATTCAAGGACAAATTGATTCGCACCAGGAAATAGTTCCACACGTTTATTAGCCCACTTTCTTACAATTAAATAAAATCAGTAACTGATGTCACATTTGGCTCCACTACTTTATTGAGTTGAGTTTTATTTTAAAATGTTCCAATTATTTTGGAAAATTTCAAAAATTGAGGGCAAACATAAGAACTTTAGGACATTTGTTGTCGTAAGGAATTGATGTCAAAGCATCAAAATTGATGACTGTCCTCAGAAAATGAGGACGTCTGGTCACCTTAGTTCAATGATTGGAAGTATAACAGGAGATTTGCATTCTTGCGGCGGCAAAACACCTAGCAACGGCCCTGTCGCCAGTGTTCGCCCGATAACTTGGCCACAGTGCATCCGGTCTCCTTCGTCAGTTTTTGGCGGGGTCAACGAGATTAGGTTAGGTTGGAATCTGTTCTGTCAAGGAGGTTAGAAACTGTTTTAACCTCGTCGGGTGGGACGGACGTTACGACGCCTCAGTGACTGGAGACGAGTTTTGCATTGTGGCTTCCACTTTTAAAACGACGCCCTATACGTGTGACTGAGCTATATTTCAGTCGAAAAGAATGTGGCGGGTACTGTAGATCCCTTTCTCAGTCAGTGGAATAACCGGACAAGTTTAACGAATCGATGAGATGAAGAGAGAAACGTTTTATTATATGATCGAGATGATTTGCGATGACATTGAAAAGCAATATTGCTCTCCGCACAGCTTCAAATAAATTCAGCAAAACGGATACGTCAGTTAATCTTCAATAACTTTCGTACAGCATGTGTGTCAACAGGAAAAGTAAACTTTGAAAGAAGATACTCCGAACACCTAAATCTCTGAAGAGAGGAAACACATCTCATTTGAAACCACCTCATATATCGGAATCACGAACCTACTGGCATAAAACACCAGTAAGTAGCGATGATAATTCGTAGACAGCTAATACCCACCTACCACAACCCAAAAAAGGATCCACGTCACTCTACCTACTTGAACGAATTATATTTTGAGCTTTTAATTAACCCCTAAAATTCCCGATAGAGATTTTGCCTACTTGTGGTTCCCAATAAGTCTGCCTTTTCAGTCGAAAGATTCTGGACTATATTCAGACTATGATATTTTTTATCCTAAAGATGTCACAAGTGCCTTCTTTCTTAAACTAAACTTATCAGTTTCTCACAGTCCATATTTCGTGTGCGAGAACGTCGGTCTATACGAATGAAGAAAAACTGATTTGAACTGCACCGATTGTCGTCCAAAGTCTATACATTCGGGCGATGAGATCGGCTTCTTTGAGACCCGGCACACACGGGATTACTGGTTTGAAAAATCGGGCGTCTTCGGTCGATGCCCGTCGACGGCGGAGTCCACCGATGTCGGTGTCACCGTGACCGCAGCCTTAGTGTTACTGCCGCTTGATTAAATGTCATAGCAGGCGGTCAGAGCGTGCATTCAACATTCTGCCGCTCGAGGTTTGTCCGCAGCAGCCCTGTATCGAATGATGTGAACAGCCTCCATGCCAACATAACATTTACCATGGAAGTAGAAAAGGACAAGAAACTGTCATTTCTAGATGTGCTGGTCACAAGGGACGGCGAAAACCTGGGACACAGCGTGTATCGAAAACCGACACACACGGACCGATACCTGCACAAACTGTCAAACCAACACCCGAGCCAGAAAAGAGGCATGATTAGTACGCTCGTAACGAGAGCAGGACGAATATGTGAGCCGCAACACCTCAAACGAGAAATGCAACACCTGGAAACTGTTCTGAGGAGCAATGGGTACTCCACAAATTACATTAGAAGTGTAACAGAGCCAAACACTCGGCGAAGTAAGGAACCAGAAAAAGAAATGTCGGGTACGGCCCTTCTGCCATACATTCCCAGAGTGACGGACAGAATCGGCCGTATATTGCGCAGACACGGCGTGAAGACGATTTTCAAACCGACAAGGAAGATCAAAGAGTGTCTTAGATCGGCGAAGGAGAAAAGGGACCCACTTGCAATGTCGGGAATATACCGTATACCTTGCACATGCGGAAAAGTTTATGTCGGAATGATTGGACGATCAATTAACACCAGGATCAAAGAGCATAAGCGACATTGCAGGTTGGGGCAGGTGGAGAAATCGGCCGTGTCAGAGCACGCACTGAATGAGACCGACAACGTAATAAAATTCGCCGACACGGAAGTTCTGGCTGTAGAGAAGCACTATCACACGCGCTTGTTCAGAGGAGCTGTAGAAATCCAAAAACACGCGAACAGTTTCAACAAGAAAGAGGAAAGCCTTAAGGTAAATGGATCCTGGCTTCCCGTACTGCAGCGAACGACCGTCGCAGGTAGCAAGAGGAGAACCGCACCGGAAATGACGGCGGAGAAGCCCTCGGACGTTGGCGCGCCAGGTACATATAGTCTGCGGCCGCGAGCTCGGCTCCAGAGAGCGGCCTGAGCTGGCGAGGCGAGCGCATCGCTGCCGTTGCGCGCTTAGCCTACTCGGCCGTTGAGAGCTCGTGAAGAGGTTTTCTGTGCTGTGGGCGCCGCGGAGAGCAGATTGTCGTGCGTTGTTCTTACAACGCGTGCAAATTGTCGTGTTCCGCGCCTCGCAGCATGGGAAAGAAGGGTGCGCAGAGGAAACCTGCCGCTACGAAGGGTCCTTCGGTTGTGCGACTCACCGAGTCTGCCGACCATGCGAGGAACTCCCGTGAAGACGAGTCGCGGCCTGCTCCCCCTTTGTACGTCAAGTGCAAAGGCGCGTGGACAGCGCTGTTCGACACCATCACGAATTGCGCTCGGAACGAGGTGGTCTACGAGTCTGTCGATACAGACTCGCTGATCTGCGTTCGAGCTGCAAACGTGGCCGACCACAGGGCGATCAAGGTCGCAGTGGCCGACCACGTCGTCGACGCACCGCCGGCGCGTGATAAGGCACCTTCCGTGGGAAGGGTGAAGACGACCAAGGCACTCCTCAGGGGGTTGCCTTGGTGCTGTGACGAGGCAGCGGTCCGGGAAGGGCTGCTGCGAGCCGGGTTTGGTTGCGCAACCGCAAGGTTGCACAACCGGACCAACAGGAAGAGGGCGCCGCTCTATGCCGTGACCGTGCAAACGGTCGACGGCGGGAGTGACATCTTCGACTTGCGGAAGTTGCTGGGCTTCCCGGTGACGACGGAGGCTCTCCCGACCGCCATGGACCCTCTGCCCCAGTGCTTCAGGTGCCAGGGCGAGGGCCATGTAGCGAAGTATTGCCGCAACGCAGCGCGGTGCGTCAAGTGCTCAGGCGAGCACGACAGCCGCGCCTGCGACCGCGGCAGCAACGCTTTGCCGACTTGTGTCCGGTGTGGCGGCCCGCACGTCGCCAGTTGGCGCGGTTGTGCGGCTTTCTCAAGTCGCAGCCGTGCCGGGGGCGGCGAAGCGGCCGCGGCCGTACCGACGCAGCAGCAGAAGAGAAGACGACGTCGGAAACGGCGTAGGGCGCAGAACAGCCCGGCGCAGCTGAGGAACGGCGCAGCAGCAGATCCACCTGCCAGGGGCAGGGACGGCCGCTCGGAAACGGGCAGCCAGGACGCAGCTCGCCCTCCCGTGAAGGAGTGCGACCTCGACCTCGGGGCCGCCGTGAAGGAGGCCACAGCAGCCCTCAAAGCCGTCATGGCGGCGGAGAGGGCTGCCTTCGCAGCCGCCTTGGCTGCAGAGAAGGAAGAGGCCTTGAGGCAACTGCGTGCAGTCTTCGCCCAAGGCCACAGCGCAGTCGTACCTGCGCCCGTCCCAGCGGTTGCCCCAGCAGCACCGCAGGTGAAGGGTGCAAAAACCAACAGGGCAGTCTTCATCGCACAAGCGTCGCCAAGCTGCCGCGCCGAACTTTTATGTTACAGGGAGTAAGTCACCGCCGCCGGCCCAGGAGACTACAAGCGAGCCCAGCCGCAGCACCGGACTGACCCAGCTAACGACACGACCACGCAGTACATAGGTAACGTTGCACGGTACCTCACGCTAACCACTCCTCACCTTGCATGCTCTGTCGCAGCTAGCAAACCGCTACTGCCCTTACCACCCGTCCTACTGTCGCAGAGGTTTTTTTCCCTTGGCGCTGGCCTTGGCACTTTTTTCCCTCTGCTCTTACAACCGCTACCCTTCGATCGTTTTCGACCACTATCTATCTCCGATGGACCATGTTAATGAGTAGTCTTACCCAGACGCATGGATAACATCACAGCCTGCATCCTGTGACGCCTGATTCAAATACTAACATGCTTACGGAGGTGACAGTAGAACTTTTGGTTTGGTCACCACGTTGGTGCGGGCGTGGAGGGGCCCCATCCTATTGTTTTGAGCTCGCCTCCAGTTCACCACCGGCAATGGAGGGTGAAGCTTTGACAATGCCAGCCACTCGTGCTGGCGAAACGTCAGAAAAATCATTAGATGAACGTCGGCCGAAGAACCCGAGACAGAAGCCAATAGGCAGTTTGTCAACAAGTGGCCACGAAAGCCTTAACAGTTTTGAATGAGATAATGTTGTAACACAGACACGCAGTATGTTACGCACTTTTACTTTTAAAACTCTAATTGTGAATGTATTCTTGGCACCAGAACGCTGTTCAAGTTATACAGATTACACTTGCATTGTGAATTAATCAGTGACAGGCAGATTAGACAGACAGGAAAGCACTGTACGTGCCTCAGAGGAAGTTAGAAAAGCGCGGCGAACAGGAAGGATAAGGACAAGAAGTCATATGGTAGTGCTCGAACGGAGCAGACGAGCATTTATGACGAAAATGATGGAATGGCTCGGTATTTAAGCTACACAGGCGGGCAATGGTTGGCAGGATGTTGTCACTATAAAATACTGTTGACGTCGCCTACAGTACCAGCGTATAAACGAATGGCAAACGCTACAGTGTACACCTAGTCATGGGAGAAAACTACAGTTTGCCGCACATCGTTGCCGCCAACGGTACTGTGACTTATTCAGTTTTGTAACAGAACGGGACCCATGAATGCCCGCCGCGGTGACCGTGCGGTTCTAGGCACGTCAGTCCGGAACCGCGTGACTGCTACGGTCGCAGGTTCGAATCCTGCCTCGGGCATGGATGTGTGTGATGTCCTTAGGTTAGCTAGGTTTAATTAGTTCTAAGTTCTAGGGGACTGATGACCTCAGATGGTGAGTCCCATAGTGCTCAGAGCCATTTTTGACCCATGAATCTTATTCTGTGTTAATATAATTAGCAACTGAACTTCTGCAAATCAGTTTTTCATCGGAATCGTATTATATACAGGATGATTTAGCTTGTCCTACTACTACTACTACTACTACTATAATGGTTTCAAATACCATAAGCAAGATTTTCAAGTTCAGTTCCTCGCTACGTGCAAACTGTTAGTCCTGCACAAAAAATGAACAGGAGCTTTCTGCAGGAAATTTAATGTTGTTAAATTTTGGATGCATTTTCACTAAAGACCGTAGTTTTCGGGTTAATCGAGAAAAACGTGCAAAAGTGACCTTCAAACGCGTTTTCTTGAATAAGTCGGAAACCGTAGCCTGCAGCGAAAACGTAACTCAGTACCATATTTAAATTTTCTGCAAAGAGGTCCTGTTTATTTTTCTGTAGGGCTAATAGTTTGTGTGAAACGCGTGAGATTATGAAAGTCTCCCGCCTGATTTCTGATGGTGTTGCGGGTTGCGTAAAACGCACCAATATGGGCAGATGATTCACACTGTATATGATCCCTTACCTCGCGCTTCAATGAACTCAGTCTATGATACTGGTGTTTTCTGTGAAGGAGAAATATTTCAAGCAGCGATTTAATAAAAGTAATAACTTCTATAGTGCAATTCAACTTGCTAGTAAATGAAACAGTGAATCGATAACGAACTGATATTTACAGGTAACGCTAGCCTGTATTAACTAAATTAAATGTAAATGTATGTTTGTCATGTGTTTTTGGTCTGTAGCGTCGTTCCTCTTGATGTCAATTGTTCTGGATGAAAACAGATACTGCTCAAAGTGGCTCTTACAAAAAGGTGTGTAATGCTATCTGCATACAGTTTAGGTTACCATGACGTGATTGAAGCGATTGGGACGATCAGTTTAATAATACCTTCGCAATTTTAAAGTTTCGTACTTACTCAGTATTGAAGAAAGGATATTTTGTTTCTCTAAAAACTTCTTAGTTTTGTGTCAGTAATGCAACATCACTGTTGGTTGACATGTATTTATGTACAGTAGAGTTGGCTGCATAATATTCTTTATTTACAGTAAAGCGCCATAGTGGTAATTTCAGGATAGTTATGAAAATAAATTGTGCATTACTTTGGACCGACGAGTTGTAGTTTTTACATTGAGAACTGGTAAAAACCATATCGCCGAGTTAATGTGTTGCGTGTGGACTACTGTTCTAGATCTCCACACTTCTCTGTAGCAGTGAATTAGCCCTATTCTTAGGTTAAATATCAACATGGCCATGTTAAGTAGAAGAATTGAGGAGCTTTACAACATATCGTTTGTGTGGAAGACTCTGCAGCCCACCCAGGCAAGCAATGACTCCATTAAATTTTGCGTAACGTTTCACGAAAACTAAAATATATAAGGAGAAATCACTTATATAAGGTAATTTGTGGGGTTAGTGACCCAGATCTCGTAAATATTTGAAAAAAGGTCATATTTCAGAACTACCAAAAGGTACTGATGAACTGAAGTTCCAGTAACTTCCAGTTTCGATCAAGCGAGCATCACCAAGTAGCATAATATTATTTACATGAGCCTGCATCACAACATTCGTACTGTGCCATCTAAAATAATATAATAAACCGTCCTGAGTCACCAAAACTATCATTCTTCGTACATCTATATTTAAACTGAATGATGGTGGGACATCAGCTGGTATAATTTTTATTAAAAATGGAACTCCTCGAGCTGTACTTAGGATGTCATATTGATTTGGCTACTAGTTTCGACGTTGCGTCAACGCCATCTTCAGGTCCGTAGAATTTGATGATATCAATTGTGTGTGGCTGAGTACTAGAAGTCCGCGGTGAGACCAATACGTGCTCCACATGGATGGCGTGTAGTTACATGAAGTGGAAGTAGGCCAGAGCCAATGATAATGAGAGACAAAACATATGACGATGACAACGAGGAAGAGAGAGGTGGTGATGGTGAAAAGGCACACCATCAATAGGAAGGAAGGAATGAGATAGTAGCAGTATGAGAGAGGAGACAGCAATAGTAGGACAGAACGAAGGTGCCTGTGGCTGTGAGACCGGAGACAGTGATAGAGAGACAGAAAAAGATAATGGCGATGAGTTGGTCTGAATGATTGAGTGAGAATGGGAGAGCGGCAGCGGATGGGTATGAGGGACTTGCAGCGGTGTACTAGTGGGTGTGGTCGAGCTACAATTAAGGCAGTCTGTGGGAATTTGATGTTGTTGATGTTGAAAAGAGCACGAATATGCTTAGGTGGCAAAATTTTTGAGAAAAATTTTAAAGGTGCTGAGTCGAATGTGGCAGCTGGTACCCCACGTTTTAGTCAGAGTCTTTTAAATAAACAGGAACATTTTCGCAGTTTTGTGCTCCGATTGGAACATTTTTCTGCTAGTCTGATGATACTCGTGGACCCTTCTCCTCGCCAAGTTGGGACCATCATCAACGCTACAGGCAGCGTTACACGGTATCTGGAGGCGATTAATTTATTGCCCGATGTGCTTCATACCATTAGTTCGGTAATGCAGCTGATATTGTGCACCTTCGACTAATATGCTGCGCCCGTAGCAGCTAGGTCAACATTGACCTTACCCAGAAAATGGCGAGGAAGAAGAAAATCACACCTCCACCTGCTGAAGTTTTGGCGGCAGCTCGCGAATAGCCGTATCGGAAAGAGGAATTTAGCATCTCCAAGCTGCGGCAAAAACGAGGCTATTCCGAAAGCGCGAACGGCTGCGCGACACATGTGTGATGCGACGGTAATAGCCTGAGGTGTGGAGTGAAGTCTGCGCCGGTCATAAACGACCACAAGGCCGCATGAGGCCGCGCGGCAAAGGGGCCAGGTAGAAAGTGAGGCGTGATGGGACGCACAGCTGATGGCTCTCAGCACTTGTTGCGTCACGTGTTTGAAGTGATCTGCATAGCTTGCATTTGGGTCAAGTAAAGCCAAATGTTTCCACAGCCTAAAACTGCAAGCTGACCCCTTGTCCAAGCAAGTACGATACCGTTCAGTGCAATTAAACAACATTTTGTAGCTGTACAGTCGACTGAGAAAAAGGGACGCCATTTCACCTACAGTATTAAGCCTCGCCTTAGAGAATGTCGATAGAGAAGTTACTGGAACTGAAACGCGAAGTGATCCAAGTGTAGAATATTAACATTACTAAACTTGCATAGGCGTATATCGCAGCATTAAAAATCTGTAGATCCAAAACGGAATTAATACAAAAACCTCTGTTCCAAAATGGTTGAGAAGGTAGTGTAAAGTGGTAGCATTTTCCCAAAACAGTCATGCGTCATATTTCATAATGTTATAGACACCAAAGATCAATGGTAGTCATCGTCTTACATTGCATGACAACTGCAGAGATTCTACACTGCTACCAGTGACTACCCAACTAACTGCTTCTTCTCTTGCTTTCTTGTTTATTACGGTGAAGGACGTGTTATTTTTCTGCAGATCTGAAAGTTTTTGAGCTGGCTGGAGCGACACAGAAAAATGGTTCAAATGGCTCTGAGCACTATGGGACTTAACATCTGAGGTCATCAGTCCCCTAGAACTTAGAACTACTTAAACCTAACTGACCTAAGGATATCACACACATCCATGTCCGAGGCAGGCTTCGAACCTGCGACCGTATCGGTCGCGCGGTTCCAGACTGTAGCGCCTAGAACTGCTCGGCCACCTCGGCCGGCGGCGACACAGAAGCTCAGGGGCTAAAAACGTGTTCAGAGCTGAAGACTGACTTTCAGTACAGGTAAACCGCGCAGAATTAATTTCAGGCCTTTTCAGCAGTAGACAGTCCAAGCGCCGACGTGTCTGTCATAGAACTCCATTGTATCTCACCTAAAGGAATCTTTTTGGAAAGATGGTGGAGCCAAGTGCACACATGCTAGGCCGAGACGAGCGTGGGGGTTGCCGTTGCTCCCCGGTCTTCGCACGAAAGAATGTTGGTTTAAAATCCATGCAACAGGCTTCCCAATTGGCGGACAGTGCACGTTTCCATAGAGCGCGCTCTTTTTTGTATGTGCCTACATGCAAGCTCTTTGATTCGACAGCTCCAGAACCCTGTCATGGAGTGGGAGAGGTTTTCTGCCGTCCTCCCGACACCATCACTGGATGATGATGAAAAAATCTGCAGTTTGTTCAAGTTATTTAAAAAATGAATAGTGGACGGAACTTGCAAGGTCTGTTGCAGTTGGCCGGTGGGATTTCCACACTGGCGGAAATAGCCAAGTGTCAGATCGTTAAGGTAGAGGAAACTTGCTGGTAGGCAATCGATGAATAAAGACTTTCAGACAGACGATTGATGAGTAAACACTTGCGGAAAAATGACGAAAGAGTAATGACTTCCTGCCAGAGACTTGCTGTCGTATAGACGGCTGTCTCTACTTTATTAATGGGAACAGAAGGCGATTTAGACTCTGAATCTCCAGCCGTTAACGCCGCCGCCTTCCTCTTTCATGCTGTATGAGTGTGGTAAGAATGAGCTGGCGATGCAGTTACCGATTTGTTAAGGATGCGGTGTTAGTTAACTTTCACCAGAGGCTAATTGTACAATTTTAACGTGCGGAACCAGCTAGTTTGCTTCCATCATGCAGTTCAGTGATTTTACTGGTGTTCGTATTTATCTTTCCAGGTTCATTCTTTAAATACTAAACATTTTTGCAGTCATTAAATTAAAAAATCAAATAGTTCAAATGGCTCTAAGCACTATGGGACTTAACATCTGAGGTCATCAGTCCCCTGGACTTAGAACCGCTCGGCCACAGCGGCCGGCCAGTCATCAATCGGGACATTGCGTTTTATAATAGAGATAATATTATTGCAACACTTGTACACATTATAAATTAAAGTTCCCCATCGCGTTTTTCTGTCTGCATGTGGAGACTAATCTCAAGAAATGCTATGAAGGTTTTGATACGGTTTTCACTAACAGGTAGACCGATTCACGAGGAAGATTTGTGTATGTAATTTTTTACCACTAGTCGCCGGCTGCAGATACTTAGTGCGACACGTGGAGAGCCAGAGCGAGACGTAGTCCGCTACAATGTTGTGTCAGAGAAGAATTTTTGTGCGGAAGTTCCCTGCTTCCAAACTGCACAGACATCAGCAATCTCTGCTGTAGACATGGGACAGTGGCTGGTCAAATATTTAACAACGAAATTCGCCGAACTGCAGTGCAATTGAGAAGTTATTTTATTTCCTTTTCGCTGCCAGTTTCGGCCATTCATTATGCCATCTTCAGGCCCCATATGCACCTCTGAAAAATAATCGATATTGCCACACTAGGCCATATGTTTCCGTATGTCGTGAATTCTCTTCAACTCCAACTTGCAATCAAGTCTTCGAAGGAAGTGCTTGAGAATTCACGACACCAGAAACATATCGCCCAGTGTGCCAATGCCGATTATTTTTGAGAGGTGCATTTGGGACCTGCAGATGGCATAATGAATTGCCGAAACTAGATGCGAAAATAAAATAAAATAATTTCTCCATTGTCCGTCCCCGGTAGCTGAGTGGTCGGCGCGACAGAATGTGAATCCTAAGGGCCCGGGTTCGATTCCCGGCTGGGTCGGAGATTTTCTCCGCTCAGGAACTGGGTGTTGTGTTGCACTAATCATCATTTCATCCCCATCGACGCAAGTCGCCGAAGTGGCGTCCGATTGAAAGACTTGCACCCGGCGAACGGTCTACCCGACGGGAGGCCCTAGTCACACGACATTTACATTTCATTTACCTGCAAAGTTCGATACGTAGCGCTCCTGAGATAGCAGATTTCTCGATTGCATTGCGGCTGTTTGCCGAATTTCGTTGTTTAACGCCATTAATGGACGATGAAGAAGCTAGGACGACCAGCCTGCCCGTCGTTGACCTCGCTTACCGGAACAGCACACTATCGGCAAGAACGACGACTATGAAGAGAGTGGCCATTGAGCTCGCCTTACCGTTACCCACCTCCTCCGACAGGCGCTCCAGTCCGAAAAAAAGGCAGAGCTGCAGCAGGCGCCAACAACAGGGAGTATCAGAGCGTGGCGAAAGCGGCCGCCCATCTAGGATAGGCTACCTTCCTGCTCTAGCCTCAGGTAATTGACTCGGGAATTCACTAGCAGCGGCGACAAACAATTTCATGCCGAGGCAGACAGCTTAGCGAACAAGCCACTGATAGCCGCTTTCACGGCAGCATAAACTCAATACCTTGCGAGATAATCTAGAGAGTTTGCAAAGAGCACAGTAGGGCCGTTTGTACTGTCCGTTGCTCTGTTACGGTATCCATATCCAGCCATTGATCCTTTCTAAATAATTATTCGATTCGCTTGTGGCGAACAAAAATAATGTGCCCTCATGAGGATCGAACCCGGATCCTTAGCTTTCACGAGCTGTGGCTACTCGTCGCACTGTTCGCGCAAGGTTCACCGAGCGATTCACAACTTCAACTTTTCACTCGCTTCACTCCACATCTTACAAACTCGACGGAGAGTCTGGTGCTACGTCGCTGGAATAGCGACTCACTGCTGTGTGTACACTGTTTAGAGCACCTCAGTATCACTTCTAAGGCTGTGGTTAAAACGAAATTGAACAGATAGCTTAAGGGGCTCCGGAAAGGCTCAAAATCATGAAAAGTTCAATTTTTACTTTTTTGCGTTTTCTGAATCTGCAGACTATTACCTTTTAATAGATATATAATTTATTCAATTCCGAAGACTACAACTATTTTTAAATTTTATTTGAAATGTGTTCTACATGGGCGTGACCCACTGTGGCGCTGTTAAACTGCTGTCAAATGCTGTTATTATTAACGTCCGTGTTCATCAGGTACATTTTAGTGATGTGAGATAAAGTATGTGTTGTGGCTAACCTGTGATGGTTCAATATATATCGCTGGTGTGATTGTCGATTGTTTCATGTTTATTTACTCTGTCGTTATCTCGAAAATATTCGTAATTAATTCTGTTTCTTGAGTCTCTGTTTTGTTGAAGTATAATAATGAGTAAAAGTAAAGTTGCTGTTGCGACTTTCAATGATGCCAACATTGTAAGGTGCAAGGTATTTAGAAATATGGGAATGAAGATAGGTTCTAACATGGTACGAGCGATGCTTGCTTTAGACAAGGAACGTCTTCGGGCTGCAGACAGGGCTGTAAAGAGTCTAGAAATACAAGCAAGAGTAAACAGGAGGAGGAACAAGAGGAAGCTGGAGGAGGAGTTTGCAGAGGATGAAGATAATCCATCCTATGGACCTGGAATGCACTAAAAAGTTAATCCAATCTTTGTCGCTCGATTCCCAAAACTTTTATTTTCTCATACTAATTACATGTTTTCTAAGGATCTTCCAAACATATTTGTTTCAAACTTTCAGTAAATGTTACACAGTACCTTCTGCATAATTTAACACAGCCTTTTTCCAAAAAACTGTATATTTTTGAATATATAAATAAAAAATTGCAAAAAAATGTTGTGAATTTTCATTACAATTGAAAAAAAATCATCTTTAATAACTGAACTAAAATTTTGTAAAATCCCTGTGTTAAGTTGTAGCCCATATTCCAATAAATAATCTGTAAAAAGTTCAACTTCCTACCTCAAATACTTTGTGAAGAAAGATGTAATTTATAAGCGTTATTTTAACATTGCAAGTATAGGGCGTTCCGGAGCCCCTTAAAACCCCATCAAAGGCTTGAGCTGTTCGTCGCGCCACAGCGACTGCCCGCCACAGACTCTCCCTTTCTTAACACCCAGAGTAGTCGTGGTTGGATTTAGTTTCGCCACCACAGTTCGAATTTGCTACCACCGGGCCCAGCGCCTCCGCATTGGAGAGAGATGTCCAGCTGGACTAGGTGAATGCCGTGATTCTCCCTATTCTTCTTCTGTGGTGTATCTGTTTTATGACGGGTAGGGTACGTGGGGGTAAAGCACCCGCACCGACTTTTTGAACGACTGTCATCGATTCAGCAGTTGACCACCAGGCAGCGGGTTTCTCTTATTTTAACTTACTGCTCCATTAAAGTTCGTCCAGACAGGTCGCTCCGGAGGTGAGTGAGGTAAGTCTGTTTTTTACTACCCACATATATCGCTGATTGAACACTGTATAATGTAGGGTTTGAAAAGAAGAATCAACGAAAATACTCGTTGACATGGCTGCATTTAAGCTTCGCTTTCATGCGGAAATAATTGTTCCAGCTGGTTCCTAAACTCAACAATGGCGCAGTTCTCAGAAAATGATGAAATGGCATAAATCCCCGCAGGTGTTTTGGGATACATTCCTGCAGCTCCAACAATGTGACGACGATTCTTCAACGATAACCCCTGAAAAAGAATTATCTCATCAGAAAATATAATTCCGCTGTCTAAAATAAAGACTTAGGGGTACTCTCTGGCAAAACATTGAAATCTGTGCTTCTAGCGTCAACACCCAATATCGAACGAATGGAAGAAGATTAGATGCTTCTGAGAAGGAAAGACGTGCCAAAGAAAGAGAAGAGCGTGCTATACGATCAAACCAACATAAGTTAAATTTCATTACATCAATGCAAAAAAAGGGCCATTGACTTTCCTTTAGAGTCACATTCAGACTTCTCACATGACGACAGTAGCACAAATGTAAATGTGGACCTACTATTTCGCGAAGAAGTATCCGAAGGAGAAAAAAAGAGGAAGAGGAAGAAGAAGAAGAAGAAGAAGAAGAAGAAGAAGAAGAAGGACAAGAGCCTGGGACTGCAAGGAAGAATCAGAGGACATAGCAAAGTACACCGTTTACTAGCCACCTACATAGCTTAGCCTCAGCATTTGAACTCTAGGCGCTTCACAGTCCGGAATCGCGCGACTGCTATGGTCGCATGTTCGAATCCTGCCTCGGGCATGGATGTGTGTGATGTCCTTAGGTTAGTTAGCTTCAGTAGTTCTAAGTTCTAGGGGACGGATGATCTCAGATGTTAAGTCCCATAGAGCTCAAAGCCATTTGAACCATTTGAACTCTTTCAGGTTACCCTACTAATCCTCTGTTTGTGGAGACGAAATTTTTATTTTTGTACAAGTATTTTTAAGCATTATATTCAAATTTACGAGTCATTTCAGTTCAGGACAGTGTTGGATGACGTGGCTACATTACAACAATGTTACAGAGTGTTCTTTCAAGTGTTTTTATTATGAAATCATCAATTTTTATCCAAGTTTAGCGGAAATGAGGCAACGAACCGCAATGCGCTGCTTTACCCCATTTTATACGGGAAAACCGGCATTTTTGTTTTAGCTAAATTTTAAATGTCTCTGCAATTAACAGTTAGACAGAGCTGGAGTTTGGAAGGGTGACAGGTGACAACCAATGTATGAATTCAGTTTGAAATAGCGGGAAAATCTACCGCTGATTGACCCCCCCACCACACACACACACACACATACACACACACACACACACACACACACACACACACACACACACACCTATCCTATCGATTGCAGGCTCCTCACTTTTCTGTGTCCCTTGCCTCTTGCTTAAGCTGCTGCTAAAGCCAAGCATTTTACTTCACTACCAAATTTACGAGTATTTTCCTCATTCTTTTGGATTTCCCATGATTCGCAGCGATATAATGAATACTACACTACAGACAAACAGCTCGAGTGGCGATCTGTAATAAACAGATTGCAATATTTGTCACGAGTCATCAGGCGTGTTTGAAATTAATGAAAAAAATATGCATTCCGACTTTAGCTCATACGAAAGCGATGAAATGAGCAATGAGGAGATTAAACGTGCAAGGCGTACCACCTATATTATGAGGTACTTAATAAACCCTTGGTAGAAAAATGTTAAGCTATTGCTGTTGTAATCTGAAATTAAGACCATGCTTTCTAGTTTCTAATGAGTGTTCCTTCACCCTCACTTACGTACTCAAATGAAAAGAAAAACAAAGAACAGGTAGTTGCCCACATTCAAGACCCAACAAAATCTCCAGATAAGTGTCAGAAATTGAAAGTGTTGTACCATGAAGCTACACTCCGATATTTATCAAGCTTTATGACGATGTTCATCAGATAGCGGGTATTGAATGATTCATTCCATCCTGAGCTGATGTTCATCTTTGTTATCAATATGACGTTCGTGAGCACGAACTGTATTTGTTATGACATGGAAGCAAACAATCTCCAAATGTCATATTGAGAAATTTCTAGCCACACCTGAAACATACTCGTATACATCTACATCTACATCTACATCCATACTCCGCAAGCCACCTGACGGTGTGTGGCGGAGGGTACCTTCAGTACCTCTATCGGTTCTCCCTTCTATTCCAGTCTCGTATTGTTCGTGGAAAGAAGGATTGTCGGTATGCCTCTGTGTGGGCTCTAATCTCTCTGATTTTATCCTCATGGTCTCTTCGCGAGATATACGTAGGAGGGAGCAATATACTGCTTGACTCCTCAGTGAAGGTATGTTGTCGAAACTTCAACAAAAGCCCGTACCGAGCTACTGAGCGTCTCTCCTGCAGAGTCTTCCACTGGAGTTTATCTATCACCTCCGTAACGCTTTCGCAATTACTAAATGATCCTGTAACGAAGCGCGCTGCTCTCCGTTGGATCTTCTCTATATCTTCTATCAACCCTATCTGGTACGGATCCCACACTGCTGAGCAGTATTCAAGCAGTGGGCGAACAAGCGTACTGTAAACTACTTCCTTTGATTTCGGATTGCATTTCCTTAGGATTCTTCCAATGAATCTCAGTCTGGCATCTGCTTTATCGACGATCAACATTATATGATCATTCCATTTTAAATCACTCCTAATGCGTACTCCCAGATAATTTATGGTATTAACTGCTTCCAGTTGCTGACCTGCTATTTTGTAGCTAAATGATAAAGGATCTATCTTTCTGTGTATTCGCAGCACATTACACTTGTCTACATTGAGATTCAATTGCCATTCCCTGCACCATGCGTCAATTCGCCGCAGATCCTCCTGCATTTCAGTACAATTTTCCATTGTTACAACCTCTCGATACACCACAGCATCATCTGCAAAAAGCCTCAGTGAACTTCCGATGTCATCCACCAGGTCATTTATGTATATTGTGAATAGCAACGGTGCTATGACACTCCCCTGCGGCACACCTGAAATCACTCTTACTTCGGAAGACTTCTCTCCATTGAGAATGACATGCTGCGTCCTGTTATCTAGGAACTGTGTCAGTTCATCAAGATCGCATGCTAGAAGCTGCTATGAAAGTATTCGTCCTCTCATCACACGCCAGCCATGCTATATGGGTGACAACTCAGGGGACTGGGCAAATCAGTCATCCAGGAATCCATTGGTGATGCGAACAGCAGAGTGACTCTTGAGTTATCCTGTTGGAATATGTCATTTCAAACTCTGATCATGAAGGGTATGCAACAAGGTTTTATATTCTTGTCATATATTGGAGTGCATCCAGGTTCTTTTCAACAACTGCCGAATTATAGAGTCGCTGCTTCGTCTGACATTTCAACAGATAGCCTATAGACACGTCGGCGTCGATCTGACAGCCACATACAGAAGCGAGAGTAATCAGCGAACAACACAGAACGCAACTCAGTGTCCCAGTCCACACCATGGAGGTCTCTGTAGTTCGTGGTACACTGCCAACGGTAAACGAGTCATGGCAACTTGAGATCTCAACCCAGCTTACAGTAATGACACCTTGCCCGTGACCTCTGCCTGGCATTCAACTGTTGTCAATAGACTATTCGCCAGAGTCAGTCGAATAATCCTAGGATCTTCTCGTCGTGTAGTGCTCCAGGAACGACCCATGCCTAGCCTTCTTGCCAAGCTGCTGTCCTGAATCCATCTCCTAACCTCTCATTCTGCAGTCGTCTCACTACAGCCAGCTGTCGGTATGACGCTCCCATTTGCCTCACGCCAATAGTTCGACCATTCTCAAAATGCGAAAGATGGCGGAAAGCTACACGTGCACGTTCTCAGGGCATGCTGTGTTGTTATCTGCAGAAACGTTAGACACACACAATAACCCACTGGTACTCGCGTCATTCTCCATCAGTAGGAATGTCTTTTTTTCTGTATTGAAAGTAAACTTGTGCAAGGATGAAATTTTAGCCGACACATGCCTGGAAATACTGGAGAGTTTGTTAGGTAACGTTTGGTGAAGCTATTCATCGTGTAACACTTTCCGTTTCCGTCAGTGTAGGTGAAGTTATCATTTCGTTGAAGTGTCATGGACGCCAGATTTTATTAATCATAGAAGGGGCACGGCTGTGACGGAAGGAGAGAGAGTTTATTAAGAGTAATATTAGGACAACACACAAGGCGTGGAGTGGGGCGGACGCCGGGAAGCAGACTAGCCACCTGAGGAAACGGCGGCGCTGTAATCGCTAAGCTGCGGCCGCCGAGGGTTTTCTGCCTGTTAGAGAAGGACAAGCACTATAGAAAAATCGAAAATCAAATGGCTCTGAGCACTATGGGACTTAACATCTGAGGTCCTCAGTGCCCTAGAACTTAGAACTACTTAAACCTAGCTGACCTAAGGACATCACACGCATCCATGCCCGAGGCAGGATTCGAACCCGCGGCCGTAACGGTCGCGCGGCTCCAGACTGAAGCGCCTAGAACTCCTCGACCACACCGGCCGGCAGACGTACAGATTTTGTCTCTAGTAGCAATGAATAATATTTGGTATTAGCCTTTTCCGTGCAGATTCACCCGAATATGTGTTCGATACATGTATTGAACACACCGCCTACTCCCCTTCTCTTTGCCCACCTCTTCCTGCCACTATCTGTCCACCTCATTCTCCCATGTCTATCTGTCTACCTCCTCTTCCTCCCAACTCTTACCTCCCCCTCTCTCTCTCCATTTCCTCAACTCCCCCCCCCCTCTCTCTCTGATTGTAGTTACCTCCCATCTCCCTCTGACCATATCTTCCTTCGCTCTCTCTTTCCATCTCTGCCTCTCACTCTTCTTTTCCACTTGCCCAGTGCCTCTCTATACCTTTCACTTGCCTCATGCACCTCCCCTCTCACGGTCCACTTCCTCCTCTCCTTCGCTCTGTCCATCTGCTCCTCCATGCATCTCAACCTGTGCCCAGCCATGCCCATTGGCATGTGTAGCTCCTGCAATACAGTTCAATAAAGCAAGCTGATACTGCTTTCACAGCTCACCTGTCACACACGACAGGCTACACACTCAGGGGCTTCAAAAAATGGCTCTAAGCACTATGGGACTTAACTTCTAAGGTCATCAGTCCCCTAGAACTTAGAACTACTTAAACCTAACTACCTAAGGACATCACACACACCCATGCCCGAGGCAGGATTCGAACCTGCGACCGTAGCGGTCGCGCGGTTCCAGACTGTAGCACCTAGAACCGCTCGGCCACTCCGGCCGGCTCAGGGGCTTCAAAATCAGTTATTTGCCGCTGATGTACAGCCCACCATGCAAAGCAAGCTGATAAAGTAGGGTAATACTACACCAACACACCATGCCCATCATGTAGGGCAGTCTACAAGTTGGGGCCTGGTAAACTGTTTCTTGCTCCTGCCATGTACACTACCATGTGAAGCAAGTTAATTTGGCACGCTAGTACTGTTCCCACATAACATATCCATTGTGCATAGCAGCCTATATGCCAGAGGCTGGAGGGTGAAACGCGGTTTGCCTAATCACTGATTCTGTGCCATATTTGGATAAAATGGATCCAGGGGTTTGGGAGGAGGTCCTGGACACACTTACACTTTGCTTTATAAATATAACAGATTTTCTGTATGTCAGGATATAGGAATGAGCAAGTGCTTTCTCTCAATTGTCTCCAGTTGTGGTTAAGATATACAGGGTGTACATAAAGTCTGGGAACACTTTCAATTATTTATTGCACAAGAACCAAACGTTGTACAGATATCATAATATGTCATTTTGAAAAGAAACCCTGAAAGTTTTTTTTTTCTTTATACCGCCACAGCATGGTTTAGTAATTTCCCGATAGTTAGCGCTAGTCGCAAACATGGCGAGTTCAGGTGCAGAGCGAGATGTGTCATGAAATGGCCTCCCCGATCACCAGATCTCACTCCGTGTGACTTTTTTCTGTGGGGATACATTAAAGATCTGGTGTATGTACCTCCTCTACCACGTGATGTAGCAGAGCTCCCGGAGAGAATACGGGAAGCGGCTGACACAGTCGACGATGCCATGCTGGGACGGGTATGACATGAATTCGATTTACCGTATTGACGTCTGCCGGGTCACTCATGGGTCGAATATCGAAAATGTTTGTAAAAGAAAATTTCAGCGTTTTTCTTCAAAATGCAGTATTTACGACATCTGTACAATGTTTAATTCTTGTGCAATAAATAATTGAAAGTGTTCCCGGACTTTATGTACCCCTGTGTATTGACTGTGCATTGTTGTAATGAATTACAAGCAGAGTACTGGTCGCTGAAAGCAAAATGTAGAACTCACTAACCGGGAGTTATTGGAGAGGTCTAATGTATACACTAGCAGAGTGTACTCACTAATTTGCAAAGATATATGCCCACTTCAACACAGTTTTCCGAATTGGGTTAATCTAGGAATTTTTCTCCCCCTGACTCCATTAAAGGTGACCTAGTGCGTCTCGGCTCACATTGTCGTCAATGTCCTGATTACACAGGCCACATCTTCGTCCTAGCTGGTGATATGACATGTTCTGCGACGAGGCAGAAGGACGCTTTGGAAAGCCATGTGCACAGTTGCTCAACGACAAGTACGAGGAAAAAGCCGAGGCTACGCACGTAAGTAACCTGCAGGACATAAAAAGTGGCAGACTACAGTCACCTTGGCAGAGGAACACTGAAAATGGACCCTTCAGAGTCACTTGTCGTTCTCTGCGAAACTGGACAGCACTCAGTTCCGCGCCAACTGAGTTCTTGAAACAGAGGTGCACCAAATGTTTGTAAATATCGGTGCACGGCTTCCCGGTGAAAACAGAGCTACAGGTGACGCCTGATGCAGCGGCGCGACAGAAATGTCAAGACAGGTGATTCACGGCGGCAGGAGGCGGCGGGCTGAGGAGACAGTGAAGGCGGCGGCTGTCGCATGGTAACCGCGTTTCCATTACGGTAGGCAACAATGAGACAAAGGCGGCGGCCGGGCTTTACGATCGCAGGCCCGCAGGCAGACGGCGGGTCGGGACAAAGGCGGCCGGGCAGCGCCATTGTGTGCGCACGGGGCTCGAAAGGGGGACTCCCCAGATCTCGCGTCCGCAGGCCGTCGGCCTCCAGCGGATCACAAAAGCCGTTATCCACCTCAGCAGCCCTCGTTCGTTTACTCGTTTAAGAATGAATCTGTTGTCTTGCCCTTTCCGGGACAGCATTCTGGATTTCATCAAACGCGATATTATTACTTGCTTCAGTGTGCATCAGATTTACCCTCCGTGAAAGCCCTGTTTCATAACACACATAGCCCACGTGTCTACAAGGTTAAGCATTCCTTCCACGTAAATAAACTGTTAAGCGTTGTGCATTACTATGTACTGGCCGTCTACATGGTTTCGCCGTCATCTAAAAATGTCCCTAACTGATGAAAATACGATGGTGGATGTTTTAGAACGTCTCAGACTGCAGTTTATTCATTGAATCATTAGTCGTACGAAGCTGTGCGTTATTAAAAAAAAAAAAAAGAAAGAAAGAAAGCAGCTGAGCTCCCAAGTCAGAGAAGCTTCCAACAGTAATTCCAAGTTTCAGCTACTCTGCCAACAAGACTCTGCAGTGATCGCTGATCTTATTTTGGCCTTCTGCAGGAAATTCATCGCTGTAGGCTCCCTGATATCGAAAATTTCGTCAGCATGGCTTTCCCAGTGGATGCCTCTGCCTTGACTTTGTACTGACTGGAGGGAATGATTAGACTCTATCTTACTTTATTATTCGCAATGGCACACGAAATGTTTGTCTCGTGGCAAAATTCGACCGAGGAAAGTACAGCGGTGCGAGGGCTCGTTAACAGTGCTTATCGCGTATGCCAGAGTGTCTCGGAACTCATCGATCACACACTTGCCCGTAGCCGAGGGCCTCGTGTTCGTCGCTGCACGCACGACTGTGGTTCGTATTAAATTCGGCGCCAGTGAGATTAACGTTGGCACCAATGTTGGCACGGATTCTTTGGTCTATCCTCTACTTCTCCGTGTCAGTTCGCAAGCGTTCCATTCCTTTGTTCACCGCTGGGAATTTACCTTCCGTTTACGAATCTTACCGTTCTTTCCTACATTCTACCTTTATTCAATTATCTGACGCCGCACTGTCCACTGACTCTGCCAAGTTCAAAGTGGTTGAAATGGCTCTGAGCACTATGGGACTTGACTTCTGAGGTCATCAGTCCCCTAGAACTTAGAACTACTTAAACCTAACTAACCTAAGGACATCACACACATCCATGCCCGAGGCAGGATTCGAACCTGCGACGTCGCGGTCGCGCGGTTCCAGACTGAAGCGCCTAGAACCGCTCGGCCACAACGGCGGGCTCTACCCCAGTCTAGGACGGTTTAACTCTCTCTAAGCATAAAAGGGAAGAAAAGAACAAAACCTCGTTGTTCTAATATGGCGCCGGTTGACAGCGCCGCACAGGCATAAATACTCGGTAATTCGGACACATATGTGGATCAGTTTGGTCCCGCAAAGCAAAATTGCACTGTGCGTATAGTAAACACCTTGCTCCTTTCTGCCACCTAGCCCCCAGTAATCTGTATTATTAGCCAACTGAAAAATATTACCATACAAGTAAACTGCATCGTCACCTTGTGTTTTACTGTTCGTCATTTACGGTCTCCCACTGCAGTGCACACCGTTCTGCACAGTAGCACGATGTAGTTCTGATCAGTCGCCACGTAGGTGGCACATCTAACAGGATCCTTATTACGCTTCAGCAACAAGACATTGAAACAGTCCTGTCTGTTACGTTACGTCTGACGCCACAGAGAGCGCTGAAGTCAGGATCCATTTCGTACACCTGCCAAACAGAGCACGGATGACAATCTATCCGCTAATCACGGATAAAAGCGGCCGCACACCTTCACTCGGCCGGTTACAGTAATCGACCGGTTGTCAGAGATCTACTACAGTTACCGCAGTTGCAGCCTAGTAACCATTAACGAGTTGTTATCGGACAGTTAATACCGAGTGTCGAAGTGTTTATCGTAAACTGAGGCTGAACAACAAACTGTCTAGGACAGTTCCGACTTAACAGACATCATCACTGGGTTAGGTTAGTGTGGTACCACATATGGATACCACCCCATGGACCTCTCCGAGTTGGTAACGGAACTGCAAGTTTTCGTCAGACGCCGACAGCGGCCGTGCGGGATCAGGCAGACCCAATGGAGCAGACCCCCTGAGCCACGCATCCCTCAGCTCCGTACCACGAGCGCCATTTGCTGCCGCAGTACAGGGAGGCCAGCGGCAGCTATACATCCCACTTACACTTGCAGCTACGACACCATCGTATGCGCTTACTTCAGGGACCTTGATAGCTGCATTATTTGCGATGAGTCTTCATATCCTTAAAGAAATATAAGTTAACCAAATCTTCTGTTTATGGTGTTAATTTGTTCGCTAATAATTTCTGCTCCTGTCCAGCTTTCCTAGGTTGACAGTTACTGCACCACTCCGTAGCCCAACTCACCGTTGCGTACTAAGTTGTATACGACAGGTAGGTTACTGTTCATACCTTTTACTTCAGTAGCACACCTGTTCGTTATCAAACTAAACACGAGTCTTTAGCTTGTAAATTATTTTAATAAGTCCGCCTCCGTAGCATCCCACTGCCATTCAGAGGAGCCACGTTCGATTCTCGGTACTACCAGCGATTTTATCTAGATGGCAGGTCAGGTACGGAATGCAGACAGCCTCGTGCTGCCAACTGAGGAGCTACTTGACCTAGCAGTAGAGAGAGGCGTGCTGACCCCACACCCCTTTGTACCGTATCCAGTGACACCATTGGCGGAGGATGACACGGCGGTCGGTCGGTACCTGAGGGCGGAGTTTACTTTTTTCATTATTTTTAATAAATGACTTATTTGTTACTTGTAGTGAGGCCAACATTATTTGCGGTTTAGTTACGATAGCCCTGTGACGAGATCTACATCTGCATATACATGCTTGCTCTGAAACTGACAACTAAGTGCGTGGCTGAGGTTCATCGAAGCAGATTCCGGCTATTTCTCTACCGTTCCACTCTCAAACGGCGCGTGGGAAAAACGAGCATGTAAATCTTTCTGTGCGAGCTCTGATTTCTCTTATTTTATCATGACTGTCATTTCTCCGTAAGTAGGTGGGCGCAAAAAAAAAAAAAAAAAAAAAAATATTTTTGCAATCAGAGGAGAAAGTTGGTGATCGAAAATCCACCGCAAAGAAAAATGCCTTTGTTTTAATGATTGCCACCCCTATTTACGTCCCTCATTTCGCGATAGTACAACACGAGATGCCCTTCTTTGAACTTTTTCGATGTCTCCCGTCAGTCTCATCTGATGCGGATCCCACACCGCACAGCAGTTTTCCAGAGGAGGGAGGAATGTAGACCTGTTGCACTTTCTGAGTGTTCTGTCCATAATTCGCAGTCTTTGGTTTGCCTTCCGAACTTACAGCTTTCAGAGCTCAGTGATTTATCGTGTAACCGAAACTTGACGGGTTTCGTTCAGTGCCCACGTGGATGAGGTGAGTCGAAACTGTGCAAGCACGCCACCTAAATACGCAAACTACATTTCTGTGGTACAGGATTTTTCCTTTTTTTTGGGTGGGGGTGGGGGGAATTCGCTTCCTCCTACCTTTCATGTCGGGCGTCAAACATATTTGGTGAAAACAAATATGAAGCGCATCTTCTTTTCACTAAGTTTCTTTTTACAATACAGTTGTCAGAGAGGAAAATTTTACTGAAACGTGTACGTTGACATCACATACGCATCGTGAGCAAGAAACTGACGACAAAGCCCTGAATAAAATAAAACGTGTATCGTGACGAAACATCGAATTTCAGTAATTGAAAAAGTTCTAGTATTAAGGAACTACTTACGTAGCATCTGCTGATGCAATAGACACGCATATGAAGAATGTGTCGCTGGCTAGATGAGTGAATTTAATATTTACATCGCTCGGATCTATGGAAGTCAATCACAGTTTCAATATTGAGGTAACAGCGCTGTTGAAAATATTTTTACAAGGACGCAAATACTCAGCGGTGGAACAGGTTGGCATGCGCACTCGACTATCTGCCACATTCCTATCCGGCACATTCTTCTCAACAGCGGGCAGTGCAACTTCGGAAGAAGTCATTAAAAATTACTGTTTTTTTCAATCACTTAGTCTTACACACGCCCCCAGACCCACTGACAATATGGTCATTGTGAGACAAGGTACATGATGTAAAAGGAAAGATCCCGTCATAGTCTCACAGTGGAAATCTTTAACTGAAGATTAAACTCTGTAATAGTTGCAAATGACGTTGTAGAGTCCATTACTTCAATGGATGTCTTTGGGACGAACAAGTGTTGATTTCTGTGTTGGTATTGCTTAGGCAATCACTGGATTACGGCAGCTGTGAGCCCACAAACGGGACGCATCGTCGTAGTATATCTGTCAGGTATGTATGCTGCACTCTTAGACTTTGTTATAACTCCTGAGAAATGCAAAGTACTTCCGTGACCTCGCAATAACACGAACTGCGTAACGCTACTCTTCACAGAACGCCATACACGCACACCTCAGATCGTCGTCGTGTTAGCATCATCCAATTGCCACCGCCTGGACACAGCACCACGATGCTCCTGACATGAGAGTTGAGCAGTTTTTGAGTGTGTGTTTTATAGTATTTATTACTGACTTTTCATTATCCCAGTTCCAGGACGTATTTCTATACTCATGTCGATGACATCGGGACCATTTAGCTACGAGGAAAAATAATACTTCGACAACCTGACGTAGCAGCAGCAGCAGCAGTTCTCAGAGAGTGTGGACGCACCGCGTCGAGTCAGCACATGCTGACAGCCCACCGTGCTACGCGGGAACGCCCGCAGTAGCAGCTCGTTGTTTTTTCTATCATGCGTTAGTATTCGCACCGTTGTTTATAAGGGATAGCGATCAAGAGAGTCTGAATAGCAGAGACTGTGCATATTGTGTTTGTTGTTAACACATGATTTCCTTCCTAACTAAATGCAGTGTCACACAGTTCAACAGATGTTTAGTGATTTAGGAAGAGTCAGCTTTTATAGGATTGTCAGGTGCCCTTATTAATTTAGAAGTAAGTATTATGATACCTATCTGTGTGTTGTGCACAATGAAGATCTGCTTAACTTAATAAAAGGTATTTAATTATTTTAACACACATAATAGGATTTTATGATTTTTCATCCGCAGAAAACTGTAATATTTACCGACAGTCTTAGTAAACATGTTCACATCAGGTGCCTGGGAGCTCTAACGGAAAATCTGTAGGAAAGGAAGTAATTTTATAAGAAACGTCAAATGCTATAGCATTTGAAACTTCCTGGCAGATTAAAACTGTGGGCCCGACCGAGACTCGAACTCGGGACCTTTGCCTTTCGCGGGCAAGTGGTGAGTACCGGGCGTGAGTCGTGCTTCGGTAGCTCAGTTGGTAGACCACTTGCCCGCGAAAGGCAAAGATTCCAAGTTCGAGTCTCGATCGGGCACACAGTTTTAATCTGCCAGGAAGTTTCATATCAGCGCACACTCCGCTGCAGAGTGAAAATCTCATTCTGGCTATAGCATTTCTCTGTCATTTCGTTCTCAGATTCAGAATGCGGTCAATGCAATTATTGCGAATGTTTGTAACGCAGCAGCCGTGCTTATTCCGTGTGTCATGAATTGCGATCTTGGCAGACAAAAATGGTTCATATGGCTCTGAGCACTATGGGACTTAACATCTGAGGTCATCAGTCCCCTTGAACTTAGAACTACTTAAACCTAACTAACCTAAGGACAGCACACACATCCATGCCTGAGGCAGGATTCGAACCTGCGGCCGTAGCGGTCGCGCGGTTCCAGACTGAAGCGCCAAAAACGCTCGGCCACTCCGGCCGGCTTTGGCACACATGTCAATTCGTGTTTTCGCACGGCAAGTGGCATACTCTGTTTTCCGTATTCATTCACGAAGACAGGAGAATATGCCATTAATAATCCTGAAGACAATATTACATAATAATTAAGCAAAACGAAATAACCTAATCGGGTAACACTTCATTACGTGGTACATTAGAAAATCTCAGTAATGCGCAACTGATATCCATTCGCAACTAAAACAGTTTAACACTAGGCAAGTAGCCACGATGTTGCCTCGTTGAAACGGAAACATTTTGTCAGCATAGACGCCATTGCGATAGACACTTTTGGATGACTACAGTTTGCAGCGAACTACAGGTTGCAGCTGCCTGAGAGCTCCAGAATGACGCAACATCTACGTAGATCTGCTCTCTGTGCAATAATGGTCAGTGGCCAGCGTCTAACGATAGAAAGGGGGATTTCTTTGCTGTCGGGGCTTTTCCTTTCGCGTCTGCTGTCTTCCGCTGCTACCTGTTGCTGCCGTAGAAGGTCGTGTCACACTTGTGATCCAGGTAACGCAGATTTGTCACTAATAAGTATTGAGCTGAACCGATAATTTTAGAACAAGGGGAGAAAGATTGCATGTGACGCGGTTCTATACTCCCAGATGCCCGCAAGGTCTTTGAACTGGGGTAGCACTTCTCCCATCTGAATACGGCAAATTAACACTAGAATTCTGCGTCAGGAACGCCGAGTACACAGTATTAGCACTAGCATTCCTGTTCGATGATCGTGCATCGTCAGGGAATATACACTATATTTATTGTAGTTGCATGTTGTGTAGAGTAAATGACGTCGCATACTTCGAACTTTCTTGCTTGGTACCCAGCATACGTTTAACTGGACTATTGTTTATCTTTCAAAGGTCGCTTGTAGACAAAAACAATGAGCATGGTAAATGTAGGTGCAGCTTCTTTCACACAACGTAAATATATAAATGTAAGTCGTTATTTTTCTGCATTTTATTTCCGTCACCGCAGCTGTTTTTGTAAGACATGCAATTTGCTGTTGTAGACAACGTATAAAATGTTATGATTGTCACATATTGTCATAGAAACATATGACATGCAACATATACACTCCTGGAAATGGAAAAAAGAACACATTGACACCGGTGTGTCAGACCCACCATACTTGCTCCGGACACTGCGAGAGGGCTGTACAAGCAATGATCACACGCACGGCACAGCGGACACACCAGGAACCGCGGTGTTGGCCGTCGAATGGCGCTAGCTGCGCAGCATTTGTGCACCGCCGCCGTCAGTGTCAGCCAGTTTGCCGTCGCATACGGAGCTCCATCGCAGTCTTTAACACTGGTAGCATGCCGCGACAGCGTGGACGTGAACCGTATGTGCAGTTGACGGACTTTGAGCGAGGGCGTATAGTGGGCATGCGGGAGGCCGGGTGGACGTACCGCCGAATTGCTCAACACGTGGGGCGTGAGGTCTCCACAGTACATCGATGTTGTCGCCAGTGGTCGGCGGAAGGTGCACGTGCCCGTCGACCTGGGACCGGACCGCAGCGACGCACGGATGCACGCCAAGACCGTAGGATCCTACGCAGTGCCGTAGGGGACCGCACCGCCACTTCCCAGCAAATTAGGGACACTGCTGCTCCTGGGGTATCGGCGAGGACCATTCGCAACCGTCTCCATGAAGCTGGGCTACGGTCCCGCACACCGTTAGGCCGTCTTCCGCTCACGCCCCAACATCGTGCAGCCCGCCTCCAGTGGTGTCGCGACAGGCGTGAATGGAGGGACGAATGGAGACGTGTCGTCTTCAGCGATGAGAGTCGCTTCTGCCTTGGTGCCAATGATGGTCGTATGCGTGTTTGGCGCCGTGCAGGTGAGCGCCACAATCAGGACTGCATACGACCGAGGCACACAGGGCCAACACCCGGCATCATGGTGTGGGGAGCGATCTCCTACACTGGCCGTACACCAATGGTGATCGTCGAGGGGACACTGAATAGTGCACGGTACATCCAAACCGTCATCGAACCCATTGTTGTACCATTCCTAGACCGGCAAGGGAACTTGCTGTTCCAACAGGACAATGCACGTCCGCATGTATCCCGTGCCACCCAACGTGCTCTAGAAGGTGTAAGTCAACTACCCTGGCCAGCAAGATCTCCGGATCTGTCCCCCATTGAGCATGTTTGGGACTGGATGAAGCGTCGTCTCACGCGGTCTGCACGTCCAGCACGAACGCTGGTCCAACTGAGGCGCCAGGTGGAAATGGCATGGCAAGCCGTTCCACAGGACTACATCCAGCATCTCTACGATCGTCTCCATGGGAGAATAGCAGCCTGCATTGCTGCGAAAGGTGGATATACACTGTACTAGTGCCGACATTGTGCATGCTCTGTTGCCTGTGTGTATGTGCCTGTGGTTCTGTCAGTGTGATCATGTGATGTATCTGACCCCAGGAATGTGTCAATAAAGTTTCTCCTTCCTGGGACAATGAATTCACGGTGTTCTTATTTCAATTTCCAGGAGTGTATATTTGTAAGATTCTTGTCACACGAATCGTACTGCTACCATCAATGTGTGCTGGCCTCTATATCATCTTTGGTTCAACTGATAACAATGATGCGCTATGTACTCGACTGTATGTAGAATGTCTCTGATCGTACCTTTATTGCTGACTGTTAATATAATGACTGCACTGTTTTGCACATTTTTATGAATCAGGATGCAATTTTTTATTATTTGACAACAGGTGATTCTGTACAAGTGTGATGTACCTATGTTCTGACAGTGTCAGTTACATTATTCTATGTGTCGTTGCTTTTATTTTCAGTGACGAATCCATCGATTTTATTATTTGACGCCACTGATCTTATCGCCTAGTGTCTTCTAGTTTTTATTGTGCCTTCTTTCGCCATCTGCCGAAGGTCGACGTAGTAATGAACGGATATGGTTTGCTTAATTTAATGGGTGGCGGGGCGCCTTTCCGGTTGGTTTCAGTCACCAACTTTCTCCTCTGCATGTGAAAATATTTCATAGTCGCCAACGTACAGAGGGATAAATGATCATCTTAATAAAATAAGAGAGTCAGAGCTCGTAGAGAAAGATTTAACTGTACATTTTTCCCAGGCACTGCGCGAGAGTGAAAAGGTAGAGGAATAGTTTGAAGGTAGTTCAAAGAAACCTATGCCAGGCACTCAAGTGTGAATTGCAGCGCAGCGATGTTCATGTACAACGAAGCGATTAAAACGCAACGGAATGGGGCAATGGTCTGGACAATAAGAATACCGTGGCTTTCTATAGTGGCGCCACATCCACATACTGCCCTCGTCAGGAGGGATACTGTTTCATACTGGTGTGTTTTAATCCCTGCACTGATGCTCCGCATTTGCATTTCGATGACGAGTAACGGAAAACGTACACCAACGCAGCAAATTTTATTCTGGGAAATGTGACTCTGAATGCAGCGCGCGCGTGCGTAACATTCGTTGCTTCAAGCAAACGTTTATACTGAAAGAATATGCTAACAAGATCTGTGGTTTCTAACAATCAAACATTAGCGCCTGGCACCTCATTTGCTAAGTAATGCCTTATTCTTCAACGGCTTCTCTGATGTTGTCCGCGGAACGAAGTATCGTGGAGAAATTGGCACCTCACGACGCCACCAAGAGTAAAGACAGGCGCTGCCATACGCAACGAATCGGACACGTCGGCGTAGACGCACCCCCCAAGGTTTCCGTACGCCGCCGCAGCCGGAAGTTTTTTTTATCTTCGAGCGCAGTGCTTGCCGGCCGTGTCTCAATGTAGTCAGCGACAACATGTAATCATCGCTAATGACGACAGTATCGTCGCAATGCCCACACAGCTGCGTGCTGATAGAACAGTTGAAGACAATTGTATTCTAACGTGAACTGTCATTCTGCAATGAACGAAATGCGAAATGCGGCTATAAGTGTCAGTACAGTGTCAGTTAACTTGTCATCTGCGTGGACACTATTTATTTCCAAAGTTAAGCATTTGCCATGCACAAGTTTTCACAAATTACGAGGGCAGTTCAATAAGTAATGCAACACATTTTTTTTCTCGGCCAATTTTGGTTGAAAAAACCGGAAATTTCTTGTGGAATATTTTCAAACATTCCCGCTTCGTCTCGTATAGTTTCATTGACTTCCGACAGGTGGCAGCGCTGTACGGAGCTGTTAAAATGGCGTCTGTAACGGATGTGCGTTGCAAACAACGGGCAGTGATCGAGTTTCTTTTGGCGGAAAACCAGGGCATCTCAGATATTCATAGGCGCTTGAGGAAGGTCTACGGTGATCTGGCAGTGGACAAAAGCACGGTGAGTCGTTGGGCAAAGCGTGTGCCATCATCGCCGCAAGGTCAAGCAAGACTGTCTGATCTCCCGCGTGCGGGCCGGCCGTGCACAGCTGTGACTCCTGCAATGGCGGAGCGTGCGAACACACTCGTTCGAGATGATCGACGGATCACCATCAAACAACTCAGTGCTCAACTTGACATCTCTGTTGGTAGTGCTGTCACAATTGTTCACCAGTTGGGATATTCAAAGGTTTGTTCCCGCTGGGTCCCTCGTTGTCTAACCGAACACCATAAAGAGCAAAGGAGAACCATCTGTGCGGAATTGCTTGCTCGTCATGTGGCTGAGGGTGACAATTTCTTGTCAAAGATTGTTACAGGCGATGAAACATGGGTTCATCACTTCGAACCTGAAACAAAACGGCAATCAATGGAGTGGCGCCACACCCACTCCCCTACCAAGAGAAAGTTTAAAGCCATACCCCCAGCCGGTAAAGTCATGGTTACAGTCTTCTGGGACGCTGAAGGGGTTATTCTGTTCGATGTCCTTCCCCATGGTCAAACGAACAACTCTGAAGTGTATTGTGCTACTCTTCAGAAATTGAAGAAACGACTTCAGCGTGTTCGTAGGCACAAAAATCTGAACGAACTTCTCCTTCTTCATGACAACGCAAGACCTCACACAAGTCTTCGCATCCGAGAGGAGCTCACAAAACTTCAGTGGACTGTTCTTCCTCATGCACCCTACAGCCCCGATCTCGCACCGTCGGATTTCCATATGTTTGGCCCAATGAAGGACGCAATCCGTGGGAGGCACTACGCGGATGATGAAGAAGTTATTGATGCAGTACGACGTTGGCTCCGACATCGACCAGTGGAATGGTACCGTGCAGGCATACAGGCCCTCATTTCAAGGTGGCGTAAGGCCGTAGCATTGAATGGAGATTACGTTGAAAAATAGTGTTGTGTAGCTAAAAGATTGGGGAATAACCTGGTGTATTTCAATTTTGAATAAAACAACCCCTGTTTCAGAAAAAAAATGTGTTGCATTACTTATTGAACTGCCCTCGTATTTTTACTTCGTTTAAGCCTTTCGAGCTATGGTGCTTCCCTTTCAAGTGAGGCGTCTGCCTCCTAGCAGGAAATGCACGGAAAGTGTGTTAGAACCTTGACAGGGTACTTGGTACATTAATGGATGCTCAGGAAGGACTCTCGAGACGTGCAGATGGTGCAAAATGCTGCGCCGGTTTCTGCAATTACGAGCTAAGGTCGGCCTCCAGCCGGAGCACCGGCGTTCGTACTTCGTCGCGGCATTGAGGACTTCCCTCAGTCGGCGAGAGAGCCAGAGGGGATCTAGGACAGCCGGCTCAATATGCGCGCTGCCAGCGGCCGGGAACACGGCGGAAAATTGCGGTGCTCCTGCGAAGTGTCTCACTGGGAAAATTGCTCGTAACTGCAGTTGTTGGCACCATTCGTCTTTCCGACGCCCCTTACGGTGACTGACGTGCAGTGGATACATTTTTTTGTGACTTACGAATTTAATGTTTTCATTAGTTTAGTATTCACTGGTTTAGAAAATCCATATAGTGCTGTCCCAAGGAATCTACTTCGTAAATCACTATATTTGGCAAATTTAGAAGACCCTTTACTTAAGGTAATACAAGAAATATATAAATATAACACACGCCAAGTTGAAATCGGTAGCACACTTTTGCAGAAATTTATCTCAGTCGAGGTCTGTTCCAGAGGTGTCACCAACATTTTCAAATAATATAGATATTAATCTTAGGACATATTCACGTAAATTTAGGAGAATGGGATTAAAAATTATAGATCATATATATTTATATATGTATCCACATAATTTAAAAATTTTGTTGATGACCAAGTCGTCATGGCACAAGGGAGAATGCAAATTACATATGTAATCAGTTAGCAATCAAATGTTGAGACTGGGGTCTGAAGATTAATGAACAGTATATACATGTCAAAAAACCAAAAGATCAATAATGTATACTGCGTGAGATCTATTTTGAATAAGGAGGTAATATCAGACTTTGAAATTAATAACCGAGTTAGTAAGGTCATTGGGATGCTCAAATCAATCTTACAGAACAGGAATGCGATGCACAGAACTAAAATAATAATACTCAAGTGAGTATCAGAGACTATATAGTCTTGAAGGGAGCAGAGACCTGGACAAGTAATGAGAAACCTATAAATAAGCTGAAGGTATTGAAGATGGACTTGTGGAGATGATCAACAAGAATTTCAAGAAAAGAAAAGTAAGGAACTATGAAGTAGTAAAGAGTATCAAAGTGAAGGAAAGAATGTATGATGCGTTGGACAAAAGGATTGTGCAGTGGTATGGACGTCTAAGAAGAATGGAGGAAACAATGATACCAAAATTTACACTGTAGTGGGAAACTGAAGGAAGAAGACAAGAGGTCTACCAATGAGTACCTTACACGAAAACGTACAGCTGATAACGTGAAGACTTGGTACAGAAGATGGCGATATATACGATCGAAAGGGACCGAGGAACTTCTTGAATAGACATTCTTGAACAGCTGTGCGAGAGTATGTTAAAATTTCTGAGCTACTGTTATTTGGGAGGAAGAAAACGTCTGACTGAGGAGATCTCGAGTAATAATAAATAATATGAAAATAATACTGCAAGAAGCTGTAGCAACTGGAAATGACGTATGGGTGTAGTGACAACTGTTCAACAAGGGCCACTGTTGCACGAGATCCCTCCACTAGATATTGGTTAACATTATTTACAACTAGTGTGACTTAGTTTATATTTCTTCTGCTTCCGGGCTGTTAGAGACTAAGTAACTAGCTTGGAGTGAACAAATGTGGGAAAGAAAGCAGGTCGCGTCGTCATATCTTGAATCACCTCGGCCTTTGCCTGAAATAACTTAGGCAAGACTCAGAAGTCCTGAATAATGATGGCAGGAGACGGATCACCACGGAAAGACTCGGAAGTCCTGAATAACGATGGCAGGAGACGGATCACCACGGAAAGACTCGGAAGTCCTGAATAACGATGGCAGGAGACGGATCACCACGGAAAGACTCGGAAGTCCTGAATAACGATGGCAGGAGACGGATCACCACGGAAAGACTCGCAAGTCATGAATAACGATGGCAGGAGACGGATCACCACGGAAAGACTCGGAAGTCCTGCACAACGATGGCAGGAGACGGATCACCACGGAAAGACTCGGAAGTCCTGAATAACGATGGCAGGAGACGGATCACCACGGAAAGACTCGGAAGTCCTGAATAACGATGGCAGGAGACGGATCACCACGGAAAGACTCGCAAGTCCTGAATAACGATGGCAGGAGACGGATCACCACGGAAAGACTCGGAAGTCCTGAATAACGATGGCAGGAGACGGATCACCACGGAAAGACTCGGAAGTCCTGAATAACGATGGCAGGAGACGGATCACCACGGAAAGACTCGCAAGTCCTGAATAACGATGGCAGGAGACAGATCACCACGGAAAGACTCGGAAGTCCTGAATAACGATGGCAGGAGACGGATCACCACAACTCTCCTATTGAAAACTGGTCTCTTCTCTTAACCATTAAGGTGTGTCGAGTCCGGACCTCTGTTTTAGCCGGAAAATGGACAACTTAAGCCACGCATGTAGTTGTCTTGAAATGATTCAGAACTTCAAATTGCTAACACCACTCTCGTGCTGATGAGGCTGCACTGTTACTCCAGAGAGGAAAGAAATAGCGGGAAATTGCTTAGGCACAGAGGGACACTTTCACTCCGTGATATGGAGACTCCTGGTAGATTGAAACTGTGTACTAGACCGGAATTCGAATTTAAATATTTGTGCCTTTCGTGGACAGCGTTCTTCTATGCAGCGTGGTATCCTTAAGAAACGCCGAGAACTACGGAAAAAAGTAGCAGAAGTACAACGGTAGTTCTCGAGTCGGATAGCTCAGAGGGTAGAGAATTGTCCCAGAAAGACAACATTCTGGGTTCTGTTCTTAATCTGACACACTTTTAATATGTATGAAATTCACTTGTAGCTCTTCTTGCTACACATCGGCTAACGTAAGGAAGCAAGAGGACTCGACTCAAAAGTGACAAAAATGTAATTGAGTCTTTTGTCTTTTTGACAGCTGTGTATAACGATACATTGCTTTCGTTTCACTGGATGACGACAGATAAAATAAAATGTGAAACGATGGGAGTTTAACATTGAAACGTCCCCTTAGAAAATTTATACATGACTGTGCTTAAACTGACACACAATATTTTTAGCGCAACGCAATCTGACTTTCAAAAATCCCTGCAAAAGAATGGCCCTGACTAACATTAACCTATACCTTTCACAAATCACTTACCTCACAAAAATCTTCGTTACTCAAGCTACTGCAAAACAGCGAGCGCCACTACTGCCAGCTAAATAAAAGATTCAAACTACGGAAGGCACTAACTACTAGTAGGCATAGTTAGCAAATGAAAGATTTTAATAGAGAACAAACAATGTATTTACCTTCATAGTCATAATATATATAGCAGTTTATGCCATTCAGTATTACAAATCTCAAAACTCCGCCATCTCTCTCCCCACATCCACCACTGCTGGCGGCTCACCTCCAACTGCGCAACGCTACGCGCTGTTCACATCCAGCTGCCGCTGCCCAACGCTACAATGGCAGACAACAATGCAAACTAGCCACAGAGTGCACACAGCACAGCCAGTGATTTTCATACCGAGCGCTACGTAACGTTGCCAATAAGAAAACATAAACAGCCTACTTACAACATGTGCTGCAAGATAAATGCTGCTCTGAAGATGGTAGGTGCGTTGTAAACTTATGACACAGGCTGTGTGACATATACTCAGTACACTTTCTACGTCAGTTATTCAGGTCGCTTGATGTCTTTTGTGACTTACCGGTGACAGTGGCTTCCTCTTAGTTCAGTACAGGGATTATGGCGTACCAGTTGACAAAATGTGTGATTTATTTAATTCAAAAACAGAACATGTTTCGAAACAAATGATCTTAAAATTACACTGACGGAAAAAGGATCGCAACACCAAGAAGGAGTTGTGCAACATAAACGAAAGTTGGTAGGCGTGTTTCTACATCTGAAAGATGATTTCTATTCAGGTTTCGCGCCAGTCGCAAAATATTCGCGCTAGTAGCGCTATTATGACGATGCAAATCAGGTTTGCTTCAAATACGCGTTGTTACGGTTGTGAGCGTTAGTTACGTTTGAGATTGGACGTGCTGAGTTGATGTTATGCGAGGAAGCCTTTAAGGTGGCAAAGACGCCATTATCAACACCTCACTGAGTTTGAACGAGGTCGTGTAATAGGGCTACGAGAAGCTGGAGGTTTCTTCCGTAGTATTGCAAAAAGACGTGGCAGGTATGTAGCTCTGTACGCGATTGTTGGTCACGAGGGTACAGAGAAGACTGAGCTGCGGACGACCACATGGCACTACCGAGAGGGAAGGCCACCGTGTTTGGCGTATGGCTCTGGCACATCGTAGTGAGTGTGCATTAACAACTGAGCAGTAGTCAGAATGAGATTTTCACTCTGCAGCGGAGTGTGCGCTGATATGAAACTTCCTGGGAGATTAAAACTGTGTGCCGGACCGAGACTCGAACTCGGGACCTTCGCCTTTCGCGGGCAAGTGCTCTACCAACTGAGCTACCCAAGCACTACTCACGACCCGTTCTCACAGCTTTACTTCTGCCAGTACCTCGTCTCCCACCTTTCAAACTTTACAGAAGCTCTCCTGCGGTTGTCAAAATGAGATTTTCACTCTGCAGCGGAGTGTGCGCTGATATGAAACTTCCTGGCAGATTAAAACTGTGTGCCGGACCGAGACTCGAACTCGGGACCTTCGCCTTTCGCGGGCAAGTGCTCTACCAACTGAGCTACCCAAGCACGACTCACGACCCGTTCTCACAGCTTTACTTCTGCCAGTACCTCGTCTCCCACCTTCCAAACTTTACAGAAGCTCTCCTGCGGTTGTCAAAATGAGATTTTCACTCTGCAGCGGAGTGTGCGCTGATATGAAACTTCCTGGCAGATTAAAACTGTGTTCCGGACCGAGACTCGAACTCGGGACCTTCGCCTTTCGCGGGCAAGTGCTCTACCAACTGCGGTTCGCAGGAGAGCTTCTGTAAAGTTTGGAAGGTGGGAGACGAGGTACTGGCAGAAGTAAAGCTGTGAGAACGGGTCGTGAGTCGTGCTTGCGTAGCTCAGTTGGTAGAGCACTTGCCCGCGACAGGCGAAGGTCCCGAGTTCGAGTCTCGGTCCGGCACACAGTTTTCATTTGCCAGGAAGTTTCATATGAGCAGTAGTCGGCTGCAAATCGGTTACGACAGCTCAGAGCCGGACGGCCTGCAGCGCGCATTCCAATGACTCCAAACCACCACCACTTGCGACTTCAGTGGTGTCAAGCGAGAGCAAATCAGAGGGCAGTCTGGGGGTCTGTTGCGTTTTCTGATGAAAGCTGCCAGTGATGACCATTCGTTGGTTAGAAAGAGGCTAGTCGAGGGCCTGCAACCAGACTGTCAGCGTGCTGACACACTGGGCCTATAGCTGGGAGCTACAGTCAGGGCTGCGATTTCGTATGGCAGCAGGAACACTCTCGCAGTTATCCCACAAATCCTGATTGCTAATTTCTACGTCAGTATGATGATTCTGCCTATTGTGCTGCCATTTCTGATCAGCATTCACTCGCCCACATACCGCTGTTGTGACCCAACATGCTCTACGGGGTATCGACATTTTGCCTTGGCGTGCTCAATCACCAGATGTGTATCCAATCGAGCACATATGGGACACCATTGACAACTCCAGCGTCATCCAGAAGCAGCATTAACCGTGCAAGTGCAACGGGCATGGAACTCCGTCCGACAAACTGACATACGCCACCTGTACAACATAACGCATCACCTCTGCATGCGTGCATTCAATATTCTGGCGGTTATACAGGTTATTAATGCACCAGCATTCCACATTTGCAATGGCTTATCTCGCGCCTACATTAACCTGTGAACTTGCGACGTCAATCACTTAAATATGTTATCTACTAAAATGTATTCCCGAAATTTGATTATTCTACGTTAATTATCTCTTGGTTTTGCGGTTTTTTTTGTCAGTATATTATGCCCTAAGGCCTTTAGCTTCCAATGGAATCATGTTGTCCCGAAATATACTGTATTTTTAAATTAAATCACACATTTGGAGGATGTGCTTAATCTCCGTACTGATATCGCGGTACAGTTGTACTATGGCTTCACAATAGATTTCTCTCAGTTATTTGTCATTTAGTACGCCCTCTCTGTTCTTTATGGTTTTGCCAGGATAAACCATCAGAATACATGAACCTTAAGCATATGTCACACTAGGGATCGACGATCGAATAGGAACTCACTGCTTACTGTCAAACATAGACACTTTTTGAAGACGTATAATGCACGTGGCGAGGCTACGATGGCTGTCCAGACCAGCTAGTATCACAAAGAAAGGGAGCCAAATAAAATCAATTTAGTAATTTCAGTGACAGATTCGAGTTGCTTTCAGAATTCCGGATTCATCGATAGTAATCTCAGACAAGACAGTTAATTAGTTATAAAGTCATTGAACTAAATCTAGAGATGCGTAGACTGCGGCCCGCACGTTGCATTCTGCGCTGCATTGGTCTCATGGCGACCCGCTCTTCACCGTTCGTTCTTGCAATTTTTTTTTAAAATCATCTTGCATTTTCTCCTGGAAAAGAGAGGGCGTGCTCTTGTGGAAACTACTAAATGGCATATTCCGGCACGATAATATTAGTGAGGCGGCGCAGTGGTTTGCACGCTGGACTCGCATTCGGGAGGGCGACGATTCAAACCCGCGTCCGGCCATGCTGATTTAGGCTTTTCGTGATTTCCCTAAATGGCTTTAGGCAAATGCCGGGATGGTTTCTTCGAAAGGGCACGGCCGACTTCCTTCCCCATCCTTCCCTAATCCGATGGGACCTATGACCTCGCTGTTCGGTCGCCTCCCCCAAGTCAAGCAACCAACCGGATAATACTCATGAAACAAATGATGTAATTTTTTTTCGTCCCTAAGGTAGCAACCAATGGGGAGTTTGCGGCCTGGAGTACTAGAAAGTCTGTACATCCCTGAACTAAATGAATCATTTCATATAAGTAGATGAATTTATTTCCCCGTCTAACGTATCCCACCGATAGCTTGCCTGCATGTGTTGGATCGGGCGAAGTAAATTTCACACTCACCTATTTTAGTTAGGAAGTTTGCAAGATGGCGAGATTCATCCAAGTCCCGGAGTTTTTATTTCTGAATTTAAGATGAAGCCAACCTGTCTCGCAGGGGCACACTAATTTCTCCACCGTTGGAGAACAGACGTCCAGACAGCTGTCTCAACTTGAGTGCCTGAAAAAATGTTCAAATGTGTGTGAATTCCTAAGAGACCAAACTGTTGAGGTCATCGGTCCATAGACTTACACACTACTTACACCAACTTAAACTAACTTACGCTAAGAACACACCCATGCCCGGCGGAGGACTCGACCCTCCGGCGGGAGGCGCAGCGCAATCCGTTACATGGCACTTCTAACCGCGCGGCCACTCCGCGCGGCTTGAGCGTCAGAAGTCCGAACCACCCCACCGGGCAGAGGGAGCACCAACGGTTCTGCCTCCGCTGCTGTCAGTTTGGCTACAGAAATGTTTTCATTACTGATTGACGCGGACTACAGTGTGGCACCCAAAAGCTCGAATAGAATCACCCCGACCCCATTCGTCTGCAGATCCTAGACGACTTCACATCGCGGGTAGTAGTGGTGCGGTAGCTACTACCAGTTTGATATGCAATTGTTGTCTTCCATTACCTCGGGAGCAACCTTTCGCAAAGACTGTCTAGTTTTGGTCAGCATGTTTCAAGATACGAAACTCGCACCAGCTAAGCGGGTGCATTCCGCCATCTGCACCGTGAGTATACAGACTCGTAACGCCAGTGATGGTAATACGGTAAGCTTTGTCATTTGGTTCCTGTCTCCGTGATGGTGTTTCTGAGCTCATGGCCAACACTCTGATTTTCTTGATTCTTAAACAATCGTCTCTCTTCACCATTTGGATTTTCAAGTCCTTGTGTTTACCGTGTTTGCAGTTAAAATTGTAGGATGTGAGGTCCGCCAGTTATGCAAAACACCGTTTTTTCCGAGTACCCAAACATGTTTCAGCACCACTGTGCCATCATCAGTGGGTTTCCGTTTTATTTAATCTTTTCACTTAGTGTACATGATTTTTCAGGACCACTTGTGTATTATTTATTACAGGTAGCTTGTCATGTTTTCATATGGCAAGCCCTTTTATTCACAATTACACTGTGTTTTGGTGAAGTGCAAAGTGCTTTTACGACCTTATTTGTGAAAATAAGTGTTATATTTACGTCTGCATCACGACACCTCACCATGATGCTGAGAATAAATGGGCTTGCCACACGAAAACATGACAAGCTACCTGTAATAAAGAATACACAACAGGTCCTGACAAATCATGTACAGCAAGTGTAAAGATTAAATAAAACGGAAACCCACTGAAGATGGCACAGTGGTGCTGAAACATGTTTGGGTACTCGGAAAAAAACGGTGTTTTGCATAACTGGCGGACCTCACCTCCTACAATTCTCTCTCTCTCTCTCTCTCTCTCTCTCTGGGGATGGGAAGTCTTTTCCTTTAGTTTCCACTGTGACTACATTACTTGCCCTACAGCAAGTTGCAAGCTCGCCAAATGACTCAGACCTGTGAGTGGACTTACTGAAACCGTGTGTCAGGAGCACCGCACATTTGTGTCTTTATCTGCGATATATTCAAAGTTAATCGCATTTACTGACTATTACTGACCTCTAGTTCCGCCTGTCCCTTTTTCTTTAATTACACTATCAAGTGTACACACTTGTAGTAAGTGGAGAAGCCCGACGATGTCACGGTTGGGTCAGCGAACATGAGATTAGCGAGTGCAGTGCAGCGTCCTGTCTGATAGGGAAACAGTGACAAGCTGTATAACTTCACAGTTTTTGGCGTATGGCAGAGAAAGTACAACATTGTCTGCACCACCCTCCCTCCCTCCCTCCCTCCCTCCCTCTCCCTCCCCCTCCTCTCCTTCCCTCCCCCTCTCTCTCACTCTCTCTCTTTCTCAGCTCCCTGCTGTCGCTGCAAATGTACCTGGCGAGTTACCTAACTAGTGAGTTAGTTAGGAAGGCCGTTTCGTGAGGTATGTTTCAGCAGCAACAGCTATCAGGCAGAAATACTTTATCCCTAATTTACTGCAGTGACCCGTAAGAGACTTAGTATATTACTAGCCGGATTACGTTTGTGATATGCAGGAAAGAAAGAAAACTTTAACGAATTAATTTTTCTTGGTTATCTATACTACTATATAAAAACAAGTCCTTGTTTAACGTTTGTACCAAAAATGTCGAAAAGTACTTGACCGATTTACTTCAGATTTTTACACGTCACTTTATTGAAAATTCAAATAGACATACAGCACAATTTTTTTAAAAAATATATTAAATATATAAAGGCCAAACGTTATTATCTAAAATCTCGAAAGTACTTTTCACTGATTTTCTTCACATTTGTACACGATAATCTAATGAACATTCGGCCGCACATAGGTTTTGTATTTTCAATATATAAATATACATGTAACATGTATATAGATTCATCAGCTGGAGAGGTGTGTCTCATACCCCGTACCCAACCGATTCTTCCATTCATTTTATGCGACTTCAGGTCCCAAACAAGGTTTCGTTTACAATAACAGTAAACAAGACCCGACGTCGGAGAGAGGGATGAGAGGACAGAGAGGGTGTGGAGGAGATGGAGAGAGAGAAGAGGGATAATGTGATGCACAGAGGGAGGGGTGGGAGAACGAGGAGGAGGATATAGACAAAGAGGTGGAGAGGAGGTAATAGGCGGGGAGGGGGGGGGGGGGAGTCTAGGATGTACGCGTAAATGCATATTTAGCAACAGCGAAGCATTTCCGGGTTCGCTAGTTTATGTATAAAATGCACATTTAGAATTTCGGCCTTATGCTATTTTCTAGTAGAATTTAGCGAAAATTTCGTGCTTCGAAATGTGCCGAAGCACGAAATTTTCGTTGTGTTCGATCTGAAAATGGGTAAAAGCCGAAAATGAAACAGTTGACTTTATAGATAGATACTTTCAACAGTCAAAGGCGACGCCGACGTGTTTATGAATTAGTTTTAACTCTGGTCGCGCACTACTGGCAGTTACAGCTCGTGCGCCTTCTCATCTCGTCAACAAAAGATCGGCTGCGACAAATGCCGTTTATGACTTCGAAAAGGTAACATTACGAGTGACTGAAGAGGGTTGTCTGCAGTGGCAGGCAGCTCGGCCTGGACGGAGGCCGGCGCGGCCGCTGGCGCTGCGGCGGGCCACTTAGCGCGCCCTTTCATCGCCGCTTAGCCGCGGCCTTTCAGACGAGCAGCGCCTCGCAGCCGTTTCCAGGGAAGCCGCGACGTCACCAGCAGGCGGCGGACGTGGCGACGGTGCGCGCGGGAAACACTCTGCCGACGTTGCAGCAACCGCCGGGCACGTGCGAGCAGCTGAACAAACGAGCCAGCTAACTGAAATCTCTCGACAGGTGAAAAGCGATTGGACCTAATGGATTACCTACATAGGATATGCGAAAGAACTTGCCCCTCTTCTAGCAGCAGGTTATCTTAAGTCTTAGAAGCAACAAACAGATCCCAGTGAAAGAAAATCATCATTCAACATGGTGGCATTGCTGCCAGGGCTCCTCCGAGGCATAATCGATGGGTAGCGGTCACCCATTCCAGTAGTAGCCCTTGGGCGGCCTGAGCGAGGCATGTCATCGACAGTTCTCGTCTATTGTATCTCCTCAGTGTCTCAACAACATCGCTTTGGTTCACTCCGAGACGCCTGGACACCTCCCTTGTTGACAGAATCTAAGCGTTTAAGATGTGGTGCTACAGAAGGATGCTGGAAATTAGAAGCACTAAGAAATGAACAGTTTCTCCACAGAATCGGAAGGATGGAAACACTTTGACAAGAAGTGACAGAATGCTACCATGTTTGTTAAGAGGTCAGAGGATAACGTGCTTTAGCGAGAGACCGAGATTAGATTATGTCCAACAAATAATGAAGGATGTTCGGTACAGTTGTTGCTCTGGGATGAAAAGGTTGGCACAGGACAGAAAGTGGTGGTAGCCCGCATCATACCAGTCAGGCCACTGAGGATTCCGCCGACCTGTGTGGCCGAGCGGTTTTAGGCGCTACAGTCCGGAACTGCGCGACCGCTACGGTCGCAGGTTCGAATGCTGCCTCGGGCATGGGTGTGTGTGATGTCCTTAGCTTAGTTAGGTTTAAGTAGTTCTGAATTCTAGGGGACTGATGACCTCAGATGTAAAGTCCCATAGTGCTCAGAGCCATTTGAACCATTTTTTCGACCGCGTCCGCAGTGACTTCGTGCCAGGAAGGGCTCTCAACAGGTGAAGTGTTCAGGCGTCTCGGAGTGAACCAAAGCAATGTTGTCCGGACATGGAGAAGATACAGAGAGACAGGAACTATCGATGACACGCCTCGCTCAGGTCGCCCGGGGGCTAGTACTGCACTGGATGACCGCAGCCTACGGACTATGGCTCGGAGGAACCCTGACAGCAACGCCACCATGTTGAATAATGCCTTTCGTGCAGCTACATGACGACGTGTTACGACTCAAACTGTGCGCAATAGGCTGCATGATGGGCAACTTCATTCCCGATGTCCGTGGCGAGGTCCACCTTTGCAACCATGACACCATGCAGCGCGGTACAGATGGGTCCAACAACATGCCGACTGGACCACTCAGGACTGGCATCACCTTCTCTTCACCGCTCAGGATTGGCATCACGTCCTCTTCACCGATGAGTGTCTCATATGCCTTCAACCAGACAATCGTCTGAGACGTGTTTGGAGGCAATCCGGTCAGGCTGAACACCTTAGACACACTGTCCAACGACTGCAGCAAGGTGGAGGTTCCCTGCTGTTTTGGGGTGGCATTATGTGGGGCCGACGTAGGCCGCTGGTGGTGATGGAAGGCGCCGTAACCGATGTACGATGCGTGAATTCCATCCTCCGACCGATAGTGCAACCATATCGGCAGTATATTGCCGAGGCATTCGTCTTTGTGGACGACAATTCGCGCCCCCATCGTGCACATCTTATGAATAACTTCCTTCAGGATAACGACATAGCTCGACTAGAGCTGCCAACATGTTCTCCAGACATGGACCCTATCGAACATGTCTGGGATAGATTGGAAAGGGACGACGTGACGCACCAACCACTCTGAGGGATCTACGCCGAATCACCGTTGATGAGTGGGGCTATCTGGACCAACAGTGCCTCGGGGAACTTGTGGATAGTATGCCACGACGAATACAGGCATGCATCAATGGAAGAGGAGGTGCTACTGGGTATTAGAGATACCGGTGTGTACAGGAATCTGGACCACCATCTCTGAAGGTCTTACTGATGGTGGTACAACATGCAATGTGTGGTTTTCTTGAGAAACTAAAAGGGCGGAAATGATGTTTATGTTGATCTCTATTCCAATTTTCTTTGCAGGTACTGCAACTCTCGGAACCGAGGTCATGCAAAACTTCTTTTGATTTGTGTATATTATATGATCCCTATTGTAATGAAGTAACAGAAGACGACATCAAACGAAAAAACTACAAAGAGCGAAACTCGTCTAGCTTGAAGGGGAAACCAGATGGCGCTATGGTTGGCTCGCTAGATGGCGCTGCCAAAGGTCAAACTGATATCAACTGCGTTTTTTTTTAAAATAGGAACCCCCATTTTTATTACATATTCGTGTAGTACGCAAAGAAATATGAATGTTTTAGTTGGTCCACTTTTTTCGCTTTGTGATAGATGGCGCTGTAATAGTCACAAACATATAAGTACGTGGTATCACGTACTTCGTGATACATTACCCGTGTTAAAATGGACCGTTTACCAATTGCGGAAAAGGTCGATATCGTGTTGATGTATGGCTACTGTGATCAAAATGCCCAACGGGCGTGTGCTATGTATGCTGCTCGGTCTCCTGGACGACATCATCCAAGTGTCCGGACCGTTCGCCGGATAGTGAAGTTATTTAAGGAAACAGGAAGTGTTCAGCCACAAGTGAAACGTCAACCACGACCTGCAAACAAATGATGATGCCAAGTTGGTGTTTTAGCTGCTGTCGCGGCTAATCCGCACATCAGCAGCAGACAAATTGCGCTAGAATCGGCAATCTCAAAAACGTCGCCGTTGAGAATGCTACATCAACATCGATTGCAACCGTACCAAACGTCTATGCACCAGGAATTGCATGGCGACGACTTGGAACGTAGCGGACAGTTCTGCCACTGGGCACAAGAGAAATTACGGGACGAAGACAGATTTTTTGCACGCGTTCTATTTAGCGACGAAGCGTCATTCACCAACAGCGGTAACGTAAACTGGCATAATGTGCACTACTGGGAAATGGAAAATGCACGAGGACCGTGACAAAAAAATGGTTCAAATGGCTCTGAGCACTATGGGACTCAACAGCTGAGGTCATCAGTCCCCTAGAACTTAGAACTACTTAAACCTAACTAACCTAAGGACATCACACACATCCATGCCCGAGGCAGGATTCGAACCTGCGACCGTAGTAGTCGCGCGGTTCCGGACTGAAGCGCCTAGAACCGCTCGGCCATCGTGGCCGGCTGGCTGCGACAAGTGGAACATCAGCGACCTTGGCGGTTTGTGTATGGCCGCCGCGCGGGATTAGCCGAGCGGTCTTGGGCGCTGCATTCATGGACTGTGCGTCTGGTCCCGGCGCAGGTTCGAGTCCTCTCTCGGGCATGGGTGTGTGTGTGTTTGTCCTTAGGATAATTTAGGTTAAGTAGTGTGTAAGCTTAGGGACTGATGACCTTAGCAGTTAAGTCCCATAAGATTTCACACACATTGGAACATTAGTAAATGTATGGTGCGGCATTATGAGAGGAAGGATAATTGGCCCCCATTTTATCGATGGCAATCTAAATGGTGCAAAGTATGCTGATTTCCTACAGAATGTTCTACCGATGTTACTACAAGATGTTTCACAGCATGACAGAATGGCGATGTACTCCCAACATGATGGATGCCCGGCACATAGCTCGCATGCGGTTGAAGCGGTATTGAATAGCATATCTCATGACAAGTGGACTGTTCGTCGAAGCACCATACCATGGCCCGCACGTTCAGCGGATCCGACGTCCCCAGATTTTTTTCTGTGGGGAAAGTTGAAGGATATTTGCCATCGTGATCCACCAACAACGCCTGACAACACGCGTCAGCGCATTGACAATGGATGTGCGAACATTACGGAAGGCGAACTACTCGCTGTTGAGAGGAATGTCGTTACACGATTGCTAAATGCATTGAGGTTGACGGACATCATTTTGAGCATTTATTGCATTAATGTGGTATTTAGAGGTAAGCACGCTGCAATAGCATGCGTTTTCAGAAATGATAAGTTCACAAAGGTACATGTATGACATTGGAACAACCGAAATAAAATGTTCAAACGTACCTACGTTCTGTATTTCAATTTAAAAAACCTACCTGTTACCAACTGTTCGTCTAAAATTGTGAGCCATATGTTTGTGACTATTACAGCGCCATCCATCACAAAGCGAAAAAGTGGTCCAACTAAAACATACATATTTCTTTACGTACTATACGAATGTGTAATAAAATAGGGGTTCCTATTTTAAAAAACGCAGTTGATATCAGTTTGACCTATGGCAGCGCCATCTAGCGGGCCAACTATAGCGCCGTCTGGTTTCCCCCTTCAAGCTAGACAAGTTTCGTTCTTTGTAGTTTTTCCGTTTGACGCTTATTTCGTGAGATATTTGGCCCGGTCACGATCAATGGACCACCCTGGGAAGTATCTATTAATGCAAACTGAAGCGGAACACGTTACCAATTGAATAAGGTTTGTTGATTTCCTATTTTCGCCATAAATTTTACAGAAACAACATTATTCTTTCAGTGGCGTAGAGCAGTTCAACAACCGGCTAACCCAAATATGACCCTGTCTCCTGCCGTGGGAGTCAGTACCCGGGACATCTCACAAAGAATAAGGTAAACACAGCCAGCCGGAGATAAACAAGCAGAGCTCTTCCATTACGGGGTACGGCGCCACGCCAGATCGGAACATTAGTGTTACACAACCGAGTCAGCTATCATCCTCAGAACCTGCCAGATAAAGGCGTCGGTATACAGGCCTGCCGACACTCGTATGCAGAGGGATTCTTCACACGACGCGCTCATTCAAGCTGCCTCTGCGGACGTGAAGACCAAAATGGAATCCTTCGCCGTAATTAGTGAATTTTGATTGTGAGACGTCTTAGAGTGTGACATTACTATACTTTTGGAGACAGCCTGGTCTGAAGGATCTCTCAGTTGCCGATAGTGGGAGTTGCTCCGAGCAGAAATGAACGCATCGGGTGGGCGGGCAGAGCATGTGTTTACGCCCCCATCGCCGTCGACCGCGGTGACAATCGATACGCCCCTACTGTTGCGTCAGAGAGCGTTGCGCCCCCGTTAAAGGGCAACGCATCACGCAGGAACTGGAGCGTACACTCAGCCATCGATGGACACTTAAGCGGCTTATGGAGCAAGGCATATGATTCGCGTATGATTAAGACGAGAAGGTCGGCCCAGAAGCGACACGAGTTCTCGAAGCCAGCTGTACCTCGTACGGAATATCAGATCAGCGATGTCACTGGATTGAAGAGTTTCTGGCAAACAGAACACAACATGTCATTCTCAATAGAGAGAAATCTTCATACGTAAAAGTAATTTGGGACATACGCCAGGAGAATGTTATTGGACCATTGCTTGTCACAAAATATACCGAGTGGTGCTAATTAAAGTCCATCTCCTCACGTAGGTCCAGCATGGGCTGTAATTATTCTCTATCGGCGAAACGTGGTAGATATGCTAATGCATTAATGCGAAACCGATTTATGCTGGAAAAAAAGTACTTCCAATTCTGGTCACCAGGTGAAAATCTGGTGGTGAACAGCATATCGCTGACGTCCTCTGGTACTCTTATTGCACAAATTGTGTAAGCGGCGGTTAATAATATCACCACCATTATGACCTTCTCCTTTGTTTGACCTTTTCTGCCAAAGTCCTGTTTATAATCCATTACATGTGGAAACAATTATGTACGTCGTTCTTCCATTCACAGCGCCAGATTTGCACCTGGTGACCAAAATTGAAACTAATTTTCACTAGTATAAATCGGTTCCACATTGAAGTATTAGAACATCCACAAAGTTTCGCTGCCATACGATAATTACAGGTCACACTGGACCTATGTGGGTAGGTGCAGTTTAATTATAGCCGCCAGATGTAAATGACCTATAGAATAAGTCCTATGAAACTTTTTGCGGATGAAGCTGTTGCATACAGAGAAATCGCAAAGCCAGAAAATTGTAATGAATGCAGGAAGATCTGCATGTGATGGACGCTTGGTGCAGAGCTTGGCAATTGACCATAGACGTAAACAAATGTAACGTACTGCGCACAAACAGGCAGAAAGACTCATTACTGTATGTTTACACGATCACTGGGAGGAGTCAGATCCTTAAACGTCTAGGAGTATGCATACGGAATGATTTAAAGTGGAACGACCACATTAAAGTAGCCTCAGGTAAGGCAGATCCCAAACTGAGGTTCATTGGAAGAATGCTTAGGAAATGTAGTTCATCAACAAAAAGGTAGCTTACAAAACCAATACTTGAATACCGCTCGTCAGTCTGGGATCCGTACCAGATATGATAGCTAAAGGATAATGGAGAAGATACAAATAAGCGCGTTTCGTTACAGGTTCATTTAGTAAACGCGCAAGCGGCACGGAGTTGCTTGGCCAAGTCCAATGGCAGACGTTGCAAGAGAGGCGTTTGAATTAAGTCCGTGCCAAGTCCGAGAGATGGCACCACCGGCACGTATGGAGGCCATGTTTAGTTAGTAGCATCTTTGGAAAGAACGCACACCAAGTTTCAGCCATATTTATCCATTTCTTTGTGTTTGGCATTCGTGTGAATCAAGGAAGCGATTGTCAAAAAATGGACGAAGAAGAATTTCGTGTGGTGATTAAACATTACTTTATGAAAGGCAAAACGCCTTAGGAGATTAAAGAGAAGTTTGATAAACATTACAGTGATTCTGCACCTTCAATTAGAACAGTTTATAAGTGGTTTCAAACTTTTCGGCGTGGTCATATGGGCACAAGTGATGCTGAACGTTCTGGACGTTTTGTGGAGGTTACGACTCCAGAAATCGTTGATAAAATCCATGATATGGTGATGGATGACGGAAGAGTTAAGGTGCGTGAGATTGCTAGTGCTGTGGGCATCTCGAATGAACGGGTACATAATATTTTGCATAAACATTTGGAGATGATAAAGCCGTCCGCAAGATGGGTTCCGCGATTGTTCACGCTTGACCAAAAACGGAATCGTGTGTAGTGTTGCAAGAACTGTTTGCAGCTGCTCAAGAAGAATCCGCAGGACTTTAAGCGTCGTTTCGTCACTGTGGATGAAACCTCGTACTCCTGAGACCAAACAATGATCTAAACAATGGGTTACCAAGGAAGAATCTGCAACTAATAGCTATTTTGCAGACTTGGACAATTCCTATTATTCGGAAGGAATCAACAAATTAGAACAGCGTTGGACGAAGTGTCTAAGTCTAAAAGGAGACTATGTCGAAAAATAAAAAAGGTTTACTCCAAACACGTAAGTAGTTTTTATTTTTGCACGGACTTTTCGAACGCCCCTCGTACTGTTATAATGTACCGAGAGCGCACGTTCCTGGAAGGATCGACCAATATATTACTTCCTCGTAGGTGTATGTCGCGAAAAGATCATGGTAGGTAAAGTTAGAGCGGTTCAAGTTCACAAGGAGTTCGCAGCAGTAGTCCTTTCTGCGATTGGCGAGTGCGACAGAAAAAGGGGAAAGTGGTAGTGATACGCAAAATACCCTCCGCCACGCATCGTAAGCTGGGTTGCAGAGTATAGATGTCGATGTTATCCTTTAATTTTGTCAAACCACGAAACGAGGGGCCGTGTGCTTTTAAGTGTTTGGAAATGCATCTACGAAGGTGTACCTAAAAAAAAAAAATATTAAAAAGTACCGGAATAACATTGTCGTGGGCGGAGCTCGTGTAGTACGCAGTTCTGCCACTACGCGTGTACAGTGTAACTCGCTGCCAGTTCAGTGCCGCCTGTGTTGGCCATACTTGTTCTGTTCATCTGCAGTGACTGTTTTTGCTAGCGCTGTTTTGTTCTTGTTCCTTTTTTTATGATGGAAAGTTTAAGTGAGCAACGTGCAGCAGTGACATTTTGTTTTTTATTCTGTGAAAATGTTACTGAAACTGCTTTAATGTTGTAAACACCTCACCAAGATGGCGCTATGGGAAAACCTCAAGTGTACGAGTCGATTGGTCGATTTAAAAAAGGCAATATGTCGATTGATGACAAACCTCGTTCCGGACGTCCACCAACTGCCGAATCGACGAAAACATTCAAAAAATTCGAGCGTTTGTGCTGACAGACCGTCGACAGATAACTGATCTACTGTCAAAGATTAATGGGTTATTTTGGAGCGCGCTGTTCGTAAAATAAAAGACCCGGTTTGTGGCAGACAGAAGACTTGTTCTTCCACCACGACAACACACTTGCACGCACAACCATCTCTGTTAGTTTTTTGCTAAAAATGGCAGGGCTCCGCCGCCCCACGCACCTTACTCGCCTGACCTGGCATCGTCCACTTTCTCTCATTTCCACGCATGAAGAGCCGTATGAAAGGACACCGATTTGACAAAATTGTAGAAGAAAAAAAAAAAAACGAGGGAGGAGCTGTCAGTCATTTCTAAAGATGACCACAAAAAAGTGGAAGCACCGATAGGATAAATATATTAGTTGTATTGGAGACTATTTTGGAGGGGATAACGTTTTGTAAATAACTTGAAAATATATAGTTTTTAAAAAGAATTCTATTTTTCGTACTCCCTCTTATGAAGAGAATCCGATAAATACAAATCATGTAAATTAATTACTTTTCGAAATGAATGTAAGAATGCATTATACAGGGCTATTACAAATGATTGAAGCGATTTTATAAATTCACTGTAGCTCCATTCATTGACATATGGTCAGGACACACTGCAGATACGTAGAAAAACTCATAAAGTTTTGTTCGGCTGAAGCCGCACAACAGGTATCTGCCGTCAGAGCGCTCGAAAGCGCAGTGAGACAAAATGGTGACAGGAGCAGAGAAAGCGTATGTCGTGCTTGAAATGTACTCACATCAGTCAGTCATAACAGTGCAACGACACTTCAGGACGAAGTTCAACAAAGATCCACCAAATGCTAACTCCATTCGGCGATGGTATGCGCAGTTTAAAGCTTCTGGATGCCTCTGTAAGGGGAAACCAACGGGTCGGCCTGCAGTGAGCGAAGAAACGGTTGAACGCGTGCGGGCAAGTTTCACGCGTAGCCCGCGGAAAATTGGCTCATGGCACAACTGGAGACCGACAGCGCCGATTTCATCTTTCAACAGGATGATGCTCCACCGCACTTCCATCATGATGTCCGGCATTTCTGAAACAGGAGATTGGAAAACCGATGGATCGGTCGTGGTGGAGATCATGATCAGCAATTTATGTCATGGCCTCCACGCTCTCCCGACTTAATCCCATGCGATTTCTTCCTGTGGGGTTATGTGAAAGATTCAATGTTTACACCTCCTCTACCAAGAAACGTGCCAGAACTGCGAGCTCGCATCAACGATGCTTTCGAACTCATTGATGGGGACATGCTGCGCCGAGTGTGGGAGGAACTTGATTATCGGCTTGATGTCTGGCGAATCACTAAAGGGGCACATATCGAACATTTGTGAATGCCTAAAAAAACTTTTTGAGTTTTTGTATGTGTGTGCAAAGCATTTTGAAAATATCTCAAATAATAAAGTTATTGTAGAGCTGTGAAATCGCTTCAATCATTCGTAATAACCCTGTATTTGTGCAGCCCTATAAATGCTGCATATCGAAGTTAACTTTGGCACACTGTATGTCGCTGCCGCGGAATGCTGAGTTTCGCCCTTCAGATCAACTTTCTCTTTGTTTTCGGCAGAAAAAGTTAACAGTGTGTCGAAACAGGTGAAGACGGTCATCGGTCGCCCCGGAATGTGGCGTCGGGCAAGAAACCCCTGCGCGGTGCCGGACGCGCCCGCACAGTGGGACGCTACGGGCGAGGTGCGCCAACACTCGGTCCGCTCCGCGCAGCGCGGCCCGACAATGGCTGACCTTGCGGACTGGCCGGCTGCTGAAGCGCAGTGCTGGGTGCAGAGACGGCGCGGCTTCGTGCAGGGCGAAGCACGGCGCGCTGCGGCGACGCTTTCCGCTGTGAACGGAACACCTCAGCCGTCTGCTACTCACAAGGGAACCTCCCCATCGCACCCCCGTCAGATTTAGTCACAAGTTGGCACAGTGGATAGGCCCTGAAACACGCGGACCAATTCCATGGTCTCCACGATCTCCTGACCTCAACCCTCTTGACTTTCATTTATGGGGGCATTTGAAAGCTCTTGTCTACGAAACCCCAGTAACAAATGTAGAGACTCTTCGTGCTCGTATTGTGGACGGGTGTGATACATTACGCCATTCTCCAGCACTGCATCAGCGCATCAGGGATTCCATGCGACGGAGGGTGGATGCATGTATCCTCGCTAACGGAGGACATTTTGAACATTTCCTGTAACAAAGTGTTTGAAGTCACGCTGGTACGTTCTGTTGCTGTGTGTTTCCATTTAATGCGATTTGAAGAGAAGTAATAAAATGACCTCTAACATGGAAAGTAAGCGTTTCCGGACACATGTCCACATAACATATTTTCTTTCTTTGTGTGAGAGGAATGTTTCCTGAAAGTTTGGCCGTACCTTTTTGTAACACCCTGTATGTCCTATACACTCCCCCCCCCGCCCCCCTCCCCCCCTCCCACCCCACGTCCCACACGCACACATACACTAAGCTCCTCGGGAAACGAAACGGCAGGAAATATTCGTTCCATGTTGTTACTTCTGGCTAAGACGTTAATTAAAATAACCATACATTAGTGATTTTGAAATGAAATTAGTAGTCAAGGGGTTAAGCGTGCATTAAACTTTTCCTGTTGTACTTAAGAACACTGCAGAGTGTTTCCCAAATGCGTGCAGGACTTTAAAAGGAACATACTGAAACAGATTGGTTTCCCGTGTGAGTTGCTGACAAGAGAACCTCCCCATCGCACCCCCCTCAGATTTCGTTATAAGTTGGCACAGTGGATAGGCCTTGAAAAACTGAACACAGATCAATCGAGAAAACAGGAAGAAGTTGTGTGGAACTATGAAAAAAATAAGCAAAATATACAAACTGAGTAGTCCATGCGCAACATATGCAAATCAAGGAGAGTGTGAACGCAGGAGCGCCGTTGTCCCGTGGTTAGCGCGAGCAGCTGCGGAACGGGACGTCCTTGGTTCAAGTCTTCCCTTGAGTGAAAAGTTTAATTTTATATTTTCAGACAATTACTACCGGCCCGTCCGTCCGTCTGATGCGATCACTTTTTTGGGAGTGATTATCACATCCACAAGAAAACCTAAATCGGGCAAGGTAGAAGAATCTTTTTACCCATTCGCCAAGTGTACAAGTTAGGTGGGTCGACAACATATTCCTGTCATGTGACGCACATGCCGTCACCGGTGTCGTATAGAATATATCAGACGTGTTTTCCTGTGGAGGAATCGGTTGACCTATGACCTTGCAATCAAATCTTTTCGTTTCCCATTAGAGAGGCACGCCCTTTCGTCTACTAATCGCACGGTTTTGCGGTGCGGTCGCAAAACACAGACACTAAACTTATTACAGTGAACAGAGACGTCAATGAACGAACGGAGAGATCATAACTTCGCGAAAGTAAACTTTTCACTCGAGGGAAGACTTGAACCAAGGACCTCTCGTTCCGCATCTTCTCACGCCAACCACGGGACCACGGCGCTCCTGAGCTCACATTGTCCTTGATGTTGCCTATGTTGCGCATGGACTACTCAGTTTGTATATTTTGCTTTTTTTTTTTTCATAGTTCCACACAACTTCTTCCTGTTTTCTCGATTGATCTGTGTTCAGTTTTTCAAGGTCTATCCACTGTGCCAACTTATAACTAAATCTGAGGGGGGTGCGATGGGGAAGTTCCCTTGTCAGCAACTCGCACGGGAAACCAATCTGTTTCAGTATGTTCCTTTTAAAGTCCTGCACGCATTTGGGAAACACTCTGCAGTGTTCTTAAGTACAACAGGAAAAGTTTAATGCACGCTTAACCCCTTGACTACCAATTTCATTTCAAAATCACTAATGTACGGTTATTTTAATTAACGTCTTAGTCAGAAGTAACAACATGGAACGAATATTTCCTGCCGTTTCGTTTCCCGAGGTGCTTAGTGCATGTGTGCGTGTGGGAGGAGGGGGGGGGCGGGGGGGGGGGAGGGAGTGTATAGGACATACAGGATTCGTCATTTACATACAGGGTGTTACAAAAAGGTACGGCCAAACTTTCAGGAAACATTCCTCACACACAAAGGAAGAAAATATGTTATGTGGACATGTGTCCGGAAACGCTTACTTTCCATGTTAGAGCTCATTTTATTACTTCTCTTCAAATCGCATTAAATGGAAACACACAGCAACAGAACGTACCAGCGTGACTTCAAACACTTTGTTACAGGAAATGTTCAAAATGTCCTCCGTTAGCGAGGATACATGCATCCACACTCCGTCGCATGGAATCCCTGATGCGCTGATGCAGCCCTGGAGAATGGCGTATTGTATCACAGCCGTCCACAATACGAGCACGAAGAGTTTCTACATTTGGTACCGGAGTTGCGTAGACAAGAGCTTTCAAATGCCGCCATAAATGAAAGTCGAGAGGGTTGAGGTCAGGAGAGCGTGGAGGCCATGGAATTGGTCCGCCTGTACCAATCCATCGGTCACCAAATCTGTCGTTGCGAAGCGTACGAACACTTCGACTGAAATGTGCAGGAGCTCCATCGTGCATGAACCACATGTTGTGTCGTACTTGTAAAGGCACAGGTTCGAGCAGCACAGGTAGAGTATCCCGTATGAAATCATGATAACGTGCTCCATTGAGCGTAGGTGGAAGAAACTAAAATGAGGTCTAACATGGAAATTAAGCGTTTCCGGACGCATGTCCACATAACATCTTTTCTTTATTTATGTGTGAGGAATGTTTCCTGAAAGTTTGGCTGTACCTTTTTGTAACACCCTGTATAAGTACAAGCAAGGTTACAGAAGGTGACTGAGCAAATACTGTCCGCAGCTCGTGGTCGTGCGGTAGCGTTCCCGCTTCCCACGCCCGGGTTCGATTCCCGGCGGGGTCAGGGATTTTCTCTGCCTCGTGATGACTGGGTGTTGTGTGATGTCCTTAGGTTAGTTATGTTCAAGTAGGTCTAAGTTCTAGGGGACTGATGACCATAGATGTTAAGTCCCATAGTGCTCAGAGCCATTTTTGAGCAAATACTACGAGATATACTGGAAACAAACACACAACAGAGGACAGAGCATCACACCAAGTTTGCAGCTGCTTGATATCGGCTTCGTTTATGAAGTGTCAAGCAAGCCGCTGACACGATGTGTCGGGGAAGGCTGATAAAATAGCTCCATATTTAGCAATTATGTACAACCACTCGCTCACAGAAAGATCCGTACCTAAAGACTGGAAAATTGCTCAACTCACACCAATACCCAAAAAGGGAAGTACGAGTAATCCGCTCAATTACAGACCTGTATCACTAACGTCGATTTGCGGTAGGGTTTTGGAACATGTACTGTATTCGAACATTATGAAGTACCTTGTAGAAAACGATTTATTGACACATAGCACGGTTTCAGAAAATATCGTTCTTGTGAAACACAACTATCTCTTTATACTCATGAAGTAATGAGTGCTATCGACAGGGGACGTCAAATTGATTCCATATTTTTAGATTTCCAGAAGGCTTTCGACACCGTTCCTCACAAGCGTTTTCTAATCAAACTGCGTGCCTATTGAGTATCGCCTCAGTTGTGCGACTGGATTCGTGATTTACTGTCAGAAAGGTCACAGTTCGTAGTAATAGACGGAAAGTCATCGAGTAAAACAGAAATAATATCTGGCGTTCCCCAAGGAAGTGTTATAGGCCCTCTATTGTTCCTGATGCATATTAACGACATAAGAGACAATCTGAGTAGCCGTCTTAGATTGTTTGCAGATGATGCTGTCATTTACCGTCTTGTAAAGTCATCAGATGATCAAAAAGAATTGCAAAATGATTTAGATAAGATATCTGTGCGGTGCGAAAAGTGGCAACTGACCCTGAATAAGGAAAAGTGAGAAGTTATTCACATGAGTACTAAAAGGAATCAGGTAAATTAAGATTACGCGATAAGTCACACAAATCTAGAGGCTGTAGATTCACCTAAATAGTTAGGGATTACAATTACAAATAACCTAAATTGGAACGATCACATAGATAATATTGTGGGTAGAGGAAACCAAAGACTGCGATTCATTGGCGGAACACTTACAAGGTGCAATAGGTCTACTAAAGAGACTGCTTATACCACGCTTGTCCGCCCTATTCTGGAGTACTGCTGTGCGGTGTGAGATCGGCATCAGGCGGGACTGACGGATAACATCGAAAAAGTACAAAGAAGGGCAGCTCGCTTTATATTACGCTATTTTGTCGAAAGTCGACATGTTGAGAAACGTGGCTGTTGTATTTAAGGTTTATAATTTATATAAAAAACAGCTACCAGCCACATGTATGGTTTAGAAAGGTTTATTATCTTCAGACCATGACCGGTTTCGGATTTATCTTTACAAATCCATCTTCAGATGGCAGATTACAAGCGTTCTTAGTTGGACCCAGTTTTGTTTATGTTATTCATTTGCTGCAGAGCTGTGTAGTTCTGCCTGACGAAATATTCGTGCGTTTATGTTTTCGAACGCAAGCTTGATAAACTTTTCAATATGCACTATGTGAGTGCTATTCCAGTCTATGGATGTCACTTTTAACCTCATCATATTAATTGACACGCAGCACACACGAATAACGTTTACAAAACGTGGCCCAGCTTCACATTACAAACGAGAACAATATTTGCAAAGAGCTTACAGTCATACTAGTTATGACTGTAAGCTCTTTGCAAATATTGTTCTCGTTTGTAATGTGAAGCTGGGCCACGTTTTGTAAACGTTATTCGTGTGTGCTGCGTGTCAATTAATATGATGAGGTTAAAAGTGACATCCATAGACTGGAATAGCACTCACATAGTGCATATTGAAAAGTTTATCAAGCTTGCGTTCGAAAACATAAACGCACGAATATTTCGTCAGGCAGAACTACACAGCTCTGCAGCAAATGAATAACATAAACAAAACTGGGTCCAACTAAGAACGCTTGTAATCTGCCATCTGAAGATGGATTTGTAAAGATAAATCCGAAACCGGTCATGGTCTGAAGATAATAAACCTTTCTAAACCATACATGTGGCTGGTAGCTGTTTTTTATATAAATTATATCGCTTTATATTATTGCAAAGTAGGGGAATTGTGTCACAGACATGATACGTGAATTGGGGTGGCAATCATTAAAACAGAGGCGGTTTTCGTTGCGACGGAATCTTATCATGAAATTTCGATCACCAGTTTTCTCCTCCGATTGCGAAAACATTCTGTTGGTACCCACCTACACAGGGAGAAATGATCATTACGATAAAATAAGAGAAATCAAGGCTCGCACAGAAAAATGTAAGTGTTGTTTTTTCAAAATGGTTCAAATGGCTCTGAGCACTATGGGACTTAACTTCTGAGGTATCAGTCCCCTAGAACTTAGAACTATTTAAACCTAACTAACCTAAGGACATCACACACATCCATGCCCAAGGCAGGATTCGAACCTGCGACCGTAGCGAGAACTATTTAAACCTAACTAACCTAAGGACATCACACACATCCATGCCCAAGGCAGGATTCGAACCTGCGACCGTAGCGGTCGTTCGGTTCCAGGCAGTAGCACCTAGAACCGCTCGGCCACCCCGACTGGCGTTCTTTTTTCCCGAGTGCCCTTCGAGAGTGGAACGTTAGAGAGACATCTTGAAGGTGGTTCATTGAACCCTCTGCCAGGCACTTTATTGTGAATAGCAGAGTAATCACGTAGATGTAGAAGACGCGATTGCAGCCCGCTTTGCGAATCTGATTTTTGGTTGACCATCTGCAGGCGCGAACTAATTTGATGTGACAATACGGAAACGAAGGTTAACAATCAAATTTGAAGACAGCATTACGTGCAAGTGTAAACTCTAACTATAAGAATCCTGCTAACCACTAGTAGACTTCCCTTTACCAGTGGGACATTGATGCATAGCAATAACATACAAAAAATTTCATTTCGTATATGATAACCTGTCGTGGGACAAAGGTTGGTGGTCAAAGGGTTAAAATACACAAAAAACAAATACTCACCAAAAAAGAACAGACGATCAGAAGTTACTCAATTTAAATGCGCCACTAAGGTCGTTCTAGTTCTTTTCCTATAAACTATAAAAAGCAACCAGTTACGTGGCCAACTGTATACGCGATAAATGCGATCGCTATATCAGCGAGTACACTTTTTTCAGTGTGATGTGAAAATATTATGGCACATTATTTGGTGTGATGGTCATTACGCATCTTGTATTGTTCAGTTGCGTAAACAACTATCTCAATCATACACTGCAGCATCACTTTAGTTGTGCAGCATCACTTTAGTTGCACATCTACATCTGCACTATTACTCAGCAATTCACAATCAAGTTCCTGGCAGGGGTTCATCGAACCACCTTCAAGCTATTTCCCTGCTGTTCCACTCTCGAATACTGTGTGGCGAAAACGAACGCTTAAATCTTTTCGTGCGTGCTCTGATTTCTCTTATTTTCTGATGACAATCACTTCTCTCGGTGTAGGTTTACGCCATTAAAATATTTTCACACTCTGAGGAGAAAGATGCTGATCGAAATTTCATGAGACGACCCTGCCCCAGCGAAAAACGCCTGTGTTATAATGACTGCCGCTGCAATTCGCGTAGCATATCCGTAACAATCTCTCCCCTATTTCGCGATAATATAAAACGAGCTACCCTTCTTTGGGCTTTTTCGATGTTCTCCGTCAATACTATTTGATGCGGATCCCACACTACAGCAACACACCAGAAGAGGGCGTACAAGCTTAGTGTAACCAATCTTTTTAGTAAATCTGTTGCATCTTCTAAGTGTTCTGCCAATAAATCTGTCTTTGTTCTGGTTTCCCCACAACATTACCTATGTGATCGGTCCAATTTAAGTTACTCGTAATTAGTTAGTTTACCTGATATATGCAGAAAGTCTGGAGAAATTTCGACGTTTAATGATGAATTTAAGACAGCGTGTTGCTACATCACGTTACCAAAATTAGAATTACTTGCTGTGTAGTTTCACAAAGCCGCCGGGACGTATAGGTGCAACTTTTCACCGTGGTTCAATCTTGCCAATTTTGAGAAAAGTCGTGGCACTTCGGATGTTACAGGATAGAGGGAACAAGAGAAAGAGAGTTGATTTCCCCTGATTATGGCCGATTTTCCCACCGGAGTTCTCCAGTGTACTGAAGAACGCCATCTGCAGAAGTAAGAAGCAAGGTTCGTTTTATTTGATGCGGCGACAAGAGCGAAGAACTATGCACCGTTTGTTACTTGGTACTGGCATGTATCACTGAAGGTAAAAAAATATGAGGGAAAAGGAGCAAAAGTAGAAGAAAATACGCCGTTCTGTAAAATTTGAAGTAAAGACTGAAGAAAATGGAAAAGAATAAGGACGTCGTGTAGGACACGCTTTGGTTGAAACCTCTCTTTGTACAGAATTGTATAAGATGATGATTACCATTTTAATGAGTTTCATTGAAGTAGAACAGTGCCCCGGATGCTTCCTTAATAGAATATTGCAGTTTCAGAATCTAGCTACCAAAAGCAGTTTTGTCTTCAGTGCTTGAACAAACTGCAACCAGTGAAGTGAGTTACTTGACAAGGTCAGGCACTCATTAACTGGTTTCGTACCCTCAGGAGTCATCGTCAGAAGTCCACATTTACAAGAATTACAGTGGGAACGTGCAGCATATCGTCGAAAATCGTGTAATGCTGGTAACGACAGGTGGGGATTACAGTTCTGTGTGCACTGCTGCTGAACAAGCCAGAAAAGCTTGCAGTAGAGTCCTTATTATTGCCTAATTTTCTGTTGTAGAACACCACGGACAGCTCAATGTTAACGATATAACTCTTGTAAATATACGAGTGATAGCCATAACGTTTTAATTACCACACCGAAGAAACCAAGTTACATAATCATGTTTTTGTTTGTATGCCGGTACACGCGTGGAGTGCCGCTACACATTGAAATCCCGGCGCCAGAGAAGCGAAAGACTCCACTAGGGGCGCCACGATCGAACGACGGGAAGCCGTGGGCTGCGACATCTGGTTGTCTCTTCCCTGGCGGCCTACTACGCTACTCTGGGGCGCGGCATTCAATGTGTAGCGGGACTGCAGACATTTGCTTGCACACCAACAAAAGCTTAATTACGTAACTATACGTTTTCGATGTGGTAATTAAAACTTTATGACTACTCTCGTAATGAGGATGTCCAACGAGTTGGTTCGTAAATAAATGTCTCAGGCAACGTTCATTTCTGGGTGCAGGTTCTTCTTGAACTGTGTTCAATTTAAGCCACAACTGTAGCGTCGAGCCACGTCCACAAGAGACATAAATAACTCATTCTACGATGGTGAGTGGCGCATGTGCTGACTATAGTTATGATTGTTTTTCTAGAGCAAGTACACGTCGTAATGAGATACCGCGCACATGGAAATAATTAGTTAAGGTACACAGTCGTACCTACAGCGACAAGAAGAGTGTATGTTTCGTTAACAACGATTTTGTGGCTGACCCGTCAGACGTTTCAAGGAAAGCGCTAATCTCTATGTGAGGTTTCCTAATCTCTATGTGAGGGTTCCACTGACAGTCTTGTTTCACAAGCCTTGGTGTCTCCATCGGTTGACAAGCTTTGTAATTTGTAGATGTGAGAAAGGGAGTTGCCGTCTTTGAAAACTTAAAAAAAATCGACTTTTTTTGCTTAAAATATTCTCTGGGATCGTAGCGGTCATCGCAATTTCGCCATAAAGTCCATTATCGTATTACAAGGCGGTTTGTGAAAAAGTGTCTCCAGAAACCATTCACAATACGGATAGAAGAAGTCGACATGTAATTTCAACGAGCGCCTAACAGGCTTTATGGAAATCATGAACGTGCTCGAACCTGGGATCGGATCAGCCTGTTGCAACCACTGCACAAAGCAGATGGAAAGCGTATCGAGTGAGCAGAGCAACAGATGGCAGGAGCTGCGAAAGAGCCCCGCAGGACCATCAAGGCCGCGAACAGAGTGGAGGAGGACCTTCTTTTGAATCCGCAAGGAGTGTCATATGCTCCAGGGATAGCTGACTAGGGGTACGTTTGACTTAGCCCAAAACTTCAAATGTGTGTTTGTAGAAAAAGTATTGTTAAAAATGGCAGCTACATAACCTTGAAAGGTGGCTACACTGAGCCACAGCGCCAGAAATCGCGCCAGAGAGTATTGTTCCGCCGCCTCCACTGGCAGTGATTATTGAGACGCAGCGACAGGCAGTTCTTGCCGAGAAGTTGTGGTGGACACTGCTTGTAGCTGAAGTTAGAGTGAGATGTGGTAGTGGAGAGTGTTGTTCCATGTTTTATGCAGTGGTTTGATGGGAGAGATAGCAGATGTTACTCCAACCGTGCATGGGGGCTTAATTATAATAAAGATATAAGAATGCAATGCAAATACTTTTTAATTTTCTGTCGCTGTATGTCCGATTACGCTGTTTCGTAAACGGCTGGCCCTGACTAGTTTTAGTACGCAATCTGACTGCTTAGAATGACAACAAAGAATGTAAGAAAATTTCTGTTAGCACAATTAATTAAGTCCCCAGCAACTATAAAACCTACGAAACAACAAACACAAGTGTAGCTGTTCTGTATGTGGTAGTATGACTCAACGCACATCTGGCACGGTTCTTCTTCAACAAGACAAGAATTTTTAAATACCAATTATACTGACGTGATAAAAGAAAATTAGAAATACTATAATTGTTCAAGAAAACCAAAATTACACTCTAATACAAGAACACACGCCAGATGCTTTGTTGACTGAACCTGTAATGAAGCATTATTCAGGACACACAAATAATAAGAAAATAAAGAACAGTAGTTAGTTACCTTAATTTATATTGACGAAAAGCACTCAGATCATTATAATATCTCCATTGGAACAACATCTGCTATCTCTCCCATCAAATAACTGCATAAACATGGAACAACACTCTCCACTACCGCATCTCAGTCTAACTTCAGCTACAAGCAGTGTCCACCACAACTTCTCGGCAAGAACTGCTTGCCGCTACGTCTCAATAATCACTGCCAGTGGAGGCGGCGGAACAATACTCTCTGGCGCGATTTTTGGCGCTGTGGCTCAGTGTAGCCACCTTTCAACCTGAGAAACGTTCACACGATTTCGATTGGAATTCAATACCTGCATTCTAAGCTGAATATATCGGCGTACATAGCGGTTTTACTGTATATTCGAAAGTCTATTTTCGGTGCTCGCTTTTGTCTCGATTCTGTGGGCATGATACTGACTTTCGTTTCAACAAGTCATCATTTTCATAGCACTTATTATTTTGCCGTTATCCTATGTATCCTGACAGAAAATATATTGAAAATGACTTGTACAAAATTAGTTTGTTGTCGAACCAATAATAGGACTTCGGGAATTCTGACCGACGTCCAGTGTTCTGGTTGCAAGAAGTTCATCCACCTGGTGCAGCGGTTACAGGCAGCGTCCGATGTGGACACAAATACAATTTCTTATACACTACTGGCCATTAAAATTGCTACACCAAGAAGAAATGCAGATGATAAACGGGTATTCATTGGACAAATATATAATACTCGAACTGACATGCGATTACATTTTCACGCACTTTGGGTGCATAGATCCTGAGAAATCAGTACCCATAACAACAACCTCTGGCCGTAATAACGGCCTTGATACGCCTGGCCATTGAGTCAAACAGATCTTCCATGGCGTGCACAGGTACAGCTGTCCATGCAGCTTCAAGACGATACCACAGTTCATCAACAGTAGTGACTGGCGTATTATGACGAGCCAGTTGCTCGGCCACCATTGACCAGACGTTTTCAATTGGTGAGAGATCTGGAGAGTGTGCTGGCCAGGGCAGCAGTCGAACATTTTCTGTATCGAGAAAGGCCAGTACAGGACCTGCAATATGCGGTCGTGCATTATCCTGCTGAAATTTAGGGTTTCGCAGGGATCGAATGAAGGGTAGAGCCACGGGTCGTAACACATCTGAAATATAACGTCCACTGTTCAAAGTGCCGTCAATGCGAACAAGAGATGACCGAGACGTGTAACCAATGGCCCCCCATACCATCACGCCGGGTGATACGCCAGTATTGCGATGACGAATACACGCTTCCAATGTGCGTTCACCGCGATGTCGCGAAACACGGATGCGACCATCATGATGCTGTAAACAGAACCTGGATTCATCGGAAAAAATGACGTTTTGTCATTCGTGCACCCAGGTTCGTCGTTGAGTACAGCATCGCAGGCGCTCCTGTCTGTGATGCAGAGTCAAGGGTAACCGCAGCCACGGTCTCCGAGCTGATAGTCCATGCTGCTGAAGACGTCGTCGAACTGTTCGTGCTTATTGTCTTGCAAACGACCCCATCTGTTGACTCGGGGATCGAGACGTGGCTGCACGATCCGTTACAGGCATGCGGATAAGATGGCTGTCATCTCGACTGCTAGTGATACGAGGCCGTTGGTATCCAGGTCAGCGTTCCGTATTACCCTCCTGAACCCACCGATTCCATATTCTGCTAACAATCATTGGATCTCGACCATCGCGAGCAGCAATATCGCGATACGATAAACCGCACGTGCGGTTCTAGGCGTTTGATTCTGGAACCGCGTGACCGCTGCGGTCGCAGGTTCGAATCCTGTCTCGGGCATGGATGTGTGTGATGTCGTTAGGTCAATTAGGTTTAAGTAGTTCTAGGTTCTAGGGGACTGATGACCACAGATGTTACGTGCCATAGTGCTCAGAGCCATTTTCATAAACCGCAATCGCGGTAGGCTACAATCCGACCTTTATCAAAGTCGGAAACATGATGGTACGTATTTCTCCTCATTACAAGAGGCATCACAACAACGTTTCACCAGGAAACGCCGGTCAACTGCTGTTTATGAGAAATCGGTTGGAAACTGTGGTGTCACCGCCAGACACCACACTTGCTAGGTGGTAGCCTTTAAATCGGCCGCGGTCCGCTAGTACACGACGGACCCGGGTGTCGCCACTGTCAGTGATTGCAGACCGAGCGCCGCCACACGGCAGGTCTAGAGAGACTTCCTAGCACTCGCCCCAGTTGTACAGCCGACTTTGCTAGCGAAGCTACAGTGACAAATACGCTCTCATTTGCCGAGACGATAGTTAGCATAGCCTTCAACTACGTCATTTGCTACGACCTAGCAAGGCGCGATTACCAGTGTATATTGAGATTGCACTTACGTATCATCAAGAGCGATGTACAACAATTATGGATTAAAGTTAAGTATTCCAGAAGCTATGTACTATTTTTGGCTACTATAATTCCTTGTCATTTTCCAGACCTCACGCCAGCCTGCGTGAGCTTTAGCGCGTGCATTTCGGCCTCCTCTAGCTATACGGTGTTGGCTCTTCTGCCAACACATCAGAAACTTTCCTCGTGTCAGCACGTTGTAGGTGTCGCCAGCGGCGTCAACCTTGTGTGAATGCTCTGAAAAGCTAATCATTTGCAAATCACAGCATCTTTTTCCTGTCGGTTACATTTCGCGTCTGTAGCACGTCATCTTCGTGGTGCAGCAATTTTAATGGCCAGTAGTGTATGTTCCTTACTATATCATCAGAATTAGCAATAGTTTTTTTACTTAAATAAAAACGGAAATCAGCTAATTTTCATGCGTTCAAAGAGGTGTACACACTTAGGGGAAGTTTCGTGACAGTATTAGGCTCAGAAAGACACGCAAGGTTATAACTCGACGGGCGGTTTCGGCACCGAAATGCTGTTGACGACTCCACTAAGGCAAGCGTATAAAACTGGGAGTGCTGCAGTAGTTGGGAGAGTGTTGTGTACGTACGGCGCGTTGCGCTCCTTATCTCCGGCAGCGCGTCGCCTCGCGTGACAGGTTGCCCGCTGCGCGAGCGAGTTGCCGGCGATAAGCGGTCCGGGTCGTCCGCACGGCTGACGCGTCGCGCGCCCACGTGAGGGCGCCGGCGTCCACAGCGCCGCCTGCCGCCTGCCGCACACACTCACCGTTGCTATCCCGCGCTGGATGCCGAGCCGCATCTTGGCGTACTTCTTCATGAACACCCTCCAGATGACGTAGGCCATGGCCGCCGGTCACTGAGGCAGTACACACACTGTCACACAGGCGACTCGCACACACTCGCGCGCGGCTGCACTCGCGGAGGGCGCGCGCCAACCTGCGGCTGCTGCTAGCGGGCCCAGGTGCGGACAGACACTGCCGCCGCCGCCGCCACCGCTCCAGCGACCACGTGCCGCGCGGCCCCCACCACGGCCACGCCGCCCCCTCCCATCCTGGAGCGCCTTCCGGCGGCGAGCGCGGCGCCGGTGTGGCCTGCCGCCGTCGCGTTTGTGTCGCCGTCTGCACCCGACAATTACGGTGACTCCTGTGCTTGCGATACGCCCCATTTCCACGAGCTTCGCCGCGTGGCATTAGCCGAGCGGTCTGAGGCGCAGCAGTCATGGACTGTGCGGCTGGTCCCGGCGGAGGTTCGAGTCCTCCCTCGGGCATGGGTGTGTGTGTTAAGGGGCTCCGGAAAGGCTCAAAATCATGAAAAGTTCAATTTTTACTTTTTTGCGTTTTCTGAATCTGCAGACTATTACCTTTTAATAGATATATAATTTATTCAATTCCGAAGACTACAACTATTTTTAAATTTTTTTTGAAATGTGTTCTACATGGGTGTGACCCACTGTGGCGTTGTTAAACTGCTATCAAATGGTGTTATTATTAACGTCCGTGTTCATCAGGTACATTTTAGTGATGTGAGATAAAGTATGTGTTGTGGCTAACCTATTTTCAGAGACTTAGCAGCACCTGAACTGTTGAAAAAGTGTATTCACGGAAAAACTCAAAACCCCAATGAAAGTGTAAGTAGTGTTATATGGTCGAGAATCCCCAAGACTGTATTTGTTGGAATAGAAACACTTCACTTTGGTGTGTATGATGCTGTTGCGACTTTCAATGATGGCAACATTGTAAGGTGCAAGGTATTTAGAAATATGGGAATGAAGATAGGTTCTAACATGGTACGAGCGATGCTTGCTTTAGACAAGGAACGCCTTCGGGCTGCAGACAGGGCTGTAAAGAGTCTAGAAATACGAGCAAGAGTAAACAGGAGGAGGAACAAGAGGAAGCTGGAGGAGGAGTTTGCAGAGGATGAAGATAATCCATCCTATGGAACTCGAATGCACTAAAAAGTTAATCCAAGCTTTGTCGCTCGATTCCCAAAACTTTTATTTTCTCATACTAATTACATGTTTTCTAAGGATCTTCCAAACATATTTGTTTCAAACATTCACTAAATGTTACACTGTACCTTCTGCATAATTTAACACAGCCTTTTTCCAAAAAACTGTATATTTTTGAATATATAAATAAAAAATTGCAAAAAAATGTTGTGAATTTTCATTACAATTGAAAAAAATCATCTTTAATAACTGAACTAAAATTTTGTAAAATCCCTGTGTTAAGTTGTAGCCCATACTCCAATAAATAATCTGTAAAAAGTTCAACTTCCTACCTCAAATACTTTGTGAGGAAAGATGTAATTTATAAGCGTTATTTTAACATTGCAAGTATAGGGCGTTCCGGAGCCCCTTAAGTAGTGTGTAAGCTTAGGGACTGATGACCTTCAAGCAGTTACGTCCCTTAAGATTTCACAGCCCCACTCCACGAGCTTCTATTGGTGACGCGTTGAAGCCCAATCTGCAGGTGGCCGGTCCCACCCAAAAGGCCTCTCCACAGGACTCCTTCAGTAAAGCTGTCGGCACACGGACCGTACTCTCGTACGTCAACGTTGAGCGTGCCGAGCTGCTAAACATTTAGAAACGATGCGACTCGTACATACTGAACGTGGGCCCCAACGTGGTATACGCGATCGCAATGCGCTCCAGCGGCAGCTGTCGGTTCTACTGGCTCGTAAACCACAATGTTTACGAAATGCGCGGGCGTAAAATTCCTGTATTATATCTACTAGAACGTATTTTTCTCCTTTGTGAGTCCGCAGCTCGTGGTCGTGCGGTAGCGTTCTCGCTTCCCACGCCCGGGTTCCCGCGTTCGATTCCCGACGGGGTCAGAGATTTTCTCTGCCTCGTGATGACTGGGTGTTGTGTGATGTCCTTAGGTTAGTTAGGTTTAAGTAGTTCTAAGTTCTAGGGGACTGATGACCATGGATGTTAAGTCCCATAGTGCTCAGAGCCATTTGAACCAATCTCCTTTGTCCATATACTAGTCAGGTTGTCCTGTTTGTAATACCATAAATAAAAACTTCAATATCCTTGAAAATCTTACAAGGCAAAAAGGAGAGGTCCATGTCCAGTCAGCAACGACATCGGCTTATAAAAGTTCCATTACAAATAGTCTCGATATAAAACTTCCTGGCAGATTAAAACTGTGTACCGGACCGAGACTACAACTCGGCACCTTTGCCTTTCGCGGCCAAGTGCTCTACCATCTGAGTTACCCAAGCACGACTCACGCCCCGTTCTCATAGCTTCTGCCAATATCTCGTCTCCTACCTTCCAAACTTTACAGAAGCTCTCCTGCGAACCTTGCAGAACTAGCACTCCTGAAAGAAAGGATATTGCGGAGACATGGCTTAGCCACAGCCTGAGAGATGTTTCCAGAATGAGATTTTCACTCTGCAGTGGAGTGTGCGCTGATACGAAACTTCCTGGCAGATTGGCAGAGCACTTGCCCGCGAAAGGCAAAGGTCCCGAGTTCGAATTGGAAGGTAGACCTCGTTCCCTGACAGACCGACATGACCACGAACCCAGAGAAACATCACACTGGGTCGACCAAAAGTAAGCAAGAGATAGTTTTCCTGGACCCGCTGCACTAAGGGATGGCCGGTGTAGAGCGCACATAGACTTTGAAGGGCGCTGAGTGGGTCTCAGCAGAGGACACAATCGAGAAGGCTCCGTCGCCAGATGCAATCCGTTGCCTGAAACAGGGCGAAGATCTCGGCTGTAAATACTGAGCAGTGTGCCGGAAGCCGATATCGAAAGACACGGGTGCCAATGACGAAGGCACACCCGACCCCATGGTCAGTACGAGAGCCACCAGAGTATACAAAGGTACTGTCGCGAAGTTCTATGCGAAGGTTGTGAAACTGAAGGCAATAGATCGAGGCTGCAGTAGTGTCCTTAGGAAGCGAATGAAGGCCAAGGTGGTGAAGGGTTCACACCCAACGGGAAAGTTGCAGGTAGTGTGAATTTAAGACGCCGTAGCAAGTGCCGAAAGCGGACTCCAGGAGATAACAGAGAAGAGGGACATGCCTCGTACTGGCTGTCAAAGGAATCATCGGAGAAGGAGGCATTGGATGGGTGGCCACGCATGGCAGACGAACAGCATGCATACCTGATGAGGAGAAAATCATGGCAGTAGGACAATGGTAGTTCAGCAGTTTTAGCATACTGACTTAACTGGGATAGTCTAAAACGCGGCAGTTCAAAATGGTTCAAATGGCTCTGAGCACTATGGGACTTAACTGCTGTGGTCATCAGTCCCCTAGAACTTAGAACTACTTAAACCTAACTAACCTAAGGACATCACACACATCCATGCCCGAGGCAGGATTCGAACCTGCGACCGTAGCAGTCGCGCGGTTCCGGACTGAGCGCCTAGAACCGCGAGACCAACGCGGCCGGCTAAAAACGCGGCAGTGGGCAAACGGATGCCACGATAGTGGATAGTGTTGAGACGGCGTAAGAGGGATGGACGTGCAGACGCATAAACAAAGTACCCATAGTCGAGTTTTTACCGGACAAGTGACCAGTGCAAACGGAGGAGGGTGGTTCGATCGGCACTCCAGGAAGTACCATTGAGGACACGTAGAACATCGAGAAACCGCGTACAATGGGCTGCTAAGTAAGACGCATGGGAGGACCAAGAGAGTTTCCTAAAGAGCATGGGCCCCAGGAATTTCCTAGTTTCAACGAACGGAAGGGCAACAGGCCCAAGATGTAAAGATCGTGGGAGAAACCAATTGCGTCGCCAGAAATTGATACAGACGGTTTTGTCAGGGGAAAAGCGAAAGCCATTGTCGATGCCCCAGGTGTAAAGACGTTCAGGACATCGTTGAAGACGCCGCTCAGTGAGACAGGTCCGTGGAGAACTGCAATAGGTGGCAAAATCGTCAACAAAAATGGTGCGAGATGACCGGCGGGAGGCAGGCCATTATAAGGTTAATGGCGACAGCAAAGAGAACGACGCTCAGGACGGAACCCTGAGGCACACCGTTTTCCAGGATAAAGGCGTCCGACAAGGCAGAACCCACACGCACTTTGAAAACTCGGTCTTTTAAAAATTCCTGAAGGAAACAGGGCAGGCGGCCACAGAAACCCCACCTATAAAAGAGTACGGAGGATACCAGTTCTCCACCAGGTGTCGTAGGCCTTCTCCAAATCGAAAAACACGGCCACAGTCTTTCCGGAGAAAACCATTCATGACATGGGCGGACAAAGTGACGAGATGGTCAACTGCAGAACGCCGTGCTCGAAATCCACACTGTGCATTCGTCAGTAAATTGCGAGACTCCAGCCACCATACCAGCCAGGCATGAATCATACGTTCCATCACCTTGCAAACGGAGCTGGTGAGAGAGATGGGGCGGTAGTTAGGAGGAAGGTTTTTATCCTTATCGGGCTTAGGTATGGGTATGACGGTGGATTCACATCAGTGTCCGAGAAATGTGCTCTCTGCCGAGATGCGGTTGTGCGTGTGCCGAGATGCGGTTGTACGTGTTAAGTAGGAAGTGGTTGCTCGCAAGAGAAAGGTGCTGCAACATCTGAATGTGGACGGCGTCTGGCCCTGGGGTGGAGGATCTGGAGAAACTGAGAGCACGATCTAGCTCCCTCATAGTAAAGGCGGCACGATTCGGAGAAGGGTATCGCCCGAGCCTCCTCCGCTCTTTTCCGATGGAAGAAGGCAGGCTGATAGTGGGATGAGTTCGAAATTTCCGTAAAATGGCGGCCCAAAGTGTTGGAGATAGCAATAGGGTCCACGATGACATCGTCTGCTGCTGTCAGGCCGGAAATTGGGGAATGGATTTTGGTCCCAGAGAGACGGAGGTTGGATCACACGACAGAGAAAGGAGTGCAGCTGTTAATGAAATCCAGCTAGCTCTTTTTCTATCCCGAAGAACGCAATGATATTTTGCACGCATCTGTTAATAATGAATGCTGTTTGCCATCATAGGATGACGGTTAAAAACGCGGAGAGTACGTCTCTGTGCGCGAATTGCGTCGTGGCATGCCTCAGTCCACCAAGGGACTGAGACGCGACGTGGTAAAGAGGAAGTGCAAGAAATGGAACGTTCTGCAGCAGTAACGTTGACGTTTGTGAGATACTCCACCTGGTCATCACAACTGAGGAAATCTTGGTCTCCGAAGGTCGCCAGGGAGGAGTAAAGCTGCCAGTCGGCCTTAGTAAGCTGCCATTTGGGTGTGCACGCAGATGGGGTAGGAGATGGGTCCAAATGGGAATAGGTGTGCGAGGAGTTGGAAAGGAAAGTGGGTGCCCCAGTGTTAAGGCAGAAGAGGTTAAGTTGGTTAAGAAGGTAAGCCAAGAGGGCACCTCTCTGACAGGTCCTGGGATAACCCCAAAGGGGATGATGTGCATCAAAGTCACCAAGTAGCAAAAATGGGGGAGGTAGCTGTCCAGTAAGCTGAAGGAAGTCTGCCCTAGTGACATTGACTGAAGGAGGGACATAAATGGTACAGAGGGAAGAAGGTGGGGAAGGAAAAGGCGAACTACAACAGCTTGAAAATGGGTATAGTCAGGGAGATGGGTTGACTATGAATGTCATCCCGTATGAGCAGCATGACGCCCCCATGAGATGGAATGCTAAACTCAAGGGGAAGATCAAAACGAACCGGTAACAAATGTGAAAGCTCAAAGGGCGCATTTCGTTTCCTGAAGGCAGAGTACAAGGGGACGCTGCGATGCTAAAAGCTGCCATGATCCTCTTTGTGGGACCAAAGGCCGCGAACGTTCCACTGGAGGAGAGCCATGATGAGGAAGAGATGTAGGGGTGTCACCACGGCGGCTGCCGAATGACAGGGCGTAGCAGCAGGAGGATCCTGCTCCGTGGGGTCCACAGAAGCATTGGCTTGCTTGTGCAGTCGGTCTGTGGAGTCCCAACTCTACCTATAGTGAGCACGGGCGACACAGAGGCTGGCCGGGCTAAGGCTTCACATGGCGATACCGTCGAAGAAGATTTTCGAGTTGGCAATTTGTCTTTGGTGGAATTCTTCGAACCTTTTCGGTTAGAGGAAGACTCGGGTGTTGTTTGGCTGTAGGGACGTAGGAAATCTCCATGGGAGTATTCTTTCTGTCCTTTCCGGCCTACTGGTTGTGTAGCTGGTGGCTTCGACCCTTGAGGCGAGAGTTTGATGGCTTCTTGCACATCTGGACGCGGGAATGGCGATGCTACCTTGACACTGGGCGATTTCGTAACCTCAGAGCTTAAGTGGAGGTCGCATATCTACGTGGCCATGTCCTTCATGGAGCGAGGGGTAACAAGAACAGAACTATAGGTGCCAGACTTGAGAAAACAGGGTTTGCGGCTAGCGAGCGGCTGGGAAAGGCACTTTTTTCTTTACCCAGATCTCTTGGAGTGCCTGCTCATCAAGAAACATGGGACAATCCAGAGAGGATTACCTTTGATACAGCGGGGAGAAGGAGGTGGACAATGGCCCTCATGGGCATCCCTACCACATGTGACACATTTGGCTGGGTGTCGACAAAAAGTTCTAGTGTGGTTGAATCGCTGACACTCGTAGCAGCACATCGGGTTCAGAATGTACAGCTGGACTGTGATAATTTCATAGCCTGCTTTGAAGTTGGACGGAAGCACCACTCTATCAAAGGTGAGAAAAAGAGTGCGGGTGGGCACTAAGGAGGAATCTACCTTTTTCATTAGACAATGGATGGCAATGATACCCTGATCAGAGAGGTAAGCTGGGATTTCAGCCTCGGTTAGACCGTCGAGCAACACGCTGTACGAGGTGCATTCAAGTTCTAAGGCCTCCGATTTTTTTCTCCGGACTGGAAAGAGATAGAAACATGCGCATTGTTTTAAAATGAGGCGACGTTCATTGTCAATACGTCCCAGAGATGGCAGCACCGTACGGCAGATGGAATTTTACCGCCAGCGGCGAGTTGAAGGAGACATGTGGTTATGGAGTTATGGATGTATCGAAAGTGCGTTCATGGGTGCGACAGTTTAATGAAGGCAGAACATCGTGTGACAACAAACTGAAACAACCTCGGGCTCGCACAAGCCAGTCTGACGACATGATCGAGAAAGTGGAGAGAATTGTTTTGGGGGATCGCCGAATGACTGTTGAACAGATCGCCTCCAGAGTTGGCATTTCTGTGTGTTCTGTGCACACAATCCTGCATGACGACCTGAAAATGCGAAAAGTGTCATCCAGGTGGGTGCCACGAATGCTGACGGACGACCACATGGCTGCCCGTGTGGCATGTTGCCAAGCAATGTTGACGTGCAACGACAGCATGAATGGGACTTTCTTTTCGTCGGTTGTGACAATGGATGAGACGTGGATGCCATTTTTCAATCCAGAAACAAAGCGCCAGTCAGCTCAATGGAAGCACACAGATTCACCGCCACCAAAAAAATTTCGGGTAACCGCCAGTGCTGAAAAAATGATGGTGTCCATGTTCTGGGACAGCAAGGGCGTAACCGTTACCCATTGCGTTCTAAAGGGCACTACGGTAACAGGTGCATCCTACGAAAATGTTTTGAAGAACAAATTCCTTCCTGCACAGCAACAAAAACGTCCGGGAAGGGCTGCACGTGTGCTGTTTCACCAAGACAACGCGCCCGCACATCGAGCTAACGTTGCTCAACAGTTTCTTCGTGATAACAACTTTGAAGTGATTCCTCATGCTCCCTACTAACCTGACCTGGCTCCTAGTGACTTTTGGCTTTTTCCAACAATGTAAGACAGTCTCCGTGGCCGCACATTCACCAGCCGTGCTGCTATTGCCGCAGCGATTTTCCAGTGGTCAAAACAGACTCCTAAAGAAGCCTTCGCCGCTGCCATGGAATCATGGCGTCAGCGTTTTGAAAATTGTGTACGTCTGCAGAGCGATTACGTCGAGAAGTAACGCCAGTTTCATCGATTTCGGGTGAGTAGTTAATTAGAAAACAAAATCGAAGGCCTTAGAACTTGAATGCACCTCGTAAATAACACCAGGGTAAGAATTCAAAGTTCTGTGGGCCTCGACACGAACAGGGTAGCTGTAGAGAAGTAAGCATTTGTTGTGCTTGAGAATCAGAATTAGCCTCCATAAGCAAAGTGCCATTCCGTAAACGAGAGCAGGATTTCACAGGGCCGGCAAATGCATCAACACGTTTCTGAATAATAAACGTATTTACCGTAGTGATGGACTGACCGTCTTCAGTACGTGAGACGATGAGGAACCGCGGTGCAGCGGTAAGGGTCTTTGAAGCATTAGCCTCAGTACGTTTACATTTTGTAGACATTGATTGTGAAGATGATCGACTCATCGTGAGGAAATGCCCCACGATTGCCAGCATCTCCGATGGCGCGCTCCTTCCAGCTGGGAGTCCCCTCCACAAGAGGGCACACCCGCCTTAGGTGATTCTTCACATCTCAGGTCACACCTTCCGTATACTTGACGGAGGGACCAATCGGCAGTTCAGGAAGGTTGCAGCTTAGGGAATCACCTCTCCCTGGGCCTGCCCTGCCAACTCGGGGTGGGAATTATGCGTTACCCAGTCAACTGTTACACGTCGGATGCGTGGGCTGGCCTTCAGAAGCGCACAGGGAGGAAGAAGAAAAAGAGGAACCTCAATCGCCGAATTGCAGGAACGAGAGGAGAAGGGAAACAAGGAAAGGGAGAGAAAAACAATGGTGATACTGTTTTTACGCCAGTGACAGACATTGCAGAACATTCCCAATAACACCTCAGACACGTTCCCCAAGGGAGGGGGAAAAGAATAGCTAGAGGATACGACATGCAGCACGGAAGGGAAAAACTGCTGCAAAATCTGGGGCCTCGTGGTAGCCAAGCACGAACCTGCCAAAGAGTGGCGAGCCCCCTGGGGAGACCGATGTCGAGAATGTAATTATGTGACACATACAGAATCTATTAAGGCATTTTATACGGCATGTAAACTTTATTGTGAACGTTTCTAAATACACTCCTGGAAATTGAAATAAGAGCACCGTGAATTCATTGTCCCAGGAAGGGGAAACTTTATTGACACATTCCTGGGGTCAGATACATCACATGATCACACTGACAGAACCACAGGCACATAGACACAGGCAACAGAGCATGCACAATGTCGGCACTAGTACAGTGTATATCCACCTTTCGCAGCAATGCAGGCTGCTATTCTCCCATGGAGACGATCGAAGAGATGCTGGATGTAGTCCTGTGGAACGGCTTGCCATGCCATTTACACCTGGCGCCTCAGTTGGACCAGCGTTCGTGCTGGACGTGCAGACCGCGTGAGACGACGCTTCATCCAGTCCCAAACATGCTCAATGGGGGACAGATCCGGAGATCTTGCTGGCCAGGGTAGTTGACTTACACCTTCTAGAGCACGTTGGGTGGCACGGGATGCATGCGGACGTGCATTGTCCTGTTGGAACAGCAAGTTCCCTTGCCGGTCTAGGAATGGTAGAACGATGGGTTCGATGACGGTTTGGATGTACCGTGCACTATTCAGTGTCCCCTCGACGATCACCAGTGGTGTACGGCCAGTGTAGGAGATCGCTCCCCACACCATGATGCCGGGTGTTGGCCCTGTGTGCCTCGGTCGTATGCAGTCCTGATTGTGGCGCTCACCTGCACGGCGCCAAACACGCATACGACCATCATTGGCACCAAGGCAGAAGCGACTCTCATCGCTGAAGACGACACGTCTCCATTCGTCCCTCCACGATGTTGGGGCGTGAGCGGAAGACGGCCTAACGGTGTGCGGGACCGTAGCCCAGCTTCATGGAGACGGTTGCGAATGGTCCTCGCCGATACCCCAGGAGCAACAGTGTCCCTAATTTGCTGGGAAGTGGCGGTGCGGTCCCCTACGGCACTGCGTAGGATCCTACGGTCTTGGCGTGCATCCGTGCGTCGCTGCGGTCCGGTCCCAGGTCGACGGGCACGTGCACCTTCCGCCGACCACTGGCGACAACATCGATGTACTGTGGAAACCTCACGCCCCACGTGTTGAGCAATTCGGCGGTACGTCCACCCGGCCTCCCGCATGCCCACTATACGCCCTCGCTCAAAGTCCGTCAACTGCACATACGGTTCACGTCCACGCTGTCGCGGCATGCTACCAGTGTTAAAGACTGCGATGGAGTTCCGTATGCCACGGCAAACTGGCTGACACTGACGGCGGCGGTGCACAAATGCTGCGCAGCTAGCGCCATTCGACGGCCAACACCGCGGTTCCTGGTGTGTCCGCTGTGCCGTGCGTGTGATCATTGCTTGTACAGCCCTCTCGCAGTGTCCGGAGCAAGTATGGTGGGTCTGACACACCGGTGTCAATGTGTTCTTTTTTCCATTTCCAGGAGTGTATCATGTCAGCGTATTGCTTGTACTTTCATGACATATATGTTTCATCGGGTAGGAGTTCTGATGATGGGCTACTCCCATAATATGTCAGCGAATATAATTTTAGCACCAAGTGATCTGTTGATTTTAGCGACCTGATAAAGCGGTGATAATAAAGACGTGCTCAGAGTTTGACAGTCGCAGGTATCCCGCAGTACTTTATGTCGGTACTTGACTTTTATAGTTCAGACCACAGCGATCTTTCTTTTAACCTTTTTAAGGGCAATCCTAAGCGTTTAGTGGCGTGAACAAGGAAGCGGCCACAGCACTAATGAGACCTGCAATTTCCCGACAGCCTTGCACTTACCAGACACTCAGTTCTGCTTTTGCGCCTCTCTGGCTGCCCTTTATGTCACCCGACCCTCTGTCCCCCTTCTGTTATTGCGCTGAGGACATGAGCGCAAACTGCATGGTAGATATGTACTTCCAATATGGAGGTAATTTTGAAGATCACCTAGATCCGTGTTTTTCGACCTGTGGGTCGCGACCCCTGTGGGGGGGGGGGTCACGGTCGCAGGGGAAAGCAGCTGCAACATGACTGGTAACGTATGTTTCATGACGATCATCTGCTATGGTATAAATGTCACACGGACGTGACAAAGTTTTGTGAAAGCACCTTGCAAATTCGCTCACCTTCAGATCTGCTACTTATTTATAATGATGAATACGAAGTTAATTTTAACCTGTTGAAGAGTCCAAATATGCAAACACTTCCAGGAGTGAGAAGCAATACGATATCTGTCGATCTCTTCCCACTTCCGCGGAATGGAACTAGGGCGGCAAGAGGCACTAAGTCCTGTAGGGGTAATATTTACCTCCGAGAGGTTTCCAGGGAGAGGGAAAGGGTGATATGCCAATATGGCGATGACGAATACACGCTTCCAATGTGCGTTCACCGCGATGTCGCCAAACACGGATGCGACCATCATGATGCTGTAAACAGAACCTGGATTCATCCGAAAAGATGACGTTTTGCCATTCGTGCACCCAGGTTCATCGTTGAGTACACCATCGCAGACGCTCCTGTCTGTGATGCAGCGTCAAGGGTAACTGCAGCCATGGTCTCCGAGCTGATAGTCCATGCTGCTGCAAACGCCGTCGAACTGTTCGTGCAGATGGTTGTTGTCTTGCAAACGTCCCCATCTGTTGACTCAGGGACCGAGACGTGGCTGTACTACCCGTTACAGCCATGCAGATAAGATGCCTGTCATCTCGACTGCTAGTTATACGAGGCCATTGGTATCCAGCACGGCGTTCCATATTACTCTCCTGAACCCACCGAGTCCAAATTCTGCTAACAGTCATTGGATCTCGACCAACGTGAGCAGCAACGTCGCGATACCATAAACCGCAATCGCGATAGGCTACAAGCCGGAAACGTGATGGTACGCATTTCTCCTCCTTACACGAGGCATCACAACAACGTTCCACCAGGCAACGCTGGTCAACTGCTGTTTGTGTATGAGAAATCGGTTGGAAACTTTCCTCATGTCAGCACGTTGTAAGCGTTGCCACTGGCGCCAACCTTGTGTGAATGCTCAGAAAAGCTAATCATTTGCATATCACAGCATCTTCTTCCTGTCGGTCAAATTTCGCGTCTGTAGCCCGTCATCTTCGTAGTGTAGCAATTTTAATTGCCAGTAGTGTATATTCACACACAAAGCAGAATATGTGTGTCTACGTGCAGTTTCCTCCCAAACCCCTGGACCGATTTCCACCAAATGTGGAACAAAAATAGCAGACCTCACGAGTAGCAGCACTGTGAGTTTTATAACCTTCTAGCTCTAATAGGAACACAATGCAGGCAAAAATGTTGTATCTCCAGCCCCTGGCATACAGGCTGCCCTGTATGACATGCATGTTGTGTGGAGACATTATTGGCCTGCCAAATCAATGTGGCTATCTGGGCAACCTACATGTCAGCATCGAGAAACCATTTTCTGAGCCATGACATTTAGGCTGCATGCATCACAGGCACATTGCGGGAGAACTGTCAGCCTGATGTATTGAATGGTAATGCAAGGGCTACATGTGCTGATGAGCATAACTGGGACAGGCTGAGATAAATTGAGGGGATAGACAGAGTGAGGGAAAGAGGAAATGGGCAGAGAAGAGGGGGAGGAGGAAACAGACAGCTAGAGATGGGAGGATGACGTGGACAGACATAGGGAATAAGAAGTGGACGCAGAGAGACGGAGGAGGAGGTGTGTTCGATATAATTATGTGTCAAACGCATACACAGGTCAAGCCCCAGTTAAAAGACTAGTGTATATATACAGCGGGAACATTAACGAAACCGACAAACTACAGGGACGGATTCCTGAGTGGAAACGGGGAAAACAGGTCCTTTGAATATGTGTCTGGAAATCAATTGTTGGTCCAGGAGACGGCACTGACGAATGACAGTTCCTTTGATTACGTGTAGAGTATTGTAAGCAGCACAATGGCCGGTATTCATGTCTGTGAGATGGTGTTCATGTATGGTCGACCAAATGGAAACCTTCGATAGGCAGCACGTGTATTAAAAAGAAAAAAAAGAAGAAAGAAAGAAAAAGTACCCTCACAGACACCAAACATATCATACAACGTTTCAAGCCCTATTTGGGTGTTTTTCAGGCAGACGAATGTGCAGGGAGGTGGCGGACTGTGCGTGCACCATTTTTGGAGGACCCGTTTCTACAGGATATTGAGATGAACCCTAGTACAAACTCAAGACCAGTGGCCCACCAATATGGTGTAAGCCGAAGTACGATTATGTGTATCCTACATGGAAACCGCTACCATCCCTATCATCTGCAACAAGTTCAAGGGTTGTTAGGAGCGGATTTCCCTGTACAGGAAGGATTTTGTCGATGTTTTTGCAGCAGATCATCAGAATTATGGGATTTCCGTCATCAGCCCTGTTTACCAACAAGTAAAGTTACCAGAAATGGCATCATCAATCTGCATAATCGTCATCTGTGAGCTACAGACAATCCTTTGAGATTGGATGATGCGTCTTGAAAGGGCACAGTACCGCCCGACATTGAAAATAGGTACAACATACTTCATTATTCTTGTCAGAACAACACATTTTTTGTAAAAATAACTCAATTTCAGTTAATACAGCGAAGCTGGATACCAGTGTAGGAAAGAATGAGAATTTATTTATTTAATTGATCACATGTGCACTCCCACAAAATAAATCCCTGCATCCAGTTTGGTGAGATCTGTGAAATGAATGAATGTATGGTCGTCTGCTAACCGCAGATAGTGAATGCGAATATATGATCATCTTTGAGACGACCCTTTGATCACCTTTGGTGGGACCAAAGAGATGAAATTTACCTGAGCTTTGAGCGCCTGAAATGTGGCTGACCAATACGGTAGCAAGGTGCTCCCCGACTTCGGCAGAGGTGCAAGAGGACCTGAAGAACGGCCATGTTTCAACTCTCTGCCGCTGGATCTAGTGTTGGTAAGACCTGTCTTAGGCGTGCTCCGTAAGGACAAAAGAGTGGAGACATGGTATGCATGTGAAATACTTAAGAGTAGTTTGAAATAATAATTTCTCTATTTCAGGAACTTTTGTGGGGAGAATTAAATGTCAGGCAGGTAATATTAATGGGATCGTAGTAATCTTCGGAAGTGACCAACGGTCACAATGAAACCACGTGTAGCAATAAGTTGAAATACTTCCGAGTGCTTAAGTTAAGCAGAATTACTAGCGTGTGTACTATAAGCTGGAAATATTTAAGAAATGGCGTGTGCAGGACTTGACATTAGAGACGAGTACTTCCACGTGGTGAGTACTGTGTGAGTCTCAATCTGTGTGGGAGACAAGGGATAAAGAGAAGTACTCGTCCATGGTATCAGTTGAGGACTCGCGTGTGTGATGAATTTGTTCTTAACATTACTTTGCGTGTTATGTTTCCGTGTGACGCTTGATTCAAACTATAATACTCTGAGAGAGAAGCAAGGTGAGTCAGCCGTCTTTCCAGCAACGCCACTTGGCTTGCATTGCGCAGGAAGACGTGCATATATCTCCAGAGTTCGTAGTAGGAAAGAAAAGTTACGAAGTGGGGCAGTGTCGTGTGGACCTGGGATGAATACTAATTGAAGTGGGAAAGCTGAAAGTGATGTGATTATAATGTTGTGACTATTCCTTATGTTGTATTCCATGTTGCAGTGTGATGTATGTCATGTAATTTAAGTATGTGTGGTTTGCATGGGAGAGTAGCAAGGTAGTTTCAGAGGTAGTGGGTTATGCATGTTCCTTTTGTACCGCTCGGTCGGGAGGAAAGTTTCGTGATGATGGTTGTGAGAGTCGAAGTGTGAGATATAGCAAAAGATCCACCATCCTATCCAAAAAGTGCACTGTAGCGTTAAATAATTACGAGACCATAAGATAGAGAATCACCAATGTAAAGCCATGCCCTCTGGGCGGAATTTCTCATGTGTTATTGTTGTAGGTTATAGAATTTGTGTGTTTAGGTTATAGAACTTATCGGAATAAATAAGATAGTGAGAAGAAAAAGATTGGTGGCCTTTTCCTTCGAATTGTATGTTGCCATGATATCCAGAATTTATAATGTGTGCGCCATTCATATTCAGTGCGATGGCCACGTGTTGATCAAAGCCGTTAAATAAAAAAGAAAATGTGGTATTGCCAGTGCGTAGTGAACAGTCAGAGTTGTGTAAATTACCAATAGTCAGATGTGCGTTTCCGTTGCGTAATATTCATATAGAAGAATAATTTGTAACTTAATTGTGAGTACTAGAGTTCATATTACACGACAGATAAGAATGAGTCCACTCGCTTGGCAGATCACTCATCTTGCAGACCTGACTGCTTGATGCTACAGTATGAGCAAGGCATGTGGGTGCCTCTCAGTCTCATCAGCATCGGTTCAGCGTCAATGTGTGAGCAGGGGTTCCTGACGACCACGTACCACGACAGGTTATTGTTCCACAACGCCTCGACAGAGAAAATTACCTGAACTTCCTGCAGAACACTCTGCCTGGACTGATTGAGAATATGCCTTTGTCAGTAAGTCAGGTCACATGCTTCCTGCACCACCCTGTTTGAGCACTACGCTGACACCTCAGAAACATGCTCTCTGGACTGTGGATAGGATGCGGAGGCCCTGAAGTATGGCCTGCTAGGTCACCAGACTTAAACCCCTGGGTGTTTACCTCGAGCGCGTCTGGAAAGCACTGTGCATGCTGAACCAGTTCCTGATGGGCAGACCGTTCAACAGCATGTTGACGACGCCTGAGAGGCTATACGGAGAGAGGCCAGAACGAGCGAAAGGCTGCGACAATCCTTGGTGCGATACGTGAACATGTGCATTGCCTCCCATGGAGACCACTTTGAACATCTGTTGTGACGTTGATGTGATGTAGCTCTATACTGTGTTCCAGAACGATTTGTTGTCGTTGCACGCACACCATACGTTTGCAGACGCAAGGTCATAGGACCTTGTTTCCTTCATTGCCAGTAAAGAATACGTCCCTGCAGTTTATCTGTTTCATTAATATTCACCAGTTTCATACAGGGTGAGTCAGGAGGATAGCTACATCTTTTTAGGGGTGACAATATCAGTGATGGTGAACCAAAAAAACTTCAGACGTACATATGCCTTACTTCAAATGGTTTCTGAGATAGAATACATTTATGTGTATTGTGATTTATTTTCCTGTCGTTATTTACAACGCACAGCAGTAGCGTAGATGCGGATAAGACGAAGAATTTGATATAGGACACTTATGGTCTATCAAATCGGGGAAATACTTCAAACTGGCCTACAAGAACTATCTAACGTACAGCCCATGCACGTCGCGCAAAGTTTTCAATATTCTCGTATTCTCTTCATGCAAATTATTAGTCCTAGAGAAGAATGAATGGGACCTGTTTTGTAGAAAAATTAATGTAGTTCAATCTTGTTTTGCGACACATTTTCACTGGAGGGAGCAGTTTTCGAATTAATCAAGAAGCACATACAAAAGTGATATTAGCTGTGTTCTGCCTCAGAAACCATTCGGAATAGGGCATATGCCTATAGGAAATTTTTTTTCAGAATTAATAATATTACCACCCGTGAAAAAATGTACGTTTCCTCTTGATTCACCCTAATATATATACAGGATGAACAGTAATAGAACTGACAAATTGCAGGAATGGATTTCTGACTGGAAATTGAGAAAACTAGGGCCTATTAACAAGTGTCCGCAAATGGACAGCGTGCGTGCAACGACGAAAAATCATCCCAGAACACAGTATAGAGCTGCATTACACCCACATGACAACAGATGTTTAAAGTGGTCTCCTTGGGCTGCAATGCAAGCGTTCACAGGTCGCACCACGCACTGCCGCACTTTTTCGCACACTCCAGGCTACCTGTTAATAGCGCAACAGGCGTCGTGATCACACTGTTGAATGGTCTGCACATCAGAAACTGATTCAGCATAGGCAACGCTTTTCAGGCGCCCCCTGAGGTGAACATCCAAGCGGTTAGATTCTGGTGATCTTGGAGGCCTTTCTACAAGGCCCCCGCATGTTATCGTACGTCCAGGGAAGATGGTGTTGAGGTGTCGGCGAACTCTAAATGCGGAAGTGGAGTGGTGATCCATCATGCAGAAAACACATAACCTGTTATATTACCAAAGGCGCATTCTCAAGTAGTCCAAGGCAGAGTATTCCGCCATTGAGGCGCTGTGGAATAACAACAGGTTCAAGAGATGATGATGATGATGATGTTTGGTTTGTGGGGCGCTCAACTGCGTGGTTATCAGCGCCCGTACAATTATCCAATCTTTGCTCAGTCCAATTTCGCCACGTTCCTGGATGATGATGAAATGATGAGGACAACACAAACACCCAGTCATCTCGAGGCAGGTAAAAATCAACAACAGGTTCAAGGATGTGGTCACTAAGATTCCATGACCGCTCATTGATGCTGAACCGATGTTAATGCGGCGCCTGAACCATTCCCCGAGGATTGTCTGTAGCTCACAGACGATGATTGTGCACACTAGTGACTGCAGTTCTGGTAAAGGCTGCTTAGTCGGTAAAGAGCACCGATGACAGAAATCCCATAATTCTGATCGTCTGCTGCAAAAACTATCGACAAAATCCTTCCCGTAGAGGGAAATCGGCTGTGTTTCAGGTGATAGGGTAGTAGCGGCTGCCATGCACGATGTACATAATCGTACTTTCGCTTACACCATGTTGGAGAGTCGCTGGCCTGGAGTATGTACTATGGTTCATCTGCATATCCTCTAGAATCCAGTCCTCAGAGTCTGCAGTACGCATTGTCCGCCGCCTTCCTGCACGTTCGTCTGTGTAAAAGGACCCATCATCACACAAACGCCCAAAAATGGCTTAAAATGTTGTGTGATCTGGTTAATGTCTGTGAGGGTGCTTTTTTTTTTTATAAAGTGGTGCCTCTCGAACGTTTTCATCTGCTTCACCATACTCAAACACCATCTCAGCTCCTTCCCGATACGAATTCTGGACTATTATACTGCTTACAGCCTGCAGAACACAAGGAACACACGACACGTGGTAAGAGGAACTTTCATTCGTCAGCGCCATCTACCATGGCAACGATGCATTCTCAGACACATGTTCACAGGTCCTCCATTTCCAGCAGGAATCCGTCCCTGCAGTTTGTCTGTTTTATTAGTGTTCACCCAGAACATACTGCCGGAAAAAAGTTAGTACACCAGGAAAGACTACGTCGGTTTTGATCCGGTGGCGGCATATTCCACCTGTGTCGTAGTAGATGGGCTGATAATGGTGTCGACGTCGTCCACAAACAGAAAGCGCAGACAGTGCAATATGATAGCTACTAGAGCGCCATCTGTGTCTACCATTTCATAGGGAATGGCTGCAGCCAGAAGGCTCAATGTGGTGCAAACGTGTGAAAAAATGCGGACAACCGTGCCAAGGAAATGCACTGGTGCTTCCTACACTACTGCCCATCAAAATTGCTACACCACGAAGATGACATGCTACAGACGTGAAATTTAGCCGTCAGGAAGAAGATGCTGTGATATGCAAATGATTAGCTTTTCAGAGCATTCACACAAGGTTGGCGCCGGTGGCGACACCTACAACGTGCTGACACGAGGAAAGTTTCCAACCGATTTCTCACACACAAACAGCAGTTCACCGGCTTTGCCTGGTGAAACGTTGTTGTGATGCCTCGTGTAAGGAGGAGAATTGTGTACCATCACGTTTCCGACTTTGATAAAGGTCGGATTGTAGCCTATCGCGATTGCCGTTTACCGTATCGCGACATTTCTGCTCGCGTTGGTCGAAATCCAATAACTGTTAGCAGAATATGGAATCGTTGGGTTCAGGAGGGTAATACGGAACGCCGTGCTGAATCCCAACGGCCTCGTATCACTAGCAGTCGATATGAAAGGCATCTTATCCGCATGGCTGTAACGGATCGTGCAGCCACGTCTCGATCCCTGAGT